>NC_090441.1:105079728-105683500 GCF_031143425.1 Pleurodeles waltl | reverse complement strand
TTAATCCAACAGTCCTCTCCTTAATTCAAGGAGCCATGTGGTGTCCATACAGATTATGTTGAAGATCCACATATGAGAGATGGTTGCAAAATAAATCCAAGGCCTACAACATCCTTATTTTCAAAGGGAAAGATGGTAAGGCCTGTGGTATAAAGTTCTTTACAAACAAAATTCAGCATTGGTTGCAACCTCCCGAAAATATACAGTTGACGCGTTTCGGCCCCTACAACTCTGGGCCTCCTCAGGACTAGTTGAGAGAACCACACCCTGCCATGGGGTTATTTGTTGACTGGTGTGACTGGATTCATACATCCCATAAATAAGTGGTCCCAAGGGCATTGTCCTAAATGGGGGATCGTTTTGACCTGTAATCCCCTGGTTAACTGTACTGTTTGCTACAAAGACGTGAGCATTTAGGACAATGCCTTGAACCTGTGTACAAAATAAACTTTGTTATTGGATTATTGATCTGTTTTCCTGGAGATTCATTCCCAACATATTGGCGATGAGTTATTGAGCCTGCAACGACGTTTTTATGGCACTTTTATCAACGCTTATGAGCTGCTGGTTTGTTACGGCAGTCACCACGACTGATCACAGAGCTTCTGGATTTTGCCACGGCTGTTCATGGAGCTGCTGGATTTGATTTCAGCCATCCTGCAGGATGGGAGCTGTGGTGTTTGCTGGGCATGTGCTGATCTTTTGGATTGCCGGTTCACCTCTACGCATGCGTCCCTCCTTAGTTCATCAGGCCCAGCTCATTTCCTGGATTGCCACGCATTGAACAACGCATCTATTACGATCATCGTTGTGGTGCGTTGTACGACGCATTTGTTACATGCGTCGTTGTGGTGCTTGTTAATCAGTGTAACCTTCACCCCATTATCTAACTCCATCAAGAATGTGGTTAACAAGAGGTGGTCCATTTTATGTAGTGGAGGTTTGCAGATTCCCAAACCTCGTTTTGCCTTCAAACGCACTTCCAATATAAAAGACATACTAGTTCACACCAGACCACCCCCTGCTCCCCGACCTCAGAGACAGACATTTCTGTGGGACACACCTCCAGTAGCGGGGCACTTCCCGTGCGGTAATTGCAACGTATGCGTTCTGACGAAACGACTGAAGTGCCTCACTTTGGAACCAATAGGTACTTGGCATCTCTTGAAACACACTAACTGTAATTTGCGTATATATTTGATTACCTGCCCGTGTGGGTTACAATACGTGGGGATGACCACACGTGCGGTCAAACTCTGCATCAATGAGCATCGCAGCAACATTAGATGCGGTAGGGCCACTACTAAACTAAGTATTCACTTCTGTGAGGCGAAACATAGTCCAGACGACATGTGGTGGGTCGTTCTCCAGACTAGCACACCTAACAATACCAGTGCTCTTTTTGAATTAGAACAACGGTGGGTGTACAAACTTCGCACTCATTTAACTGGACTCAATGATGATATCCCTTGGTCCACTTTAGTCCGGTAGAACTTACTTTGACTATCAGTATTTCTTTACTTTCCCTTTCATATCACAATATAAGACTGACCGTCTTTCTTTTCTTGAAGGCTATGCGGTACCCAATACCCTTGTGGCATTTCTAATATGTTCTTTTACTATGTTTCTTCCCCTGGGTAGACAGAATATTTTTCCAAATGCCTGACGTTTCTCCTGCCCTTTTGCTATATTCAGAAATATGGACTCTTAAAACGGTGTCCTTCTATTTATTTATTTTTTTAATTAATTTTTCGTAGTTCTCCCCCCAAATTAGTCCCTTTTTTGTGTTCACTCTGTTGGGCTCGGAATTTGGAGTCCTTCTCATTCTATGACCTCTCCGACCAGACGTCGTAACCACAGCAGTTCCGGTTTTTATGGGCGGTGACTTCCGCACCAAACTATTCTTTTACCGGGTTCCTCCGAGCTTCTCCACTCATTCGGGAGACGCGGACCCGGGTAGGTTACCCGCCGGCAGGAGGACCCTTAACCAGTGAGTTTTTGTTTCTTTCTACTCTGGTTCCCCGGTTACTCCGATATTGACAGCATGACTTCTGCTACGTCAATCGGACCCTCATTACGAGGATCCTACGTTGTATTTTGGGCCGCAGTAGGTTCTTTTACGGCTCTCTATGGTTTCTATTCCGTTTTATTGGCAACCACTACGGTGATTTATCTCCTTTTGATGCCACCTCCGGTTGAGAGATAACATCTTACTTCTCTCAGGAGATATCTTCCTGTATGTTCACTTTTGCAACACGATGGCCTCTAATAACAGAAGGATTATATTAGACTTTCTGTGATTTTGATAATGACGGATTTAATACCATTTATTTTCGCTCCATTACCAATGAGTTGATTCTGCATTGATGTATTTTGTTTTGGATGTCTTCTCTTATTAGAGATTAGTGCTGCAGTTTTACGCGCTCTTTTGATTATGTTTAAGAAATTTTCTACGCATAATGTAAGCATATCCTTTTTTGTTACATTAACTATTTGATGTACCATTACTCTCCTACCCTAGAAGAGGTATACACCTGACCATTGGTCCGCTCAGTCCCATGTAGCACGCTCCTTAATGGGGACGGTAAGCTTACTCTGATGTTTTTACACCTTTTTGGGATCACGTGTTTGACACTCTCACCGAGCCCTACCACTCTTTGACACACTGTTCTCTCTCCCATGTTGAAGAATGCGTCATAATGTGGATTTATGTCAATAGTACTTGCCATTTCTCATTTGTGTTTGTCTCATTGTACAGGGCGACAAACAAGATTAGCAATCCCATATTAGTGTGAGTGACTGGATACATTTGTCCTGACAATTTCAGGTATCAGTTTTTTCGTACTTTTCACGAATAGGAGATACATCTAGTCTATTTTTGGTCCTGAAGAAGTGTCACTGGACCCGTTTGGGCCTCTGGGAGACGCGAAACATGTTGACCTTCATGAGGGATGGCGTGGAAATTCCCCACCCTTGTGTCCTAGAGTGATTGACCATTAACTCTGTTTCACTCTTATGATTAGTTTTAATCTTGGCCTCTGACCTATATTTTGATTATTAAATAGATCTCTCGTTTAGGTTTAGTGAGTCAATTTTAGATTCCTTTCTTTTGATCTCCTTACTTTATACACACACTTAGGGTCGTGGCATCATCTCAGATAAGAACTCCGGCAAAGAGCCCCCCCACTTGGGGTGGTGCCCATCAGACATTGCAGCGCCAGTCTGACGAGGAGCAATTCCGATGATGAAGCATGACACCCATTTGGGTGTGTGAGGTTTTTGCTCCTGAAAATAGGACCCTCCTTATTTAACTGTCTCTCTCTCTAACTGGGACAGTGTACTTTTCTTAATTTGCACTTTTCTTTATTTGCTTGTTAATCAGTGACAGGCACACCAGTTTCTGCTATTTTGGCTTGCTTTACTCAATTTCAATGTCGTTTTTGGTGGCAGGAACACCTTTTATTTGGTATTCAGCCACTTTGTTCATAGTCATTGACACGAATTTTGACCAGTTAAATCTGCAGTTTATAAACAATTATTAAAAAAAAAAAATCAGGCATGTATTAATAGGATTTTATAATGGCAAATTCGAATTTTGCCAATATTAATGTTTTTTTTACCACATCCAGGCAAGCTAGCAGTTCAGTGGTGCATTTGGTTATTTTCTTTCAGGAAATATTTAATTGCTCTTGATGCAGATGACTGTGAACCCAAACGCAAAGCAGCCATTTTGTACAGTCATTTAGGGCAAGAAGGGCAACAAGTGTTTGATAATTTGCCTGTGGTTCCGCATTCTCCAGAGGCTGCTGGTGATTTGGATGAGTTTGCGGAAACTGTTGCACATCTTTAAAAAACATTTCAGAGGAACCCAGCATTCTCCTAGAAAGGTTTAATTTCTTTAAAAGGAAACAAGCTACAGATGAGTCTATTGAAGAGTTTATTTCTGCATTAAGACATTTAGGGGGTCATTCTAACCCTGGCGGTAAAAACCGCCAGGGCGAATGACCGCGGTAGCACCGCCAACAGGCTGGCGGTGCACCGCTGGGCATTCTGACCGCGGCGGTTCAGCCACAGCCAGAAACGGAAAGTCGGCGGTGTCCCGCCGACTTTCCGCTGCCCTTGAGAATCCTCCCCGCCATGGGGATTCTGACACCCCCTACCACCATCCTGTTCCTGGCGGGTCTCCCGCCAGGAACAGGATGGCGGTAGGGGGTGCCGCGGGGCCAATGGCATGGGCACTGCAGGGGCCCCCGTAAGAGGGCCCCAAAAGGAATTTCAGTGTCTGCCTAGCAGACACTGAAATTCGCGACGGGTGCTACTGCACCCGTCGCACCCCAGCAACTCCGCCGGCTCCATTCGGAGCCGGCTTCATCGTTGCTGGGTCTTTCCCGCTGTGCTGGCGGGCGGCCTTTTGGCAGTCGCCCGCCAGCACAGCGGGAAAGCCAGAATGGCCGCCGCGGTCTTGTGACCGCGGTGCGATCATTTGGCGGTAACCGCATGGTGGGCGGCGACCGCCGCCCGCCGCGGTTAGAATCACCGCCTTAGCTTCCACATGTCATTTTGGTGCATCATTAGACATTTCTTTGCATGATCAATTTGTTTATAGCTGTTATTCAAGGAAAATTGAAGAAAGGTTACTTACATGTAGAGATCCAACCCTAAATCAAGCCTTAGATTTAGCAAAAAGTATAGAACGTTCGATTGTTTCTACAAATGCAATGGCAACAAATAATTCCACAAAGTCTTCTATGGCTGTTAATTCTATTAAGGAGCAGGTGGATTCAGTGCAACTGAAGCAAAATAGAAATGTTAGAACCCACCCTGTGAAAAATAACTCGTTTTGTTACAGATGTGGTTCAAAGTCACATTTGGGTAATTTTCAACTTTGTCCAGCTGCGTGTAAACGTTGCACAAAGTGTAAGAAAATTGGACATTTTTCTGCTGTGTGTAGTATGGGTAAGGGGGCATGAAGGTTCATAGTGTTTAGGTGCCAGTTGAAGAGGTGCTTTGTGATTTGTCCAATTTAGTTTTGATGTTGGATGTTAATACTGGATTGGACTGCAAGATAAAAGACCCTGTTTGTCAGGTGACTCTGGGGGATGTCATTACTATTCAAATGATGTGTTATGCGGGTGCTCCTATCACCATTATTTCTAATACTCTTTTCAATTCACATTGGAAAGACCTTGTGATGTTAGAGGAATCTGATGTACATCCTAAGGCGTATGGTAACCAAGACATTGACATGGTAGGATATTTTGAACAACAAATTACTTGTTTGGGTAGGCAAGCAGTAACAAAGTTATATGTAGCAATTAGAGGTCGGCATATTATTGGGTGTAGAGAGACCTAGCAAAGTGAGGTCTTAGGTTGGTTCCGGGGTCTGATTCACCTGTCCGATTTTCTGATGTTGCTGTGTCTTCTGCACAATTTTCAGATTTAACTTATCAGGAAACCGTTTTGAAATCTTACCCTGATTTGTTGGCTATTGACAACATTGGTTACATAAAAAACTATGTTCACTCTATCAAGCTTAAAAGCAAATCTTAATTGAGCATAAATTGTGTCCTGTTCCATTGAGTATCAGAGATGAATTGAAAACATTATTAGGTAAGATGCTGAAGGATGGTGTTATCAATGAGGCTGGTCCATCAGAATGGGTAAGTCCTATTGTTACTGTATGAAAAAAGGACAATAGCATTAGGCTCTGTGCTGATCTTTGTAGTCTCTACAAAAACATTATTTGTGAAGCTCATCCATTACCCAAAATTCAGGAACTGTTAGCAAACATTGGTACTGCTAAGTATTTTTCTTTATTGGACCTCAAATCTGCTTACCATCAGATTCCATTGGATCACATATCACAAGATTTAACTACATTTATCACTCCTTTTGGAACTTTTCAGTTTACTAGATTACCTTTTGGTTTAGCTTTGGTGTCTTTCAGAGGTTGATGGATACAGTATTGGATGTTATTGTTGGTGTTCAGGCTTTTCAGGATGACATTCTTGTTTTTACACATAGTATTTCTGAACGTAATGAAATTTTAGCTAAAGTTTTCAACAGATTCAGAGACTTTGGTATTACACTTCGAGCTGACAAGTGTAAATTTAATGCTCAGAATTTTGACTCTTTGGGGCATTGTATTAGTCCACAAGGTGTATCTCCAAAATTTTCACTTATTAGGCTATTCAGGATGCACAAACTCCTAGGGCTAAAGATACTCTTCGGTCGTTTCTGGGCTTAAGCGGGCATTATTCACAGTTGTTAAGGGTTATGCCTATATTGCCATTACAAAATGTACTCAAAAAATGATCTAAGTATGTTTGGACCAAAGAGTTAGATGAAGTGTTTGTTACACTTAGGAACATGATAGTTTCTGCACCAGCACTCTCTTCTTTTGTTGCAGGGGGAAAGTGTGTTATCATTGTGGGTACTAGTCAGATTGGGTTAGGAGCTGTGTTGTCACAGTTTGACCAAGGGATTGAGTACGCTGTTGCTTTTGCTTCACGTTCACTTTCTAATTCTGAATCATATTACAGTACCATTCAAAGTGAAGCATTAGCATGTTCATGGGCTGTAGAGAGATTTTAAATTTTTATTTGGGGTGTGAAGTTTGATTTGTTCAGTGATCATAAGCCTTTACTTCATCTTTTGAATGGTAATGATTCAGGTAGAGCATCTTCTCGTTTAGTGAAGTTGCTTTCAAAGTTACAGGAGTTTAATGTTGTTCTCAAATATATTCCTGGTGGCAGAAATGTACATACAGATTGTCTTTCCAGATTGCCACTACCGTTTGAAACAGATATTGACACTCATGATGAAAGTGATTGTGTTGTTGCTTTGGTGCATGACATTGTACAGTACTCTTGGCCGAAAGACAGGAATGTTGGGACTAGTTTGGGTCCTTATGTGCAGGTTTCTCATGAATTGTCTTTTGATGCTGGGGTATTGTTATGTGGTGATTGTTAAGTTCCACCAGTCTTGTTGAGAGATTTTCTAATAAAAGAGGAAAATAGGGACATGTAGGTATTAGTAGTACTTGCAAAACTCTCAACATTTTTATTGGTGGCCAGGATTGGAGTCTCAGGTGTCTTAATGTATTGATGGTTGTACTACTTGTCTAGTTTTGGATAAACAATGGAAAGCTGTTGCCACTCCTCTGTTCAATGTTTCTTTGCCACAAGAAGCTTGGCATAAAGTAGCTTTGGATGTTGAAGGACCTTTTGTAACTCTTCCAGTTTCACAGAGGTATATGATGGTGTTGGTTGACTATTTTTCAAAGTGGGTCTATGTAGGTTTTACTTTCAGTGCAAACACTGATTCTATAATATCATTTTTGACTAAACTT
Source organism: Pleurodeles waltl (assembly GCF_031143425.1). Taxonomy (NCBI): domain Eukaryota; kingdom Metazoa; phylum Chordata; class Amphibia; order Caudata; family Salamandridae; genus Pleurodeles; species Pleurodeles waltl. The sequence goes on along the minus strand of NC_090441.1, from coordinate 105,676,149 downwards.
TTTGCAGTTGAAGGAGCACCTAAAGAAATAGTGACCGACAATGGTACACATTTTGCTTCACACAAAATGAAATAATATATATTCTCCTTCTGCCAATGGTTTGGTAGAATGTATGAACACATTTCTTAAAGAAGGACTTCAGCCTGCTTTAGCAAGTGGGGTTGATGTGAAAACCTTCTTGCAACAGATAATTTGGTCATATTTGATTACTCCCCAAAGTACTACAGGAGTATGTGCATTTGTTGTTTTACGTAAAAGGTTTCCTAGGTGTACTATTTGTCCATATTGGATAACGAGATTCAACAAGGAGAGGTTAGAAGATGTTTCTGAATTAGAGGCTTCAGTTTAAAAGAATCAAGTTCGCTCACAGGAACTTTTTGGAAAGAAACACAGAATTCAGGTTGTTAATTTTGTCATTGGTGATTTGGTACTTGTAAAAGTTCCTGGGAGGGTGAGGAAAGGCAATTCTAAAATCATGTCACCTGTACAGGAAGTAAAGGTGTCAAAGGACTTCGTGTTGCTGAAAAATAAAGGCTGGTGGAGTAAAAGGGATTTCAGCAAAATAACTCCTGTTCAAGCAGGGAACATTTTAGCTGCTAAGGATCCTGATTCTTTGTCACATTTTGCAATCATTCAGGATCATCAAACTAGTTGTCGTAGCTACATTTCTGATGAATGTGTGTCTGATTTGGTTGATGCTTCAGAGAGTGAAGTTGTGCCATCATCGCCTGCAAATTGTAGGCAAATGCTTTATCAGATGAGTGATGTTGTTGATTCGCCTACTTCTGGTAAAGATAAACGCAAATATAGGAATGCCTATAAAATTCAAGGGTTACTATGTTCCTTGAGTTTCCTTAGTTTGTTACTTTGTCGCTAAATTTGTTTAAAAAAAAAAAAAACAATCACCAATACAATTTAGACAGGGAGGACATACATGTTAGCATTAGTTAGCAGTGGTAAAGAGGTCAGAGTCCTAAAGCCAACAAAAACAGGTCAGAAAAAATAGCAGGAAGAAGGCTAAAGGTTTGGAGATAACTCTGCAGAAAAAGGCCAGGTACAACAGCCAGGCTCCCTTTATGCAACCTCAGATGATCATGGTTTTGAATATTGGCTTTGTCCATCTTCAATCTCTAAGACTTACTGTCCCTTATCAGACCTGTAAGAAACCGGGTTATGTTTTGAGGTGGGGTGGAATCCCCACTCAGGCAACTACCACAATCCTTGTCAGTGTGAACCACAAAAGTCACCAAATTAAACTATTCCTGCAAGTTGGAACAAAAATAGTCAGGCATAACTTAGAGGCAATCTGTAAGTTATCTATGCAGCACATATACAGTAATAAAGTGAAACACAACACAAGAAAACCTCCAAAACCAATTTAGAAAATAGTTAATTTTAATAAATAAAATGATACCAAAATGATAGAACTTCAATCAGTAGAGTGAAAATAATTAATTGTATTTTTTTTTGTAAAGAAAATAGTGCCAAGAAGCAAAAAGCACCAACTGGGGGTATCTGGTCCGCTGGTCCAGGATAAAGTCATAAGTTTGATCCATCCACGTTGGAGGACAGGCCAGGCACAGGACCAAGTTCAGCCCCCTTGGAGTTGTATCTTATGTCCTTGGTGGGAGGTCTGAGCTGTGATGCTTTGCAAGGTTTCATGTCGCTCTGTGTTGGCTCTGATGAAGCTTTCAGCTATATGGCAAGGCTTTGTATCACTTGGAGTCAGATCCACTAAAATGGGATTCAGTTGTGTGGGGAGGCTTTGCATTTCAGGGAGTCGTTCCGATGAAGCTTTCAATTGTGGGGCAATGCTTTGCAGGGATTTGCATTGCTTGACGTTGTTTCCTATGAAGCTCTCAGATGTGCAGCGAGATTTTGTAGGGCTTTGTGTCACTCAGCATTAGTTCCAATGAAGCTGTCACCTGTGCAGCAAAACTTTGTATAGCTTTGCATCATTTCACACCTGATTTGATGGAAGTTTCTTTTAGGGAAGGAGGAGTTCTCCCTGATGCCAGCCTGGGGTCCGGGACCTAGTGGGTGAGCATCTCTTGGGGATCAGGACTCATTCCAACAGAGGCCTGTAGCAGTGCTCAGGTAGGTCACGTTGCAGGTCAAGGCAGTTCAAGTTGCAGCAGATCAGCTGGACAGTTGCAGGGGTCCTCTGTAGCTCACACAGGAGGTCAGCCAACTGACTCTTGGAGTCACTCTGGGTAGCCTGGGATGAAGGCATGCAGCTTTCATCTTCCCTCTCAGACAAGAAGGCAGCCCTTCAACCAGCAGGGTGATTTTCATTTCTTATATTCATGTATATGAGGGCACATTTTTAATTTATAAATTTGTGCTGCATTTAATATTGACTGAACTTGTACAACATAAACATGTGCTTTATTCTATTTTGATAGCACACAAATCATTCATATATACATTAATGTTCTTCATAATGCGCGAGAGAACTTGGTGAAGGCATATCACAATTTATAAGCTATTTCCTGCATTGTTCATCGTTCATTTTTCATGATAAGGCCTGTTTTTTCAAAACAATCAGAAAAGTGTTTTAAGTCTGTTATAGACAAATATTAGGCAAAGAGCCATCTTCAGCTCTTCTTGTGAGCGACTTATACTAGCTGTGCAGCAAACGTCTCTAGTGAAGGCCATTTGCTCCTTGGAGTACAGAGGTCCTTATCGGCTTGGACATCATAATTCAGTCAGTGAATCACCTCCAAGTACAGAAGTTAACTAAACAACAGTAACACAGAACACCCCACAAAAGGAGCCCACAACAGAGTTAAAAAATAAAGTAATTTTTAATAAATGAAACAAGACTAAAACAACACAAGAATCCCATTAGTAGAACCAGAGATATTAAATTGTAAATATTTCAGTGAAAGTAGTGGCAAAAGGCGTAAAGCGCTAACTGTGGATATTTGGACGCATGGGACTGGGACACAGTCACAGGTTCAGGCTGACCACAATTGAGTGCAGGCCAGTTACAGGGACCGAATTAGGCCCATTGAACAGAGTACCTTAAATCTAGGTTTGTGGTGCATTGAGAGTATCCGTGTTGAAGACGCATCAAGCAGCCGAAGCAATGCATCAAGATGTGGCAAGGCTGCAGTGCGAGGTCCTGTGTCATTGTCCAGGAATCCATTGATCAGGGTTTGCAATGCAAAGTCTGTAGTCGAGGATGCACAGTGCGGATTCTGGCATCATCGTAGGGGCTGTCGTCGATGATGCATCACACAGTGGCAGTTGCTGCGGCAGTGAGCTGCAGTGCTATGCTGGTCTAAGTGGCGGTTCCAAACCACGCAGTAGTGACTATGTGTTGGTTCTTCTTGAGTTGCTTCACTCAGCAGAGGAGATGCATTGGTTCTGCTAGAACCCCAGAGCCAGGCAGAGCACCTTCGGCCCAATTTCAAGAGTTCAGGACTGGGGTGGCACTGCCTGACAGAGTAGGCGGCTCACAGATGGCAGAGTCCAGGTGATGGGTGGAGATTGTTGGAGCCTTCTGTTCCTGAGACTCAAGTCTGGAGGCCAGCCAACAAGCCCTTGGAGTCACTCTGGGATTCTGGGTTCAAGAGATGCAGGAACAGTTCTTCTCACCCAGACAAAATGGTAGCAGGTCAACATAGGAAGGCAGCAACACAGCAAGGTATTAGTCCAGCAGGGCATCAGTCTGACAGAGTGGATGTCCTTCAGGAGTTCAGCAGTCCTTCTTCCTGGCAGAGTATCCACAGGTCCAGAGGTGTACTTAAGTAGTTGTGTCTGAGGTTCAGTATTTCTATCCAGTTGTACATTTGAAGTGGGGAAGAAGCTTCAAGAGGTTTCCCTTCTAAGTCCTCAGGCATCCTGTCCGTCCTGTCCTGGGTCATGACTAAATACAGCGGGTTTGCAGCCTTTGTGTGGAGGCAGGACACAGCCTACTCAAGTGTAAGTGGAGCTGTGTCCAGCTCCTCTCTCTCATCCTGCCAGTGATGGCCCATCTAGGCACACCTAAGGTTCCTATTGTGTGTGGCTGACTAGGGGGACTACACAGAGCTCAACTGTCAGCTACATCCAGTCATGCAGCCTAGGTACATGGTATAGGCACTAAATGGCTAAGACAGGAAAATGCCAACTATCTAAATGTGGCATTTTCAAAATTGCAATTAAAAATCCTACTTCACCATAAGTTAGGATTTTTCATTACAATTCCAAAGGCACAAACATAAATTGGCTATCTGCTCCCGTTTGGAAATTACAGCTTATTAAATGTAAAAAGGTAACTCCAATGTTAGTCCTTGGGAGATGTAGGTCTCGCAGACGTGAAAAATGAATTTAAGAGTTTTTCACTACCGGCACATGTAAAACCTAAAAGTTAATGTCCTACTTTTTAAATACATTGCACCCTGCCCTCTGGGCTGTCAAGGGCCTACCTAGGAGTTACTCATATGTATTAAAAAGGAGATTTGGAGCCAGAAAAATATTTTTTGCCAAGTCAAAATGGCAGTTTTAAAACTGAACACACAGGCTACAATGGCAGGCCGGAGCAATGTTTAAAGGACTACTTAAGTGTGCGGCACAATCAGTGCTGCAAGCTAACGAGTAGCATTTAATTTACGGGCCCTGGGCACATGTACTGACACTTTACTAGGGACATACAAGTAAATTACATATGTCTATTGAGTATAAGCCAATGTTACCATCTTTTAAAGAGTAAGTATATGCACTTAAGCACTGGTTAGCAGTGGTGAATTGTGAAGAGTCCTAAGGCCAATAAAACAAGATCAGCAAAAATAGGAGGTGTAAGGCAAAAGGTTTGGAGGAAGACCATCCTAAGGCTGACAGGTCTATAAATACCATCAGTATGTTGCAATTCTTTTGAATATTTAGTTGACTAATCATTTTGTATTACCGTTGTTGTATTCATTTTTCTATTTACATCTATACATAACCTGCCCTAAAGTAGGACATTCATCCCAATAGTCTCCAAAATTGATATATAGCATGAATTCATGTATGTGTCTATTCGTGATGAAAAGAGTTTTGTACCTCACTAATGCAACAAATAATCTTGCGGTCTCACAAGACTGATCATTGCCTGCAATGCACTGGCTGTGTGTAATGCAATGTAAGGTGGTTTGTGGGTTAAAGTCTGCCAGAAGTAGGCTTAGCCTGTGTGCTTTGCCAGAGTTATTAAGGTTGCACGAAAGGTATCACAGAGCCTATCATGGGACGAGCTTTTAGTAGCCCCGGGTGTCACACACAGGACTATATTAACAAATGCTAATGCAGAGCTGTCAGTTGTAGTGTTGGTTTCCCATCTCATTTCAGCTAGTAGCTCCCTTTCTGCTGAATAGATTGTCAAGCAGTTTTCAGGCCCTTTATTAGGGAAAGGTTTTCCCATTTTGATTGCATTTTATTTTAGACTCATTCTGAATTTCTTCTCAAATGGTGGCACAACCTATTGTGATAAGAGTAAAATGTAGGACTCCACTGACATGAAACCTCACAGGACAAGGGGCCCCTAAGCCAGGGGGTGAAGCAATTTTTAAACTTCTTTTTATTGTTTTGTCACAACAAAAAAAGGTGAAACTATGAACATCATAGTGGATAGATAGCACCAATGACAGTAAATCATGTAGGCTGAAACAGTGTTTCTTTAAAATTGTTAGCATAGGCATCAGTACAGTACAGCTTGCTCCTTGGAATGCAATATCAGGTGGTCTGTGAGAACAAATCATGAAAGTGGTCTAAACCTTTACCTTATATCTTTTTATGTTTGCCTGGCAGCCTCGAGTTCTATAAATTATGGCTTCCGAAAGGGAACAATAGCCAATATGTAGGTGTACAAATGTAGCTGGCGCAACTCCATGCCAGTGCTTAGCACTTTCCCTCTTTGCCACTAAGCAGCCAATATTGAACAACAGTTTGTCCCCACTTGACCCATCCCATCCCTGATAAAAATAAAAACAGAAAGGGTTCTCTGCAGGGTCTGGCAACACTGGGAAGCCTAGTACTCTTTGCAAGGTCGTATAGACGCTCGGGCAAAAGTAGGCAAATATGTTGGCAGTCCCAAAACATATTCAACAAAGTTCCTACACCTGACCCTTACCAAGTATAAACTTCTGTTGGAGATTGATTCATTTTATATAGTTTCCAGAGGTGTAATATTGAAATCGGACCAAGTGCAGTCTTGAGGACATAGGGGGTCATTCTGACCCTGGCGGTCCAAGACCGCCAGGGCCACGGATGACTGAAGCACCGCCAACAGGCTGGCGGTGCTTCATTGCCCATTCCGACCCGGCTGGGCGAATGCTCCATGGCGGCGCTGCAAGCAGCGCTGCCATGGGGATTCTGACCCCCTTCCCGCCACCCTGTTTCTGGCGGTTTTTACCGCCAGGAACAGGATGGCGGGAACGGGTGTCTTGGGGCCCCTGGGGGCCCCTGCACTTCCCATGCCACTGGCATGGGCAGTGCAGGGGCCCCCTAACAGCACCCATCAAACACCTGCAACACCGCCGGCTCCATTCGAAGCTGGCTTCTGTATTGCAGGCCCCTTTCCCGCTGGCCCGCCGGCCCAGCGGGAAAGTTAGAATGGCCCCAGCGGTTTTTTGACCGCGGGCGGCCAACTGGCGGTTCCCGCCTGGCGGGCGGCGACCGCCGCCCGCCAATGTTACAATGTTACAATGTTACAATGTTACAATGTTAGAATGAGGGCCATAATCTGTCTCCTAGCAGCCATTTTGGCTTTAAAACCAATCATCATTGTCTAATTCCCCAAAGTCTGTCGCCCATTATTCCCTCAGAAGCAGGAGAAAGGTGGATGCATTAAGTAAAAACGTTTTGTGAAGACTCAATACCGCCTTATCTTCTATCACCTCAAGGTTCAGAGTTGGATTTAAGGGACTCTTTACACACTTCTCAAGTGCACAGCGTATTTGAAGGCAACAAAAAATTGTGAATTATGGAGGTCATATTCAGTCCCAAATTCAGTGAATGGCTTAATATGTGAGGTGGCCCATGCATCTCCTAAAGTTAAAATGCCCATTCTGTCCCCTGAAGAAACGAAACTGAGGGTGTACACTTTCCTATCAACATGAGGGGTCAACCGAGTCAGCCTTTGCATCCATGTAGTCCACTTTAGGATGATAAACCAGATTTCTATAGGAAACTTTGTGAGTGGCAAAAGATCTTCTGGCAGTTTGTTACCATAAAGGAGAGCCAGCACTCCTAGGCTCTCCATCCCCTCAATTCAAGCAGGATAGTTGGATTCTCTCCTCCTCTTCAAACAGCCAGGAAGCATTTGCGTGGCCCAGTAATATAGTTTGATGTCTGGTAACCCCAGCTCTCTAGCCTAGAGCAACTGAACACATTTAGAAAACTCAACATGTGGGGGTCTACCTTCCCACATAAAGAAAGTGAGATTAGCTGACATGCTGCCAAAAGAAGATTGCAGAGGAAAAAGGTAATTTTGCAAGATGTAAAGCAGATGGAAGGGAAATCGACAGTGGGTTTTTACCCCATACTTTCAGCATGTCTTTATCAGCCGCAGGAACAGGCAGAACACTATAAAGTCTACTTTAATAGTCTGTAAATATCTTCGCAATTTCGGCGGATATGGTGATTAGACTATTAGAAGAGTTATGGATACCAGCAATCACCCTGCTCTACATGTCATATTTAGCTAGCCAGTAAATTACCTTGCCAGTCTTCACCCCCATGTCATATAGATGGTGCTGAGAGGAAACTCATTGTTGTCTGGCTTTCCCTAGCACTTTTTCTTTTAAGAACAACCTGATTGCTTCCAGCTGTATAAGGGCATTGTCCCTCAATTTAGCTGACATCTCAGTTACATTTCTGAAAGTCTGGTATCCAGGTCAATTATGTCACTATCCTTGACTCTACAGTGACTAACAATGTAGTAGATAATGTGTCCCTGAATGGTTGCCTTTAGAGCCTCCTGTAGTGTAATGTTTAAAGGAGAGGAGGCCTTGTTAAAAGCTAGGAAATCCTCTGTACATTTACATGCTCAGTCAGGGAAGTGACCTGCTATCGGAAAAGCACCTGGGGAGAATGTCCAAATCTTGTATCCCCCAACAGGTCAGTTGTCGGAATAAAGAAGTAATCCAACCTGAAAGTGACCCATGAGTGCCTAAGTATGACATATAATTCCTAGTGGGTAGTTGGTGCAATCTCCATATGTTGGCCTACCCCATTGAGGAGGCCCAGCCCAGCAAAGGCGTCCTGCGGCCTCTGTTTCCCAAGGTCCAAACATCCAGGTCCGGTTTCATGATGGCATCAAAATCTCTGCCAAGTTTTGCTCACAGGGACTTTTAGAATCAAATCATACAGGGAACTCAAAGTATCCTCAACCAATGCTGGTGGCACACAGGCACTCACAAAGGGCCAGAAAATACCCACCAGCAAAATGGTTACTCTCACACAATGGTCCAATGGATCTGTGTATACCCCGGTGACAGTATAGGGTAAGGTGCAGGGAATTAAAATAGCTACCTCCCAGGGGCCTTAACTAAATCTGGCATGGTGCACCCTAGAATATCCATACCTACTCAGTATTACATATCTGAAACCCAGCATGAGTGCATCCTGCAAAAGGATGAGCTGGGAGCCATGCCAAGTATTGCAATGCCACCCCTCTCTTCACTTTAATATGTATGCTGTTTACATTCCCAAGAAATATTTTAAACTCAACCGATGTCACATATGATGTGTTGGAAATTCTGCTTTTTAATGAATATGACCAGGTACTTTTGACAAAAAAACTCAGCCCAACAATGACACCCCATCTCAAACTTCCTAACATAAAGCATCTGACACTTATCAATTCTAACTGTGTGACTTCCATCTGATAGAAGGACCTAGTGGTCCACTTCCTGCCCATAATGATACTGACAGAGTAACAAAACAACAGTGTCTAAAGGTCCCCTGTTGATTAAAAATGTTTAGGAGCTGAAAGTTCCCTTCTCCCAGTGGCCCCTCTGTCTTCCTGTCCTGCACAACCCCCCCAGTCCCCTCATCTCCACTTGAGTCTGTGGAGACAAGTTCCCTGCCACTGTCCACCTTCCGATGTCTCAAACCTAGCCATCTCTGATGCTGTTTCTTAGGTTGAAGATGGCTTGATTGCACCTCTATTGCTGCCCATCCATTGTCTCTGTCTCCATTTCTGCTTCTACACAGAAGTCCCTGGATACTGAACTGTTCCTTCATCCAGTTCCAGGTGCCCCGAGTTATTCTAAGAAGTGTGCTTTCCCTTGGTGGATAACTTTAAACTCTATTAGAATAGCATGTACTGGAGGTCCTAACTTCTGATTCACCTCCTGAAAAGACTTCTGCTGCTTCTGCACCTTGCTGGTATACTCAAGGAAAATTAGGATCTTAGAGGAGTTACAGAGTACTTCTTTCTGCTCCCATGCTTCTTGCAGTATTGTGTCCCTGTTGGAATAGTTCAGTACTCTCACAATCATAGGGTGAGAAGGGCTCCAGGAGGGGGCTTTGGCACCAAGGCACGGTGAACACATTCCAGGATAAAATATGTGGAGAGGGTGTGAGGAGGAAGCCAGAATTTAAACCTGTCCTACAGGATTGCTGTTGGGTGAGGCCCCTCCTGTCCTTCGGTCATCTCTCCAGTCTGAGATTGTTCTGGTGGCACCTGGCCTCAGCATCCTCCTCTCACCAGTCCAAATGCACATTGACTTCTCTGAGTTTGTGAAAGCCTCCTGTGAGGAAAAAGGCAAGTTGGTCCTGCATCAATGAAATGAGTTCCTCAACCTCCTTGGTATGGTTTGGCAGGGTGCGCTGATCCTGTGCAGCAAACACATCTTCATCACCACTAAGCCATCTTGTCCTCCAAGAGCCTGTCTCTGTATTGACTCTAGGATCATTGACCAGGCTCTGATACCTTATCCTTGATCATGACATCCCAGCAGGTGGAGCTATCACCTTTCAATAATACCTCCAAAGGTAATCTTCCCAGATGAGTGCCAATTTCACATGCAGGGCTGGGAGGGGAGGATTAGCCTTGCATTCAAACAATGTCAGAACAGTGGAAGGATCTGATGCAACCATGTCCAATCCCATCACCATCTTGTCTTCACCATCAGGTAGGAAGTGCAGCTCAATAAATCAGAGGTCTATGTCTACCTTGCACCAGGCCTAAACCTTCCTTTTTAATGCTTATAAGTCACCCCTAAAAAATACCTGTCAGTCTCACTGGGGAGAGTGCATTGTATTGGAAATGTAGGACATGTATACTTAGGTTTTCCATGTTCTGATAGTGAAAACAAAAAAAAAGGAAACCTAAAGTTGTTTTCACTATTGTAAGGCCTATTCATCAGATTGACTAACACTGGATTACCTTATAAGCTTTAATAGGTGCTAATTTTGGATTGGAAAAAGATAGAGATATACCGGTTGCACTCAAACGAACTGTATTGGCATTTTGTTTGTCACAAACAACCTTCTGACAGTGTCCTGGCTCACATGGCTGTGAATGACTCTGCTGTTGTGGTTTGTGTATTGCTTCCAGACACTGAGACTAAGAAGAGTTAGGTGTGGGCAGGATGCACCACCCCAACATGATGACTGGGGAGGAGCTGTACGCAGCTTCACATTTCAAAGCACACACAAAGGATCCTGACACCAAGCCTGGCCTACCTTTTGTCAACCCAGGCCGTTTGGAGGCTAAACCAGGGTAATGGGAAGAACTGATCAGAACCTATTTTGGGGATAAGCCAGGGAATTTCCAACACAAAAGCTTGCTCCCGGTATCATAAGGGACCTTCAGAACCTGGACCAGTGGAAGAATCAGAAGAGGGACGGCCCAGCATCCAGAAGGACTGCTTTTCTATCTGAAGAAGGGCATTTGGACTTGCTTGCATTGATCCCAGTCTGCCCAGAGTGACTGAAAGTGTCAGTTGGCTTATGTCCGCTGTGAGCTAAAGGGTCACCCCAAGCTTCCAGAGGCCTGCCTGCAACTGCTCAGCTGCAACTGAACCTGCCTGAGCCCTGCTACTGGCATCTGCTGAAGTGAGTTCTGATCCCCAAAAGGTGCCTCAAGATCCTGGACCCTCTGCTAGCATCAGTGGAAGCTCAGGAAAAAAAGGTGAAAATCCTGAAGTTGGGCTCTTGGTGACTGGAAACGGACCAGCGCATGCTGAAGTTCTGCCACTTGATATGACCACCAACATGAAGCACCTGCTCTTAGTGCCAACAATGGCCTTTCACAATGACCAGCAATGAGAGACCTGCTCTTCATGCTACTGCTACAGCAACAACAGCTCGACCACTGCCGCTGCAAAGCTCTAATGATGACCAGATCTTTGTGCTATAGCAACAACTGCCCACAACACATGACCTGCTCCTCATGCCAAAAGCCTACTCCTCACAGCCTCTGACAACTCAAACAGAACACAAAAAGGTAACTCTTCAGTAGCCCTAACCTTGTCTCTGATTATGACCTGCGCTCCATCTCAATTGGCCTCAACATGTGGCTTCCCCCTGTTCTCGCATGACCACAAGTGGCTCTTTTTGCTGTTAGGCACCATTTTCACTAAAAACTTTACATTCAATATCTCCAGTTCTACTGGTTGGATTTTTGTGATTCTGGTATATTGTATTTATTTAAATTGACTCTAAGTTTCTAAATTGGTTTGGTCTCTAAGTTAAGCCTGACTGCTTTTGTTCCTAGCTACCAGAGGGTTTAGCACAGGTTAATGTAGTGACATTTGTGGTTCTCCCTGTCAAGGATTGTGTTTTTTGTCTGAGTGGGGCTCCCACCCTTTCCAATTAATAACCCAATTTCTTACAATACTGTTGCAAGAAATTGTACTACCTAGAAATGCACCCAAACTAGTCCAGGAAACGGGAACTGTTTTGTTTCCATCACTCTAAGAAGCATCTGATAGTTTCACTTCTGCAATTTGTCAATGCTGGAGATGGGTTCATAATTGTTGATGGCTGTGACACCCACCACCTACAGTTGGATCTTTGCTGCAATATTATAATTCCTTTTTTGGCTTACAATGGTTGTTATTATTTTGCAGATGTTTCTGAAAGTGTAAAACATCTCCAGTGGCTTAGGAATTGCAGCTGCATTCTTCTCCTTGCAGAGCCGGAAGAGACTATTGTGCTGTCAACATTTCTTCTCACCCTTTGCTTGATGGTGTACTTTAGTCTTATCAAACTTTGGACCATACAGTAATTATTAAATTCCTTATGTTTTAAGAATCTAAGTGAATTACATTATCACTCTAGGCTCCTTTGAAAGTTCATGGAATGTCAATGCTGTTCAAGAACCGATAACTGGTTTGAGTCTACATGTATCACTGGACAATGAAGATCTGTATCTCAATACAGATAACCATCATGAACTGTTTGGTTTCCATCATTATGGATACCGATACATTCATCAATAAAGCAGCCAAAGGTTAATATACAATTTTAGACAGTGAGAACATTATGGGATGCCTCATATTAATACTTAAAGACATTTTCAGAAACGAGTTTCCTATTTTCGTAGTAATGGTAAATCAGGTCAGTCTGTATTATTTACAAGGGTCTCTAACACTTAAAAAGATTCAGAATGCCCATCATAGATTTATATATTCGCCACAATATATTGATTCATTTCTATAATCAGCTTACACATATTTTGAAGGAAAATATCAATTAAATAAGTGTTTTGGGGGGAAATAAATTTTGGTTAAATCAGAGGAGTGATACTTTGGTCAGAGCAAGTGTGATTCCTAGATAAAGCTTTTTAAATACAACTGTACACCAAACTACCTGCATGGGTTTCACTTTCCATTCAGATCTGAAGACGCCATAATTTTTAAAATTTCATTTGAAACACTTTGCAGATTTGAAATTGAAAGAAATTAAAAGAAAAGAGTACTGATGAATAATTGAGTAAAATGGTTTGGAATGGAACCTGCAATATAACTGTGTTTGCTTCAGATAGCTTAGCGTTATGGCCAACCATAGTGATCAATTGTACATGTAACTCTATGAAGCCTGGCCTTCCTTGTAAACTCCTCGTGACACCTACCTTTTTATTCCCTACTATAACAATAGCTATTAGGGATCGACAAAATATTGGTGTAATTTTGGTGACTCCACATTACTCTTATGACATAGAGTTCTGGCCAAATTCCGCCAATTGCTGTTTGGTGGAATTTTTTCTTGCACACTTCTCCAGGATGGTAAGTTAGCAAAACAAAGTGAGATCTGGCATCCCCTAGTGTGATTTCCAGGTGCTATGAGGACATCTGGAGAGAATTTCTGAAACTGGCAGTCACGCCGTTCATGGTCAGAAGACTGCAGCTTGACCAGAAAATCTACTCAAGCAGCAGCAAAATCAACTGGTGTAGCTGCCCCTCAAGCACACAGCGTGGTGTCGTCAACACAGATTTTTCACTAAATCACAGTGTGGGCAGCGCAATGTATCTATTTTCACACATTGGCAGAACTCCGTAAAATATTACATAGTTTTAATGGAACTCTACACAATCCCACAGAATCAAATTCTTCGAGTTTAGCCCTCCCCTAGTAGGTATGTAATTTGATCAAACAATTATTTTTGTGGATTGGTACAAGATTTTGTATACCTGTTAACTATTAAAAATTAGTAGAGAAACAAAGAATTTAATTTTATCCTTCTTCATTGAAAGTCTTTGAAAATGTTTCATAGACAAAAATCAACATGCTAAGCATGCACTTAGATAAATCTAATAAACTCATGGCAGCACTGCTGGCAGTGCTTCATTTGTAAATAAAAACGTGCCGGTGCCCAAAGCCCTCCTCTTAAACACCCGGCTGCTGCATTTAAATGTGGGAACACGGAATACTGAGGTGGCGTAATCCTGAAGTCATCTCAGGCCTCTTCAATCCATATCAAGCCACTCCCTGCCCTCTCAGCTCACTCTAGCACTTTTCTACTTTCTCCCTTTGTGACGCTTTTTCCTTTTTTCCTTCCTCCGTCTTTCACATATGTGTCTTTTGCTCTTAGATAATGCTTGAGGCAGAAGAATAAGCTCCGACCCTCAAAAATAAGTCCTGGTGCTCAGCACGAGAAACAACAAGCACATTAAGCACTGACTGCTGGAGATGACCATCCTTTGTGTGATAACACCCTAGATTTTTACCTCAACTGTTTTTTCTGGCTCTCTAACTCTGTGCATTTTACCCATTCTAACCAGTGGTAAAGTGCCTGTGCTCCCTCTTTCAACTGTATAAAGTTGTCATCCCCCGAATGGCATATTTTCCCTACCTAAAATACCCTATTATATGGGGCATCAATTGTACTTAGGCATGTAGGCATCCACAGTGGTATCATTGTAACATGTAAACAAGAATGCAGGCCTGCCACCAGTAGCCTGCTTTGCAGGTTTAAAATGAAAATTTGACCTGTCAAAATATCCCCTTTTGGTATGCCTAAACCCTCTTTTTAATATATTACGACGTGACCCCTAATTTGCTTCTAAATGCCCATAAGACATAGGGGGTCATTACAACCCTGGTGGTCGGTGTTAAAGCCACGGTAAGACCGGCAACAGGCCGGCGGTAAAAAAATTGCAATTACGACCGTGGCGTAAACCGCCAACAAAGACAGCCACTTTAACACTCCGACCGCCACGGCGGTACAAACAAACAGCTTGTCGGTCACCGCCAACAGACAGGCGGAGGACAATGTACCGCCCACAGTATCACAACCTACCAATCCGCCACCTTTTCCGGGGCGGATTCACAGCGAACAAAAACACGGCGGAAACAGGACTTCGAAGGGAAAACGCTCACCTCTACACACCCCACGAGGAATCCGGACGCCATGGAACCCGAGCTCCAGATCCTGCCAGCCCTCATCTTCTTGCTCCTCTACCAGGAGCACGAACGCCGGCGGCGAAGACAACGGTGAGTACTGCACATACGACACAGGGGAGGGGGAGGGAAAAAACAGGGACACACACACGCAACACCCCCACCCCACCCTCACCCACTACAACACACACACTAATACAGCATGATACAATACAGTTATACCCCCCCCCCCAAAACCCCCCAAAAGAATGCAAAGACAAAAGCAAATGAGTGTAACCATTGTAGTCTATTAAAATCCAGGACGCAAAAATATATATACAGTATAAACAAATATATACACCAAGAATAGTAGTCCAGTTAGTGCTCCATTGAAGTCCGTGGAACACTGGGCCCCCACGGCATGGGCGAGGCCCACACTCAATCCCCGAACATGACGGAGAGAACACTGCAGGGGCATCAGATAGCAATAAAACAGGCACCTTAGGGGGAAGGGAAAGGGGGGCACCTCAGCCGGTTGAGTGCACAACGCCAAATCCACGAGGGGGCCACATGCCCACTGTTCAATCCTGGGGAGTGCAAAGCCACAGTCTCTCAAGTCTCTACAGTGGGTGGGTTGCCCACTGCATTATCCTGGGGAGTGCAAAGCCACAGTCTCTCAAGTCTCTACAGTGGGTGGGTTGCCCACTGCTTTATCCTGTGGAGTGCAAAGCCACAGTCTCTCAAGTCTCTCCAGTGGGTGGGTTGCCCACTGCTTTATCCTGGGGAGTGCAAAGCCACAGTCTCTCAAGTCTCTACAGTGGGTGGGTTGCCCACTGCATTATCCTGGGGAGTACAAAGCCACAGTCTCTCAAGTCTCTCCAGTGGGTGGGTTGCCCACTGCTTTATCCTGGGGAGTGCAAAGCCACAGTCTCTCAAGTCTCTCCAGTGGGTGGGTTGCCCACTGCATTATCCTGGGGAGTGCAAAGCCACAGTCTCTCAAGTCTCTCCAGTGGGTGGGTTGCCCACTGCTTTATCCTGGGGAGTGCAAAGCCACAGTCTCTCAAGTCTCTACAGTGGGTGGGTTGCCCACTGCTTTATCCTGGGCAGTGCAAAGCCACAGTCTTTCAAGTCTCTCCAGTTGGTGGGTTGCCCACTGCTTCATCCTGGGGAGTGCAAAGCCACGGTCTCTCAGGTGGATGCCTTTCTCCACTGGTTCAGGAGGGGGCCTTGTGCCCAGAGTGCTTCATCCTGCCAAGGACAGAGGTAGTGGATGTATCTCTCCACTGGTTCTGGAGGGGGCTTTGTGCCCAGAGTGCTTCTTCCTGCCAAGGACAGAGGTGGTGGATGTATCTCTCCACTGGTTCTGGAGGGGGCCTTGTGCCCAGAGTGCTTCTTCCTGCCAAGGACAGAGGTAGTGGATGTATCTCTCCACTGGTTCTGGAGGGGCCTTGTGCCCAGAGTGCTTCTTCCTGCCAAGGACTGAGGTAGTGGATGTATCTCTCCACTGGTTCTGGAGGCTGCCTTGTGCCCAGAGTGCTTCATCCTGCCAAGGACAG
The DNA here is from genome assembly GCF_031143425.1 of Pleurodeles waltl. Lineage (NCBI taxonomy): Eukaryota > Metazoa > Chordata > Amphibia > Caudata > Salamandridae > Pleurodeles > Pleurodeles waltl. The sequence continues at coordinate 105,659,797 of NC_090441.1, read as the reverse complement.
AGGTGGTGGATGTATCTCTCCACTGGTTCTGGAGGGGGCCTTGTGCCCAGGGTGCTTCATCCTGCCAAGGACAGAGGTAGTGGATGTATCTCTCCACTGGTTCTGGAGGGGGCCTTGTGCCCAGAGTGCTTCTTCCTGCCAAGGACTGAGGTAGTGGATGTATCTCTCCACTGGTTCTGGAGGCTGCCTTGTGCCCAGAGTGCTTCATCCTGCCAAGGACAGAGGTAGTGGATGTATCTCTCCACTGGTTCTGGAGGGGGCCTTGTGCCCAGGGTGCTTCATCCTGCCAAGGACAGAGGTAGTGGATGTATCTCTCCACTGGTTCTGGAGGGGGCCTTGTGCCCAGAGTGCTTCTTCCTGCCAAGGACAGAGGTAGTGGATGTATCTCTCCACTGGTTCTGGAGGCTGCCTTGTGCCCAGAGTGCTTCATCCTGCCAAGGACAGAGGTAGTGGATGTATCTCTCCACTGGCTCTGGAGGGGGCCTTGTGCCCAGGGTGCTTCATCCTGCCAAGGACAGAGGTAGTGGATGTATCTCTCCACTGGTTCTGGAGGGGGCCTTGTGCCCAGAGTGCTTCTTCCTGCCAAGGACAGAGGTAGTGGATATCTCTCCACTGGTTCTGGAGGGGGCCTTGTGCCCAGAGTGCTTCATCCTGCTCGTGACAGACTCAGTAGCGTTAGTGCCCTTGGCGCTCATGGGCCAGCGGTGCCTGTTGCGGCGGTGTCCTTGGCAGCGGTGCTTGTGGCGGTGGTGTCCTTGGCAGCGGTGCTTGTTGTGGCGGTGTCCTTGGCAGCGGTGTCCTTGGCAGCGGTGCTTGTGGTGGTAGTGTCCTGTTCAGCGGTGCTTGTGGCAGCAGTGTCCTGTTCAGCGGTGCTTGTGGCGGCAGTGTCCTGTACAGCGGTGCTTGTGGTGGTGGTGTCCTTGGCAGCGGTGCTTGTGGCGGCAGTGTCCTGTTCAGCGGTGCTTGTGGCGGCAGTGTCCTTGGCAGCGGTGCTTGTTGCGGCGGTGTCCTTGGCAGCGGTGCTTGTGGCGGCAGTGTCCTGTTCAGCGGTGCTTGTAGCGGCAGTGTCCTGTTCAGCGGTGCTTGTGGCGGCGGGGTCCTCAGCAGTGACTCAGCTGCTGGCGGTCCTGTCTGGCCCAGCGGGGCTGGTGCTGGCGGTCCTGTCCTGGGCAGCTGGGCTGGTGCTGGCGGTGGCCTCCTGGGCAGCAAGGCTGGTGCTGGCGGGGGCCTCCTGGTCAGCGGGGATGATGGCGGTGGCCTCCTGGGCAGCGGGGATGATGGCAGTGGCCTCCTGGGCAGCGGGGATGATGGCGGTGGCGGTCTTCTCAGCCGTGCTGCTCTTCCCAGACTTGCTGACTTTCTTGTGGCCCTTCCCCACCTTGGAAGGTGTCGCAGCTGACTCCACACTCCCACCTGTACCCCTGGGAGCTGCTTTGGTGGCTGGAGTCTTCCCCCTCTCCCGCCGGGCACTGGCCAACTTTTGATGCTTCACAGGTGGAGGACTGTCCGTGCTGTGGCTCCGTGCCACACTGGCTGCCCTGCTGCCCGGTGCACTCCAGTTTCCGGTGACTACAGGCAATACTGGTCCCGGAGATGTTGTGGCTGAGGTGCTAGGTTGGGACCTGGAGAGTCGGGCCCTAGGAGACTGACGGGGTGGGGGAGGTGAGGGACAGAGGTCAAGGTTGGACAGGAAAAGTTTCTTGGGAACGCTGGAATGGGTAGCTGGAGTGGGTTTGGGAGTGGAGGAAGAGGTTGTGGTTGTAGGAGGTGTTCCTTTGGTGACTTTGGGTGAAGATGCATGCGCTGGAGGCTGTTGTGTTGTGGATGGCTGTTGGGTGGGTGTGTACCTGCTTTTGTGTATCTTGGGAGGTGGCATCACAGACACACTGGGAGAAGACAGAGGAAGTGTGAATGGTAGTGGGGGTGGTGACTGCATGTGAGCGGGGTGTGGTGGTGTGTGTGCTGGTGATGGAAGTAGTGTCTGTAGATGTAGTGCATGCAGGTGTGATTGGAAACGAGATTGGGAGGGAGGAGGGAGACGAGGAGGAGGGGGACACAGTGGAGGCAGTGGATGTTGGTGTGTCTGCATGTGTGTGATGCTTGCGTGAGTGCCTGTGGGCTGTGTGGTGCTTCTGTTTGCCAGAGTTTCCCTTGTGTGTTGACGTGTGTGCATGCTGGTCTGAAGGTGTGCTTGGGATAGGCTGAGGTAGAGGGGATTGGTTCTGGGTGGAGGAAGTTGGAGGGGGGAGGCTAGAGACAGGGACAATAGCTGCCATCAGTGCTGAGGCCAGAGTCTGAAAAGCTCGCTGGAGGGCCGCCTGACCAGAATGAATGCCCTCCAGGAATGCATTTGTTTGTTGCAACTGCCTTTCTACACCCTGGATGGCATTCAAAATTGTAGACTGCCCAACAGTGAGGGACCTGAGGAGGTCAATGGCCTCCTCACTGAGGGCAGCAGGGGTGACTGGGGCAGGGGCTGAGGTGCCTGGGGGGAAGGTGATGCCCACCCTCCCGGGTGAGCGGGCACGGGGCAAAGGCTGAGGGGCTGCTGGGATGGCGGTTCTGGTAGGGGGGGTGGCGGCTGTACCTGTAGATGCGGGGGCACAGATGTGGCCGCCACCACAAGGGAGCTCCCATCAGAGGACGAGTCCGTATCACTGGTCTCAGCTCCTGTCCCCGCCGTGGAGCTCCCCTCGCCCTCAGTCCCACTGGTGAACTCCGAGTCCGTTGTCTCGCCCTCCAGGGCCATGTGGGATGTAGATCCCTCCTGCTCCGGTGCCACTGCTCCTCTGCCTGATGATGCTAATGCACACAAGAACAGGGAGACCACAAAAAGGGGGGGGGAACGACAGAAGAAAAACATGTTGAGTGCATGCATTACCGATATTGTTGGCGGACACGACAGACACAGAAGCCCCCTGCACTACGCCGCACACTTGGGCTCAACTGTTCAATCCCTGGGACATGGCCTACAAGGCTATGGCCGACATCTGCACACATGGATGACAACGGAGCCTGATTAGGTGTACTTGGCACTGTACACAGGTAGGGTGGGGTGCCACAGGGTCTGCCAGAACAAGGGGACCTAACTAACACACACGCCCTGGCCTAGTGAAACCCACAGCCTACCTCCCCCACCCAGACACCTCCACTGCGCGCAAAATCAGCAGAATGAGAGTGTACTCACCCCCTTGTGGCTTCTGTGATGCCCTCAAGCGCCCATCCAACTCCGGGTATGCCACCGCCAGGTTCCTGAACATCAGGGGGGGCATGGTGCGACGGGCACCCCTCCCACGTTGGGAGGCCATCCCCAGCTGGGCCTCCGCCGTCTTCTTGCTCCAGCGGCAAATGTCCTCCTATCTCTTACGGCAGTGGGTGCTCCGTCTGTGGTAGACCCCCAGGGTCCGGACGTCCTTGGCAATAGCATGCCAAATATCCTTTTTCTGGTGGGCGCTGACCTACATGAATTGTACAGGGGGAAAAGAAAAGTTATTACCAACTGCACCGTCACAGTCATTGGCCCCCATCCTTACCCTTGCCATGTGGCACATGCACTCACCGTCGTTTCATGCACGCCTCAATCTCCCCCCCCATCTTTCATCCACCCCACTCCACACAGGCATAGCCCATACAGCATGCTCCCAATGTACTTACCTGTTTGTCTGGAGGACCGTAGAGTAGCGTGTACTGGGGGAGGACCCCATCCACGAGTTTCTCCAACTCCTCCGATGTGAAGGCAGGGGCCCTTTACCCAGATGCATGAGCCATTTTCTCTTCCAGACCGAGGTCACAGCAGCACTTGCAGTGTAGGTCCTCCCCTGTCAAAGATCAGGTATCGAGTGATTGAACAGATAGAAAATGGCGGTCACGTCCGCGGCAGTGTGTACCGTCACTGCCGGCGTACATCGTCATTGGCTCCTGGGACCCATAGGGTCTAATGTTAACCAATGCAGAATTGCGCTGCGGTCTTTGACCGCCTACCGCGACGGTGTACAACACCAGCGCAGTTACCTCACATCCCATTGTCCCACTTTAGAGGTCAGGCAGCCGCCATTTCAGGGGCCCACATGGCTTAATTTTTACCTAGGCCTTGCCTCAACACTCATACAGGCCAAATTTCGGATTATGATTTGTGTTCTGTGTAAGCTGTGGGTTCGTACCTCTGAGTTGGTTGACTCTGTGCTTGCTATTGTCCTTCATGGGCACCGTCCGCTGGGACATGTGACGAGATGGCGGCATCCTCCGGTGTACAGACCGCTGGTGGACCTGTCGACAATGGAGGAAAGACATGTGATCATCACCTACAGGCTTGATCGTGCCACAATCCTGGAACTTTGTGCCCAGCTGGAGCCAGACCTGATGTCAGCTATCTGCCATCCCACAGGAATCCCCCCTCAAGTGCAGGTGCTCTCAGTACTCCATTTCCTTGCAAATGGGTCATTTCAAACAACAGTGGCCATAGCATCATGGATGTCCCAGCCTATGTATTCCAACGTGTTGTCCAGAGTGTTGTCTGCCCTGCTGAAACACATGCGGAGCTACATCGTTTTCCCTCAGGTGGAGGATTTGCCTACAGTGAAAAGGGACTTCTATGCCCTGGGACATATCCCCAACACCATGGGTGCCATTGATGGGACACATGTGGCTTTGGTCCTCCCCGCAGGAGTGAACAGGTGTACAGAAACCGGAAGAGTTATCATTCCATGAATGTGAAGATGGTGTGTTTGGCCGACCAGTACATCTCCCATGTTAATGCCAAATTCCCTGGCTCAGTGCATGACGCTTACATCCTGCGGAATAGCAGCATCCCTTATGTGATGGGGCAACTCCAGAGGCACCGTGTGTGGCTATTAGGTGAGCACCTGGAAGCAAGTCAGTGGGAATGGTTGCCTGGGTCTGGGGATATCCCTACAGGTTAGTGTGTGTCTAACAGTTGTCCCTCGCCATTTGCAGGTGACTCTGGTTACCCCAAACTGTCATGGCTACTGACCCCAGTGAGGAATCTCAGGACAAGGGCAGCGGAACGATACAATGAGGCCCATGGGCGAACTCGGAGGATTATAGAGCGGACCTTCGGCCTCCTGAAGGCCAGGTTCAGGTGCCTCCATATGACAGGTGGATCTCTATTCTACTCACCAAAGAAGGTGTACCAGTTCATCGTGGCCTGCTGTATGCTTCACAACTTAGCTTTGCGACGACAGGTGCCTTTTTTGCAGGAGTATGGTCCAAATGGCGGTGTTGTTGCAGCTGTGGAGCCTGTGGACAGTGAAGACGAGGAAGCAGAAGAAGAGGACATCGACAACAGGAACTCGGTGATCCTGCAATATTTCCAGTGAGACACAGGTAAGAATACAAACCTGCTTACTACATGTACTTTAACACTACTACCTCTCAACTGTCTGTCGTTTTCACCCAGTGTATGGTCACTCAGTTGTCACTTTCCCTTATGATTTCACAGATGTGGGTCCCACTGTGTGACATCTGCTTTGTTTCCTCATGGACTAGAGCTGTGTGACATAGGTATGGTGACATTACATTTGAAAGAGCATTTTGACACTGTAATTGCTAATACACTATTTAGAAATCACAGACTGCCTCCAGATTGTTTTGTGCTTCAAGGGTGTTTATTTAAGTGCTCAATAATGGAGGGGGTTGTAAAATGGTGAGGGGTGATGGTGGAGGAATGTCCATGGCAGAGTCCAGTCTATTAGTCTCACAGGTGCATTGCCCAAATGGGCATAGGAAGTGGAGCTGGGGCAGTTTGAGGATGGACAGGGTGATAAAGTGGGACAGAAGGATGACATTCAGGGTGGTCTCATTTCTTGGCAGTGGGTCTTGGCATCGTTCTCTGTCTTTGTCCTGGATCTCAGGGACCATTTGCGGGGTGGTTCACCCTCTGCAGGGGGTGGGGTGCTGGTGTGGTGGTCCTGTGGCAGTGCCTCCTGTCCACTAGCGCTGGCGGAGGTGGTGGGCAGTTCATCGTCCAGGCTAGTGTTAGGGGCCCCTTGTTGTGCCACAGTGTCCCTCCTGGTGTTGAGGACTTCCTTCAGCACCCCTACGATGGTGCCCAGGGTGGAATTGATGGATCTGAGTTCCTCCCTGAAGCCCTAATACTGTTCCTCCTGCAGGCGCTGGGTCTCCTGAAACTTGGCCAGTACCGTTGCCATCGTCTCCTGGGAATGGTGGTAGGCTCCCATGATGTTGGAGAGGACCTCGTGGAGAGTGGGTTCCCTTGGCCTGTCCTCCCCCTGTCGCACAGCCGCCCTCCCAGTTCCCCTGTGTTCCTGGGTCTCCATCCCCCTGGACCGTGTGCCCACTGCCACTGCCCCCAGGTCCCTGTTGTTGTTGGGGTGGTGGGTTAGCCTGGGTTCCCTGTAGTGGTGGACACACTGCTGATTGACGTGTCCTGGGGACAGAGGTATGGGCTGGCTGGGTGGGTGCTGTGCTGGTGTTTCCAGAGGGGGGAAGCTCTGTGGTGGCCTGTGACTGTGTCAGGGGAACCGACTGTCCAGAGGTCCCCGGTGGGCCGGGTTGATCATCTAGATCCAGTTGGACAGAGCTGCTGTCATCACTGTGGGCCTCTTCTGTTGGTGGTGTTGACATGTGTGGACCCTCCTGTCCAGTGACTTTGGGTAGGGGTCCTGCAGGGGAATAAAAGGATGTTTATTACATCTGTGTGTGGCATGGTGTGCAATGGGTGGGTGACCGTGTACCCCAGTGCTTGCATTCCTGTGTGGGTCCTTGTGTGATGGTGGTTTAGGGGGGTGTATGGGTATGTGCAGTGTCCATGCTTTGGTGATGGGTGTCCATGCTTTGTTGTTGCATGCAGGGCTTGGTGTTAGGATGTGTGGTTTGTGATGTTGGGACATTTGTGAGGAGTTGGAGTGATGGGGTGAGGGTGAGGGTGGAGGTATGTGATAGCATGCAAGTAGGGTGGGGGATGTAATAGTTAAGATTTGACTTACCAGAGTCCATTCCTCCATCTACTCCTGCAAGGCCCTCAGGATGCAGTATCGCCAAGACCTGCTCCTCCCATGTTGTTAGTTGTGGGGGAGGAGGTGGGGGACCGCCGCCAGTCCGCTGAGCCGCAAGGTGGTGTCTTGAGACCACGGAACGCACTTTCCCCTGTAGGTGGTTCCACCTCTTCCTGATGTCATCCCTATTTCTTGGGTGCTGTCCCACTGCGTTGACCCTGTCCACTATACTTCGCCATAGCTCCATCTTCCTAGCTATGGAGGTGTGCTGCACCTGTGATCCGAATAGCTGTGGCGCTACCCGGACGATTTCCTCCACCATGACCCTGAACTCCTCCTCAGAGAACCTGGGGTGTCTTTGCAATGCCATGGGGTGGTGTGGGTGATATGTGGGGTGGTGTGTGTAGTGATAAGTGGGGTCATATTTAGTGGTGTGTTGTGTGAGGTGCGTGGAAGTTATGTGGGTGATGGTATTGTGTGCCTGTGGATGCTTGGTAGTTGTTTTAGTGTCTCTCTCTGGCCTTCTCTCAGTAATTTTGTTGTAGGGGTTTGTGGGTGAGGTGGGTGTTTTATATTGTAATGGGTGTGTGGGAGTGGTGTGTGTATGTGTATCAGGTGTGTGTATTTCGAATTGTCCAATGTGGTAGTGTTTTGTAAATGTGTGTGTATTTTGAGCGCAGCGGTGTGTACCGCCAATGGAATACCGCGGTTGAAAGACCGCCACGTGGATTCATGTGTCGTGATAGTGTGGGCGTATTTCTGTTGGCGTGACGTGGAGGTTTTGTTTTCACCAGTTTATCACTGACCTTTGTTGTGGCGGACTTCTGTGGGTGTCTGAATTTTGGCGGATTCCGAGCAGTGGGTCATAATGACCGTGGCAGAATTCCGCTGCCGCAGCGGTGTGTTGGCAGTCTTCTGCACGGTGGTAAGCGGCTTTTACAGCCAATGTTGTAATGAGGGCCATAGTATTCAAGATTAGGGCATGTAAAAGTTTAATGTAAACATGTCTTGACAGTGGAAGGGGCAACAAGGCTATTGTCAAACTAGCAGGAATAATTATTCAAACGCAAAATATTGTAACACAGGAGTACATTTAATATTGGCTGTTCCCTTAGGGAGCAGCCACCAAGTTTATGTTTGGACTTTTTAAAATATTTAAATGCTTAACTCATTCGCAAAATCAGATTTACAAAACACATTATAAGAAATGTACTTTACCTGGTGTTTGTCTAAAGCCTCTGAAAGCCTGTTTGTGCATGCCTCCACCTGTCACCCAGGAGTTGTGTAGCTTCCTAATGAGGTGTGAACTTGTTACCAGAGCTGAGGCAAGGTCCTCAGGTGTGGGTAGGTGTTCTGCTTCTCAGGCAGGGTGACCGTCTTTGCTATACTAAGGAACTTAATTAACTTTAAAAGGGCATACCATGTCACGGACAGATGTAGCTAACAACTAGGCCTCTCCTCTTTTTTTGTCCAACCAGCCAGTCAGGCACCAGGCCCAGTTGGAAAGACGCTGCCACCAGAATCAGTTTTTAGTGACCACAGAGGAGGTGTTGCTCATTTCCCTGGCCACACTTCGAGGTTGGGCACAGGAGCTCTGCACATGGGCAAAATGTAATGTTGGTTTTGGATACAGAGAGACACTGTGGGATTTATTACAATAAGAAACACAGAAAGTGCTTCAAAAGTGGAAAGGACCACCCCTTGGAACATTTATTACACTGGCTAGTGAGAGGTCTGGATGGTCCCCCACCCACATTGACCATCAATGTGGCACCCACAGTACCTTCCTCAGATCACTTGTGGACATGTGGAAGTACAAAAGAGGGCTGAATATGCTGTCTGTGACCCTGAAAACTGGGTCCGCTCTTCCTTTTGAGAACTCCAAGAGTCATAGGGCCTACTTCCTCTTTGGGCTGCAGGGGCACAGCAAACTTCAAGAGGCATTTTCTTCCAGTCCCAGCTGACCAGTTCCAACTGCTCTGGACCCTGCTGCTGGCCTCTGCTGGAGTACGTCTTGACCCCCAAGTGCTCTCCTGAAGGTGGGGGACACTTGGCTGCTGTTAAAAACTCCTCCTCCTAAACTTTCCTGAAACCTTGGATTTTTTTGCCAACTTTTTGCTTTGAGGACCGATGGGCACCAGAACGAAGCTGCCAATCCAATCCGAAAAGCTGCATTGCTGCTGAGCCAGAAATTCAGGTCGCTCCCATTACATTCTTCACTGTAGCAGTACATCTTATTCAGCAGGACATCAGGGAGAAGTCATCTGGCCTCGTTAAGCTCTCTTCGGCTGCAGTCTGCAGCTTTACCCAGGTGGGACAACCTGAGCTCCAAAAACTCCAAAGTTAGAAATCTTGACCAGGCAAAGGCACAAAAAGTATTCAGCCAGCAACGGACTTTCTATGGGCCAAACATCAAATTTCTCCTGCTGTAAGCTTTCCAGTAAAAAATCAACTGCTTTACTGAGACCTCATTCAGCAGCTATCCAATGACGTGGAGCCCTCTTCAGCCACAGTCTGCTGCCTTGCCCTGCTTAAGATTTTTAACGAACATTCCAGAGCTTATGTCCGATGGTATAACTTTAAACTGGGACAAACCTGGTCTGTGTATCTGAGCCACGCTCCATCTTGGTTGGTCCTATATCAAGTAATCAATCAATCAAGTGGATTCTTATGTTGTGACTAATCGCCTGAGAGGGTATCAAGGCACTTGAAGGTCATGATGGTTCAGGTGACTCAGTTGAACAGCCAGGTCTTGAATGCTCTCCATAATTCCAGTAGGAAGTTGAAGGTCCATAGCTGCAGAGTGAGATCGTTCCAGGATTTCTCCACAAGGTAGCAGAAGAAGCATCCTCTACTGCTACTTCGGTGGATGTTGGGGGTGTGAGCGAGTGAGAGGGAGGCAAAGCATACTTGTCTGGTAGGGTGCTGGAAGTTTAGGTGATGTAGACTGGTCCTTAGTTGTTCAGTGCTTTGTAGGTGTGGATCACCAGCTTGAATTGACATCTCTTCTGTATGACCAGCTTGTTGATTTTACTTACGTGGGGGGTAAAGTGGGTCCACTGGGGAGGTCAAGGATGAGTCTGGCAGCAGAAGACTTTATGGTCTGGAGTCTCTGCAGAAAAGTGTAGCAATTCCAGTGTAGAGTGCATTGTTGTAGTCCAAGTGGCTGGTGATTATTGCCTTAGTGACGGTATGTCTGGTGTTCAGGTGGAGCCATTTGAAGACATTTTATAACATGCAAAATGTAGGAAAGCAGGCAGAGGTGACTGAGTAGATCTGGGACTTCATGGTCAGTTTGCTGTTCAGGATTATACAGAGGTTTCTGGCATCGTCTGCCAGTTTGGGTGATGGTCCTAGTTCTGAGGACCACCAGGAGTCTTTCCAAGGGGTGATGTTGTTGCCAATGATCAGCACTTCTGTTTTTGGGAAAGGTGGCCATGGCAAGTGAGGAATTTAAGAGGGTGGTGAGCTCTCTCTGGGTCCTGTGGATTCCAAGGTTAAATGTGTGGTGCAGGCAGGGTCTGTGGAGGGCTTCTGAGTGACCATGATGGTGGTGGTGTCCTGGGAGGGTGAACTTGTCCCATGAGGTACGTCCATGGACTCTGTTGATTCGGTGAGTGCCTAAAGGTGAAGGAAGTCTGAGGGTTTGCATTGGGGTTTGAAGTTTTTTTAGATGATGGTGATCTTTTTGTGGAAAAAGTTGGCAAGTTTGCCACATAGTTCTTGGGAGGAGGTGATGCTGTTTGCTGTAGCTGCAAGGTTGCCAAACTCTAACGATGTTGAAGAGGTATTTGCTGTAGTTGGAACTGGACTCGATGAGGTCTGCTAGGGCTTTCCTCTTAGTTCTCTCAGTAGCCAGTGGCTATTGTTGAGGGAGGCATGAAGTTGGTCCTGTCTGAGGTGTCCTTGATTGTGCACTATCTACTTTCCAGATGCTTGCAGTGGAGTTTTGCTGTTCTGAGTTCCTTGCGTACCATGCTGCCTGCTTGGTGGATCTCCAGTGTCTGCTGGTCTTGATGGGAGTGATGATGTTGGCACAGTTGGTGATCCAGGAGTTGAAGTTTTTGACAGCTTGGTCCAGGTTTGATCTACTGTTAGGACATGATGTGTTGAGGGTGTCAGGCCATTGGCTGTGTTATACTTTACTCCAGCTGCGGTGGGGGGCACTGGGTGGCTTGGCAGTGGAGCTGCAGGGACTGGAGATGTTGAAGTGTATGATGGAGTGTTCAGTCCAGGTGAGTTCAGTGATGTGTTTGTACTTGACCCGGTTGCTGGAGGCGGTGGAGTTAAACTTTACACTTAACATGATTAAGCACAACAAGATGACAATTGGTGTTTAATGCTTTTTGGTACTATTTTGAACCTTAAAATTTACTAATTCATAACCCTGTTTCTACTTGTTGGACTTTAGTTATTTTTGAGTAATGTTATTTAAAACAATTTACTCTATTATTCTAAATTGGTTTGAGATTTTTTGTTGGTTTTACTCTTTGTTGCTGTTTGAGTACTTCATAAATACTTTACATATTACTTCTAAGTTAAGCCTGCCTGCTCTATGCCATAGCTATCAAGTGGTTCAGCTCCAGTTAATTCAGGGATTTTCGGGGTTCATCCTGACAAGGATGGTGATTATTATTTGAAGTGGGTACTCATCCCTGCCCACTAATAACCTCAATTTCTCACAAATACTAACTCGGAAACAGTACCACTGACCTTTCTGGCTGAGACATCTTCTCTTCCAATATTGAATTCTCATCATGCGGTGCACATTTTTCACTTTTGTTTTGTTAAAATGATTAAGAGCAACATGATGGCTTCAGGTTGCATTTCTTGCAAACAGTCTCTACTAAACACCAATCCAATAATGGTGGTTATCAAAATCATTTGAGGTTGTTTCTAAAGGGTGTAAGCTTTGTTTTTGAACATTGTCTCTTTGATAGCCAATTACATTTTTTTTTTTTTTTTTTACTGACCTCCCACAGATACCACAATACTCCCCTGGGGCCCAAAGAACTAATACAAGTTTCCTGTGGAAACAATACATGGTTTGCATACAGTTTTGGGTCACATGGGAGTTCCATGTGACTCTGAAATTCTAAAACAAAATAAGTTGTGTTCACTATTAATAGGGCAGTTTTATGTAAACCTTGAACCTAGATATTTTCTTACATGCCTAATAAGAAAGATGTATTGAAGGTTTTTATTGACATTTCTGACATTTTATGTTGTGCAGTATCACAGTACAGGTAAAACAGTACTGTCAGAGAAACACCATCTAATTGGCTAATGCCATTACTTTGATGTATACACAGGAATTTGCCACTGTCTTATGATTATTAAGGAGTGGTTAATCACACAGTTTACACCTGTCAAGTGTGTGTTGCTTTTGTTTTCTTTTAGCGACATTTTTTGAATAATATAATAAAAAAGAAAATGGCATCTGGAGGAATAGATCTAGAACACCACTTGGACGATGGAGAGGAGCAACAGTAGGATCCATGTACCACCTCCCATCCAGTTGGGTGGACTTCTTCAAACATGTAACGTAGCCTTCAGTCTCTGCAACAATATTACAATATACATGTCATGATGAAGTATTTGAGAAAATGGCACACCAGGTAACTCAATGCTGCCAAAGAAAATGGCAAGAGGATAGGGAGCATCCACATCCACTGCTCTATTTCAGAGTGTCCAGTCTGTAGGCACTGCTTCTGCTGACAATGCAGCCGCCCTCAGTCATGATCAGAACTGACTGTATCTTCAGAACTGACTGTATCTTCGCATTGTTCTGTACATATGGACTACAGTACATTTGAGTCTATAGAGAAGCAAAGTAGCAGTGTCAGGGACCCGCTCTTCCCTGCACACAAGCAGGTGTGTAAGAAAGTACTTCTTCATGCCCCTTTTTCAAGTTTTAATGGAATCCACAAAAGGATTGAAAAATAATGAAAAAATGTAAGAAAAGGTTCTTCTTCAAACCGCCTTTCATGATTAAAAGGTAGAAAAACAATTTATGTCGTTTGTCACACCTGCCTAATAGTGTTAATATATCATTATAGTCCACCAGAGCCGTCTACAGTGTCCATTACATCCTCAGTCTGCTACTATACCTTAAAGCGAAAGGCAAACAACGCACTGCCTTACTTTGTATCAAGGGGGCTTTCCATGGATGATGCATGGACATTCCCATGCAATCACTTAGGGTTTATATGAAAATCCCTATCTGCAATAATTTGTAAACACAGATTTTTACAAAAATCCTGTGCCTCCGTGAGGTAGGCATATTAAGAAGAAATGTTTTCTCCTTGTTTTACCTCCTTGCTAGTGTGCTGCAGTCACAAAGGTGAAAATGTCTTAACGCATAAAAACTATGCTCATGACTATGCATACACCCTTGCGCCATGGTACAAGAGTGCCTGCGTTTATGCTTGGTTGCTGAAAGTGTGCCAGTGCAGGAAGCGAGCAGAACTTCTAAGTAGGTATGGTGCAGGTCTTTTCCCTACAGTTCATGTACTTTAGCGCAGTCACTTTACTTTGTGCTGCGTTTCATGATATATTTCTAAATCTGGCACCAGCTCTTTATTTCTCAAATCTCTCCAATCACAACTTCATCTTCTAACAGACATGTCAAGGACACAGAGGCCTCCTTCTCCAAAGCACTGCGAAGCTCACTACCATAGTCATAGTCAACCTGCCTGGCAATGTGCCTTGTCAGTTACAATGTAAGGCGAGTTGAATCCCTCATAGACAAGACCATTTGACATATGACTTTTTCAGATTAGGATTATGCACAAACCGAATGGTGTATGTGATTTTTTTTTTTTAAATGCTGCTGCAAAGGAATTTCAAACATGCAATTTAAATTTCCTACAGAGCTCTAATAACACCAGTTATATGGAAAATGTATCAGCAATGTTTCTGCAAATTAAAGTCGACCAGTTTAAGACTGCCTAATCTTTCCTTGAATTTGGACATGTCAAATGTGCTGGAATGTAACTGTAGTATTTACCTTAATTTAGGTGCAGTTTCCCAAAATATCTGACTTTGTGCTATTTGTCGCACCCAATCAGTTCTGATTACCAGGAGTGGAATTTTGTTTATGTGATAAATAGCACCTATTTCACCGACACACTCATAATCAGGGCCCCACCATGACTAACTGTGCAAATGTTGTTTGTACACTTGTCAATTAGTGCAAACCGTACTTTACTTAGTACCATACTCTAAAGTACTGAGTACACTCGTGTAATTTTAAACGGAGATTACCTGCATTTTTCTATATGCATTTAGAGTTAGTTGGTGTAAATTACCATGCAAAATTGCAGCAGTGCAAATGTACCCGAGTTTAGTGGCCCAGACCCGGGTGCAAAATGTAATGGATAAATGTGTCCAAAACAGCAGCAGTATGAATTGGCCACGGTAAATAATTTGATTTGACCTCAAACAACAGCCTTGGCCTTTACCCTTGAGAGGCGAAGTGCATTCTTTCACAGTTAGTGGATTGTATATAGATTGCCCGTTCCCTTATAAAATCAGCATGGGAAAAGCCAATAGATCTGGCCTTGACCGCGTCTTTTTAATGTCGATATTGAATGAATTGTAAATTTAATAAAAAAATGAAAATGCATTTATGTTTTATGTATTCAATACATACTCCACACATACAGAAAGGGGCTTCAGGTCACCCTTCTTCCACTATTGTCTTGAGATTTGTAAAATTTACCATGGATCATCCCACCATGGCATTTTATGATAATGTCGTTCTATTAGCTTGGATGTGCCATTTTGCTTTTTGCGAAATGTATGAGGAACAACTTTATCCCTGTAAAGCAGACTCTGGGGGTCATTCTGACCCTGGCGGTAATTACCGCCATGGCGGAGGTCGGCGGTAGCACCGCCAACAGGCTGGCGGTGCACCGCTGGGCATTCTGACCGCGGCGGTTCAGCCGCGGCCAGAAACGGAAAGTCGGCGGTGTACCGCCGACTTCCCGCTGCCCTTGAGAATCCTCCATGGCGGCGGAGCACGCTCCGCCGCCATGGGGATTCTGACACCCCCTACCGCCATCCGGTTCCAGGCGGTTCTCCCGCCAGGAACAGGATGGCGGTAGGGGGTGCCGCGGGGCCCCTGGGGGGCCCAATGGCATGGGCACTGCAGGGGCCACCGTAAGAGGGCCCCACGAAGAATTTCAGTGTCTGCTTTGCAGACACTGAAATTCGCGACGGGTGCAACTGCACCTGTCGCACCTTCCCACTCCGCCGGCTCCATTCTGAGCCGGCGTCCTCGTGGGAAGGGTGTTTCCCGCTGGGCTGGCGGGCGGACTTTCGGCGGTCGCCCGCCAGCCCAGTGGGAAAGCCAGAATGACCGCCGCGGTCTTTTGGCGGGAACCGCATGGCGGGCGGCGACCGCCGTCCGCCGCGGTCAGAATCACCCCCTCTGTCCTCCCACATTTAATTATTTATCTCATTCATGGATTGTATATACAAATCAATTTTTGGGTTTGCACTCCAGCAGAGTTTTTTATTTGCTTTTTTCACAAGTGGACTAGCAGATATGAGACTTTTTAAGATTAGGCCTGTCCTTGATCATTTTGTAGATCAGTTTTCAGAGGTCAATGTTCCAGGCAAAGAGATAAGTGTGGACGAGTCTTTGGTCCTTTTCAAGGGACGTTTAGTTTTTAAGAAGTACATTCCTACTAAGAGGGCACGGTATGGAATTAAATTGCATATGCTGTCAGAAAGCAGTACAGTATACGTGTATTATTTCCGGGTCTACACTGGTAGGGATTCCAGTATTGACCCTCCTGGTTGTCCGGCCACTTTTGGAGTTAGCGAAAAAATTGTGTGGGAACTTGGTAGACGACTGTTTAACAAAGGTCACCATTTGTATGTAGATCATTTCTACACTGGAGTGCAGTTGTTCAAGGAGTTGTTTAGAGTGGACACTGTTGCTTGTGGCAAAATCCGTTCTAACCGGAAAGGCTATCCAAGGGAGCTTGTCTGTAAAAAACTTGAGCGGGGACAGTGCAGTGCCTTGCGGAATAATGAGCTGCTAGCTCTGAAATTTTCCGACAGGAGGAATGTGTACATGCTATCTACCATGCATGATGAGAGTACTTCCCCTATGACTGTTTGGGGCCAGGTTTCCGAAGCGCGCAAACCTGCATGCATTTTGGACTACAATAGGCACATGGGTGGTGTTGATAGAGTAGATCAGAGGTTGGAACCTTACACTGCTCTGCGTAAGTCTTACGTGTGGTATAAAAAGTGGGCCCTACATTTATTTTATCTGGCAACTTTTAATGCCTTTATTGTGTTCAAGGATTGTTCACCTGAGTCAAGGATGACATTTGTTCAATTTCAGGAGTCGGTGATAGGGAGCCTTATTGTGGTGGAACAGGCAAGAGTTCCTAGAGTAGCAGTGGTGGAGGAAGTGGCTAGATTGAAAGATCGCCACTTTCCAGATCACATTCCTCCCACTCCCAAGAAAGACTTACCCACTAAGAAATGTAGAGTATGTGCCCAAGGAGGTATCCGGAGGGGGAGCCAGATGTACTGCCCCGATTGCCCTTCAAAGCCTGGGCTGTGTGTGCCCAGCTGTTTCAGAAATTACCACACAATGAAACATATTGAGGAAATACCGTGAGCGTAAACTGCCTATTTTATATTTTCGTATGGTCAGTTTCACAGTTGGCATTACTGTCAAGTATTTAGTTAGAGCTTTTGTGTTTGTAGTTTTGTACTTATTTTAAAATTAGTTAGTGGCTTCTTTGTTGTTTGTAAAAGGGAAAAAAAAGTGATGGCGGTGTGCTTGGCTGACGGTTTGTGTGGGGTGGCACTTGTCTGGCGGTGTGCTTGGGGTGGCGCTTGGCTGGCGGTGTGTGTGGGGTGGCACTTGACTGGTGGTGTGCTTGGGGTGGCGCTTGGCTGATAATGTGCGTGGGGTGGCGCTTGGCTGGCGGTGTGCATGGGGTGGCGCTTGGCTGGCGGTGTGCGTGGTGTGGTGCTTGGCTGGTGGTGTGCATGGGGTGGCGCTTGGCTGGCGGTGCCAGCCAAACGTCAGTCCACACACTCCCATCAGCTAGTGTGACTGCTGTATCAGATATGTGGGCCTATGTAAGTGATGGACCCTTGAGTGGCGCTGTCTGTCGATGCGAGTGTTGTAATGTGAATGGTCTTGTGCATGTCATATATGAAAGGTGTGTGAATGGACTGGAAAACGGTTGGTGCCTTGACGCGGCTTTACAGCTCACAAGCTGTGAGTCATTGGTTCAGTTTTTTGGTCTTTCAGTTATTAAGTGTGAAATCTCTTGTTAATAAAATTTGATCTACTGAACCATCACACACCCTCGTGCCAAATCCAACCAGTATTTGTGGTACAAATGACAAAACCTGCTCCGCTGTAATCAGACGTCGCAGCACACTTGTGACACACTAGGTGTCTCAGGTGGGGCCCGATGATGAAGCATTCCACCAACTTGGTTGGTGGGTGAGGGGTCTTTTTCACATAACCTAAGTGTGTTTCTTTTCACAATTTTAGTGTTTGGCACATCACGGACGTACGTGGACACATCCAAATGATATATTGCAAAACTGCCTGTGTTTGGGGGGGAGGGGGCACCTATGATTTTGGTCATGGGTGCGGCCTTCATCTAGGGAAACCTACCAAACCCAGACATTTTTTAAAAGTAGACACCCCAAGGAGTCCAGGTAGGTGTGGCTTGCGTGGATCCCCCAACATTTTCTTACCCAGACTCCTTTGCAAACCTCAAAATGTGCTTAAAAAAAATATTTCCCTGACTTTTCTTAGTAGGATCACCGCTCCAGCACAAAATTCCTACTCCTGAGGAAATTCGATTTTTAATACGATCGTATCGACCCGCCATTTTGTGGCCCGCCGCCATTTTATGTTGCCTTCACTCAGGCAGCACAGCGAACGAAGTCCATTCTGCCTTTTCTGCTTATTCTGCAACATGGTGTTCAAAACAGCCTTCTGCCTCTATCTTTACAAGGCTGGTATTAAGGTCTGACCGAGTACACTAATCCCTGTCTGGTTTTCTAATCCTTGTTTCAACTATCTGTAGGCTCACACTATTCTCCGCCGATCTTATCTTATCGTCTGGCCTTCGCTGTCCTTTGCTAGTATTCTCTCATTTCACAACTGTCCTCCAAACGCACACAAACTTATCGCACCACATGCAACTTCGTTGTGGATCGGTTAATGAATTAGTTCAAGGGAGGGGTGACAAACACAGCTGGAGGGGAGGCAACCTTAAGTCACTTGATACTTTGTTTTCCAATTCCTTCTATTGGTGCTGTCTTGTTTTCCGACATTTCTATTGGCTCTGTTCTATCTTTACGTTATTCTTACTGGCTCCTTTCTATGTGTTCTGGGAGTGTATGTAGTTAATAAATGGTTTTTATACGGTATATAAGATTGTGCGCCACAAAGTAAAGTGGCAGTCTCCTGAGAACATACCTTGTGTACTTCTTGGACAACTGTACTAGCTGCAGCTAATAAAATCTGATCTTTTACGCCTGACAGAGTGTCCCGTGTCTCTGTTAGTTGAGGCAGGTGAATCCAAGGAGATTTCAGGCGTACCCTGCGCCGCCAGGCCCATAAGGTTCTGGTTCTTCAACTGGCGCCCAACGTGGGGCGGCTTCAGCGGTACCGGTTCTGCCTGAAGGTCGTGAGGAACCCCGCAAGAAAATTCTGGAGGAATCGCGAGCCACGTCAAGCGACCCCTGTATGTCGAAGTGGTCCGAAGGTCTTTTTCAGCGCGGTTACTCCTTCCTGACGGCTACTGACGACTGCTGCCCTGACTGCCGCCCTGCCTTGGCCCTTTCTTTGATGATGTATGGTAAAGCGAGACGATAGACGGGCCTCTGTTGGTGTAAGAAGACATCCTTAGTTAAGTATTTGGTGGGTCGCGCCCACAAATTTTGGTCTTTGTTTTGTCCTTAGGTTCTTAGATTTGGCCATTGCAGTGGCCAAAGCCGAGGGTAAGTGCATTTGTGCTGTGTAAACTCAAAGTTTTACCCCCTTGATGTTTGTGAACAGCCAGTAAAAATTGTGAGATGTCTGGTCTGACTAAGTTTGGAAAACTTTGTTGCTTTGGTTGTAATAGGGACTCCCAGCTTGAGGACTCCTGTCCGATTCCTTCGGTTGGAACTCCCACATATGAGCTCTATTCTAAACATGGTGTTGGTCCTATTGCCTTTAATAAGACATGGACCCGATATACAAAGAAAGATGGTGTTTTAAAATGGCCAGAAAATGGTAGTTTCGAAACTGATGTGCTAGATAATTTAGAAGCAACGTTATTTAAAAGAAAAGCCCGGCCGGCAATGTTTGACTCTTTTCGCCTTTGGCGTAAGGAAGCCAAACAGAGAGAAATTAAACAAGCGAAACGAGATAGGAAAACACAGGGAATGACGATTATACAGGCTGCTCAGCAATTCAAAGATGATGAAATAGATAATGCAATGGAAATTTCAGACAGACAGCATCGAATGGCAATAGATAAATGCTATCCGACGTTGCCTATCTCTTCCCTTGATAAGAGAAAAGATTTTGAGAAAGATTCCTTAATGTCCCACTTATTGAAATTGCCTCCGCCCTATGTACAAGGTGCTAATGCACCCCCGATGTTACAGCCTGTTCAGCCGCCAGTTGTGCTTCCGCCTGCTCCAGCTTTTCCACATTTGCCTCCTCAAGTATTGCCTATGCCAGCTTTGCCTTTAACTCCTTTGCCTTCTGCTCCTTTGGCAATTCCTAATGCTCCTTTAGTTAATTCACCTAATACCTTGTCCCCTATCCTTATGTCAAATTCTCCATCTATGCGTAAGCGATTTGCAGATACTGTCTCTGGTCTCTTATCACCTTTCTTTGAAGCTTTAAATGTGTCTCCAGCTTTTTCTCGAAGACAGTCTCGTAGTCAATTCCCAGACTCCGAAGAGCGAGAAAAATTGGACTCACTTGCTTGTAGATGGATCAAGAAGGGTCCCCAATATAGTACGTCTGATATTATGTCCACCTTTCTGCAATTGAATGCACCTACGCAGAGATATGTTTTTAAAGTTATGTGCGATACTCTCGCTAAAGAATGGGAGGATATGAATTTGGGTTTGGTCCCACAGGATCTGTTAGATGTTCAGGCTGACTTTGACAAAGGACTTATTGTGGGTCCTAAGGTTGAAAACGCTGTCAGAACACTTATTTCTTTCAGATCCCTATTGTTCTCACAGACTTTTCCTGATTCTGATCCTTTAGTTAGGACAGCACTGAAAAACTATCCCATGAGAGAGGTTTCTCCAATATGGAAGGAAGAAGTTGCAGCAGCAGGTGCTAATCCAGCTATTCCTGCGCATTTTCAGCGCATATGGATACATGTCCCCTGGAAAAGGTCTGAAGTTTTAGCACTTAAACAGTCACTACCAGATCCACGCAAAAATCCTGCTGGTTACTATAAAGAGTTGTCGCAAACAGTTGATGCATGTACTATGAATCTAGCAGATATTGACATGTTGATGGGAAATGTAGTTCCACAGACAATATGGGCTAAAATTCGTAGAGAGGATCACGCTCAAGAATTAGGCGGCGATTGGAACGCTATTATTGCCGCAGATAGAGGTCAAGTAGGTGGTGCAAAGCCCGATGCTTTGATCTCAGAACTCCCTGGTAGGATTATTACATTAATGAAAACAATGATGCCTGCTTTGAGAGTTAATTGGGATAAGCTAGCAGCATGTAAACAAAAGAAAGATGAAAGTGTTTCCGATTTCTTTACCCGATTCGAGGAGACATTCATTGATCACAGTGGTCAAGATATGGCTACAGAAGGGGGACAGCGATTATTTGTGGATAAGTTCGTATATAACTTGCTTCCTGAACTATCACACAAGCTAAAAGACTCCGAGAGTTCATGGGCAGTTTCTTCTTCCGCCCAGATATTGGCTACTGCACAATATTATGAAAATAGAGACAAAGAAGAAAGGGAAAAACAAGAGAAAAAGACGAAAGAATTAAAAACTAAAGTTCTCTTGCAACAGGCTTATCCTCCTCGTTATGTTCAGCCTCAGTTTCAACAGCCTTCGCAGTTTCAGAGGTTGTATCAAAAGCCTGAACCATTCATTCCAAGACCTTTGCTAGGTCCCAATCAATGTGCTTATTGTAGGGAGGAAGGTCATTTTAAGAACAATTGTCCGGCATTGTTGCAGCGTAATGGAGCAACATCTGCTTCACGAGGTCGTGGTGGTCTTCAGTCAGCAAATAGAGGTAGAGGTCGAGGTGTGTTAACCCAAGGGCAGCGTTCTTTTGTTCCTCCAAATTCCGGAAATTACTTTGATCAGCAAAATGTTAGGTCTACACAGTATTACAGTGAGGATCAGTATATTGAAGGAGGGAATGAAAGTCTTCATTTTGAATAGGACAGCCATGGACAAAGTAAGGGGGTTATGTCAATTCCAGTGGATCAGAATGGACCTTATGTTAATGTCACTACAATGGGTGTTTCAGAGCCATTTCTTTTAGATACTGGTGCCATGAGAAGCTCTATCATTCATTCTAAACTCCCTGGCGCACCTTTGTCTGGCTTAACGAATGTATCTGTAGGATTTTCTGGCGCCCCTGTTCGCAATCCAGTTTCTTGCCCTTTGCCTGTTTCAATAGGCCCTTATGATTTAGAAGCTCCGCTTCTTCTGACGAATGGTTGTGGTGAAAATCTGTTGGGTTTAGATCTATTAAAAAGAATGCATGCTACGATATATTGTTCACCTTCTGGTGTATACCTCACTCTAGGACAGAAAATGACTAGTCCAATGTACTTATCAAAAGATCAATTCCCACCTGAATTGCTTTCTCTTCCCGAAACGCTTTGGGCTACGGGTCCGAATGACGTTGGTTGTCTTGAGATCCCACCTTATGTTGTTACTCTTAAGCCCAATGTTGAAATGCCACGTATTCCGCAATACAGAATCTCTACTGAAGGTGAGAAAGCACTTCTGGAAATTGTCCATGATTTGATTCAGAAGGGTGTGGTTGAGGAAACGAGAGGAAATACATGTAACAGTCCTGTTCTTCCGGTTCTTAAACGCACTGATCCTTCTCAGCCTCCTGTTTATCGTTTTGTAATTGATCTTCGGGAGGTAAACAAGATTGTCGTACCGCAGTTTCCTGTAGTCCCAGATATCACTGCTCTGTTGACGATGATACCTTCTACAGCGACTTGGTTTTCAGTTGTTGATTTAAAGAATGCTTTCTTTAGTATTCCCATCGCCGAAGAGAGTAGAGATATTTTTGTTTTTTCCCTCGGAGGCCGAAGCTTCCGGTTTAAACGCGCACCTCAAGGTTATTGTGAAAGTCCCTCTGTTTACAGTCAAGCTCTAAAATGTCATCTTGATGCCTTTTCCTTACCGTCCGGTGCCGCTCTCATTCAGTACATGGATGACTTATTAGTTGCCGCTGATTCAGAGGAGATTTGCAAAAACGTGACCGTTGCACTGTTGCGTCATTTGTTTGATCTGAATCACAAGGTTTCTCCTTCTAAATTACAATATGTCTGTCGCGAGGTGACTTATTTGGGTCATCTCTTGTCAAAGGAGGGACGACGATTGACCCCCGAACGAATTCAGGCAATTGCACAAATGTCAGTGCCATCCACACAAAGAGAGGTACGTGCCTTTTTGGGCATTACTTCTTATTGTAGACAGTGGATTCCGAGTTTCTCTTTATTGGCTAAACCGCTGTTGGCGCTAACTTTAAAAGATACGCCTCAGCCTCTTCCGTGGACTGACGAATGTCAGAAGAGTTTTACTGATTTGCGTATTGCTTTGTGTTCTGCTCCTGTATTGGGTACTCCTGATTACAGTAAGCCCTTTACGCTCTATGTCCACGAAAGAGAGGGTTGTGCATTGTCAGTCTTAACGCAGCGTTTTGGAGATCAACAGCGACCATGCGCATATTTCTCAGCTACGTTAGATCCAGTAGCTAAAGCATTGCCTAGTTGTCTTAAGGCGACAGCGGCAGCAGCAATTTCTATTCGACAGTCTGCTGGAGTAGTACTAGATAATACTCTCATTGTTATGGTGCCACATGCAGTGGATATTTTACTAAATAGGACAAAAACGCAGCATCTTACGAGTGCTCGGTTGTCCGGATATGAGCTGACGCTTTTGGCTAGTCACATACACATCAAACGATGTAATACCCTGAATCCAGCTACTTTGTTGCCTCTTCCAGAAGAGAGAGATGTCTCTGAACAGCATGATTGTTTTCTCCGTACTGAAGAAGAGACTAAGGGTAGAATTGACCTAAAAGACACGCCATTAGTGAATCCAGATGGAACACTATGGGTAGATGGTTCTTGTTTCAAGCTCCCGAATGGAGATACAGTTTCAGCCTACGCTATTACTACTTTGCATACGATTGTGGAGACAGCACGCATTAGACATAATTCAGCTCAGGCAGCTGAATTGATAGCCTTAACTAGAGCGTGTGTGTTATCCAAAGGAAAAAGAGTAAACGTGTACACTGATAGCCAATACGCTTTTGGTGTAGCGTTTAACTTTGGGCGTTTATGGAAGGAAAGAGGATTCTTTACTTCCCATGGTACTAAGATACAACATGGTCAATTAGTGACTGAACTTCTTGAGTCACTTACAATGCCTACTCAGATAGCGATCGTGAAGTGTAGTGCACACAAAAAGATTGTGGACGATGTTGGTCGAGGAAATGCATTTGCAGATGAGGTAGCGAAAAAGACAGCCAGAGACAACACAAGTCGAATGTATGTTGCAGGTCCCGCAAACTGCGTAAGAGAAAAGGGAATGTGTGAAGATACAGTAGAGAGTGTGAAATCAATTCAAGGAGAGGCTACGGAGAATGAGTTGAGAAAGTGGAAGGAAAGTACAGGAATGTTAGATGAGATGGGATGTTGGGTTGAATTATCAGAACATCAACGTTGGCTGTTACCAGATGCTTATGTACTACCTGTAGTTACTATGGCACATGGTCCAGCTCACCTAAGTACAAAAGGAATATGTAAACTTCAGGCTCCAGTGTGGCAAAATGAGGGGATCCCAAAGTGTGCAAATAATGTGGTAAAACATTGTATTGTTTGCTTGATGTACAATCCGGGAAAGGGAACCCCAACTCCAGCAGGTCATTTTGCTCCTCCGACATATCCATTTGAGGTGTTGCAGATCGATTATATTCACATGGAACGATGCAACAACCTCAAATATGTTCTGGTGGTAGTATGTGCTTTTTCTAGATGGGTAGAAGCCTACCCTCTGAAGGACAATACTGCTTTATCAACTGCCAAAATACTTTTGAAAGAATTGTTCCCTAGGTTTGGTTTGCCGCGCATTGTCTGGAGTGACAATGGGAGCGAATTTGTGGGTCAAGTCATGCAAAAAGTTTGTGCAGGTCTTGGCATAAAACAGAAGTTCCACGCGGCGAATCACCCACAGTCGGCTGGTTTAGTAGAATGCTACAATGGAACCTTGAAGCTTAAAATTGCTAAGGTGCAAGCTAGCACAGGACTTAATTGGCCTGATGCTTTACCATTGGCTCTTCTGTCCACCAGAACAGCAGTACACTCTCGTTTGGGGCTTAGCCCTTACGAAGTGATATTTGGTCGCCCAGCTAATGTATGGGGAGTTCCTCGCCCTAAGAAATACTCAGACTTGCCATACCCGATGTTGATTGACTACTTGCATGACCTTACAACTAAATTGCGTGTTCTTCATCAACAGGTTCAGAGTGCTCTACCAGAGGCTTCCACAGACCCAGGTCATTCCATCCGACCAGGTGACTGGGTCTGCACGAAAAATTTCCAACGACAGAGAAATTTGGAGCCCAGATGGAGAGAGCCACGCCTGGTTCTTTTGACCACAAGAACAGCAGTTAAAGTCGAAGGAAAGAAAAACTGGGTGCATGCCGTGCACTGCAAGAAAGTGCCTTTGCCCTTGCCTTTCGATCAGTGGGTCCGTAGAGGCATCAGTGACTCTGAAAGTGAGAAAGTTCCGCAATTTGTACCATTCAGTGATGCGCGTCTAATTGGAACACTTTCTGAGAAAGAGGACGACGACATCCTTCAAGAAGCAATACCATCGCATCGTCGCTTGAACACGACAAATCCAGGAACATTGTTTCAAAACCAGACTGCCTCTGGACAGGAACGCTATAATTTGAGACCAAGACCAAAGAACTTGTAAATTTCTCTCCTATGTAGTACTCTATCCCGGTTGCAGGGTCATGGTAGGAGTCTTAGTTACGACCTGAGTAAGTGGCAATAGGCCTGCAGGACCTCACAGTGTCATAGGACGGTAGATAATCGTGACTACAGTGATTGAGGAAGATTGCCGTGAGCATCCACTTAGAAAGATGGAGGCTACATTAGATAAAAGAGTAAGTAAAAATGTAAAGAATAATTGTAAAGAAATATATAGTCGTTGTAGTATTGCTCTATGCGTCATTATATTGTCGTGTATTCTTTTGGCATCTGTAAACTGGATCATTATTACTCTGCAGCAAAAAGTTGTCTCTTCTCCTACCTCTACATCTTCTTCTACTATCTCTCCGCACCTATTTCACACTCTTCCCCAGCATGAACTCATCAGAAGAACTGAATACTTTAACAATTCCTTCGTCCAGTTGTTACATCAACATCAGTTAGTGATCAATACAACTGACTGTTGGGTGTGTGGACTCATACCACATACGGTAGAAAAAGGAATGCCATATTTAGTTCTTCCATTCTCCTATGAAGGTTCCGCTTGGGCTTATTTTGTCATTTTCAATAATGCATATCAAAGTAAAATTAAACAACCTGTCAGTTCACATAGTGTTGGTTCAGATTTCAGTCATAGTTTATTGATAAAGGGAATGGTAGCTATGGCTAAAATCATGGAAAAAAGTGAAGCTTCCATAGACGAAAGAAAAGCATATACCAATTGGAACATAACTAATTACGTTTCCAGCCTCAATGATAAGGTTAAGCAAGGAAAATCTCCTCCGATACGGGTCATACCCCAACAAGGAAATTTCTGTCTGCAAATAAATGATAGAACTCCAAACACCGGACAAAGAGAAAGTTTATGTTCCCATACATATGTTTATTCAGCCCTGAATTCACTGCCGTTAGTACCATCTCAAGGTACATACTTCGTTTGCCACGATAGGGCTTATACATGGTTGCCAGCTGATTTCTCTGGTACTTGTTATATAGCCTTTCTTCTTCCCCCTACATACACCGCTCCTGCGAACCATCATAAAAATAGATATGGCAGAGGGATTGTGGATTCGAAAGACACAGCAGGACAAGAGGGAGGAGATTTCCTCAAAGGATTTCTTCCCTTCTGAGGTCCAATGGCCAACAGCAGAAATATAAGGCAATTGGTTCGTGTCGTAGAAACCACCATAGACATCACTGTAGGAGCTTTAAGTAACATTACAGCTGAACTACAGGCTGATCGTCTTATGACCTTGCAGAACCGTGTTGCCTTAGACTTTGTTCTTGCGGACCGTGGTGGAGTATGCAAATTGATCGGATCAAGTTGCTGTATTTTCATACCTAATGACGCTCCGACAGTATACCAAGCTATCTCTAAGTTACACATAATCTCCGAGTCGATTCATCAGGACGAAGGAGATTGGTCCTTTTCAGAGTGGTTTTGGGAATTACTGTCCAAATGGGGTTGGAAGGTATTGACATTCTTTGGAGTAATTTTAGCTTTTATATTCTCTTGTTGTCTTTGTATGCACTGCGGTCCTGCCATCTGCAACCTATGTGCTACTGCATGTATTCCCAAACCCAAGTCACAAAGAGCAGAGAATATCAAAATGATGGTACAGCAACAGCTTGATGACCTCATGGCCATAGACATCGACTCAGATTAACATGAGTTTGTGTATCTTGCCTGAGTTCTGGCAAAAGGAGGGTCTGAGGAAATTCGATTTTTAATACGATCGTATCGACCCGCCATTTTGTGGCCCGTCGCCATTTTATGTTGCCTTCACTCAGGCAGCACAGCGAACGAAGTCCATTCTGCCTTTTCTGCTTATTCTGCAACATGGTGTTCAAAACAGCCTTCTGCCTCTATCTTTACAAGGCTGGTATTAAGGTCTGACCGAGTACACTAATCCCTGTCTGGTTTTCTAATCCTTGTTTCAACTATCTGTAGGCTCACACTATTCTCCGCCGATCTTATCTTATCGTCTGGCCTTCGCTGTCCTTTGCTAGTATTCTCTCATTTCACAACTGTCCTCCAAACGCACACAAACTTATCGCACCACATGCAACTTCGTTGTGGATCGGTTAATGAATTAGTTCAAGGGAGGGGTGACAAACACAGCTGGAGGGGAGGCAACCTTAAGTCACTTGATACTTTGTTTTCCAATTCCTTCTATTGGTGCTGTCTTGTTTTCCGACATTTCTATTGGCTCTGTTCTATCTTTACGTTATTCTTACTGGCTCCTTTCTATGTGTTCTGGGAGTGTATGTAGTTAATAAATGGTTTTTATACGGTATATAAGATTGTGCGCCACAAAGTAAAGTGGCAGTCTCCTGAGAACATACCTTGTGTACTTCTTGGACAACTGTACTAGCTGCAGCTAATAAAATCTGATCTTTTACGCCTGACAGAGTGTCCCGTGTCTCTGTTAGTTGAGGCAGGTGAATCCAAGGAGATTTCAGGCGTACCCTGCGCCGCCAGGCCCATAAGGTTCTGGTTCTTCACTCCCCAGCGTTCCCCGCAGTCTCCCAAGTAAAATGACACCTCACTTGTGTGGGTCCCGAAAGCACAGTGAGCCTAAAGATGTATAAAAGAAGAATATGTCCATATCAACTCGCTGTGCTATCCCCTCTATCTCTACAAGTTTTTGGCCTTATTCTATTGCCGGCACCTGGCCCACCCACACAAGTGAGGTATCATTTTTATTGGGAGACTTGGGGGAACGCTGGGTGTAAGGAAATTTGTGACTCCTCTCAGATTCCAGAACTTTCTGTCACCGCAATGTGAGGAAAAAGTGTTTTTTTAGCCAAATTTTGAGGTTTGCAAAGGATTCTGGCTAACAGAACCTGGTGAGAGCCCCACAAGTCACCCTGTCTTGGATTGCCCTAGGTCTCTAGTTTTAAAAAATGCCCAGGTTTGGTAGGTTTCCCTAGGTGCCAGCTGAGCTAGAGGCCAAAATCCACAGGTAGGCACTTTGCAAAAAACACCTCTGTTTTTTTGAGAAAATGAGACGTGTCTACTTTGTGTTTTGGGGCATTTCCTGTCACAGGCACTAGGCCTACCCACACAAGTGAGGTACCACTTTTATCGGGAGACTTGGGGGAACGCTGGGTGGAAGGAAATTTGTGGCTCCTCTCAGATTCCAGAACTTTCTGTCACCGCAATGTGAGGAAAAAGTGTTTTTTTTAGCCAAATTTTGAGGTTTGCAAAGGATTCTGGGTAGCAGAACCTGGTGAGAGCCCCACAAGTCACTCTGTCTTGGATTGCCCTAGGTCTCTAGTTTTCAAAAATGCCCAGGTTTGGTAGGTTTCCCTAGGTGCCAGCTGAGCTAGAGGCCAAAATCCACAGGAAGGCACTTTGCAAAAAACACCTCTGTTTTTTTTAGAAAATGATACGTGTCTACTTTGTGTTTTGGGGCATTTCCTGTCACAGGCACTAGGCCTACCCACACAAGTAAGGTACCATTTTTATCTGGAGACTTGGGGGAACGCTGGGTGGAAGGAAATTTGTGGCTCCTCTCAGATTCCAGAACTTTCTGTCACCGAAATGTGAAGAAAAAGTGTTTTTTTAGCCACATTTTGAGTTTTGCAAAGGATTCTGGGTAACAGAACCTGGTGAGAGCCCCACAAGTCACCCTGGCTTGGATTCCCCGAGGTCTCTAGTTTTCAAAAATGCCCAGGTTTGGTAGGTTTCCCATGGTGCCGGCTGAGCTAGAGGCCAAAATCCACAGGTAGGCACTTTGCAAAAAAAACCTCTGTTTTCTTTGAGAAAATGTGACGTGTCCACTTTGTGTTTTGGGGCATTTCCTGTTGCGGGCACTAGGCCTACCCACACAAGTGAGGTATCATTTTTATCGGGAGACTTGGGGGGACGCTGGCTGGAAGGAAATGTGTGGCTCCTCTCAGATTACAGAACTTTCTTTCACCACAATGTGAGGAAAAAGTGTTTTTTTAGCCAAATTTTGAGGTTTGCAAAGGATTCTGGGTAGCAGAACCTGGTGAGAGCCCCACAAGTCACCCTGATGTGGATTCCCCTAAGTCTCTAGTTTTCAAAAATGCCCAGGTTTGGTAGGTTTCCCTAGGTGCTGGCTAAGCTGGAGGCCAAAATCCACAGGTAGGCACTTTGCAAAAAACACCTCTGTTTTCTGTGGAAAAATGTGATGTGTCCACGTTGTGTTTTGGGGCATTTCCTGTTGCGGGCACTAGGCCTACCCACACAAGTGAGGTACCATTTCTATCGGGAGACTTGGGGGAACATAGAATAGCAAACAAGTGTTATTGACCCTTGTCTTTCTCTACATTTTTTCCTTCCAAATATAAGACAGTGTGTAAAAAAGACGTCTATTTGAGAAATGCCTTGTAATTCACATGCTAGTATGGGCACCCCAGAATTCAGAGATGTGCAAATAACCACTGCTCCTCAACACCTTATCTTGTACCCATTTTGGAAATACAAAGGTTTTCTTGATACCTATTTTTGACTCTATATTTCAGCAAATGAATTGCTGTATACCCGGTATAGAATGAAAACCCACTGCAGGGTGCAGCTCATTTATTGGCTCTGGGTACTTAGGGTTCTGGATGAACCTACAAGCCCTATATATCCCTGCAACCAGAAGAGTCCAGCAGATGTAACAGTATATTGCTTTAAACAATCTGACATCTCAGGAAAAAGTTACAGAGTAAAACGTAGAGATAAATTGCTGTTTTTTTCAAATCAATTTCAATATTTTTTTATTTCAGTTGTGATTTTCTGTACAAAACCCTTGTAGTATCTACACAAGTTACCCATTGATGAATTCAGAATTTTGTCTACTTTTCAGCAATGTTTAGTTTTCCGGGCTCCAGCATTGTTTTCATGCCCATTTCTGTCACTGACTGGAAGGAGGATGAAAGCGCAAAAAATCGTCAAAATGGGGTATGTCCCAGTAAAATGCCAAAATTGAGTTGAAAAATTGGGTTTTCTGATTCAAGTCTGCCTGTTCCTGAAAGCTGGGAAGCTGGTAATTTTAGCACCGCAAATCCTTTGTTGATGCCATTTTCAGGGAAAAAACTACAAGCCTTCTTCTGCAGCCCTTTTTCCCACTATTTTAAAAAAAACGAAATTTTCACAGTATTTTGGCTAATTTCTTGGCTTCATTCAGGGGAACCCACAAAGTCTGGGTACCTCTAGAATCCCTAGGATGTTGGAAAAAAAAGGACAAAAATTTGGCATGGGTAGCTTATGTGGACAAAAAGTTATGAGGGCCTAAGCGCAAACTGCCCCTAATAGCCAAAAAAAGGCTTGGCATCTGAGGGGGGAAAAGGCCTCGCAGCGAAGGGGTTAAAGCTGGCAAGACGGCTAAAGAGGGACCATTAGAAATTGCTCCCTGCAGCCATTTGTTCACATTTGCCAAATTTAGGGAGAATTACTTCAGAGTGGAGAACCACACTTTAACCAAAGCACAGTCAACTGCAGTGTGTTATGTACACATCTCATAAGAGAAAGAAAAAATGGCGATGCTAATAAATCACTGTAATTTACATGAAAATGACAGGCACACGTGCAGCCGATGGCCAAATCTTCTCTGTTACAATACATTTAACTTGGGGGCATGTCCGGACGCCATGGCGGTTGCAGCCTCTCCGTGAGGCTCCCGCCTCAGTCTCCCCGTCTCTGGGTTTCCTGCATCACTGTAGCCCCAAAAAGTAAGCAGCTGGGGAGCGGAAGGTACGTGGAGCCCTCCGATCACATCTACAAGCAATCCGGGGCCCGTGGTCCTATCCGGGAGCTCCAAGGCAGAGCGACGCGGACCTGAGGAGGGTCCCAAGATGGAAGCTGCCATCTTAATACAGAAGCGGCGCCTGTCTAGCAGCGGGTGAGGACGCCCTTCGCTGCGCGAGGTGCCGGGTGTGCCACCTGACTAGGAGACCGGCTCCCTGGGGCTGCGGAGTCCGACTGAGACACCGGTGAGACCTGGCTGGAACGAGAGCGCCGCGCTGGGTGGAGCTGCGCTCGCCTCCGACCCCCGAGGCCTCAGAGTGGAGCAGCCAGGGGCGGGGCACTCGATTGCCGGTGATATCTGCCCAGTGGCTGGGGGCAGATTTGGCAGGACCACGCAGCTCGGAGCCATGGATGATCGGGCCTGGGGGCCTCCACTCGGGGTGTGGAGTGCGGGCCTCCAGAGGCAGTAGGGGGGCATCTGCTTCTCCGCGGCGCTGAGGTGAGAGGCCCTGTGGCAATAATATATACACCCCTGGCCCTAGGAAACAGCAAAGGGAGGCGAGACTGACCCGGTCCCTGAGGAGACCACAGCCAAGAGCCTGTACCAGGTGGAGGGAGCCATTGCTGACGCTGGGGCACTTGGGGACTCTAAAGTGGCCCCCACGGCTCTGGGAACACGTTATCAGTTTAGGAGTTGCGAGTGTAGCACCTCATCTTGACCCACTGCCTGAGCAGATCCCAGTGAACTGCGGTGAAACTGCTTTCGATGAACACATTCATAGCCGTACAAAATGGGCAAAACAGGCCGACGACGGGACACAGACCACAACACCGGTCCCTCCACCAAAGAGATGGCCGAACAGGGGAACACCTCGAACCCCGCCCAAGAGGGAGGAGAAGCGATCATACCCTCCAGGATGTGCTGTTGGCCATAACGGCCTCTCGGATAGCCCTGGAGGGGAAAATAGATGCACTGGCCACAGACTTTACAGTGCTCAGGGATGACCACCGTCGACTAGCTGAAAAAGTGACCGCCACAGACAAACAATTAGAAGAACTACGGCCTGAAATAAAAGACAATACTAAGCTGACACAGCAAATGGAAAAGCGGATTAGAGAGCTAGAACTGTGAGCTGAAGATGCCGAAAATAGATCGTGGCGAAATAATAACCGCGTGATAGGCTTACCAGAATGAACCGAAAAATCCAACCTTGTGGAATTCCTTGAGAGCTGGCTGAGAGAAAATGTGGCGGAGGACAGACTGTCCCCTTTCTTTGCTACTGAAAGAGCCCACAGGGTCCCGTCTCGCTCTCCCCCGCCGGGGGCCCCCCTAGACCAGTAATAGCCAGGCTGCTTCATTATAGAGACAGGGACTACCTACTAAGCCAAAGCAGGAAGAGAGGAGACTGGATGCTTGATAACTATGTGATCCGTATCTTTCCCGACTTCTCCAAAGAACTGCAGAGGCTGAGAGCATCCTTTAGAGATGCCAAACAAAAACTTCCCAAGCTGGGGATCCAATACGGGATGATGTTCTCAGCCAGGTTGAGGGTGGTGACCAAAATTGGTACACAATTCTTCAGCAGACTAGAGGAGACATGGCCATGGATCGACACGCAGACAACGGAGGAAGGAGAGCGCAGACCTGAGAACCTTTACCCTGATCGAAAGAAAAAAATCAGACACAACAAGGCCGGTAGAGTGGGTAGTCTGTCCCCGCTGGAAATATTGAAAGAGAGACAAAAAGCAATGGAGGCGGCTGCCTCCCTGAGCAGCTCGGACCATGGTTCCGTTAAACAGTCTCAAGAAGATCTAGAACATTCAGAGTCAGAACAAGAATCTGAGTTTTCACACTCCTCCGACAAACATGGGCCCGATGTGACACCAGGTACGGCTGAGTGTATGACAGAACTGGGGCTACAAAATTCCTGTGTTATACTTTCCCGAGAAGCGGGGAGATGGTGCCACAGTACACTCTTGGATCGAGCTAAGAGCACCCCCTACACTGATAGACTGGTTAAATTTTCTCTAGTTTGGACGAGAGACGTTCCTACTTTTGTCCTGGGGATGGGGAGTTGGGGAGTTACATGTTGGGTAGTAGGTACGGGGTTAGATGAGCCTTTAAGAGCCCTTACAGAGAAAAAGGAGTTGACCTTTGAAACTACTAATATGGCGGGAGGGTGTAGGAGCTTCCATCTTGCGGGGCTTGCCCGAAACTGGGGGGAAAATTCCCAACATGGCAATGCTAAAATCCTATAAGTTCCTCACATGGAACATAAGGGGCATGCACTCGATGGTTAAAACATATAAGAATTTTTCATATTTACAGCAAAGGGGAATTCAGATAGCAATGCTCCAAGAAACCCACATAACACAGGCGGAGGGTAAGGCCCTTCAAAAGAGATGGAGAGGCCAGGCATACTACACATCTTATTCCGCCTACTCAAGGGGCACCCTGATATGGATCCGAGCCGGAGTTCCCTTCCAGATGGTAGATAACCTTACAGACCCTGCGGGTCAGTTTGTGGCAGTCCGGGGAAGGTTAGAGGGCAGAGACCTAACACTGATTAATGTCTATGCACCCAACACCGACCAGGGAGAGTTCTTCACACAAATATCCCCATACCTACAAACATCGGTGGTACTGGGAGGTGACTTCAATTGCGTGGGGGATCCCAGTTTGGACAGGTCACATCCACCACTAAATAACTCTCCTTTGGTGAGAGCGGCTCTACAATTCTCTGCCTGCCAAACGAACTGGGGACTAATCGATGCCTGGCATAGGTTGCATCGTACCGTAAGGGATTACTCTTTCTTCTCCCACCTACATGAATTACATGTTAGGTTGGACGCCTTTCTCTGTTCGTCAGATGTATACTCACAAATACCCGACGCAGAATATTTGACCTGCACAATTTCAGACCACAATCCCCTTTTGCTGTCTTTGAGATGGGGGTTGTCTATTCCTCGCATCCCCACCTGGAGGCTCAAACCTGAAATTCTGGAGGATGCACTCTTCCGGGCTGAGCTGCAACAAAGCGTTGTTCAGTACTTTGAGGATAATGAAGCCTCCACCGCTAGCCCCTTAACTGAATGGGATGCCTTTAAGGTGGTGGTGCGAGGGAGATGTATAGCGGGGACGGTGGGTGTGCGCAAGACCCTCCTAGCGGACACAGAACGGGCTGAGGACAAGTTGCGAGAGGCTGAGAAAAACAGGCCTGGGAATCCACAATTACCGAATACTGTGCAGGAGCTTAGGGCAGAGGTGGCCCATTGCATTGAACGCCTTTGGTGCTTTGATTATAGAAATTATCTCACTCTGGTGCATGGAGAGAGGGACAAGGCAGGCCGACTACTCGCTTGGGTGGTATCTCAATCCATCAGGTCCCCTACTATTATGGACTTAACCACTGACCAGGGAAATCACATGTACGGGCAAGAACAAATTAACTCACATTTCATATCCTTCTACGAAGGTTTATATAGGAAAAGACTCAATTACTTTGGGGAATCCATTGAAGACTACTTAACTGAACTACAGTTGAAACCACTGTTGCCAGAGTTCTCAGAGCAACTAGAGGGGCACATCACACTAGCCGAAATTAGGGAGGCCATGAAGGGTCTGGCTAGAGGGAAATCCCCGGGGACAGATGGACTCCCCATTGAATTTTACGCCACCTACATGGACATACTTTCCCCAAGATTACAAAACCTATATAAAGTTTCAGGGAACAGGGCGCATTACTGAAGTCTACCCGGGAGGCGGTCATAGTCCCTCTCCTCAAACCTGCCAAAACCCAACTGAGGTGGGGGCTTATAGACCTTTATCCATGCTGAACCTCGATTACAAAATCCTCAGTAAGATCTTGGCAACTAGACTCCTCCCACTAATGGTCTCATTAATACACCCAGAACAGGGCGTATCCCTGGGCGAAACACAGCTGGGAACATCCACAGACTAATAGCCATCATGAGAGACCAGGCCTCTACAGCTACCCTTACAGGAGTCCTGCCAGTAGACATAGAGAAAGCTTTTGATAGCCTAGACTGGGAATTTTTATACACAGTGATGGCCAAACTCGGACTTGGGTCCGATTACATCTCTTGGGTAACACTACTATATGCCAAACCCACGGCCAGAGTGCACACAGGACACACAATATCCAATAGCTGTAAGGTTGAGCATGGAACAAGGCAGGGCTGCCCATTGTCTCCTCTCTTATTTGCTTTGGCAATGGAACCATTAGCAGCTGCAGCAAGAGCAGGAAAATGGGGTCCGGGTATACTAGCAGGGGGCGAGAGACATCGTATAGCCCTTAATGCAGATGATCTTTTAATATTCCTAGAAGATGTCCGGAGAGATTTACCCCGAGTGCAGCAGATGCTTTCCAGGTTTGAGGGACATTCGGCCTTAAAAGTGAATTGGGACAAAACTGGCCTGTTCCCATTGGGGGGGACTGTGTGCGCCATCGCTGAACCTGGGATTGGTCAGGTGGGTTACGAACAGACTCCCTTATCTGGGAGTGAAAATCTATCATGATTCCCAAGATATCCTTGAGGGGAACATTGGAGGCTCCATGCACTCAATAAAAGCCTGTATGGCTTTTTGGCAGACATTGCCACTATCAGTGGCTGGGCGGATAGCAGTCCTCAAAATGATTGTACTACCAAGACTGCTGTATCATTTCACATTGTTACCAATTTGGATTCCTAAAGCCATCTTTAAAGAATTAGACACCATGTAATATCATTCATATGGGGGGAGGGACGGAGGAGGGTAACCCTAGCTAAACTTCAACGACAGTCCACAGTTGGAGGTCTGGCGGTCCGTGACTTCGTGACCTATTATTTAGTGGCACAGGTACAGTGGTTGCTGCATTGGATGTCAGATAGATTGGATGCAAGAATGAACGTGAAGGTGTGTACCCCACAGGAACATAGACTATTTGAGATTATATTGAGAACCCCCGGGGATGGGAAACAGGACCCTCCTGAATTAAAAATCCTGACTCAGTGTTGGAAGACTTTCCTGCGTAAGATTAAGGTGGAGACACCCTATTCACCAGAGCTACCCCTCTTGTCCTTACAGGCCCTACCACATAGGGGCACTTGGAGTGAGCTTAGGGACTGGGTGGAGGCTGGGATCATTACGGTGGGGGCTCTATTTAGGGATAGCAAATTGATGTCCTTTGAAGCCCTCAGGATGGATTTTGGCCTACCAGCGGAACACTTTTTAGTATATGGGGCAGTAACGGCCTGTATTCGTAGGCACTGGCGAGGGAGGGGGACCGAGCCTCCCACACAGGCTGTTTGCATTTATTTGTCTTCTGCGAATGGCAAATCTAAAGGAAACAAGCTTGAGAGAAAGATCTAAACCGGGATATCCCAGAGGAAGAATGGGAGCGCATTCTGAAGGGCCTCCCTAAGGCGACACGAAATGCCAGATTCAAGCTCATAAATTTCTATGTGCTGCACCAAGCATACCTGACTCCAGCACGCATTAACAAATACTTTGCGAAGGCAACAGAGTGCTGCCCGAGATGTGGGTCGGTTGGAGCAGAATTCAGTCACATGTTCTGGGAGTGCCCCCTGCTAGAGCCTTTCTGGTCAGAGGTATGCCAAACCTTGGCGCGCCTTATGAGTAGGGATGTACCCTGTTCCATGGACCACTGCCTCTTGAATGGTTTTACTCACTCTGCCAAACACAAAGTCACGGATAGATTCTAAGTCTTGGCCTTATCACTGGCTAAACGAGAGATCGCATCTACTTGGAAAAACCCGAGGGGACCTAGAACGCCTCAATGGAAAAGTGAATTATTTAAGTGGGCGAGCAGCGAAGGGACAATCCTCCACCGTGATGCCAAGAGAGGAATTAGACCCCCCGAAGTAGCGGAGGGCTGGGAGGTGATTTTGGATATACTTAGAGCCGACACCCAGTCCTGAGTATTCTCCTGGTGATCACACGAGTCAGGAGGCTCACATGGCACAAGAACTCATAGCTATTGGGACCCCAGCCTGAGCCCTGAAACTCGGGATTGAGAGTCTAAAATAAGAAGAACTATGACGCACCTAGCCCCAGTGGATAAACTTCACACAAACATGACAGTGGTTACTCCTCGAATACTATTAACATATGAATCAGGGTTCTCTAAGGGGAGGGAATGGGGTTGGTCTGGGAGGGGGGGGAGTGTTAAGTAATAATTTAATAATTTGTTTACCACTTTATATGACAATGTATTGCATCCAGCCTGCTAAATATGTTAATGGAAGTGGCTTTGCAGAAGATTACATTGTTGATGTATAAAATGACCAATTGAAAATCTTAATAAAATCTGGTTTACAATACATTTAACTTGAATTTGTCTTGAAACACCAATTCTACCATGCAGCACATGGGCAATATTGAAAAGGTCAGGAGGGCAAAGTCAGACATAGTTTGAAGCTGCACTGCAAGTACTATATTTAAAATTCATAACTATACATTACTGCAGCCAGGGATCTGAGTGTATCCTGCAGCTCTGGGAGCCACAGACTGCGCTGGTCTTGCATAATTTATTTATTAGCAGCTCCTGCTCTCACATGTACCCACAGCCTGTAAATTAAATTATACTATTGAGCCTGCTACATCTACGTCAATAATGGTGCAGTGTGATAATAATTTAGCACATCAATAAAGAGACACATGCCCAATTAGCCACTAGTGTCTGCTAATGAATCACATTGCATTGCATAAACCTACTTATAATGTCTCATTACCAGTGGCCCCAGTTACACGCCTCTTCCATGAGAATGACTGAAATTTAAGCAATGTAATCATAATATTTAGAAAGAAGTATACATTAAAAACATCTAGACTTTGTTTACCATTTTGTGCCTGGCATGGGATCGAAGGTTCTTATACGTATTACTTTTTTTGTTGTCCAAAACATGTATGTCCACGGCTGCACCTGATTGGTGAAAAACCCATCAATTTTTCACATTCAAGTACAGGGTGAAAACTCACACCAAAGGTGGTTGAGGAGTCGTTGACATATTTGGACCATTAAATCAGGCCTCCTCCAGATCAAGAAACAAAGGACTATTTCTTTAAATTACTTTAAACGAATTCCATAAAAATATATATGTATATCTCAACTGAATGGTATTACTATTCTCCAAATTGTTGTAAAGGCTGTTATAGATCTGTGCAATAAGTGCGATTGAGACCCTCCGAGCCGTGCAATCCATCTTGGTTGATTAGAGGGTGCTTTTAACATGCATCATGAAGTAGCCCTTCATGGGAAGAAGCCAAAGTATGACTATCCAGGTCTATATTTAATATAATGATGAACCATGCTTCCACACCTGCTAAACAAAACACCATACATCAGTGGTCATCACCAGAAAAACTTCTAATGTATCCCATGAATGGTCTGGCTTTAACAGATCTACCTCATTGTACCTGGGAGGCTAGTACTGGGACCCGGCCTAAGGTTACTATGAAGCAAGAAAGAGGGACTCACGTTAGATACCCTTTGTGAGAGTTTGAAAGGTATAAGTGAGCTCCTTTCTCTTTTGGTGTCCATAAGGTATCCCTCAGGGCAAACCAAGCCCTTTTCATATATGAACTGACCAATGTCTGAGGATAACCTCTACTTATTTGGCTAGACCTTAACTTGTTCGCATCTCAAAAATATTTATGAAATACTCAGGAATTGTCCAAAGGCAAATTTTCTTTGAGTGAGCATGGATGGGCACTAGAACAATTAATGTATTTCTCGCTGTGGGCTTTGTATATTGGCTAACAGTAGGTCTTTGTCCAAATTCTCTATAAATCCAGAAAATTGAGTTTAGGTCTGCCTGAGCAAATAGTGAACTTAAAATCTGAAGAGCCATGGTTAAGCCAATTGTGGAATGCTAACAACATCTCTAATGAATCATACCAAATAGCAAGAATATCATTGATATGTCTAAACAATTGTTGGATCTGCCATTTAAAGGGATTATATCACTTTCAAACCACTTTTTTCAAAGTAATCCATATACAAATTAAAAATTTCTGAAGCAAAACAACATCTCATGCACATTCCTTTCAGTCATATGTACATATCTGTTTTAAAAAGAAAAAAAGCTATTTCAAACAAATGGCGCCTATCTGTATCAGGAAATTAATAGGTTCTGTGTTTGGTGTCTCTTGGCACCAATCAAGGTAGCACTTTAAAACAGGTCTCAGACCTGCTGCTGTAGTCTGAGGAGCAATTTTAAACTGCCAATTCCACCTGGGAAAATAAACCTCTTACCAGGCTTAAAACTTACTTGTTTATACATATGTCACCTCTAAGTTAGGCACTAAAAGCCCTTAGGGCAGGGTGCATTGTATTTAGAAAGTAGGATATATTGTACAATGTTTTAGAAAGTTTTATACTAGAGTGAAAAACTTCTAAACTTGTTTTTCACAACTATAAGGCCTACAAATCCCATGTCTTATTACATTCAATTAGTGATAACTTTTGATTGGGAGAAGATAGCAATGCCCTTTTTAGATTCAAATTATTTGCAATTTAGAATCCTATTTAGTGGTAAAGTAGGCTTTTAAGTAACAATTCTCAAAATTAAAACTTCGGAAAATTGCCATTTTCCTGTCCTACACATTTGTGCCTTCTGCCAGTGCCCTGGGTCACATCACTGTGAATGGCTCTGTGGTTGGGCTTTGTGTATTCCTCCGAGAGAGTGAGACAAAATGGGATTCGCTTTTGGCAGGATGAGCCATCCTACCAGAATGGCTGGGGGCAGAGCTGTTCCCTGCACCACTAACACTTTCAAGAGCTTGCCTCCAGCACACAAAGGAACCTGACACCAGTTGTTTTTGTATCATAGGGAATCCACCAGTCTCAAAGACTGGCATCGGCTATAAATATTGGATCCTCAGAACAACTTTTTTTTCAAAGATTTATTTTATTGACTTTTGTAAGTGAAGAAATAATAAACAAGTGTCAGTATAATAGTGTACATAAGCAGTCAACCACAAGGCATACATAAGTAAAAGTATGTCTTTCAAAAGGCAGATAATATGACACAGATAAGTACATATGAATCTCCTTTAACACCAATAGGTGAATTATCCACTACATCATTGGGGACAACAACTGACAACGCTCCCTTCTTCTTGCTCATTGTACAATCATGTTGAGGAGAAGACCCTGTCAAACATGCAGGGGGCTAGTGAAGAAAAACTAGGGGGGTAAGGTAATTAACATTTAAATGTGTCTAGGTTGGCATAAAGTGAAAGAGGTAAATCACCAATGTATCATATGAGTTCTCCTGCATCTAGTGGGTATCCACTTTGAGGCAAAGAAAGTGGTAGTGGGTACCTGGAGTGCGCTCTATTGCACAGCTGGGGATAAAGAGGTCCTGTCGACTGCTACCTCTCAGTCTCAGTCATACCTTGCATTGTGTTTGGTGCAAAATACAACGCAAACAGGGATAACAGTGAAATTTGCCCCCCCACAGAACCCAAGTAGCATGGCAGACGTTTTTTGCTATTCCGTGTAACATGACTCCGCCCAATCCACTCAGGCCTATTGATCATACTGTACAATGAAGCGTACGCCCCACAAAACCTGTTTACATTTCGTGAGATCCCAAAATACAGCTAACACTTTCTTTTAAATTGTAGAATAACATGCTTCTGCTCCTTTAGGGGGCCTAGATGCAAAAGCTGTAGTGACCTCTTTTTGATCCTGCATCTGCTTAAAAACACTATCAAGGCCTTTGTCACTGACATCAGTAATAACGCAACACGGCAAACCTGATTTAAAAATTTTCAGAGATTGTGCTGATGACAATGCCAGCTTTATATTCTCAAACTCTTTCTGACATGCAACTGTCTACCCAAATTGAACACCCTTCTTAAGCAATTCACTAATGCAACAAGAGCACTTACCAAAAAATTGAGCATATTCCTGGATAAAACTCCGCCATGCCTAAGAAAGCTTGTACTTCCGCTTTTTGGTAGGTTGCATGAGATTTAGAATGGAATTAACCAATTATTCATTTGGCTTGACACCATTTTCAGTAATCACGTACCCCACAAAGGTTATTTCTGGACGGCAAAACTTACAATTTTCACTCTTCAGAGTATTGCCATTAGAGTGAAAAATACTCAAAACCTCAGTGACCTTTGTTATGTGTTCCTCTAAAGAATTTGTGAAAATGAGAACATCATCCTGGAAGAACTTTACTCCAGTGACAGTAAATTTGTCATAAGCCTCTGAAAAACAAAGCTGTGGAGCATAGACCAAATGGCATCCTGTTAAGTCTGTAAACTTCCAATGGGGTAAGATCTTTAGATTCATCAGAAAGTTCAACCTGGTGATAAGCCTAATTAAGGTCTGATGAAGTAACATGCTTTGCATTGCCAAACACACTCGTCAGATCCATTATATAGGGCAAATGAAATCTGTCTTCCGCAGCTCCTTTGTTTAGATGTTTCAGGTCGACACACAGTCTGTCTCCAGAGCTCTTTCAGGCAATCACCACAGGTGTGACCCACTGGAAGGCTTCCACAGTTTCTATAATACCCTGAGAATGGAGCCTGATTAATTTTGCTTCAACAGCTCCCTCTAGGCTGAACAGGATGTTCCTCACCTTGCTTGAGACAGGTATCACACCATTTTTTTAACAGATGTGATGCTTGTACAGTTTAACACACCCCAACATTGTAGAACACACTTTAGGAAAGTCTTTCATCAACAGTTCTTCAGTGGTATCCACTTTCCTGATTAGGACTTGGGGATTTGCATTAGAATCAAGAAAAATCCCTAACAACTTTTGATGTGGCCAGCTTAATACTGTATCCCCCATAACAGGCACATAAATATTTTCAAAGGCTGTATTTCTTTATATTAGCCTCATAATACCCAATCAAATCAATTGGTTTGCCTCCATAGCTGCAAGAAGTGACATCCGGATCAAGTAATTGGACTTTCCCATCAAAATGTTTAGTGAAATCAGTATCTTAAATTAATGATAACCTAGCCCCAGAGTCCATCATCATAGAAATGCTAATGCCTTTGAGTTCCACTGTATCAGATTTGTATGCACAACTACTACTTCACACAAATTTCACAATGCCATCTACTTGGAGAATAACATCAGGTTCATCACATATGGGGTCATTATGACCCTGGCGGTCTTCTGAACTCCAGGGCAAAAGTGGAGGTTTCATCGCCAACAGGCTGGCAGTGAAGACCACCACATTATGAGTGTGGCGGGTTGGTCTCTGGCAACACCCCACATCTTCACTCATACCGCCATGGCAGTCGGAGCTGGTGGGCTAGAGGTGTGAATCTCTAACCCGGCAGTCCACAGAAAACCAGAAGCAGTATTAGGAGCCGCCATTCCACAGCAGAAAACCCAGGCGGAAGGCTACCGGTGACAAGGAATTGCTTCCCTGTCACCGGTAGATGACCCCCCCAGCAAGCACTAAACTCCCCCTCCAGGCACAGTGCCCCCCTCCCCCAACCCCTTCCTGACACAGTACCCCTCTCCCGCCACCCCCTTCAGACACAGCACCCCCTCCCAACATCCCCCTCCCTGCATACATGCACACGCCTACAGACACCCACACGCACCACACATACACTCATTCATCCACACTTACATACACGCATTCACTCACACGCATCCAAACATGCATACTCACACCCATTCAAACATGCATAGTCACACACAAACATGCATTCACCACAACACTCATACTCTCATACACACACGCAGACACGCAAACAACCATGCATACATGCAGACAACAAACACTCACACATGCACACAAACACCCCCTGCCTTCTCACCCCTCTCCTCTGTCAGATGATCAACTTAACTGGTCCAGGGAGGAGGTCGTCCAGCAGGGAATGGGAAGGGGCACTTCCACCTCCGGCAGCTGCCCGCCAGCAGGACACCGCCAGGCCGTACTATTGCACATAATACGGCGGGTGATGTCCTTCTAGTAGTGGAACCACCCCAGCACCTCTGCCCGCCAGTACGACCACTGCTGGATTTCCACCCAAAGTGTCGCGGAAATCCAGCAGTACCCGTAGTATTGTGAGTGCTATTTCACTAACTTAGCTTTCAGGCTTATCCATCGATTTGCAGCATTTGGAATAATGTCCTTTCTTTCTACATAAATTACAAACACTGCATAGTGCAGGACAATCCTTAGAATTAGCCAATTGATTGGATGGTGCACACCTGAAGGTCAACATTTTACTCTTACCATTATCTTGATTTTGTTTTTTCAGTTTTATGGCAATGGAATGCACAGAGGATATTGTTTCTTTGGACTTCTGCAACTCACGCAAGACATGGAATCTTCCACTTGTTTAGCAATAACACTTCTGTAAATTTAGGATCATTTTTTAACCAAAGTTTTTCTGTAATGTGGTCACACTTATATTTCAGCATGAATTGGTCTTTGTTCCTTTACACTGTCCCCAAAATTGCAGCTAGCTGAAAGTTTAGGGAGTGTTGTAACAAAACTATCAATGGTGTCATAGTCACCTTGTTTGCACCTCCCAAAGCAACATCTTTGCAAATTAATAGAAATCTTAGGTAAGAAGTGCTTATCTAATGTCTTCAAAATTGAGTCAAATTAATTAAGTGAGGCATTCCCATTAGCACCTC
The DNA here is from genome assembly GCF_031143425.1 of Pleurodeles waltl. Classification (NCBI taxonomy): domain Eukaryota; kingdom Metazoa; phylum Chordata; class Amphibia; order Caudata; family Salamandridae; genus Pleurodeles; species Pleurodeles waltl. The sequence continues at coordinate 105,616,226 of NC_090441.1, read as the reverse complement.
CCTCTATAATGTTTCAATTTTTGTACCACTGACACGTAAATAATTTATAAATACTTTCTTCCATTTTGGCCCTGGGAGGGGAGGCTCCCCAGGGTTTGTTAAAAAGAAAGGTGGAGGTGTAATATGTTGCATAGTTATAAACGCAGAAGCAAATAAGAATACTAAAGAAGAAGCTGATCCAAAGCACAGTTGCACACAAAGAATGGAAAAATATAGATTATCAACTTTAAAATAACTATTATCTCCTCCCCCGCCCATCTCTATGACTCGCATAAGTACCAGAAGTCTACCTAAAGGGATTTAAAATATATTAGTTAGATCAAAAATTGCCTTGCTGAAAGTCTGACAAGATGGGTAGCCTTATTTCTATGTTTAGTGCTCAAGAGTTCATCAGGACACTAAGAATATCTGGTTACATCATCATTGAGCTAAAAAGAAGCGAGAAAGGAGAGCTGTTAGGAGCCGGTTGGGTGGCCACTAGAGAAGAGAATAGGTAGAAGAATCCTTTGTATTCCAAGGTGAGTGTTCGACAGAGAATACAGCTTACGTAGTGTTGATTCGTGGAGTTAGGTGAAGCTGAAGTAACAGAGAAGTACTGTTCAGGCCCTGCGTGAGGACTGAACACATGTGGTAGGCACTGAATAGAACAGTGCAAAGTAGGAGTCCAACGTAGTCTCGGCTTGCAGGGACAGGTGACGCCGAACGAGCAAGTAACAGCTGCAGAAAGTGAGTACGAGGGATATGCATTTGTCTGGTGCTAAATTGCAGATGTGCAAGGCTGCTGTAAAAGGCAGAGCTTTGCAAGAGTATAGGCTAAAGCAGTGAGTATGAGGCAAAACAGCCAAATAACAAATATTAATCCAAGAGATTTCCCATACAATTTTCTATAAGAAAATCAAGTGTGACAGATATCACAGTGCCTTAGAGCGTGATTGAAGTCTTTTAGGCAGAGAAACAAAATCCCTGCTTTCAAAAGAGTGTTAAAGTTTCTCCCAGGGAGTGCCTAGCTGAGTCGATGGGGGTTTGCTCCACCATACTACAGGAACTTGCAGCCGCAGAGGCTGTCCTCAAGGATGCTGAGGTGAAACACCCAGGAAAACCCAGGTTTGCATCAGAACCTACTGACTGCCAAAGAGCAAATGGCGGAGCATACTGAACATCTCCACTCATTTGACTATAGAGCTTACATTGAGTGCTCCCATGCTGAGCGAGACTGCACTGGTCACTTATTAGCTTATTGTACTAACCCGACTGGGGGGGGGCACCCACAGTGGAAATAATCACTTTAGTGGGAGAGGTTCTTCACTCCCAGGCTGCCATCAATGCCAACTTCACGTCATGCTATTGCGACCTAGCAGGATACTTCCTGATGATGCGGCCCTGGACAGGTTCCTCACATTGGCTGTTCTCCCTTGCATCACAGTAGAGGAGGCAGAGGGACTAGGAGCTGACACTACCCTTTTGGAGGTCCTTGGGGTGATAAGTGCCTGGCATGAAATAAAACACCGGGCTCTGATGGCCTGCTGGCTGAATTTTATGCTACATATGCTGCAAAATTGGCCCCAACATTTGTGGAGCTCTACAACGGGGCATGGGCAGTCGGAAGCCTGCCTCTGTCCACAAGGGAGGTGTTAGTTTCCCATTGTTAAAATTGGGGAAGCCAGCAAATGAAGTTAAGGCACATAGGCCACTCTCAATGTTAAATGTTGATTACAAAATTTTAAGCAAACTATTAGCTACCCGCCTGCTCCCACTTATGAAGAGGATAATACATCCAGATCAGGCAGGTTTCATCCGAGGATGTAACACTGCTATCACTGTGAGACACTTACTAGCAATCCCTATAACCAGGATAGAGCAGCTGTATTGGCTGTCAACATTGAGACAGCCTAGAGAGGAATTACCTGTATGATGTCATGCCGTGCATGAGGTTGTAAATGGACTTTGTGAATCGGACACGGTTTCTCTATACTAATACCACTGCCCGGGTCTGCACAGGATGTACCATTTCTGATAGCTATGGTGTTGGAAGGGGCACCGCCAAGGATGCCTACTCTCAACCTTGCTATTCGCTATTGAAGTGGAAACTCTTGCGATGCTGGCCCGCTCAGGATTCCACTATGATGACCTCTAGGTGGACAGAACAATGAAGCAGATATCGTTATACACTGACAACCTCCTTATGTTCCTTGGGAACATGAGGGAAGATCTTGCCGGTGCCAGGACACTCATGGAGACTTTAGGCAACATGTCTAGGACAAAAGTCAATTAGCAAAAAACAAGATTTTTCCTCATTGGAGGGAGTATCGTACCCCCTAATCATCTAGTGGCTCTTATTTGGGAACTCCACTGTGTCCCTTACCTGGAAGTGAGGCTCTATCATGCTCACACAGACATCCATCATGGGATTTTGGCCTTGTGATTCGCATCTTGAAATCCCACATTGAATTTTGGAAGGCACTCCCATTATTAACTTCAGGTAGAGTGTCCCTCCTTAAGATGGTGGTCTTGCCCCGCCTTTTATGTTTCTTTGGGACATTCCCACTTAGGTTTCCCTGCTCCTTTTTTACAGACCTTAATACTATTGTTACTGCATTCATATAAATCACGGGGCACCGACGAGTAGCCCTGTCCACACTACAATGCCTGACTTCCCAGTGAGGACTGGCGGTCCCAGATTTTGAATCATACAATCTAGCAGCCCAGCTCCATTGATTCATTCAGTGGGTGGCTTGTAGACAGTCGCTGCAGGGCGCTGTAGGTCTCTTGTTCCCTCCACATGAGGCCTTAATAAAACACTCCTTAAAGTATGCACTACATCTGGGGTGTACACAGGGGAATACAAGACCATCCAGAAATGTTGGGACCCCTGCCTGTGTAAGACGGGAACTAGGACTCTCTGGACTTACTAATAACAATGATACTGCAGGTCCCACATAGAGTGAACTGGGTGGGATTACAGGACTGGATGGCGGCTGGGGTTATCAAGGTGGGGGATCTGTATTGCGACTCAACGCCCATATAGAGAATTCTGGGAGAAGTTTGATCTGCCACAGAGTCACTTCTTGTTGCATGGGTCATATTGGCCACCGTCCATAGACATTGGAAGGCAAGGAACTCGGAGACTAAAGAACACCATTGCTGCCTTTATGTATTTTCATCTGTGGACACATATAGAGCTGTCACCTGCATGTATTGTTCACTAGTTGCAGATGTTCTTCAGCCACTATAGGCACTCTCATCCAACTGGGAGGCAGACCTGGGGACCCCGATTTCAGAGCAGGCATGGGAGGCCATATTGGACCGTGTCCCCAAAGTATCCAGGAATGTGAGTTTTTGCATACTACATAGAGCATACCTTACTCCAGAGAAAAGTAACAGATATTTTGGGAAGATAGACACCACCTGTCCTAGATATCCAACGGAGGGCGCTAATTTTATTCACATGCTGTTGGATTGCCCCCACCTGGCGTCCGATTAGGTTGATGTCACCCATTTACTGTCAACATTAATAGATAAGGAAGTCCCCACCACGCCGGCCCACTGCCTCCTACACTGTTTTGGTCACACATCGAAAACCAAAGTGAGCAGCAAATTATAAGATCTAGGGCTGATACTGATCAAACGCAAGATCACACTGCACTGGAAGAATCGTAAGAGCCCAAGCACAATGATATGGCAGGGTAAGATGGAGAAATGGGTGGATAACAAGGATGCCTTACCTCTGAGGGAAGCATGGAGGGGGATAGGGCAGATAGAACTCGCACAGGCATGGGGAGTAATAGTTGATGGCCTAAAGAACCCAGAAGCTCAATCACAAGAGGCGTCTTCTACGGCCTCCCTTAGATGAACTATTGCTCCATTGCTCTGAGGCACGGCCCCAGTTATAGCCTCATGAAGATTCTAAAACTATACTGAACTGTTCGATCACCATCTATCTTACTCCATAGGTCAGGGAATGTATCCTTTGGACCTCGGAGCCATACACCATCACCCTAGGAACTACAGATGGATGGTTTTCTGATTCAGTGGGGCGGGTGGGGGACTCAACATTGCGAATATGATGGTTTCCATTGAAAATGTATTATCGCTGCCATTATTGGTCCTATCAGACAAATTCCCATGTGTTAGAAATAGGGTCTTTGGTTGGCAGTCAGGTTACCCCCTGTCCAAGCAAGGACCCTCACTCTAGTCAGGGTAAGTCACACACATTCCAAATTATCCTGTGCCCACCCTCTGGTAGCTTGGCACTGAGCAGTCAGGCTTAACATAGAAGGCAAAGTGTAAAGTATTTGTGCAATAAATCATACAATAACACAATATAACACCACAAAAATACACCACACAGTGTTTAGAAAAATATGTAATATTTATCTGGATATTTGCAGGTCAAAACGATCAAAGATGCAATAAGAAAATGTAAGGATACCACTGAAAAGTGATATTAAGGCCCTCATTCTGACCCTGGCGGTCTTTGACCGCCAGGGCGGAGGACCGCGGGAGCACCGCCGACAGGCCGGCGGTGCTCCAATGGGGATTCCGACCGCGGCGGTAAAGCCGCGGTCGGACCGGCACCACTGGCGGGGTCCCGCCAGTGTACCGCGGCCCCATTGAATCCTCCGCGGCGGCGCAGCTTGCTGCACCGCCGCGGGGATTCCGACCCCCCCTACCGCCATCCAGATCCCGGCGGTCGGACCGCCGAGATCCGGATGGCGGTAGGGGGGGTCACGGGGCCCCTGGGGGCCCCTGCAGTGCCCATGCCACTGGCATGGGCATTGCAGGGGCCCCCGTAAGAGGGCCCCTACATGTATTTCACTGTCTGCTGCGCAGACAGTGAAATACACGACGGGTGCAACTGCACCCGTCGCACAGCTTCCACTCCGCCGGCTCGATTCCGAGCCGGCTTCATCGTGGAAGCCTCTTTCCCGCTGGGCTGGCTGGCGGTCTGAAGGAGACCGCCCGCCAGCCCAGCGGGAAAGTCAGAATTACCGCCGCGGTCTTTCGACCGCGGAACGGTAACCTGACGGCGGGACTTTGGCGGGCGGCCTCCGCCGCCCGCCAAGGTCAGAATGAGGGCCAAAGTCTCTTTCAAGCACAAAGTACCTGGTTCGCATGAAAAATCTCCGCAAAGGGCCGCAGAGGAGGAGAAGCAGGGAAACAAAGGGGTGTGCGTCGATTTCTCGGGCCGCACACGGTTGATGCGTCGTTTAGTTTCCACGCAGGGACGGCTGTGCATCGATTTCCGGCACTCAGTCGTGGTTCCTCTTCGGGTTGCGGGGATTTCCGACACCCCGGGGTCTGTGTGTGGAATCCTGGGCTTGTGACAAGCTCTGCGTCGTTCTGGTGGGCGGTGCGGGGAAATCTCTCCTGCACGGCAGGCGCCGCGTCGATTTCTCCTCTGGAAGTCGGGCTGCGTCGTCCCAGGTCGGCTGTGCGTCGATCTGGTGGGCTGTGCGTCGAAGTTCCGGTTGCACCGTAGGCGCCGCGTCGATCTTTTCCTTGCAAAGTCGAGCAGCGTCGTTCCGGTTCGGAGTGCAGTGAATTTTTCACCGCGGGACAGGCTGTGCGTCATTTTTGGCAAGCTGTGCATTGAATTGTCGCCGCACAAGGAGTCCAGTTGCAAGAGAGAAGTCTTTTTGGTCCTGAGACTTCAGGGAACAGGAGGCAAGCTCTATCCAAGCCCTATCCAAGCCCTTGGAGAGCACTTCTTCCCCACAGCCAGGGAGCAGCAAGGCAGCAGGGCAACAGTAAGGCAGCAGTCCTTCACAGAAAGCAGTCAGGTGAGTCCTTTGGGCAGCCAGACAGTCCTTCTTGGTTCTGGTTACAAGTTTCTTCTCCAGGAAGTGTCTGAGGTGGTAGGGCAGAGGCCCAGATTTTATACCCAAATGTGCCTTTGAAGTGCGGTAGACTTCAAAGAGTGGCTTAGACGTGCACCAGGTCCCCTTTCAGTTCAATCCTGTCTGCCAGGGTCCCAGTAGGGGGTGTGGCAGTCCTTTGTGTGAGAGCAGGCCCTCCACCCTCCCAGCCCTGGAAGACCCATTAAAAATGCAGATGTATGCAAGTGAGTCTGAGTATCCTGTGTTTGGGGTGTGTCTGAGTGAATACACAAGGAGCTGTCACCTAAACCCAGCCAGACGTGGATTGTAAGGCACAGAAAGATTTAAGTGCAGAGAAATGCTCACTTTCTAAAAGTGGCATTTCTAAAATAGTAATATTAAATCCAACTTCACTAGTCAGCAGGATTTTGTATCACCATTCTGGCCATACTAAATATGACCTTCCTACTCCTTTCAGATCAGCAGCTACCACTCCAACAATGTGTGAGGGCAGCCCCAATGTTAGCTTATGAAGGGAGCAAGCCTCACATTAGTGTAAAGACGAATTTAGGAGTTATACACTACCAGGACATGTAAACTACACAGGTACATGTCCTGCCTTTTACCCACACAGCACCCTGCCCTAGGGGTTACCTAGGGCACACCTTAGGGCTGACTTATATGTAGGGGAGTTTTAGGCTTGGCAAGTACTTTTAAATGCCAAGTCGAATTGGCAGTGAAACTGCACACACAGGCCTTGCAGTGGCAGGCCTGAGACAAGGTTAAGGAGCTACTTAAGTGGGTGGCACAATCAGTGCTGCAGGCCCACTAGTAGCATTTAATCTACAAGCCCTGGGCACATATAGTGACTTCTACTAGGGACTTATAAGTAAATTAAATAATCCAATTGGGTATGATCTAAGGTTACCATGTTTAAAGGGAGAGAGTATATGCACTTTAGCACAGGTTAGCAGTGTTAAAGTGCGCAGAGTCTAAAAACCAGCAAAAACAGTGTCCAAAAAGTGGAGGGAGGCAGGCAAAAAGTAAGGGGTGACTACCCTAAGGCTGTCAGGTCTAACACAATTTTAGGTTATGTCGGGCCCTATCTTATTGCTTGCTTGCCAATACCTAATAAAATCTGTTTAAAAAAAAATTCTTCCAGGGGTTCAGAACTGATTGTCACCAATGTGAAGTTCTTTCCATATGAAATAGGCACAAATAGCTAGTGATAGCGCCTCCAGTCTTTATAAATTACTTGTACTTGGACACGCTGGAGGTCGGTGAACCTTTTAACCGAGTTGGGTTCTCCTCATCCAAGAATAGTCGGATCACTCAAGTCAATAATCAATAACCATTATAATCAATACCCAATACTCAATTAATAGATCAAACAACACATTAAGAATCAATAACAATCAGTATTTTGACGCACCATGACCTTTCAGTCATGAATAACCACACCAGTTTATTAAAAGTTAATGAATTCATTTCCCTATATTAACAAAGCTAGCACAATATAAGTAAGTCTCAAAATCAAATGATATACATTTACGAACATTACTAGCTGTCCAAATCGACGGAAGAAACGCAATCTACGCAGTATTTGGATTATAATGCACTCGGTTATAGCAATACAAATCACTAGTATAAGCAACTGAATTTGACTAATTTCATACATCGGTCAGCATAACAAGATTTCAATTTAACATGGTGCATCAAGTGAATACCTCAACTAACCTCTAATTAGCATTGGCATGTGGGGCTTCATGCAAACAAATTTAGTTAACACAAATTTAGAAAACTCCTAGCTTGGGCCCTATCAAAATAGGTAGTTGCTACCTAGGAAGGAAAACACAATGCATAATACAATTATCCTTTCATAATTACTAAATACAATCAGCATTCAAGAAAAGTCTTCGTCCTTCAGGTACCGGTTTGATCAGCATGGGGCAGATTTCAAAGGGGCGAAGTTAAAGCAAGTTTCCTTGCGGCAGCAAGGAGAATGGGACAAAAGTTACTACTGTGGCAAGATGGGGCAAAATTAAAGTTAAAGTCTCTAGGGTGAGAATTCTTTAAAGTCTCTTTCTCTGCGACAGAGAAAAGGCATCAAAGGGGTCGTTCTAAAATGGCGTCTTGAATCGGTCTTTAAAATGGCATCGTAGAAAATGGCTGACTTCTCTTTGTCCAGTGGGTTTAAGTAAGAAACATTCCAAATTCTTCAGGGTCTTCCATTGGAGGGTTCATAGGGTGGCTTCCTTTTTTGACCAATAAATAGTGTCTTTCTCCTAGTACTCATTTATGCATAAGGTGTCCTTGGAACCTTGGAACACAAGTTGCAACAAAGTTTGCCAATTAATTTTATCTCAGTGTCTTTATTGTCTGCACCTGCAGAAACTGACCTTGCTTCAAAAGGGATGAAACTAGCCTAGCACGAAACCTTGAGATAAGTGTATTAGTCATTTCTACTGGAAAAAATACAACCTTAAAGTAAAAGAATATGTCTTTGTTACTACAAGTGAAAACCATGCAGTTAAATTTGAGACCAGGCAACTAGGCCAAAGCCTCTGCTAAATTTAAGCTAAGCATATAACAGTTTCAACAAGAAAATCATAGAATACATTTGCAATTATGACGGATTACTACATTTGTCAATTCTTCATGATTAATTAAGCTTGTTTATAATAATGGCGAACTACCTTGCGGGCATATTTTCCCACATACACTATTTTTCTTTGCTAAAATCACACTACCTTGTACGATTTTGGTTACATGATATATGAATATATGTTAGTCTTTCTTTTCTGCGTCATCACTAGTACACTCATTTCTGGTTGATTCCTGTTTATTTAAAGGAAGAACCTCTAGCCACAGCCAGGTGCAGCAACACGATTCCAGCTATCACAACCACATACAACTTCCAAATACTTGAATACCAACATTCCATAATAGAATAGAATGGGGAAACAATAAATAATAAAAGGGGGAGGAAGGAAAATTCCAACTTCAACATATATTGACAATATCACAGGAGGTTTACACCTTCCACTGACCAATCCTTCTCTTTGGAGGCTAGAATGTCAGGGAGATGTTCACTCTCTGTTTCCTCCTCACCATCTGTCACCAGCAACATGGTGACCTCAGAGCTCTCAAAGTGTGGTTTGAGATGGTACACATGGAGAACCCTGTGGAGGTGTCTGGGGGTCTTGCGGTCCACCGAGTAGGTGGCCTCCCCCTCCTCTTAACTATCTAATGGGGCCCAATCCAACAGTCTTGGAGGGCCCTGGGGGCCATGGCCTCCATCATCCACACTTTCTGTCCAGGTTGAACTTCCACAGGGCTAGCTGTCTGGTCATACCACTGCTTCATTACCTCCTTGCTGGTCTCCAAGTTTTCAGAATACTTCTTCTAAAACTTAGCCATCTGGCTCGGAAGGGCTAGCATGTAGCTAACCACATCCTGGGAGGGAGGAGGTTTTGGGATCTTGCTCCCACCCCTCCCAGACTGAGAGGTCCCCTTACAAGGTACGCATACAGAAGCTCAAAGGGGCTAAACACAAACCCCCTTCTGTTGCACTTCTCTGTAAGCAAAGAGTAGGAATGGTAAGAGGACAACACACTTACACCTCAGGGACTTAGGCAGACACTCGATCATGCCCTTCAGTGTCTTGTGAAATCCCTCAATAAGCTCATTGGTCTGTGGATGGTAGGGTGTGGAGAACTTATAAGTAACCCCACACTCATTCCACATTGACTGCATATAGACAAATACAAAGTTGCTGCCCTGTCACACACCACTTCTTTGGGGAAACCCACCCTGCCCATCAGTGCCCAGTTACAGTCCTCAGAGGCATGGCCTCTGGGTATCTTGTGGCATGGTCCACCAGAACCAGGATAAATATGTTGCCAGAGGCTGTGTGGGGATCCATGGGCCCTGCAATGTTGATGCCCCCCTCTCAAAGGGGATGCGAACAACAGGTAAGGGATTCAGGGAAGGTTTCAGATTCGCCCTGTATTCCCACTGCCCTGGCTGGTCAAGCAAGTCCTACAGAAAGTATCTGAGGAAATCTTCATCTGTGGGCAGTAAAAGTTGGAAACAAGCCTGTCATGAATCTTGTCCTGCCCCACATGTCCTGACTGGGTATTTAATGAGCATGCTCCAGTAAGAAAGCCATGTAGCATTGGGGGACCACAGGGGCCCTGTTACACCACGTATAGGTGCCTTAGGCTCACTATATAGGAGGCCATCCTCCCAATAGAGGCAGTGACAATCAGAGGCATTACCAGCTGCCTGGGCTTTGGCCTGTTGTTTCATGCCCTCTAGGGTTGGACACTCCTTCTGTGCCCTACAGAGCTCCTTCCTGATGAGTATTTCTTCTACTTGTGATCCAAAAAGTTCTGGCATGTCACCAAGGGAGTCAATGTCATATCCAGTGGGCTCGGGGGTAACATCATCTGGCTCCCCATCCACCTCAACTGTGAGACATTTAGGGGCTGGTTTCCCCATCCCTTACCCTTCCCTCTCTTAACAACCTTTGAGCCATTTTTCCAGGTTTCAGAATTCCTTGAATCTCTTCCCAGGCATCCACTTCTTTCCATATAGTGCACACAAGGTCATTCACTAGCAAACTGTCCACAGGCATGGAAGGGCTCACAGCAACTTTCAGATAACCTGAGACCCCCACCTTAATGGAACATGAACCACAGGGTCCCAGATGACTGCTAATATAACCTGGTAAAACGTATTGGGTATGATCTGGTTTGGGGCCACCAGCTGACTCTTTACCAGAGTCATACTGGCTCCTGTGTCCCTCAGCACCTCAACTTCATGCCCATCAATGGTGGCCTACTGCCTATACTTTGCACTATTGGATGGCACATGGGCTTTAGGCACTAACTCACCTAGGGATCTAGGGTAATTTCACTGACTCCCCCCACTGACTGGGACCGTCCCCATATAAAGTACTAAACTAGCCAACCTTGGTGTCTTTTCTCCAGTGGGATGCTGTGCCCTCTTAAGACTCCCTTGCAATGCCTTACTCATACCATTCATAGCACTTGGGAATAGACATGTTATGAGTTTTATCATGGAACCCTTTCTTCTGGTGGCCAGATTTGGGATTGGGATTCTTTAATTTGAGAACTTTTGGGGGGGTCTGAAGAGCACTCCTGAACTAGATTCCTTCTTGGACACTCTGGTTCTGACTCAGAGGTTTGCCTCCTCAGCAAGCTTCCTGGGGCTAGTCAGCTTGCTATCAACCAGGTGTTGGCACAGCTCTGTAAAACAAATATGAAGCATGTGCTCCCTCAGAATCTGGTTGTACTGCCCAGTATAATGTTCTACCTTGCTGCCCCTCACCCAGTCCTTCAGTGCCTTACTGGAGTAATTAGGAAGTCCACCCAGATTGTCATTGCCCCTGATGTTTTGCCTGTATCTCTCAGGTGTCAATCCACATTTATTGACAAGTATGGTCTTCATGGGAGTGTACTATGTCTGGTCCTTTACCTCTAGTGTTAAATGTGTGTCCCTCCCCACCATGGGCATGTACCTCCACAAGCTAGCCCCCCATACTCCTCAGGAACCTTGTACACATTTAGCCCTATTTTACATGCTGAAAACCACTTATTAATCTCTCTCCCCACAACATAGCTGGGCACCAAGTCCTTGGGTATGCAGACCTTTCCTTCTCTAGTGGACATTGCAGGTATGCTGACACTCTTGCTGCTGGAATCAATCTGCTTAGCTCTCAGATCATTTCATGGGTCATCCTTCTCTTTTCCATGGCCAGTCTCTTCTCTTCCAGAGCTTGCTCCTTTTTCAATTTATCAATCTCTAACTTAAGCTATCTTCTCTTCAGTTCTCCAGCTCCTTTGGGGACAGGCTACTTGAAGACTCACTGCTCCACGTACAGGCAGGGATTTCCAATCCTGGGAGTTGTTTAACCCCTTCCTCTACAGTCTGCCGTCCAAGGTTCTCCTTCTTGTCTTCCTCCAATTCCTCCTCATCCAACTTTTCCTCCACATCATCTGTTATGGTCTGGTGGGGCTCTGTCCATTTTTTTTGCAGCTCTGACTTTTTAGTGCTTTTCTTGGCAGGCAACCTCCTATCCTGGGCAAATTCCTTGAGCTGGGCCGCAGTGTAGCTCTCCAGGTTGGCCAGCTCAAACTATATTTTTGTAGGGTAGATCACAGACACAACAGCCTAGTAAAGAGAGGATAAATTCAGAAAAATCAAAAAGGCCAATCAGGGAGAATTTACTCAAATTGGTCTTAGATGTGGAATTATAATGTACACCAAGTTATGTATGGAGCTGCACAAACACAAGCCCTATCCCCACCGCTAATCCCCAATGTTAGAAATGGGATTTATGGTTGACAGGGTATGCACCGTTATCAAGCAGGACCCACAGTCCTAATCAGGATAAGTCACAAACACACCCTAAATTAAGCTGTGCTCACCCTTTGGTAGTTTGGTACAGAGCAGTCAGGCTTAATTTAAGAGGCAATGTGTAAAGTGTTTGCGCAACACATAATTACAGTAAAAGAGTGAAAACACCACACAAAAAGATACCACTCCTCATCATATAAATAGAGCTTAGTATGGTACACAAAACAAGAACAAAACAACAAAATGCGCTCAGTAGGACTTGAGTTATGACTTTTTTTAAAATAAACTGTAGAAAAGCACTTAGAAGTAAAAAGTGCCAACTGGGGCCATCTAGTCGCAATGGACTGAGACAAAGTCAAAAGTTCAGGACAACCACATTGGAGTTTGGGCCGGCTACAGGGCCTAGTTGGTTCCGCTAAACCAAAGTACTTTAAAACCCTAATGCGGGAGATGCATCGAATTGCCTCATGCAGTCGAGAAGATGCAACAATGTTCCAGATGCAGCCGGGGTAATGAATTGAAATTGGGGTGCAGTGGAGTCCGGGGGCAGGTGCTGGCCGCATCGTGGTGATGCTCTGATTGTGATGCACGCAGTGACTGTGATGTAGAGTTCGGCATTGCCATTGAGGCTGTCATCGACAGGGAAGCAGGAGTATTGCTCGGAAGGAAACTCATGGTGCTTGTTTCCGAAGGCAATGAACCAGCTTTTATCCATGCAATGGTGGAGAGGCGCTGGTTCTTCCCATGGAATGGTGGAGCTTATTAAACGTAATAAGGAATCCCCAATGCTATCTCATGAGAGGGGTATGAGAAGGGTATAAGAGGGGTAGGCCTCACAGTGGTGTAAAATTAATTGAGGAGTTTTTCACTACGAGGACGTGTAAAACTGAAAGGTAAATGTCCTACCTTTTAATTACATAGCACTCTGACCTATGGGCTCCCTAGGGCCTATCGTAGGGGTGACTTATATGTACTAAAAGGGGAGTTTAAGGTCTGGCAAGGGTTTTTAAATTCCAAGTCAACACGGCAGTGTGATACTGCGGTGAGACTGTAATGACAGGCCTGGGACATGATTACAGGGCTACTCACGTTACTTCTGCCTTGAATGACCCACAATGGAATGGTCAAGTTGAAACTTTTAATCGCTACTTGAAGGACAATGTCACTTTGGCCTTGAGCATGAGTAAATCCGTCACTACGACAGGTAGGGCAATATTATGGGCATCTAGGATTTTGTCCTAACTCCGTAACTGGAAAAAAACCTTTGTTTGGAAGGTAGAAGACCAGTATCTGGTGGCTGAGGGAAAATATATTTGCTAAGCCTGTGAATAGTTAAGATAAACAAAATTTGTGTGATCACTCAAGGTGGGAAATGTTGGAGCATGAAACAATTGTCTAAGTATGTGAGTAATAGGAATGTAGGTAACAAGAGTGATGGATGTGGGCATGAGACCGAACGTAATGAAGTAAGAGATAGGTTGATAAACTTTAGGGATACTGAGAGTTCTGCATGAGATTCACATGGTTGAATGGAAATGATGCTTGACATTCCATCTGTACCAGAAATTTCCCCTGAATCTTCTGGGCTGCATATAGGTGGCAGCTCTTCCATAGTCAAGCGGGTCAAGACTGTTGCAAGAATCATAACTCCTTCCTGGAGAGTTCTTCAGGAGTAACTTTTCATCGGGTTCTGTGTTGCATTCTTGTTTTGTCATTATTAGGACAAGGTGTACTGTTTGGGAAGACGTAAAAAAATGCATTAACGAGGGAGATGTGTTGTATTTGGTTGATGAACATTTTTCCACCTCCATCCTACAATGTTGGCTTCTTCTCTTCCTCCCGTTATTTTGTGTGTATGGTTCAGTCTTCGAACGTTGGGAGGTGAACGTTCTGGCGGGTGTCTGTTGAAACAGGGTTGAAGTGAGGCTGTCGACTTGTTAAGACGCATGTTATTTATTGGAAATAAACTGCTTATTGGCAATTCCATTTAGTTTGTCTTCAATTACGACAATGTGGTTGTACTCAGATATTGAGTGGTGCATTAGTTCCAGCACTCGCCATATACTTAGGGCCTCGTTCTGATGGAACCAGTTTTACCAGCAGTAATTTTGCCCTATGAAAATCTGGAAGCGGACCCTGCATTTTTAACCATGGTAAAATTATAGCACAATTCATAATTTTGTGCAGAATGACGAATAACAGGCAAATTCTGATTTATCACACCCACATTCCACACATTATCCTTTTCCTGACCAGGGGCATGGCTAGAGTACCATCGGCACTAACGCAAGCATCGGCACTGACGCAAGCATCATCACACAAGGAAGGAAATTGGACCCTCCATTATAGCATATTAATTATTGTCGGTTGATAGTAAAAAAATATACACTAGTTGTTACAGAAAGGGACCCTCGCTCCCCAGAACCTATATGCCATTGCATCTGATGCACTAATTATTACTACGACCCTGTTTCAAACCAGTTTTCCTGATGCTATTCTCCTCCATATTTACAAAGTGCCGCAATGCTTGCATAGTGCCACTTTGCGCCCCTTGAGCCACATTATGCCTGTGCCAGGCATAATGGGCCAGATTTACAAGGTCGTAGCGCCTCTTAGTGCCACACTAGTGTAATTTTTTTATGTTAATGTGGCGTTAAGGAGGCTGTATTCCTTCACCATATTTACAAAAATATGCAATGCTGCATTGCACTACTTTGCGACCCGTTGCGCCACATTATGCCACAATATGCGCCAGGCATAATGTACCCAAGGGGGTCGTTCCGTGGTGGGAGATCCCCACCCAAGGGGGTGCAAGAAAAGTAGCACATCACAGCTGATGCGCTACTTTTCAAGTAAGTCTGGCCCAAAGTGTGCAAGGAAAAAAACAGGGTATACGATACTTCAGCAGCTTTGGGAAAATGTTTCTTCCTGTGCTTATTGAACTGATTTAGATAGCTGAGCTCATGCTCAAATGTATGACAGTGGAGAATAACACAACACATAGGGGCAGATGTACGACCCTTTGGTATTGCGACTCGCAATTGGCAACTCTTTGCAATTTGCAAATTATGAGTCACAATACCAAATGCACAACAGTGTAACTCACACTTTTTGCAATTCCCAGTGGGGTCGCAAATGAGCCACCTCATTAATATTCATGAGAAAGGTCACAATTTACGACCCCATTGGGAATGGCTGGGGACAGCAAACCACCATGTCTGGGACTGCTTTTAAATAAAGCAGTATTTTTTTTTTAAATGCAACACGTTTTCCTTAAAGGAAAATGGAATGCATGTCAAAAACAAAATTGGAAAGTTTTCTTTTCATTTTGTTAGAGCAGGCAGTGGTCCACAGGACCACTGCCTGCTGTGAAAAAATAATTTCAGTAAAATTCACAAAGGGTAAGAGGTCCCATGGGAACCCCTTCCCGTTTGTGAATGGGTTAGCACCAATTTGAAATTGGTGCTAACTGCGATAGTTTTGCGACCGCATTCATGGTCACAAAAGAATCATACATCACACTGCGACTCACAATTAAGAAGGGAAGGCCCCATCCTAATTGTGAGTCGCAAACCCTTTTTTGTGATTCGATGAAGAGTTTACCGATTCGCACGATTGTGTTTGTGCATCGCAAAATGCTTTTTTTCTTGTTGCAAACGGCCCGATTCTGCAAATCAGGCCGTTTGCAACAAGAAAAAAGCTTTGTACATGTGGCCCTAAAGTACTTGTTTTCAATATGCCACAAAACAATTCATATCCCTTTGATGCACTTTTTGTAACACCATTATCTCCCTGCCCAAAAGCAAAAAAGATCCAACCGTGGACTAGTAAGTGTGATGATGAGAAGCTAATTAGTGAATGAGAGAAATAAATCAGCCTTCAGCTGAGCAGCCTTACACATTTACATTTTTCTTTTTCTTTTTTTTTCTCCTCCATCCTTGCAAAGTAAACGTACTTTTCTCTGTAAATAGCCTTGCTTTCCGAGCACTTCTGCTTAAGTTCTGCGCACATCTGTTCTCCCTTCGTTTTCACCAATTACTCTAATTCGGTTTATTGTGCGGGTTTGAAAACTGTATGCAAATGATGCAATAGCATGTTCAAAGATGGCAGGCATTTGGATAAATGCGGTTTCTATTATCCAGCCAGAGTAGCTTCTGAATAATGAAGCTGGCAGTGGAATGGCCCCGGTGAATGAATCTTGATTGTCATAGGCGCAAAAGCAGCAGAAATCTTAGACAACACCGGGAGATGGATGGGGCCAGGAGGTGAGGACGAATGTGCATGCCTGCTGCCGAAAATCATTTTGTGACTACTTTGATTTATGTATTTCACATTATTACAAAGTCGTTTATCAACTTCGTGTAAAACGTTGCCAAATGCAAGACAGTTAGAATACCTGAAGGGTGGTCGTTTCAGCAAACGCAAACCAATGATTGCACGGCGCAGAACAAGTTCCATGACGTACAAAAAATGAGTTATAAATTTGGAATGAAAAGGGGATAAAGTAGGGGTTTCTTCAAAGTAGCATCAAGAGGGACGGATCCATGCCAGATTTCCACAAAACACACATTTACATGCAGTGATTCTAAGGGAAATTAACATATGCAGTCCGTTGGTTAATACTTTGAACCCCACATGGATCCACCCTTTCTATACTTACTTTGGACACCCAGTTGTTGAAGTATAGGCTATCGAGATAGGGGAGCACAGGCGAAAATCATATGGGGTGAACTCAATTATACCAAGGTCTATGAAATGAACCAAATGCAACTCTCATGGCATCACCAGTGATATGCTAAAAAAGGGATATTACTCTTAAAGGATCAATAGGTACATGGCACTGTATATGTGTACATAAAGCAAAAGACGTGGTACGCGTGGACCAACCTCGCATCAGAAAGAAGTTGGGAAAGCTGCTTCCTCCTTTAGAAGAAAACAAAGCAGCAGGCTGTTAGAAGCGGAGCCTCTAGTTGGCAGTCAATTTACATCCTGTCCAAGTAGGGACCCTCACTCTTGTCAGGGTAAGGGAGTCAGGCTCCTAACACCCACTTTAGGGGTGCCTTATATGTACTAAAAGGGAAGGTTTGGGCCTAGCAAGTGGGTGCACTTGCCAGGTCGACATGGCAGTTTTAAACTGCCCGCACAGACACTGTAATGGCAAGTCTGAAACATGTTTACAGGGCTACTCATGTGGGTGGCACAATCAGTGCTGCAGGTATTGATGTACAGGCCCTCAGAACATGGAGTGCACTTACTAGAGACTTTTAAGTAAATTAATGCCACATAGGTGTGTACTAATCAAACCATGTTTAGGGGAGTGAGTAGAACCACTATAGTACTGGCTTTGGGAAGACCACTCTAAGGCTGACAGGTGCACTATACCAAGGACTTCCTAGCCAATCAGGTATGCCAATCACAAACCATTCATAATCACAATTTACACAGGGAAAACTCCCACTTTAGCACTGATCAGCAGGGATAAAGTGCCCATAGTACAAAAACCAGCAAAAGGTCACAAATACAGGAGGCAGAAGCAAAAAGAAAGGGGAGACCAGACCAAGGATGCCAGGTCTGACAGACTACTCAAAGAATCTCCACTGAAGCTTCTGTTGGTGACTACAGCCTCAAAGACTGAATTAGTCAAACCTCTGCCAACAAGGAACCAAAGCAGATTACAAATGGATACCCTAGTCCGATAGACATGATTGGTGTTTACTATGTCAACACTTTAACAAGATAAAGTAATAATGAAGAATACATTTCTAGATGAAAGATGGTTTCTACTGAAGTATTCACTAGTCAAGTAATGGCATCTATCATTAATGCAGTCCAGTCCATAATTTCAGATACTCTGAGAAAATAGGTATAAATAGAAGAGAACCCATGTGCAACAGTATGACACAATTTGCTTTGTCAATACACAAATACTGGTAAAAATTACGAAAGAACACATCATATTTTTGAAAAAAACATTTTGATGCATCTACCAATAGGTTCACCTTCCGAGGAGAATCACTGGCCCTGCTGAAGACCTCCATTAATTACCTCAGGAGGTTGAAACACAAAGTATTCTGCACAGTGCTGACAGCTATGGAAGTGTGAAGACCATGAGAGGGTTGCATTTAGTATTAAAAGGGTGAATGTGAATAGGACCGTTAAAATCACACACTGAAAAAGTTTACAACTTCCCCCTGTCCTCACCTTCAGCTTGGGTAACCATTAAGCACAACTATATTTCTTAGGAATTTCTTTAAAGGAATACAGGTTCTTTCTCATTCATTGCAAAAACGAACACTTAGGGCCACAAGTACGATCGCAACATTTTGTTAATTGCGACTTTTTGCAACTCGTAAATGGGAACTTTCAAAATGCAATTTACAGCAGTTTCTCAGACACTGTTTGTGATTCCCAAATGGGTATCAAAGGACCTGCCTCATCAATATTCATGAGGCAGGTTGTAATTTGCGACCCTTGGGGAATGGCTAGCACTCACAGGGATGGTGGCCTGCTGTGGTCTGTGAATGAAAGCTGTGGATAACTGCCTAAAACTCAACACTGACAAAACAGAAGTACTGATCTTCAGGAGCAGCACCTCCCCGAGGAAAGACTCCTGGTGGCCTTCCAAACTAGGACCCACACCCACTCTGACAGACCACACAATCAAACTTTGCATCATCCTGGACAGCAAGCTCACCATGAAGAACCAATGCAGTCACCTCCACCTGCTTCCTCACACTTCGCTTGCTCTGTAAGTCCTTTAAATGGCTCCCTGTCCAGACCAACTGTCACTCAAACCCTAGTCATCAGCCAGCTTGACTACTGCAATGCACTCTATGTAGGAATCACTACATACCCCCTGAAGAGACTACAGACCATACTGAATTCAGCAACCAGACTCATCCTCAACATCCCCAAACTGACCCACACCACCCCCTACCTCAAGAAACTCCATTGGCTCACCATTCAGAAAAAATGTCAATTTAAGACGCTCATCCACACCTATAAGAAACTTCACAATCATGGACCACTGTATATCAACCACTGCCTAAACCTCGACCAACCCTCCAGAAACCTGAGCTCCACTTCCCTCTCCCTCGCTTATACCCCCTGCATATGCCGAAGAAACAGTGGAGGATGCTCCATCTCCTACCTCGTGGTGAAATCCTGGAACGACCTCCCCCTGCATCCTCTGACGTCATCCTTTTTACTGGAAGTTTAGAAAAGGACTCAAGACCTGGCTGTTCAACTGACCCCCCTTAACTACAGTGTGGGCAAAAATGTGCTAGCTCAGTCTGAATAAATTGGTAATTGAAACTGAATATGATCCACCTTTGCATATTTTCATTCATACAGGTTCCCATGGATTTACCTCAAGGTATTCTTATCTTATCTGGACACTTTCTCTATCCAGTTTTTAAATTATAAAGAACTCTCTCATATTGAGGTTTGAGTCCAGCCTGGTAGTATCATCTTACCCGGGTGGGATGAGGATTTTAATGATGAAGCATGCCACAAGATGTAGGTGAGACTTCCTCATCCATTATAATCAGCTTCTCAAAGTATACTAAAGTGTAGGACAGTGTCCAAGTTGGGTCCTGCCTACATCACCATTGCATCTCTGTGTGTTTGTCTGTGATTTTCCAGAGGATATGTGATGGTTTTCCCTCTGTCTCTTCCTTGGTGATTAAGCAGCTCTCAATAGGTTGACCTTCCATAGAGAATCACTGGTCCTGCTGAACACCTATGTTAATTACCTCAGGAGGTAGGAATTCAAAGTGTCATGCACAGTGTGACAGCTCTTCAAAGAGTCTAAAACTGCATCTCCCAACTGCTATTCGATCTTGATAGGAAAGACCACATTACCCTTGAGCTAAAATCCATATATTGGCTTCTGGTATAAGAGAGATCTACCTTCAGTATGCTTTGTACTATGCAGAAAGCAGTGCATGGTCCTGCAACCAAATACCTCACCACACTGTTCATACATACCTTTTTACAAATAATCAACATCAAAGTGACTCCTTTGAATAAGTAGGACCAGATACAAGAAATTCAGTGAGCATTGCTCACAGGTACAGGGATACCCTCTGGAACTCCCTGCATTTAACTATATGAACAGTGGATGACTTCATAAAGTTCAGGGAATGGCTGAAGACCCACCTGCTTTCCACAGCATTTGGCTAATGACCTTCCTCTTCACAAACTTCATAACAATGTCAGTTAGATGACTAGGACTGGGGAACCTACCATTGGACTTGAACAACAACTTTTAAGGTTTTACCACCTTCAAATTGTTGCCTTGTCAGGTATTTCTAACCTTCCAATAACTGTATCCCACCTGCTATTCACATCCAAGTCTTTCGTTTTGCTTCATTCTATTGCTCTGAGATACATAAATAGTTTGATTCAGAAAATCCTCCAACAAAAGAACTCATAAGAATGTGTGCCCGCTAAACTGTTTAGGAGGGACGAGATGATGTCTTCACCAAGTCTCACCTTACATTTGCTCGTTAAAGGGCAGACTCTTCTACAATACTGGCCATCCTAAAAGGGGAAGAAAAACACCTCCCCAAACCCAGGCATTTGTACTGCCGGGAGCAGTTTTCACACCCAATTACTGCTAAGATTTGCAGGCAGTGGTTGGAGAGCCAAAGCGAATGAGCCTTGAGGAGCTTTAGGCAGTGAAAAGGTAACATTCTAAAAGTTACTTTTCCTCAGTATTTATTAAAAAAACACAACTTCACTCTAACCATTTGATGCATGTTACGGGTTCACATGACTGGGTGTTGTTGGCAGTTGGTCTTTGTATATACTCCAGTGAACGCAACTGTTTTCACCATAGCAACTGCCAGCGATGAATGGCAACATGAGATCTGCACTTCGCCTACAACATTGAAAGCCCACAGTGACCACCAATGCTAAGCTCCAGTCTGTGACACCTGACAAGGATAATCGCACTACAGCAACAATGATCCACAATGCCCAGCCTGCTCTTTGCTCTACAGTAACGCAGTGGCAAAGAAAAAAAGGAAAGTTTGCCTTGTGGTTTGCCAACCCTGTGCCTTAGTATCGTAAATACTGGGCAGCACACTGCCAGGGTTTGCAATAGTAACTAAGGCTACTGTATAGCCAAAATGTATCATGTTTATATTCTGGTATTGGAATAAACAATTCACTATTGCAAACCCTGGACATACTGGCACCACTCTTACTGTGAAGGGTATGCGATGCACGCCCCCCCCTTTCGAGCCATTGGTGACCCAGGGAACCTATACCCTGGGACAAAGCATATATATTAAGGGGGGGAGGTACACTGCTCTCCTCCCTGAACCTTAATAGAGCCCTGGTACCTTAGCCCCCTGGGCCGAATTCCAATAAAAAGGGCCTATAGTGAGCCTATTGTGGTCCCAGGGACCCCATCTTCCTGGAGCTTTCTAAATTATAGGTGGGTGCTCTGGTACAAAGCATAACGTTATGATCTGTGGGGAGATGACAGTTGTGTATGTGTTCAATATGTGTTGTGTATCAGTGTGCGACAGTCTATGTCTGACCCACCCATGTCCCCGATATATGCATGTCAAAGCAGTTTTAAAAAGATTACTGTGACATGTATATGTCTGCAGTGGCCCCCGAGCCCATATGCAGTGATCCCTCAATGTATAGAGTCAATGCGGGTTGCTTACCTTCGTGTCCTGCGACCGGGGGGGGGTGTGGGTGTCATACTTTCTCCATGGTTCTGTGGCAGCAGCGGCAGAAGGTCCTCTCCAGGCGTGTCCAGACAGAAACGGAAGATGAATCCGGAAAAAGGTGAGTTTTCACCCCCTTTTCCGCCCAATCTGCCAAGTGAGAAGTGGAGGTCGGACCAGCACTTTTTGGCTTGGCAGTAAGGCACATCAAAATCGGCTCAGTGGAAAGTGTGGCTGGAGTCCTGACATCAGCCACTTTTTCCCATGGCACGGTCACCATTGATGGGATTCCTCAGCGAAGTCGGCAGGACTCGGGCGGGTTATCGTCTATGGTGCCGCCAACATATAAATCTGTTTGGCGGACTGTCATCACAGCGAGCAGGTTTTCAGTTGGAAAACTGACAACAGGACCATTACCACTAACATCTAAATCAGGCCCTACGTTACAAGTCCTAAAAGGGCTGCTGCTGCATTATTGTTGATGTATTGGCAGCCAATCAGATCTCCATAAGAGATGTGGCCCACCTTGGGGGGATTCTTTAAAAAGATACACTTTTTTATTTTACCTTGGATTTGTGGATCTTCAGCAAATTCACACCAATTGTTTTTTTTAAATACAATTTTTGGGATCCCATCACCATGTCTAGAGGTCAGGGTACCCCTTCACTACGCCTTATGTCTTTTTTCACCCTTTATTAGGACTCAAGACTGAGTTCCAAGTCCTAAGATGGCTGCAGCCACATCATTGTTGATGTGTTGGTAGCTAATCAGGTCACTCTTAGAGATCCATTGGGTCAGCAGATAGTCTGCAGTAAAATATACATATTCTTTTAGCATTAATTGATCAAAATCTACTACATGGATTTATACCAAATCACAGAAAGCAATGTGCCAAAGCTAAATTTCTGCCAAAATGCATTTCTGGGCATTTCTGGGAAAATGCATTTTAGGACCCTGTGCCTTTTTTTTCTTGGCCCCCACTTGATGGCTCACCCTGGAACTTTCCATGTGGAAACTAATCAAAAAGCATTTTTTGGAAAGTTTCATAGAGATTCGTCAAACAGCATCAAAGTTGTTAGCAACACAAAAAAGGCATTTCCTATAGAAACACAATCATACCTATAACTACCCAGCGGTTACTAGTAGGTAGCTATAGATAGGAGCTAGTTCCCATTGAAAAAGTGTTTTTTGACTTGTTTATATCTTCGGCACCATTTGGCGAATCTTTACAAAATATAACAAAAAAGTGCCCCTTAGAGTCTTGTGCATGGAAAGCTTTGGGATGATCTGTCAAGCTGGGGGTCAGGAAAAAAGGGGGTTAAAAAATGCATTTCCCATGTTAATTCCCATAGTCTATTTGCACACACCTGCAGCCTGAAATGCTGTACAGAATTACACCAAATTTGGCAGGAAGGTACCTTTTGATCCTTAGATCACACTTTTTGTTATTTGGTGTAAATCTGTTCAGTAGTTTTTG
The DNA here is from genome assembly GCF_031143425.1 of Pleurodeles waltl. Taxonomy (NCBI): domain Eukaryota; kingdom Metazoa; phylum Chordata; class Amphibia; order Caudata; family Salamandridae; genus Pleurodeles; species Pleurodeles waltl. Next base: position 105,592,863 of record NC_090441.1, on the reverse strand, counting down.
AGATATTAAAGGAAATCCAAATTTGTATATATAGAAACACAAATACTTCGCGAATAGTAATGATCTTGTGCTGATATTTGATTAGCTGTCAACACTTCAACCAGGAAGTACTGGTTTCAGTCGAGTTCCAAAGAAAGAACCGAAAAAAAAGAAAAGGGGGCATGGTAGCATTAGCCTAACTCCCTAGCCTTAGTCCAAGGCCCTGCCAGGGTAAAAAGGCATTTTTTTAAATTCACAGTGAAACTTGTGAATATTTGCTGATTTCATTGTGATTGCTTTAAAAAAGCAAGCATGGTCTCCCTTCTTGCTTTGAATTTTGCCCCCTGGTGGGCCAAGTCCAGGGGGCATACTTATTTTAATTATTAAGGTGGGGAGCGAATGAAGCCCCTCTCCTAGGGCTGTTAAATGCCCTGGGAACTACCACCTCCCTGGGGCTATGTTTAGCAAATTTGCAGGGGCTGCATGGACCCCCTGGATGCCACAGACCACCACCTCCCTGGGGCAATAAAGAAAAAATGAATTGGGGGCCCCGTGGAACCCCCAGGGCTACATTATACAAATATGCAAGGGTGGCCATGCAGACCCCTGGACCCTAGAGATCACCTCCTCGCTGGGGCTCATTATTCAAATATGCAGGGGGACCGAAGACCCCTTCGGGCTCTGGGGACCACCACCTACCCAGGACTAGATGTAAAAAATTGTTGGGAGGCCATGCAGCCCCTCTCAGGGACTGCCACCCCCTTGGGGCTGCAATAACAATTAATGAGGGGTCTGTGCAGACCTCCAGCCCCAGGGACCACCATCTCCCCAGGGCCAAATAGATATTAAGAAAGAAAGAGGGGGAGCTCTGCCCCTGCTGGAGCCATATATGGCCCTGGGGACTGCCATCCCCCAGGGTGAGCTCCTGTTACCTCTCGAGATCCCACCCTCGGGAGGTAGTGGTTTGCTTTAACTCTAATTCACACCTTCCCATGCATTGCTAATTACCCCAGATGTTACATCCCTCATGACATTTTCTATGACTTCATTTATAATATCACTGTAACATTTGCAATAAAATTATAGATGAGAAAACTCTGCATGAGGACGGCGTGAGTTATAGTTACCTTAGGGCACAAGTTATAGTTTCTTGAAATAACTCTAACTATAATAGCTGAATTTCTATGGTTTTATACATTTGAAATGTGAGCTTAACTGTAACCTTTGGTTTATTTAAGTGACTATATGCATATTTATCTCTATATCTATATATATATATAAATATATATATATATATATACATATATATTCACTTTAAAAAACCAACGGTTATAGGGACGTTGTACTTAGGTTATGAATTCACTCACACAAAACCCGAGAACTTCAGTAGTGATAGTTAGAGTTATTTTAAGTAACTACAACTCGTGCCCCTGCCATGCACAGTATTTTCTTCAATAATTTGACTTCTAATGTTTCATTGATATTTTTACTGATGTTATAAAAGTTGTCATGAGTGCTGTTATATCTGGGGTAATTAGCAGTGCATGGTGAGGACGAGAGTTATAGTTGCCTTAGGTCGCGAATTATAGTTACTTAAATAACTCTAACTACAACTGCTGAATATCTCTGGTTTTGTGAAAGTAAATTCGGAATCTAACTATGACATCTCTGTAACCTTTGGTTCTTTAAGTGAATTTCTATGGGGTTTTTTCAATTCTATTTCATAACTATAACGTCCCCGTAGCCTTTGTGTTTGTTTCTGTGAATTTCTGTCATAAAGTAATTTTCATTACTATACATTAATTCAACCATCACCCTGCATGGCTTTAGCTTTAGTTAGGAACTAGTCTCTATAGAAAAAGCATTTTTTTGTTTTGCTATTAACTTTGGCCCTGTTTATTACATAGTGGTGGTCGCTACTAGGTAGTTATAGTTAGGACCTAGCTCCTATAGAAAAAGCTTTTTTTGTTTTGCTAATAACTGTGGCGGAGTTTGATAAAGCTTCCCAAAATTTCGAAATAAATTTGATGCTTACTTCAGGGTGTGTCTGGATATTTTTGGGTTGATCCATCAAGCGAGGGCCGAGAAAAAGAGGGGGAACTGAAATAGTGTCCGAACCACTGGATTGAACTACACCAAATTTGGCAGAAAGGTAACTCCTAGTAGCGGCCATTTTGTTATTTGGTGGAAATCCATTCAGCAGTTTTTGAGTAATTAAAGAAAAAACTATTTTTTATGTATAGGGACATGAAGGCTCCGTGAACCCTCCCGATCTCATGCTGAGCTCTGGTTCAACAAGGAAGTGTTAGCAGCCATGTTGGGGCTTGGCTTCAGCCGAGTCACTGCAAAAAAGATGAAAACAAAGAAAAATGGCCATGATAGGGACACCTTGACCCCTTAGCTCTGGTGCTGGGGTCCCAGAGGGATCCCCCCCAGAGCAAAAAAGCATTTTGTTAAAATTTTCAGCAGGAGCCGTGGTTGATCCAAAGATCCACAGAAAAAATTAAAAAAATAAAAAGCACTCCAGTGCTTGTATAAAGGCAGCCCCTGGGTGGGTCAGGTCCTGGGGGCATTGACATTTTCAATGGGTGGGGCCGCCCATCCACCCACAGCCCTGGGAACTGTCACCTCCCTGAGGTCATTGAAATTATGAGTGTGAAGGGGGCTGCCCATCCTCCCCACAGCCCAGGGGACTGTCACCTCCCTGGGGCACACTTTGAATTAAATGCAGGGGACCACACAGCCACCCTGCAGCCCAGGGACCACCGCCTCTGCCGGGCAGATTTTGTAAATAAATGCAGGGGACCACCCAGCCCCCCCTGCAGCCCTGGGGCACATGGTCCCCCCATAGCCACGGGGATCATCAACCCCTGGAGCTTTAAACTAAATAGATGCAGGGGGCCAACCACCCCCTGCAGCCCTTTGGACGCCACCTCCCTAGAGCAGATTTTGCATATAAATGCAGGGACGACCGGTCCCCACTCAGCTTTGGGGACTGCCCCCTCTCCAAGGCTAAATTTAAATAATATAGGGGGTTCATTTTGGCCCCCCATTGCCCCGGGGGCCACCACCTCCCTGGGACAATTACAGTTGGAAAGAGGGCTGTGCGATTCCCCTCGAAGAGCCACAGATGGTCATGGGGACCACCACCCCCCAGGGCCGGCTCATGCTATGTCCCAAAGTGTCCACCCCGGGACATAGCTGCTTGCTCTGACTTGGCGGGAACTCACAGCTCCTACCAAGTCACAGCCAACACTCCGCTTGCAGTGAGGGAGAGCTAGAGATTCCCTTGCCTGAGAAGATGCAGGCAGGCAAACAGAAGAAACATTGCTCTGACAGAGCGGAAGCTGATTTAGCAGCTCCTTCTCGGTGACAGCTATGCCGGATCTCACAGGAGGTGGGGAGCCAGCTGGGACTGCAGGGACCTTCATGGTCCCCCGCGGTTCCCAAGATTGTGACTGGGTGCATTGGGAGAAACCCATGTCACATGGCCAGGCCATGATCACCCCAGGGAGAGGTAGCAGCGTGGCCCCTCTCTCCAAGGAAAATTAAATATTTAGGCTGGGCCTCGGGGTTGGGTCCCAAGAGCCGAGATCGGCCTGGGGAGTGAGGCCATGTGGTTCCACTCCCCCCGTAAAAAAAAAATATATTTTGGCCAGGTACCAGGGAATGGGGTCCCCGGGCCAAGATTGGCCTGGTGAGAGGGGCCACGCAGCCCCTCGTCCCCCCAAACAATACATTTTAGAACACTGGGTCCTGGGGGATGTGGTTCTCAGGACCAGAATAAGCCATGAGAGGGGTGGGTCACACTGACCTGCAGCCAACTACCTCTGCGCATGGCCAAAGGCTGTGAGTAGCATGGGGTAAGTGGTTATAGGGGTTGGCCACAGGGCCTGATCGCAGGCCGAAGGCCGTGTGCAGCATGGGGTTGGGTGGCTATAGGGGTTGGCAGTACAGCCTGGTTGCTGGTTACATTAATGTATAGTAATGAAAATTACTTTACGTTAAAAAAAAACATAGAAATTCACTGAAAAAAACAAAAGGTTACAGGGACGTTATAATTAGAAAATAGAATTTTAAAAAAAATTACTTAAGAAAGAGAAGGTTACACGGTCTTTATAGTTAGGCTTGCGTTATAAATGTTCAAAATCATAGAAATTCACCTGTTATAGTTACAGTTGTTTCAAGTAACTATAACTCACGCCCTATGGTAACTATCACTCGCGCCCTCGCTATGCACTGCTAATCACCCCACAAATTGCAACACTCATGACATCTTTGATAACATCATTGATAATGTCAGTGTAACATCTTCAGTTAAATATTGATCAGATAACTGTGCATAGCGGGGGCACGAGTTATTCTTACCTTAAGCGCAAATTATAGTTACCTTAATCTCGAGTTATAGTTGCTTGAAACAACTGTGACTATAATAGCTGAATTTCTATGTTTTTGTACGTTTAAAATCTGAGCCTAACTATAATGTCCCTGTAACCCCTTTGGTTTTTTAAGTGAATATATATATATATATATATATATATATATATATATATATGTATATATACACACACATATGTGTGTCCCCGCCATACACAGTTTCTTTATAGAATAATTTGACTGCTATTGTTTCATTTATATTTTTATTGACATTATAGAAGTTGCAATGAGTGCTTTAATATCTGGGATAATTAGCAGTGCATGGCGAGGGTGCAAGTTATACAAGTTATAGTTACCTTAGGGCACAAGTCATAGTTCCTTGCAAGAACTCTAACTATAACTTCTAAATTTCTTTGGTTTTGCACGAGTAAATTCAGAACCTAACTATAAATTCTCTGTAACCTTTGTTTTTTGAGTGAATTTTTATGGTGTTTTTAATTATATTTCATGTCTATAATGTCCATGTAACCCTTTGTTTTTTAAGTGAATTTCAATGTTTTTTTTAACATAAAGTAAATTTCATTAATATACGTTAATTCAACCAGCACCCTGCATGGCCTTTGGCCATGTGCTGCAGTGGTTGACCATCGAGCCTGGCCTGCGGCCAGCTCCTGCATCCAACCCCTATAACAACCCAACCCCTCATAACCCCCCTGCAACAGGCAACTTTGGGTAGTTCCCAAGTTTAGATGCAGAACAGCTCCAGTAAGGACCCCCCTGCAACACCAGTGACACTCTAGGTTTGCTCACCTCAAATGTCTGTTTTTTCTAGCATTTTACAGCTAGGGAAGAATGACACAGGGCCAATCCTATGCTTCAATATTTTGCTGTACAAATGGCAAAATACTTTGTCACTTTCTAGCTCGGCTTCGATGGCACTTTGCCAATCCTGTGCTTAAAAACATTGCTAGAAAAACAGACATTTGAGGTGAGTAAATCTAGAGTGTTGCTCGTGTTGTAGGGTGCTCCTTACTGGAGCTGCTCTACACCTAAACCTGGAAATTACCCATAGTTCTCTCATCTGCTTGGCATATATATATAAACATATATATATAAATATATATATATATGTGTAAAGAAAATGCCAAGGAGAAAACACTCCTTTCCTAGCGATGTCAGTGCCCAAGACGGCTGTGGCTCCATCTATAATGTCTCCAATCAGTTTGATCCTCCAATGATCCTTGTGATGAAAAGGAAATGTGGCACACCAACTTGTGGGTAATCTGTAGGAATCTTTATTAGTGCCATATTTACATGCTTTGCGTGACCCACATTTCACAAATCCCTTTGGGGGCTTTAATCATGTGGACGCTGTGACAGTATCTTCCAAATGACTAGAATAACTGTGAATAATCATATCATCAATAGATGTGGAGTTCCTAAAGGTCATAGGTCGATAATGTTCTACTTTTTTTTCCCTATTACAGGATTTGACATCACCAAATTCCAATGTTTCTTCAAAACATTTCTTAGTTTCTGAGATTTGCTGTTAAATGTACTTATATATTTGATGGGTTCTCCTGTCTTCATTTCCAAATCATGATTCCATTCATTTTCATTCTGAATTCTCTTTTTTGCTTTCTCCCTGAATAGAACTTGCTCCTGTTGCAAGTTTTCAATTTTCAATACGGCCTAGAACAGCATCCTCTGCTGGGACCTCCTGGCCTTAAATCTTTCAAAAATTTAATATTTTACTCTTCCAAAGCATTTATCATTGTTAGAGTTACGGCGTGCTTGTGGGAGCTCCCCGTAGTAGATGCTCCATTTGTGGGAACCCAGATGGAAATGTATGGCATGCAGTCAGCTATTTCCTATAGTTTCTTTTCTGTGAAGGGATATCATCATTTTATTGTCCTCCATGTACCGAGAGATGTCTAGAAACTCACTCCTCGTATGACTCATTTGAAACATGAAAGTTAAATTCAAACTATTTCTCTGCAACCAGTCAATAAATTCACAGCCCAAGGAGGTTTCCCCATCCCATATGAGGAAATGATCATCAATGTACCTGCTCCACAGCAAAATATGCGGTGTGCTCTTTTTTTAGGACTCCGCCCAGACCCACCTGCTCCTCCCACCAACCAAGGAACAAATTCCTGAAGCTGGAGGTGCCCATCACAGTTCTTATGCATTGATGACAGAAGGTGTCTTCAAATAAAAAAGTTGTTCCATTTCCTTAAGCATAGCAGTGCATGCAGGCTTCTACCCCCATGTTTTGCTCTTATCAAGTGTATAACAGACATCTAAGGTAATCATAGTATACTTGTCATCCCATGTAATGTTGTGTATACATTTTAGGAAGTCACTACTTTCCTGACAGATTGATTATAGACCTGTCACATAAGGACGTACATAATAATTCAGGAATATGGCAGGCAGTATTTTCCAAAAGCCCATCATGAGGGGTTTGGTTGGTCTTCCTGGAGGTTTGATAATGAATCTTCGGTAAAAAGGTACAAGCAAGGTACCTTTGGATGATCATTTTCTAGGAATAAATATACATCAAGGTCCAGAAACACATCCTGGTGCCACTTTAATAGTAGGTTATGCTGTGTATGTATTGATTGCTTGTAATCTTCCCAAGTAATGGGTTCATAACATTGCCTATCATTCAGCTGTTTCAAGGCTTCAGCTCTATAATGTACCATGTCCATAATGACAATGTTACCACCCTTATCTGAGGGCTTGATGATTATTGAGGGATCATTTATGAGATTATATAATGCCTGCCTTTGGGTTTTCATAATGTTGTCATATGAGTGTGTGTTATTCTCTTTTTGAAGTTTCATATGTTCATGGATCATTACATTATGAAATGCTTCTATGTTATCATGGGCTATGTTGGGATTATACCTAGATTGAGGTCTAAGCCACTGCTAGGGGCACTATTTACAACAAACACATTTTTTTCATCAGGTCCCCTGTCTTTTCAAATTGTGAGTCCCCCTCAGCTAGTTCTAAACTATGGATAGCCACAATATCAGCAATAGCCTATAAAAATCTGAGTTATTGGTTTCTGTGGTACACTCTATAAAAGCATCCTGGCATCAATATGAGCATTCATTTGAAATAATTTCAGGATTTTTTACTTTCTGATAAAGTGAAATAAATAGATTCTGATGGTTGCATAGTCATAATCAGCACAGGGCAGAAGGAAAGACCTAACTGCAAAACAATTTAGTTTTGTCATCTGAGGATTGCAGTCTTTCAGACAAGTTTACCACAGATTTGTTATCAATATTTGTTACATTTGATAATCCTATTTTCTTATCCATTTCTCTTCTCCTCGTTGGTCTCTTCCTCTTCTTCTGGTGTGGGCTCTACCCCTTCCCCGTCTCTTTGTTTACTTCCCTGGGGGATGTCTTGTTGGTTCTTTAAAAGCTGAATCTCCTGAAGGTTAGGGGGCGAGGTGCTAATGGGATAGCATGCATTGCGCTCTCTAAAGCACTGCTGGCATCTGAGCTTTAACTGGTTGAGAGGAATTCTTGTTGTTGCTGTTGTTGTGTTATCCGTAAATCATGTTGCAAGCCATCAAAACTTTCAGCAAAAGTAACAAAGTAAAATTCTACCACCTGCCTTATCATTTTTGTCTCTCAAAAAACTCATGTTGCTTCTTTGCCTTTATCTCCTCCACGTGTTTATTCAATTTTACTTCAAATAATTTCAAAAAGTCAGCAACTACTGACTCCTTTTTGTATTGCTCTATGGCCTTATATATTTTGTCCAATTCTTTTCTTGTCCCATTCAAATCAATTTTGGCATACTTTATTAATATTTCCAACATGCCTTTGCTGGTCTTGGCCATATATGACACCCATTCTTTCAGGAGTTCCAGGTTTATATTCTGATATGTTGGAACAATTGATAACCCGTGCCTTTGCCATGCACAGTTCTTTGTCAAAAATGTTACTGCAAATTTTACATTGATATTATCAATGATGTTATCAGAGATGTCATGAGTGCCGTAATTTGAGGGGTAATTAGCAGTGCATGATGAGGGTGTGAGTTATAGTTTCTTGAGACTAACTTTTACAGGTGAATTTCTATGGTTTTGTATGTTTAAAATGTGAGCCTAACCATAACGTCCCTGTAACCATTGTTTTTTCAGTGAATTTCTATGTTTTTTAACATAAAGTAATTTCTATTACTTTATGTTAATCCAGCCACCACTGTGCCCTCTTCCTTTGGCCGTGCAGGGTGGTGGTTAACACCATGGCCAGGCCCCATGGCCAACCCTTTAACTAGTCAACCATGCGCTGCACACGGCCTTTGGTCATGCACAGCGGGGGTTGGCCGAAGGGCCTGGCCTGTGGCCAGTCCATGTGCCAACCCCACTAACCATCCAACCCTGAGAGAGAGAGAGAGAGAGAGAGAGGAAAGGAGACTGAGAGAGCAATTTAGGCTTTGATGAATGATATATTTAGAATTAGAGAAAATGAAAAGAAAATCTCTTATGTCAATTAAGAAGCATGAGATCGCCTTTCATTATTTAACTTATATATTTATAGTTGAAAAGAAACTGAAGCAGGAAACAAACCCAGACTTGAACCCTTAACCTTTAGTGTGCATGTCTGAGACCTTAATCATTAGGCCAGAGGTGACGCCTTACTAGGAAGTGTCCAGACTTAGCTATGATATTCCACCCAGAGATTTTGAGGGGAAAAAGACTTCAATGTTCCATCACTAGGAATGTTTAACAGTCAATACAGTAGAAAATAAACAGACACACTGTCATGAGATACTAGGATTTGAACTTTCAACCTACTTACAGTGCAAGAGCTTTACCATTAGGTCAGAAGTGACCCTTATCTGCTGTCCATAAAAATGTATGTGTAACATTATTGCCAAACATCTTGCTAGTTTGACGAGTTAAATTATTGCATGGAGTGACCATTGCAATAACAATTTCTCTCTCTCTCTCTTCCATCCGATTATGGGATGGAAGAGAGAGATAGAGAGTGTGACAGGATTGCGGTGGGAGCCTCAAGGCATCCTGCAGGAGCCGATATTGCTCCCACAAGCAGGGAGCTGCTTTATATAGCAGTTCCCTCCTTGCGGGAACAATGTTGTCATCTGTTTCCCTGCACCCACATTTGCATGCATGAAACGGATGAAAACTTAAAGCTCTGCAAGTGAGAGCTGTCAAAAGCTCTAAATAGCAGCTCACTCCTTGCAGAACGTGAACAGCTCCTGCCAAGTCAGAGCAAACAACTACGTCCCGGGGGTGGGCACCCCAGAACACAGCAGGAACTGGCCCTGTGGGGATGGTGGTCCCCAGGGCCCCCTCCAATGTAAAATAGCCCCAGGGAGGTGGTGGGCCCCGGGGCTGCAGGGGAGAGGCACACAGCCCTCCTCCACTATACTTGTGAAATTGCCCTGGGGGGTGGTTGTCCCCGGAGATGTGGGAGGCTGCATGGCCCCCAGCATGTAATATATGCACTTAGGAACTGGCCCAATGGAGGAGCTTTAAAAAACAAGCACCGGGGACTGCGCTTGTTTTAAAAAAAAATGTTACTGTGAATTTGCAGCGATGCCACAAATTTGAGGTAAAACTTTTTTGCTCTGGCAGTGTCCCTCTGGGACCCCAGCACCAGAGATAAGTGGTCAAGGTGTCCCTACCTTGGCCCTTTTTTCTTTTTTTTCATTGTTTTTCTAAGGATCGGCTGAAGCCGAGTCCCAAGATGGCTGCCAACACTTCCTGGTTGAAGTGTTGGCAGCCAATCAGAGCTCTGCATTTCCCTGCACGAGCTCATCATTACTCTCGAAGACTTCTTGAGCTCAGATATACAAATTTATTTTCCCTTTAATATGTCAAAAACTACTGAATGGATTTACATCAAATAACCAAAAGCACAATCCACCTACGGTTCGGGCTGCACTCGTGTTCCAAACCCCTATGGGAATGAACATGGGAAACACACTTTTTTTGCCCCCCCCCTTTTTTTTAACCCTTTCCCCCCTTGACGGTTTACCCCAAAACTTTCTGTGTGCAACACGAATCACCAGGGCATTTTTTTGGAACATTTCATGAAGATTCGTCAAACGATGCCTAAGATATAGTCAAGTCAAACAAATGCTTTTTCTATGGAAACATGGTCCTAACTATAACTACCTACTGGCAACCTCCAGTAGGTAATATATATATTTTCATATACATAGATTATGCTAAGCCTTCTTACTGAATGTTAGTCACTTGTAACAAAGCTCATATTTCACAGGTATGAGGCCTAACATTGAAGTAATACCATAATTCACAGTGAAATTTATTTCAAGGATATTTAAAAAGCTAAATGAGTGTATAATGGAGTATTTCATCGTCTTTAAGTGCTCGTAAAAAAATTGGTATGCAATGACAATGCATGTCTCAGTGCAATAATCAGCACTTGTGTCAAGCTCACCTTACCAGACCAATACTTCATGCAAGTGCATCTGCCAATAAATCCTCCCAACTGTGTGAAAATAAACATTGTATATTGAAAAGTCTGTCAGCAAAAGTTAGTGTCCCACATTGCAATTTTACAGTATACAAAGCGAGCACGTTATAATACATCATTTTGATTTCCTTCTAATGCCCGTTGCATAAAACACATTTTAAACATTAGCACATTGTCCTCAACTAAAAGGCACATTTCTCACAACTGTGACAGACATATCTGTAGTCTCAGGCAAACAATGCATATTAAACGGATGACTCTCAAATGCCAAAAGCTTTCTAATGAGTACTAAAATCAATTGATAAATCATGTAATAATAAAAATGAATACTGAGTAATAAGTGTATTTTGGTCCTATATTGCCATCTTAGGGTTCAGGTTACATTCATAAACCACTCTGCCTTTAGCCTTGTGGTTTATAAATGTCAACAGAACCCCTGAATGGAAAAGGTGGCGTATATTACACAGTCATGTTATGTATTTTCTCTATATATAATGACAGGCACTGAACACTGAACTGAAAGAGCCCTGAAAAGTGCTGGCAATGGAGTGCTACACAGAAAGCAGACCATAACGAGTGCCACACCATTTTTGGCTCTACATAAACAATCTTTTATTGTACATAAGATTGACTAAGTGGTGTCAACTTAAGGAGGGCTCAAGTATAAAAGAGTGATTTAAAATCCTGCATTGGGCCTCACTATATACCAATGCACAGTTTTGATTAAGTAACACTCAAGCATAACAAAGGCAAGCTAGAATGGACTGTTAAGGAAATGACTGGCATTATGTTTTCAGGCTGGCAGGTACTATGCATGATTCTGTCATTAACTTTGATTTAGGTTGCACCTTTTACTTATTTTCGAAGGATTTGTATGGTGCCTTTTCATGCATTAAGTACCTAACAAGCTTACAATTGCAAATTGTGTGGCACAAAATATTTTATCAGTTTATCAAATGTAAGAGTTTTAATGGAGATAATACACTCTTTAAAAAATAGCCTTGGGGACACTCTTTTGGCAGGCTGGGGGACCAGGACTCCAATCTCCGGCAGCACATGAGGCAGGTGGGCCGCAGCACCACTTCCTACATGCCCGGAGGCGCAATAAAATAACTCCCAGGGTGCTGCTGCACTGGATGCTCTTTTAGCAGGCCGGGAAGCCAGGACTCCACACTATGGCAGCACACGCAGCAGGAAGGCCACTGAATCATTTCCTAAAGAACTCCCTAGGCCCCCTGCATGCGTCTGGGTGCCTGGGCCAAGATCAAGCCCGTCTGCGTCTAGACGAGGCTGGGCTGGGCCTGCTTTTGTGGCCCCGGGGTAGAACCTTGGGTGAAAGGGTCGTCTTGAGATCTGATCCAGTTAAGAGCTCTCCATACCATCCGCAGTCTGTAACGTGATGTATGATAGTTAACTTACAGTGGAAGCCGATGATTTAATCCATCTTCAACCGAGGTAACTGATTTACCTTTTTTTGCTCCAGCATTTAGACTTTGTGTTGGCACTTCTCATACTCCCGTAGTACATGTTAATATGGGAAAGTGCAAAGTCCGACTTTGTGGCTCAACATCTGCCACACCCGCCACACTGACAACTATAAGCGCTTTCTTGACACGCGCAGTAGGCATTATCAGTAAAGAAATTGTGCTGGCAGGGCAGCATCCTTCCCTTTCCTCTCTATCAGCTCCACGGGAAGCGCACCCCGCCATCCCTATACACTTAGATGGTGGACCAGGATTTTGAACTATTTTGAATGAAGGGCTGAAGATCTGTGAGCAGGATCATTCTACCTCGGAGTCTATTGTTTCACCTCACCCCACCCGCCCATATTCCCCCTGGAGCCTAAAGTCACAGTGGTTTTCTCCTCAGATCAGCGAGGGGTGGGGAAAAGAAAGAGGCTTGAAGTGGCAACTAAATCCAAGTGTCCAAGGGTCAATATGAACCAGTCACCAAGAAAGACCCTATAAGGAGGGGAATGGAAAGGTCGGGTATAAAGCTTGATTCCTTTGATGAATCATTTTTTGTTGCTCTGGATATTGGGCTAAAACCCATTTTGGAGCAGTTAGCAGCCATAGAGTTGGAACTCCAGAAGTTAACTCCAGTGGGGCTCCAAAAAGTAGATTGTTCCGCTTTTCATACAGTGACAGCTCCCCTTACTACACCAATATCAACATCGGGCCCAGCCATAGCAGAGGTGGGGTGTACCCAAGTCACTCCTTAGCCATTCCAGCTCGCTCCGCTTTACAGAATGACCAGCAGGCCGACTCTTCAAGTGGAGATTTTGGAGCTAATAATCCCTCTATGAACTCAACCCCCTGTAATAACCTAAATATACGGTTATCAGGGTCACGGAAGCCAAGTGGGCCTCCTGCATCTTTGAAAGGCTGTCACAGAAGGGATGCAGGGTCTGTGAGTGAGAGTTTAAGGAATGATACTGACAATCCCCATCCTCAATTTCCACCAGAATACAAACTACACTTTATTGTACTGGCTAATGTCCCTAAAGTCGATCCTTCACAGCTGGAATCACATGTCTCCCTGAGAAATAAAGTATATCATTGGTTGTGAACACACTCAGGTTGGATTTGTGATTTTTCAAGAGAGATTATCATCACAAGGAGGGTCTCTTGGATTGGTCCACTGCCTAAAAGTTCACAGGGTGACTGTGTGATAATCAATTTTAGAAGGCACAGTTTAGTACAGACCCCTTTATATTTTCTTAGTCTTATTGATGTAAATCTGGAAGGCATCAACATCCTTCCACTGGGTTTTTTCTATCGACCTAGGGTCCAAAGGTTTCTAGTCAGCTGGGGTATTGAACCTCAGCCTGGTGTAGTAAGGAGCAAAACAGCATCTTACAATCCACACCATGATATTTTACTGCTTCTTTCTAATAGATTTGATATTTTGAAATGATTATTTCTCCCCTTTATCATGTGTTATTAATTACTTTACAGAATGCTTTTGATCTGGTATTGGGTAATTATTTCTATATTTTTGAACATTCAGAGACTAATATTGTAGATTGATTTGAGGGTGCTATGCATAGGATCTTAAATGACCATACAAAGGAGGTAGCAATTGTCTGGGTAGGAGAATTTAATATTGAAGTGAGTGCTTTTGGAGTGGCTTCACTATCAACCCCTTACACACTTCAATCATACTCCCTATGGTGACTCACTAAACAGGGTGACTTCTGCACATAATCTATTAGTCTTATTTCTAGGGAATTACTACCGGCATTAGTGACATGTAAAGTTATGGTCTTGTGTTTAAGTGATCATAGCCCACTCAAGATGGAGTTTAAGTGAGCCCCAATTGGGAGCACACAGACAACTCCTCAACCTCAGATAGAATATAGTAGTAATACAGGACTGAGTATTAAATGGGAGAAGATAGACAAGGAAGCTTTCCACAGGGATTTGTTTATTGTATAATCAATGAGACATTGACAAAGTCCTGCAGGAGGATGCTAATCCCCTAGAAGTTATAACTGCATTGTTGGAAAATGGGTTATTGGTAGGGCAGGTAGGTACCTACACCTAGCAACAAGCCACTAACCTCCACCTAGGTACAGTTAGGTCTCAGTAAATTAATCCCAGCTCAACCCTTGGTAGCTTGGCAACGAGCGTCAAGGCTTAACTTAGGAGACAAAGTGTAAAGCATTCAAATATCACAAAACAGTAATCAAATAAAACACAGGAAACAGTTTAAAAATCCAAAACCAATTTATAAAAATAGTTTATATTTTTATCTTTAAAATGACACAAAAACGATTAAAATCGGTTCAGGGGAACCGGAGATATGAATTTTTAAAGAATTATTATTTTTCTAGCGCTTAGAAACAAAAAGCGCCAATCGGGTCATCTGGTTGCACCAGGACCGGGGCAAAGTCAAACTTTCAGGCCGACCGCGATGGAGCCCTGCTCGGCTACAGGTCGCGGGAGGCCTCGGTTAAAAAGTTACCTTCTGACTTAGGGGGTTATTCTAACTTTGGAGGAGTGTTAATCCGTTCCAAAAGTGACGGTAAAGTGACGGATATACCACCAGCCGTATTACGAGTTCCATAGGATATAATGGACTCGTAATACGGCTGGTGGTAAATCCGTCACTTTTCCGTCACTTTTGGGACGGATTAACACCTCCTCCAAAGTTAGAATAACCCCCTTAGTCTTTATTTTGAAGTTTTTCTTCACCGGGACGAACCTGCCAGTTGAATCCGACCTCCTGGAGCCCTTGTCCGGATACGCAATGTGGGTTTCCTCGGTGGTGATTTCTACCTTCGGACTTAGTCGTTTTTTCGAGATGAAAATCCTTCGACCGGGGTAAACCTGGATCTTGATCCGACGTCCGTGGAGCCCTTCTCGGATACGATGGCTGGGAGGTCCCGGTCAACTTTTTACGTTCGGACTTAGTCTCTTTTTTGGATGTTTTTCTTTACCGGGACGAACCACGAAGTCAGGCCGGGTCGCGGTTGAGGTAAGCCGGCTAGAATTTCCGCGGCGGGTCGGTCCCTCTCTGGAGCTTTTTTACAAAATTTGTCAAATCTTCTCCAAACTTCTGGGGCTTCACCCAGATGTTCTTTTAAGGTTCTTTTGGGGTCCACAGCTCACCCCAAGGGTCCAGAAGTTCTGTGATGGTCCTTGGGGGGTGCGGACTTCAACTCCCAGAATGCACCTGGCGCAAACTCCTTTTTGGCCACTGGACAGTGGTCAGCTGGTCGCTTTCTTCAGGAGTTGGTGCAGGGGACTCTGGTTAGCAATTTTTCCCCTGTAGCAAACAGGGAGTCCCTCCTTGAACCAGTTGAAGCCAGGCAAAGTCCTTGTGGTGAAGCCCAAGTGTGCAGCTGGTGCAGTCCTTCTGAGTGCAGGTTCCAGGTGCAGGCCAGGGGTCCAGCAGGGCAGTCCTTCTTCATCTTTAGTTCTTTTCTTGTTGAAATCTGGTAGGGATCTGAGGTGTGGTGGCAGGTCTGCCAGTTTTATCCTTGCTCCTGGGTGAAAAGCAGGGGGGCCCTGGTTCTCCAATCAGAGACAGGGTCGTCCCCCTGTGATGACCACTTCCTGGGAAGTGTGGCAAAAAGCCATCCCAGAAGGCAACAGTCTCTAAAAATCCAACATGGATGAATCTGATTTTTGGAGGTTACATCTGGCTGAGCCCACCCACTGGTGTGGCTAAAAATCATAAACACACCCCTCTCCTGCCCTCTCCTAATCTAATCAAGGGGCACCTAATTGTCTGGGGTTATAGGATGTGGGGGTGTTGCTGGGTGCTGCAAATGTCCTTCTCTGCCTTTGAAGACCAGTTTGGCAGCCCTCCCCCTTCCTGCCTCACCATCTGCTGAGGGGAGATTCTCTCCCCCAAGCACATTCCTTTGTGTGAAGCCAGGCCACTTCACACCTCATCAAGGCAGCCTGGCAGAAGCTGCTGCAGGCTGGCCAATCAGAGCACAGCAGCAAAAACAATGCAGAGCTGAAATTGGCAACTTTTTAGGTAAAGTCTAAACTTTTTACCTGAACAAGTTATATTAAATCCCACAACTGGAAGTTGTGGGATTTATTACAACAATTAATTTGATACCAAATTCTTGGTATGTAACATTTAAGGAGACTTTAAAATTTAAAATAAAGTCTGCCCGTTCTAGCCTATGAAGGCCATTTACTTCAATGAGGGAAAAACGAATTTGGCTGTTTTTACCTCACCAGGGCTTATAAATCTATTTTTATAAAGTCCCTGCTTATAGTTACATGGCACCCAGCCCTAGGGGCACATAGGGCACAACTTAGGGGTGACTTATATGTAAAAATAAGGTAGTTTAAGACTTTGGAAGTACCTTTAATTCCAAAGTTGAATTTGCATATAACTTTAATTTAAAAGCAGCCAGCAAGGCAGGCTTGCTTTTAAAATGACACTGGCCACCTCAGCAGTGCACCTAGGTGTGCACCACCTATGCTGTGGTCCCTAAACCTACATGCCCTACCATATACTAGGGTCTTATAGGTAGGTTAACTTAGCCAATTATAATTAGCCTAATTTGCATATCCATTTTACACAGAGCACAGGCCCTGGGACTGGTTAGCAGTACCCAGGGCACCATCAGAGTCAGGAAAACACCAGCATAAAGTGGAAAATGGGGGCAAAAAGTTAGGGGGCCTCTGCAATCAGCCCTGTTTTCTCACATGCATATACCAGGTGGAATAATTATGTGGTTGATAAATTAACTAAAGTTGCCCCAAAGATTAAGGACAACCCAAAGTGGTTCACTAGTTCCTGCCCTAGAGCTCATAAGCTCTTAAAACTTGCCTTAAATAAATGTCTGCAGGTTCAGTCAGAAATAGCTCAGGCAAGGAAATATTACAAAAGGGCAACTCAAACAAGGAAGCTAGAAAATAGGGTAAAGGCCTGGAAGGACTTAAGAATTGCAAGTGAGCTGAAAGATTCTCAAAGCTTTTGGCAGGTTGTAAATTCTTTGAACCCTTTGCGTGAGACCCTGCCAAAAGTTGAATTTGTTATTTCTACTTTATATTAGGTGGCTCAGTTCTCTAATATCTTTGGCCGAAAAGAGCAGACTCCCAAAACTGGTTTGAAAAGGAAGCTCTTTGTGAATTGAGCTCCAGTTGGGCTATATGCAGTGCTTTCACAGTATCTGATGTAATTTTAGCTATTGAGAGTTGTCCCTCAGGTAAAGGACCTGATAGAGTCCCATTAGATGTTTTTACATCTTTTCCACAATTCTGGGCATCTTAATTAACGCCATTAGAAACACAATAATATGCCCTTTGGTTAAAATCTGGCAGGAGACCACCATTATTCTCACATTCAGAAAAGGAGATAAGAGCCTACCTCACTGTTATCGCCAAAAATCCCTCCTTGACAGTACAGTGAAGATCTTAGGTAGAGTAATATTGTCCAAACTGGAAAGTTTGGCTATTGAGTTGCAGGGGCTGTCTGATTTACAGTTTGTTTTTTGCCCAGATCTGGGGACAGCCAAACAGTCATTAAATCTCTCCATAATTTTCCAAAAGTACACCAATGCTAAAAAAGGTTGTTTCCATCTCGTCTTTATGGACTTAACTTGCCCTTTTGACACAGTAAACCACTCAAAGTTATGGTCTAAATGTTAAAGCTAGGGATTCATAGTGCTATTGTTTCCCCCGCTCTGTCGGCTTCATGGTCATACACAAATAGAGTTTGATATAGCAGGAGTGGGGATCTTTCCGAAGAATTTCTGTCATTAACCGGGATCAGACAAGGTTGTGTTTTGGCCCCCTTTTATTTTTAATTTATATCAATTCCCTGGGAAAGCATTTGATAACGGTTGGAAAAGACATCTCCAGGTGAATTCCTGAGAAACCCACGTTCTGCTACGCAGATTATGCTGTCCTTATTGCCTGAACAGCCAATGCGCTTCAGCATCTGTTAGATTTTTTAAATAATTTCATGACTAGTATAGGACTGAGGATCAATCATACTAAGTCTTTTGTAATGAAATGTGGCCCTAAACTATCTAAGAACAGAAATGTTTTACTTAGTGGCAAGGGATTTATGAAAACCCCTCATTTCACTTCTTTGGGGATTCCAATTGATGTAGAGTTCAACTCGAAGTTCCTGCTTAATGTGAGTGTCATAACATTTCAGCAAACAATTGATGCTGTCTTTAGATTTTCTATGTGGCCACAAGCCTGTGAGAGAAGTTCTTTGCATTTTCAGAAGCAAACGTGGGCCTGTGGCTAAATTTAGTGCGGGAGTGTGGGGGTATGCAAATTGTAAAGTCCTGAAAATAGTGGAAAACAAGTTTTTAAGAAGGCTGTTGGCAGTTCCACAATCTACCTCAGTGATTTTTTGCCATGAAGAGGTTGGGCTTTCTATTAAAGAAGATTATGTTAAACTGCAGCTATTTTTATTATGGCATAGGATATGGAGAAATCCCAAGGCGCAGCTGTGTAGAACTATAATAAGGGATTGTATAAATCTGGATAATCATTTAGACATTCCTTGGTCAAAGGTCATTAAAACAAGCTTTGAAAGACTTGGTACCTCAGCCTTTTTTCACAATCCAGAAAGCTTATATCTCTCTAAGGCAAATCAAAGAACTCTTTAAACAATACACTTGACGGTTTCAGCTAGAGACTAGATATGGTGGGAAAGAGAGCATCCCCTGTGAATTATTTGCACATCCAGCACTTTATTTACAGACAATTGTTAATGAGACACACACTTTTTTGCTAACAAGGTTCTGCCTTAAAAAAGTCATTTCCTGGTGGCTTTTCCCAAAAAGGTTCATGGTTTTCATCTCTTCCCCCTTATCACTATGAAGTACCGGCAGAACAGAGTACATTGCACTTTTTGCTATTTTGCATAGTCTATACTGCTCAAAGAAGACAGTTCTTGCACCCAGCATTTTGAGCATTAGAAACAAAATCACATGTAGCCGCTTTTGCTTATTTGCACCAGTTGGGAAATGAAACTGTTATTTTTGCTGTTTTAAATTATAACTGCTTTGAAGATACAATCTAAATATTGAGGTTTATTCCTAAGATTGGGATGTCTTCAGTTTACCTTTTTAATGTTTTATTTTATCATGAACTATGTTGTAACAGTTTGTAATTGTGTAAATTTCAAGTCTCAATCGAGCCTAATAAAGTATTTTGATGATGATGATAACCTTACGTTTCTCACACCTTCTCAAAACTTAAAATGTTTAATTCTTCTGTGTAAAGTTTAGCTTTATCAGTGCATGTATTGTTATTGCAACTATATGCTTTGCTAACCTAAGTTCCATGGTGAGGAGTGAAAACAGAGTGGTTTGAAGCATAGCAGACCACAAAAGCCTCATAACTGCATTGTAAACGGAGATGGGATTACCTCTCTGTAGTGTTTTTAATTACTTAAACAAATACTATTGTTTGTTTTCATCTGTGAATAGAAGGGTATGTAAGGACTATCCAATTTGTATTCTGCTCAGCATGGTTGCATATAAACAGAATCAATTCAGAATAGTCACAGATGAAAACCAAGTATTATTGTCAAGTTGTTCAAACACTTCATATAGAAATCGCAAAAGACCAATTAAAACTGAAGTGTAATTAGACTACTGAGGATCGTCAAACGAGCAATCAAGTCTTCAACATTTAACAGTAAATGATAAAAGGTGCATCATCAATTTCTAAATAACAAAATCCTTAACATGAAAATACCTTAACTTGAACTTTACATGTTGTAATTCAGGGCCATATGTACAAACACATTTTCCCATAGACACAGAATGGGTAAAACCCTTTGATACATCTGGCTCTTAATTCATACAAAGTGGCGCAAAAATAAACAGTTCTTAAGTCCACTTAGGTCTGGCAAGCTAAGTCACTGCTGACATCTGCTGTGATCTACAAGAGTCACAGTCAATTCCTGGAAAAGCCAATTCAGACTTCATTAATCTGACCTACATTAAAATTGGTAATAGAACACTTGTTCTTTATAGTATTGATAGATGGCTATAGAAAGAAAATAAATATTTTTATGCTCATTGGCAGCTATTTAAAGGGACCAGAAAGAGAAAAGTATACAGCATGACGGTTAGCAATGGGGTCTCTGGTTGTTAGTCAGTATGCACTCAGTCCAAGCAGGGACCCTCACTCTAGTCAGGGTAAGGGAGATACACACCTAGGATAACCCCTGCTCAGCCACTTGGTAGCTTGGCACAAGCAGTCAGGCTTATCTCAGAGGCAATGTGTAAAGTACAAACACACACAGTAATACATTGAAAACACCACAAAATGAACACCACACCCATTTAGAAAAATAGCCAATATTTATCTAAATTAAGCAAGACCAACATGACAAAAATCCAATATACACAAGCAAAGTTATGAATTTTTAAATTAAAAAGAGTCTTACTCCATAGAAAACAATGGATGCGTTGCTTTTACACAAAGTAACTGGAACGTGCAACGGAAAAGTCAGCAATGCACCGATTCCTTACTCGCAAATGAGGCCGTGCATCATTTTGTCTCCGGTTGGGTAGGAGATGGGTTGTTTTTCTCTCCTGGAAGAGAGCGATGCATCAATTTCCAGACTGGCACCTCATATCCGGGAAGGTTCACGTTGTTTTTGACACCCAGCGATGATGCGTGCGAAATCCATCTACCAGGTGATGAGGAACTGCCCTGCGTGGGGGTTGTGTCAATTTCAGCAGCTGCAAGCGGGGTTTGCATCATTTCTCCAGTCACGATGCAGATGATGCATCAATTTCCCAGCCACAGTGCAGGTGGTGCATCGATTTCTCAGCTGTGATGCAGGTGGTGTGTTGTTTTTACAGCCGCATTGCAGGTGGTGCATCAAATTTTCCCCCGTTTCCCCGCAAGGCTCCTGTGCATGAATTTCTGCCTTGGTTCTACCAGCTATACCTTTCAATGGCTCCAGGAATGGAATGGTCACTACTTGGCAGGGTAGAAGTGTCAGGAAAGGGTCCAGGTTCTGGCAGAGGGAGCCTTTGATGGCCCTAAGACTTCAAAACAGGAAGCAAGCTCAGTCAAAGCCCTTGGGGACACTTCACAAGTAGGAGTATACCACAAAGTTCAGTCTTTGTCCTCTTTCAGGCAGAAGCAGCAACTGCGGGCCAACCCAGCAAAGCACACTCACAGGCAAAGGCCAGTACTCCTCCTTCAGATCTTCTACTTGGCAGAGGTTCCTTTTGAATCCAGAAGTAATCTAAAAATCTGGGATTTTGTGCCCACTACTTATACCCCTTTCTACCTTTGGAGCAGGCAAACTTCAAAGGGAAGTCCCTGTTGTTCACAAGATCCTATCTTGCCGAGGTCTGGCCTGAGACCCACACCAGGGGGTTGTAGACTGCATTGTATATGGACAGGCACAGCCCTTTTAGGTGTAAGTGTCAGCTCCTCCCTCCCCTCTCTAGCCCAGGAGGCTCATCAGAATATGCAGGCTACATCCAAGCTCCCTTTGTGTCACTGTCTAGAGGGAACTCACCACAGCCCAACTGTCAGTCTGACCCAGACCTGTAATACACAAGCACACAGGGGCACAGAATGGTTAAGCAAGAAAATGCCCACTTTTGAAAAGTCGCATTTTTAAACTGACAATCTAAAAAACAATCCTAGATTGAGTAATAAAATACATACAAAGTAGATTGTTGAAGCCCAGTCGAAATGGATTGGTCTGATCGTTTATTATTTCTAGTTCTCATACACTCTTTGTTGTCTCCATCCAGGGCACACTCAAATTCTGTCCCTCCTAGGAAAAGGCACCTTAAACTTGTTTATGGTCTTTAGCGATTCATGACACTGACGAACATCATGAAAGATGGTTCCATAACATAATATTGACTGCAGCAATACTTTAATACAACAATATTGCTGCAAATATATTTTAAGCACTGATATCTACTTTCCTGTAATATGTATTCAAAATTCAAGAATATCGAGGACAACATTATTGGTGATAAGTATATAGTAAAACAAACCATATTGAATACAAAATTGCAGAAAACAACATCAACAACAAAATATACCAAATGTAACATAACCTAAACACTGATTGTGCAACTGATTATTTCTAAATGATACACCAATAATTATAAACAAACTGTCCTACAATAATAAAGTATAAACACATTAAAAGGTGCTTATATATTTAAAGACAAATAAAAAATTAATTGGCATCTTCCACAAAGTGAAAAGCAAAAAAAAGCAAATGTAGACTTTATCCAATTAAATGTAAAAGAAAAATGGTTAAGAAAAAGTAACAAACTCCTAAATATATATGTATAAATAGAGAGCAGAAAAATGAAACCATCAGCTGTACTTGGCGCCACCATACCTGGTTTACTATGTCAGAGTGAAAAGCCACGGAAAATGAATGCACAAAAAGTGAAGTAAAACATCCAAATCTCTAAAAAAGTAAGTAGATAAAAATAATGCATATTAAGATGAACATAAACAAACAATTAACATAATTTCCTTTTACTAAAGAAGTGAATGCCAGCTGTTGGCAAAAAATAAAAAGCCTGAAAATCATGGCAACAACACCAACAGAAAAGGTTACATATAAAATGCAAGTACAACAAATAAAATATAGAAAAACAATTATAACAAAAATGACAAATATAAAAATATAATTAATTATGTAATTGTTTTGTTTGTAACATATCTAACATGGAAAAAACAGAAAGAAAGCAAAACATGTATTAAAAAAAGGAACATTTCAGAAACTCTACAATCATCAAGACCACAAAAGAGACCAAAAGATGAAATGTAAGTTTAAAAATGTAAAATGTTAAAATATGTACAATAATATTATTAAATAAAAAAATGATAATTACAAAATATGTAGTGCATACTTTCAATACTAATATAATCCACATATACCAAAATGTTAGAAACTGCAACATTTGTAACATCCTAGAAAGAAAACTCTTTAATTTGCATAGTTTACACATATAGCAAGGATAAAAGTACTACTCAAAGAACACATATAAAAGCTACAAATTGGTACTCTAATGGCTCTTTTTGCAGAGCAGCCATAGTAAAATAATTTGGTAGAGCAAATAAGAGAATACAACCACTCTCTCAATATCACTGAGATGCAGGTCAAAAACATAATACAGGAATTAATGGAATTCATGGAATTCAGTACAGGTTCCATTGACCCTAGAGCAGGGAAACACAAAATATTGCCCTGGGAACTCTTGCTGCCTTCCTGACCTTTACATTCAGCCCCCCTCAGTGAACAGCAGCCCGGGCTCTTTGTTACTTAACTGAGTACCTACTCAAAAATTTGTTAAAGGGGCAATCATTTATTTAAATGATGATGAAAGTAAAAAAGAAGTAATGAAGGGGACCAATTCACAAAGGTAAACTTAGATTTTGGGTAAATTTACTCGTTTTTGGTATTTACAAACAAGTGCTTTCATATTAACTTTAGGACTGTGGAGACTCCGCAGTCGAGCATATATATATATATATATCACTGAAAAAAAAACTAAGGTTACAGGGACATTTTAGTTACATTGATGTTTTACCCATAAAAACCATAGAAATGCAGCAGTTATAGTAATACTTATAGTTATACTTATGTTAAGAAACTATAACTCATTGCACAAAGTTTCTTTCCGGCACGAGTTTTAGTATTTTCAGATAAGTATAACTATAAGTAAAACTAAAATGACTGAATTTCTCTGGTTTTATATGGGTGAAAACGTCAACCAAACTATAACGTCCATGTAACCTTGTTTTTTTCAGTGAATTTCTTTGGGTTTTAAATTTTTTTAATGTGCATGTCAATATTTCTGTCAAGTTGCGGCCAGCCAATCAGGGTCTTGCTTTTTCCCTGGATTCAAAGAGAAGGATTCGAGGATCCATGATTCAGATGAAAAAAATGGGCAATTGTTTGCCCAAGGACCCTTCCATGTGTCCTGTGGGGTCAGGATACCTGTATTCTGAGCCCCTACATGTTTTTACACTGTTTGTTTCCCACCTCATAGTCAATGTGAGAAACAAAATAGTGGCTGCAACATTTCTGTCAGGTTGCCACCAGCGAACCAAAGGCCTTGCTTTTCCTCCAGATCCGAGGAGGATCCAAGCCTTTAGATATACAAATGTGGATTTCCTTTATTTTCTCTAAAACTACTGAACGGACTTACATCAAATAAAAAAAGGGCACTTTGTGGCACAAGAGCTTTTTTGCCAAATTTGGTGTAATTCCGTCCAGCGATTTGGGCTGCAGTGCTATCTAAAATCCTTATGGGAATTAACATGGGACATACAGTTTCTCTCCACCCCCACTTGATGGGTTCCTCCAAAACTTTCCAAGCACAAGAGGCTTAGGCAGACGCTTCTTGAACATTTTGTGAACTGGCACTAAAGATATAGCCAAGTCAAAAATGTTTTTTCAATGGAAACTATGGGCCATATTTACAAGGCCCATGGCACATGGTGTACAGCAAGTTTCTTGTTGCGTCACCCTGTGTAATCAGGAAAGGGCAGAAATGTGCTGTTCCCCTGCTCTGGTGCAGAAATTGCTGCCATGCACCAGCACAGGCACCCTTGCACCATTGTGCAAGGGTGCCTTCATTATGAGGTTGATTGTTTTTGTGAAGGAAGAGACATCTTCCTGCACAAAAACAATCATTGGACAAGTTTTCCTCTTTCTGAATTCAGCACACATAGAAAGAGGAAAATATGGGTAGGAATAAAGATATTTATCCCCATCGTGCCACTCTTTTGCCACCCCTAGGGTGGCATAGGCTTTTGAAGCATTCCCAGGATTACAAAACCTTGTAAATCTGGGAATGTCAAAATCCATGGATGATGTGTGGGAACACCCACGTATCATCCATGGAAATGCCTCCCTGATGCAAAGTAACACAATACAGTGATTTGCGCTGCGTTGCCTTACTCCATATCTACAAGGCCATGAGTGACTTTGTGTGGCCTTGTAGGTATAGGTCAACACCCTGTGCCTCCGGTACATCACTAAAAGTGGCACACACGCAGCGTAGGCTGCTTGTAAACATGAGCCTAGGTCCTAACGATAACTACCTACTGCCGCCTGCCAGCAGGTAATATATATATATATATATATATATATATATATATATATATATATATATATATATATATATATATATATATAAAGATATGGATATAGATATATAAATAATATATAGATACTACATTATCTATATGTTATATATATTGATAGAAAAATCTTTATTTGAATATAAATATGTAATCATACAAGAGTGTATCATCATAACAAGTAACAAACTAACAAGATTGATCTGAACACAAATCATGATAATATAACAAAAGAAATATAAAACTGCACATAAATACTACTATATTAAAGTGTAAAAAGAAGTTCATTTTAAATTACTAAGAATCACAATATTCATAAAGTTAAAAGCAGAATTATATTAGAAAGTTCATCACTTAGTTCCAATACAAGACACTTTGTAAGAAGGAACCAACAGCGAAGGACACAATAGGCTTGGATAACAATTGCAGGAAGAGAAAAGGCGGTCTATATTGATAATAGCCCCTAGATTTAAGAATGGGCCACAAATACCTACTTCGAGGGGGATCATAAATCCTGCAGAATATAACTAGGTGCTCCAAGGTCTGGAGTGAGCCGCTATCACAGGCTACAGAGCTTGGGTCATGTTGTTGAGGAGAGAAAAAAAGAATAGCTAGAATTGCACTCAAGTGAAACCTTTGAGGAGAGATGTCTCCCAAAAATTTCTAACAAGGGAATGATAAGGTTCAGGGCCACCATTTGTTTTGAGGATCAATTAGGCTCTTGAGATTGATTTCTCCAGAGCCAATTTCTCTCTGGCCTTGTTAGCGCACTTAAATATATAAAACACCAATCCTCCTCAAGGAAACACTCACTCTAGGTCGTGCTGCAGCAAATAATTTTAATGGCAAACAATTGCAAACAACAAATGTGTTTTGGCTGTGCAGCAGCCTTGATCACCAACCTAACGTACATAGCGACTCTCCTTACACAACAGGAAATCACTCCTTTCATTACCAACATAAACAACAGACAAGTGCTCAAGTGAAAAGAAAGACAGCAAATTGCATGAAATTACAGCAGCCATCTTCAAACAGGCATGAAATGGACACTTATTGCTGTGTAGCAATTCAGAATCCAGAAAAATATATAGTAATAACTATTAATGAACTCAAAACCCCATTATTCATAACATCATCATATAGATAACATGGATGTACATGGGCAAAACGTTATACAGTACCCATGGGTTATTTTTCTTTATACATGATTGACAAGCATTATGCAAATCTTGGCACAGCAGTAGACTTATCTTGTCAGATACACACTCAAAACAAATTGGAAAATCTCTATATATTTTATGGTGTGCAATGTATTAAATATGTGCTACTTAT
Source organism: Pleurodeles waltl (assembly GCF_031143425.1). NCBI lineage: Eukaryota > Metazoa > Chordata > Amphibia > Caudata > Salamandridae > Pleurodeles > Pleurodeles waltl. Next base: position 105,566,090 of record NC_090441.1, on the reverse strand, counting down.
AACCACCATATTATACTATACTAATTATAGAGAAAAAAGTGAAGACCCAACATCACCAAAGTGTAGAACTAAGAAAAGGGCAGCGGAGACCATAGGTCATAGCAGCATCCAGCATCATGCAGCCTCTTCCTTTCCTCTTGAAATAAAATAATCATATGTAATCGATAAAAAAAAAAACAGACTAAGGGAGCCATACAAAAGCAGAATCATTTATATTTAGATGGATCCAAGATGTACCTTCCATTCGTCCTCCGAATTTAACTCAAATGGATGTTTTGTTTCTAGATCAATAATGTGTCTGGACTCACACCTCCTGAGTTGCTGAACCTTGTTACCGCCACTCACATAACACATTACCTGCTCAAGCACAAAACATCAAAAAATGTCCTACAATATCCCATACTAACACACCACCCCACCAATAAATAACAATAAAATAAGCCATAAATTAATACTATTAAAATTAATTGGTACTAATGGCACAAATTACAAACTTGGGACCTGATTACGAGTTTGGCGGACGGAATGCCGGACCGCCATAATGGTAGCCACAAAAGTCAGCCATGTTGGCAGTCATACAGACTGACACATTAGGAGTTACACAGGCAGGACCGACAAAAGCCACCCAAAAAAACACCACCAGTACTTTGGAGGGCGGGAAATAGGAGGTTCGACCACCAGCATCAGCAGCCTGTCATCCAACCATCAAAACTATTACATGTACAAAGTTGCAGTGGTGGTCAGGTACTCACCTGAGAGGATGACATCTGTATACTATGTGGGTAGGACAGGCATTGACAGGAATGCAAAGGCCAGGAGGCACTGCTACTGTTACTTCACTCAGCCACCACAGAGTCCTCAGCTCCAATGACCCTTCTCCCTCTGCTCAGCCTTTGAACTTTACTCTCCTGAGAGTATGACATCTGTATACTGTGTGGGTAGAACAGGCACTGACAGTGTGTGTAGCATGCAGCAGGCCACAATGATCTTACATACTTTTTCGGGTGAGTAGATTAGGGCTCCACCTGTCTTGTCCAGACACCTAAATCTGGCTTCCAGGAGCCCAAAAGCCCGCTCCACGACTTAGCCATATACCGCAGTTCATGACTCTAAAATGGCAGCTGCCTGACCTATTCCTCTGAACACTAGGAACCGCCTATGACCCCTGGCAGAAGTTGTCATGGTTGTAGGGGGTTGCTACTGTGGAAGACACAACCATAGGATAATGTTCTTGCCAGTGTCAGTCTCAGGCCAATATCTGTGTCCGCTGGCGGGGATGGCTGCATTCATGGTGGATGTGACCACGATGTTCTTAAAAATCCATCACTTGACTCCTGACACTGCTGCCAGAAAGACCATCACCATACATCACTTGACACATAGATGTTGTCCATGTGAGACCACATGTATTTGCATGACAGCATGAGGTGTGTATGCATGTTGTATTCATGAGTCAGGTGTGTGTCAAATGAGCTATGTGTATGTTGCCAGTGAGATTTCAAACCACATTTGACCTTACTAAACTATAATTCTGAAGGCATGTCTCCTGACTCATTCTACCCTTCAGGTTGCCACATACATACCACATGCCAAATTGTTGTTGGTTACATGAATGATGTACTGTCATGCATGGATGTGATGGGAATGGAGAACCACGTAGGTTCTGTCTGCTTAGAGCCTGTCAAATGTACCTCCCAGTATCGGTCCAAGTCTAGGCTGGTTTTAAGTCATTTTTACCATGCAGCTGTGACACTGTACCAACTCCCTGTATCCCTGTACAGCCTGTTATGTGAACCAATCTAGGCTTTATGAGAAAATGCAGCTTATTGAGGTTCTTTTCCTGATCAGTATGTAAATGGTATTAGTAGGGAGACACTGATCTGTGTATAATGTGCACTTGGCATTACTGTCAATGTGTGTTTCTAACCCCTGACAGGTCCCTTACTCCCACAGCCCTGTTGACATCATCACACAGGCCATGTTTGTCCTGCGCAAGCTTATTACAAAAATGTATAGTCTCACAGTGCAGACAGTGTGATTAATCCTGGAAACCCATGATATCTGACTCATTTGTTTGGTCACGTAGCAGAAAATTGAAAATGCATGCCTTTGTTTGTTGGATCCCATCTCTGCAGGATAGACACATATGTCCAGAAGCATGTTCTGTGGCACAGGTACATGATACAGAACCCTACTCCATGAAGTGGCATGAGTATGCATTTTTCTGGCCACATATCCACACATGGACAGGTTAGACACCTTCTATACCCACCATGCCAATCATGTCATCATTATCCATGTGTAATCTTTGAGTTTGTACTCTGGCTGTAGCCTGTAGGAACTGTATGCAGGGAATCATTCCCACAGAGTGTGAGTGTATTAATGCATTAATCAATCAATCAATCAGGGATTTATAAAGCGCACTACTCACCCGGTAAGGTCTCAAGGCGCTAGGGGAGGGGGAGAGCTACTGGTCTAAAAGCCAAGTCTTGAGGTGTTTCCTGAAAGATAGAAGGTCTTGGGTCAGGCGGAGGTGGAGTGGTAGGGAGTTCCAGGTCTTTGCGGCAAGGTGAGAGAATGATCTTCCTCCGGCAGTCGTGCAGCGGACGCGAGGAACATAAGCGAGGGCGTGGTTGGCGGAGCGAAGGTTGCGGGTGGGGGTGTGAAAGGTGAGTCTGTCGTTGAGGTAGGCGGGACCTGTGTTGTGGAGGGCCTTATGTGCGTGGATGATGATTTTTAAGGTGATCCTCTTTGATACTGGTAGCCAGTGTAGGTCTCTGAGGTGGGGTGAGATGTGGTCGCAGGGTGGGATGCCCAGAATGAGGTTGGCGGATGCGTTCTGGATTCTTTGCAGTTTTGTTTGGAGTTTGTTTGCTATTCCTGCATATAGGGCGTTTCTGTAATCCAATTGGCTACTGACCAGGGCGTGGGTGACGGTTTTCCTGGTTTCGATGGGAATCCATTTGAAGATTCTGCGGAGCAGGCGGAGGGTGTTGTAGCAGGAAGAGGAGATAGCATTGACCTGCTGAGTCATGCTGAGTGTGGAATCCAAGATGAAGCCCAAGTTGCGTGCGTGAGTGGTGGGTGAGGGTGCGGATCCTAGGGAGGTGGACCACCAGGAGTCGTTCCAAGCTGAGGGATTGGTGCCGAAGATGAGTAACTGTGTTTAACCTGAGGTGGCTTGATTCCATCCAGCTGGCGATGGCGTGGAGTCCGTTGTGGAGGTTGTCCTTTGCAGTAGTGGGAATCTTTCGTGAGGGAGATGATGAGCTGAGTGTCGTCAGCGTAGGAGACTATGTTGATGTGGTGTGTTTGTGCGATGTTGCAGAGGGGGGCCATGTACACGTTGAAAAGTGTGGGGCTGAGTGAAGATCCTTGAGGGACGCCACAGGTGATATTGGAGGCTTCTGATAGGAACGGCGGTAGGCAGACTCTTTGGGTCCAGTCCGTGAGAAATGACGAGATCCAGTCCAGTGCTTTGTCGCGGATTCCAGCGCTGTGGAGGTGTGTGCGGAGAGTGTGATGGCATAACGTGTCGAAAGCTGCGGAGAGGTCCAGGAGGATGAGTGCTACTGTTTCTCCTTTGTTGAGCATGGTCCTGATGTCGTCTGTGGCAGCAATGAGTGCAGTCTCGGTGCTGTGGTTTTTGCAGAATCCGGATTGGGAGGTGTCGAGTGCCTTGTTGTCTTCTAGGAACCGGGATAGTTGATTGTTCACGATTATTTCGATGACCTTCGCTGGAAAGGGGAGGAGGGAGAATGCCTAAGGAGTGCACCATTCAGAAGCCACTGAGGTGTGATGTGTCCCATGGTTCCTCAGCTATCAGTCAGATTGCTAGAGCATGTCGCACAAAATGTCAGTTGGCCTACCTAGTCAGAGGAGGGCCTGACCAGGGTGGTGGGTTGGTCTGCAAATTGGGAAGTGTTTGTTGTCATGTGGCACACTTGGGCAGTTTGGGGACATAAATGTTCATAGCTTTGTGTACTGACATGTATGTGACTGAGCCATTTTGTGAATGGGACTTGTGGACCTCATTTCATGTCTTTCGCATCCATGCAGGGGTCAACACCCATCAGAAGAAAGGGATTTGGAGAGCCATTGCCAAGAATGTGCCGACCCTGGGGGTCCACAGTCAGCGGAGCACCCACTGCAGGAAGAGTTGGAAGGACCTGAGAACCTGGGCCCAGAAGATCACAGAGACACAGCTGGGGCTGTCCTCCCAACATGGGCAGGGTACCTATAGGACCATGACCCCCCTAAACAACCATATTCTGATGGTGGCCTACCCGGAGCTGGATGGGCATTTTAAGGGCAGCACAGCAACCACAAGGGGGTGAGTAGACAGCAATTTCCTGATTGTCCCATTGTCATGCGATTGGGTGGGGTACTGACCTGACACCTGAAAATTAGGGATGAGCCATGTGTCTCACAGTAGATGGGAGATTGTTTGTGTTGACGCGTCATGTATATCAAATTGGTGTACCTTGCCTTCTGAACCTGGGATATGATACAAACCTGAGGGGAATCCTCAAACAACTTCCGCTGCAGGGACCACAATGGCTGTGTACATTGATCTTTCACATACTTTTTGTTGTTGTAGTGGGTGTAATTTCTGATCCACAGATCACTTCCCCTGAGAGTCACAGGCAAAAGGTAAGTGGGTTATGGATCAATATATGTGTATGTAGACATCTGTCACCCACAAGCAAGTTATCTTCAGTGTATGATGTGCTGGTGCCTTACTGCAGTCTGTGATGTGTTTGTGCTCAGTATAGAAGTGACATGGCCTACATGGTTAATGGTTTGCAAATGTAGCAAACTATATTTCCTTGGTAAGCCTGTAATGTGAATTGATTAGAATAATGTCCCGTGGCTGAAGCAAAAATCCTTGTGCCTACATGTCAGCATGTGTCCCTTTCTCTTTAGGAAACATCCTTATTCTGCACTTTCATGCATGCTCACCCATATTCATTGGGTGATGTCTGTATTCCCCCACATATATGTGCATGGAAGTTAGTGAAATAGTCCATTTACAATGCTGGTCCATTTCATGTCATGCCCATGTTTAATGATTGAGGATTGTTCCCTGGCTGTTGTCATGCATCAAGGAGTGACTTGCAGTGATGTTGACATCACATGTGTTTGGGTTCAGGCATTCATCCACAGACAGGTACCAGGGTTGGCATGTCTAAGATATGGATAGTGATGTTGCTTCTTTTTGGACAACAGGTTGGCGTCCTTCTAATATTCCTTGCAAGTTCTGTGTCCCTCCAACATGCATAGTTTAGATGTGTACCACAGACACACTCAGATGATGCCACTGTAATGGGTGTCAGACATTAGTGGTAACTATCCTTGGCTGACTGAGTCATTGTTGTGTGTATTCTGGAGACATCCCCCCTGACATACAGGACCAGATGTCAATGTTGTTCCTTTCAATGACACTTGTGAGGCCTATGTGAGTGATATTTATACTACCCCCCCCGGGTCACTTTCTGAGCTGAACATTGTTGAAATGTGTCTATTGTGACATGGGTATTTCCATGTCAACTACTGTAGGATATTTCACTTTTGTATCTGAGAATAGCTGGATTTCTTGGTATCATCTCAAATTGTTGGTACATCATGTAATTGCAAAATAGATGTGTGCATAAATTTGTGTGTGAAATACGGGGAGTTACCTTACAAAGCGATAGTATTGTTGGCTACAAGTTAACTGAGGTCTGCTGCATGTGGCACAGCTGTGAGGATGAAGAGGTCACCTAGAGATCCTGAGAACGATCTCTGTAGGTCAGACTGCCATTGTGAATGCCATCCAGGGTTTGACAACTCAGCTACAACAGAATAATGCATTCCTGGAAGGCATTCATGGTTCAATGTCTGGCCTACAGAGATCTTATCAGGCTCTGGTCTCCACACAGATGGCAGCCAGTCACCCCCCAGCTTCTGTCACCCTCCATCTCCCTCTTCTCAATCCAAATCCCCCCTTCCCTACCTAACCAAAGCACACAAGCAGATCCTTATGGATCTACCTCAACAGACAAATGTAGTGCACCCAAACACAAGCACCACAAGACACACCAGCATGCACACCAACAACATCCACCCAACAGACACAGCAACATTCACAACTGCCCCTGACACCCCCACCACCCTCAGAATCATACACATGACATCAAGCCTACCTACAGACACCACTGCAACAGTCACTGACACAGCCACCACACCCATCCTACCCGCAGACACCACCCCAGCAGACCCTCAGACAACCACCTCAAGCACCACACCTGCAGACACTACAACTACAGACACACCTACATCTACCACATCCACCATACCAGCAGTCACCACCCAAACAGACATGGCATCCCTCAGCACCTCTACACCCCAAGCCGAAAAAACACAAAAACACCCTAATTTACCCACCCAACAGACACCCACCACACACAAGCATACCTACCATAAGCACGCACCCAAGACATCCACACCTAGACAGACTACAACCCCTCCCTCAACCTCCAAATCCCGTACCTCTTCTAATGACCATCCCTGTGTATCCCAAAACTTTTTTATGTGACCTTAACCTTTGCCCTATTCCCACAATCCCAAACCAAGAAGGAACCCATGCAGCTCCCAGTCCATCCCTTCCACCTCCAAGGCCTCCTGTGTTACTCCTACAAGTAGTCATTCCTCTTCCACCTGAAGAAGCCTACCCCTCCCAAAAAAAAGCCAACCTCTTTCAAGAAGAAGACTATCCCTCCTCGGCCCAAACCACCCTATTCCAACTCCAATCTCCCACCCCGAAAATCCCTGAGGTGCCTTCCTGCCCCCTTGATGCCCCTTCCTGTGGAGCTTACATGGCAGTCAGGAGTCAGGTTTTGGCACTACAGTGTGCCATTATTGGCCATATTCATGGACTGTTCAATGACCTTTGGACAATCATACTTGTTCCTGTTAATAAACCCAACAGTTGTTTTGTTTTGGGTACACCTTTGTCCCCGAGTTGCTTTGGTTGTGCGCTTGCAGCTGTGTGAGTTTAAAGCCTGCTTGCTGCTCCAGTTGCTGTTGTTAGCAGTATGTGAGTTTGTGTGCAGTGATGTTGTCCCCAAGGAGAAAGGTATATGTTGGGTGAATAGGTATGTGTGAGTGTAAATGCAATGGTGGTGTCATGGCATTGTGCACTGTATGGTAAGTACTTCTTATCGTGATGTCCAATGTGAGCATGTATGGTGTTAGACTTGCCCCCCTAATCTAGCTTATGTATGTATGTGATGTGTGCCATCTTGCATTTTGTATGTGCAGACATGGAGTGTGTTGAATTGTGATACCTTTGTTTGCATTTGCCTTTGCATGTGTCCATTTAGGTGTGTGTCCCTTGCAGATGGTTCCTGTAGAAGTATGTCCCATGCACTAGGAGTTGTGTGTGTTTTGTTGACTTTCTTTTATTCATTGTTTAGATGTGCATGACAATTGGTTTTGGTAGTGTTTGTCCCTGAGACCCAAGTAAGGGTATTTCCTGTGGAGATGTTGTTTTAGGGTCCTGTTCAAAGTGTTCTATGTCCAGTGCAGTCTCTTTCCCTGTGAGTGCCAGATGGCCCCATCCAAATTGTGTAGGTATAGTTGTTATGTTGTTTTTGGTATATTTGTCTCTCTGTGTTTTATGCATGTCAATGTGCTGTGATGTGTGTGTCCATTGCAAGGCGTTTTACTGGTGGTGTTGTTTGTGTTCCATGTCACATCAATAGATATGTGTGATGTATGCTTGGACAGTCCCTGGCAAGTGTGGAATGTGAGTGTAAGTGAGCTGTATTTGTATATGTGCTGTAGGTGTGTTGCTGTGTGTGACAATGTTGTGTAGCCTTTTGTGTCCCTGTTCCGGAGCATTGTGAACCCAACGGCCCGATTATGCTTCCTTGTGACAGCCAGTGTACCACTGGCAGTCTTGTGTTTGTACGACTGCCAAACTCGTAATACGACAGTCCGCTCTGGCAAACCGTTGGCAGTTGGACCAACAACATGGCATCACGGGGCCACCAAACTCGGAATTCAATTAAAAGTACAGACGAGGTAAATGCAAAGAGGCACATACTTAACGTATGTCTGAGGTACAGTTCTCATTTTTGCTCCCCTCAGACATCTACATGCCATAGATGTGCTGCACATGCTCTGTGACATGCTTCACTGCACAGTATAGGAACATGCTCTTCAGTAACATCAAAGGTGAAGAAGAAAGGCCATTCTCCTACCCCATCCTGGCTTCTGATGGGGCTGCCTATATGTCCTATGTGCAGCGATGTACACATTCAGCACTGTTGCTTGCCCACAGGAAGCAGCAAACAGTTGTGGGGCTATACAGCAATGTTTTCTCCTCTCCAGTAAGTTGAATAGAGAGAGGCGGACAGGGAGGGAGGGAAAGAAGAGTGATATATTTGCATAGGAGAATGGGGTATGAGGAAAGAGAGCTGTATTATTTTCAAATTCAAGGACCTAAGTTGCTTTGTCCTCCGAAGTATGAAAGGTTCGGTAACCCCCAATCCAACCAGAGGATTAAAACATGTTGTCAACAGCAGGCCATTGACCTGAGTTGCAGATGGTGTTAAATCGTCTGCCCTATGGCATTACTTGATTAGATTTGTTTTACCTTCTTTAGTGCATATAGCTCTTGATAACGCGTCCAGCCCTTATAAATTACCTGTACCTGGACACGTTGGAGGTCGGTGAATCTTTTAACCGAGTCGGGCTCTCCTCATCCTCAATAGTTGAGTCACTCAGATCAATAATCAATAACTGTTGTAATCGGTAATTAATACTCAATTAATAGATCAATATAACACATCAGAAATCAATAACGGTTGGTATTTCGGCGCACCATGACCTTCCAGTCATGAATAACCACACCAGTTTATTAAAAGTTAGTGAATTTATTTCCCTATATTAACAAAGCTAGCACGATGTATATATGTCTCAAAACCAATTGATATATGTATATGAACATTACTAGCTGTCCATAACGGTGGAAGAAACGCAATCTACGTAAAATCTGAATGATGATACACTCTGTTATAGCAATGCAAATCACCAATGTGACTAACTGTATTTGACTAATTGCATACATTCGGTCAGCATAACAAGATTTCAATTCTTCATGATACATTGAACGAAAAACTCGACTAACCTCTAATTAGCATTGGCATGTGGGACTTCATGCAAAACGAATTTAGTCAACACAAATTTGGAAAACTTCTAGCTAGGACCCTATCAAAATAGCAGTTGGTACCTAAAAGGAAAAAAAAACACAATGCATAATACATTTATCCTTTCATATTTACCAAATACAATCAGCATTCAAGAAAAGTCTTCGTCCTTCAGGTACCGGTTGATCAGCATGGGGCAAATTTCAAAGGGGCAAAGTTAAGGGCAGGCTTCCATGCAGCGGCAAGGAGAATAGGACAAAGTTACTGCATGGGCAAGACGGGGCAAATCAAAGTTAAAGTCTCTAGGGTGAGAATTCTTAAAGTCTCTTTCTCTCAGATAGAGAAAAGGGCATCAGGGTGTCGTCCAAAATGGAGTCTGGCATCAGGCTTCAAACTGGCATCGAGGAAAAATGGCTGACTTCTCTTTGTCCGGTGGGTTTAAGTAAGAAACATTCCAAATTCTGTAGGGTCTTCCATTGGACGGTTCATAGGTTGGCTTCAAATTGTCCAATCAAAAATTGTCTTTTACTAGCGCCCATTTATGCATACACTGTCCTTGGAGCCTTGGAACACAATTTGTATCATGGTTTGCCAATTATTTTACTATCTGTACCTTCATTGTCCGCACCTGCAGAGGCTGACCTTGTATCAAAGGGGATGTAACCGGCCTAGCACGAAACCTTGGAGATAAGTGTACCAGCCAGTTTCTACTGGAAAAATACAAGCAAGCAAGAATATATTTCATTAATTCAAGGAAAAAAAGAATCACGCAGTTAGAATTTGAAACCAAGCAACTAGGCCAAAGCCTGTACTAAATTTAAGCTAAGCGAAACAGTATTCAAATAAGAAATCATGGCATACATTTGCGATTATGACGGATTAGTACAATTTTAATACTTCGTGATTAATAAAGCTCGTTTATAATGATGGCGAACTACCCCGAGGGCACAATTTCCCTCGTACATTATTTCTTTTACTAAAATCACACTTCATTATGTGTATTCGATTACACGGTATACATGAATATATGTCGGACCTTCTTTTTCTGCGTCATCAATCCCTCCTCTGATGACTAATTATGTCATCACATCAAATCTACCCACAAATTTTATTCCATTAAAATTCTGTATAGTAATTTGGCACTTCAGTCAATTCCCTTTTTCTTTTAGTCCCTTTTGACTTCTCCCTATATATTTCCACCATTTTGTTCTCTATTTTCTCTTCTCTTTTTCTTTTGTTCCTTGCGTTTAACATTTTGAAAGCTTTCCATGTTCCCCAAGAGCCTAATAAACAAATTAATATTATCAATATTCCCTTTACTATTTTTAGTAACAATCCGTTCCAAACGTTGCTGAGCCAATTTCCCACGGAAGCAAATCCCTTTCCAACTTTCTCCCAAACTCCAGGTTCTTTCAATTCCTTTAAATCTACACTTTCTTTAGTTAAGTTTGTAAGCATTGTTCTAATTTTCCCACTGCTGTCGGGTATATATGTACAACAGGGACGCGTGCCAAGCATTTTGCAAACGCCGCCATCCTTTGCTAAAAGAATGTCTAAGGCAAGCCGATTTTGAAGAGTCATAGCTCTTTCTGCAGCGAGTTCAGCATCCATCAGGATTATAGCTCCTGAAAACTTTGTCAGCATGTTATCCACAATAGTAGACAACTTTCGTATTTTGATTGAATTCAATATGACTCCTACTGAAGGAATCAGAGCTCCAAATATATCTCCTACCACACCAGCAGCTGTCTCCCTTTTCTGAACACGATGTGATTCAGACAGCCTTGGAAACTTCTTTAAGTCGTCTAGTTGGTAAACCTTTGGGAACACTATTCCCAAATAACACCTCCCATACCATCCTTTAGGAAGACGATAATAGGCGTTGAGTCTCCAAATATAATACACTCCAGGAATAACTGGGTCTTGTCCATTCAGCATGAACGTCCACTTAGATTGAAATGCATATGTATGTTTACATTCACTCGTTCCCACAAAAACTGTGTCATAATATGATGGAAATCTATGTATACAAAATCTTCCTACATGCAATGTATCTAAAGCTATTTTCCCTTGTGTCTTTATAGCGGCAAAAGCATAATTATCTACAGACGTCCTTTCGTGCAATTCCTTCTCTAATTTCTCCTTCATTTCGTTCTTTCTGTCGTCAGTGCGGTCTAAAAATTCTATTTCTACTGGTGAAAGCAAGCATGTAAGGTTCTCTCTATGTGCGTGAGCTGTGTGAAAAGGGGACATTGGTTCGAAAAATTCCCTCATTAATTTGGCAGACCAATCTCTAGCTATCTTACTTAGGTGCCCTATTATGGGGACATATGCAAAAGTAACATCGTAATTAGTATAGAAATAATGAATGTCTTTTTGAGCATAAAATCTGGAAGCTACTATACTACATGTAATTCCATACGTAAGAGGCATGCTGTGATACGTTACCCCCTCCACTACTGAGGCAGGTATTTGTGTACACACATAACAATCTTTCGCATCCATGGTCTCAACATACTCACTCAGTAAGCGATAGAAAACGTTAGATGAAAGTTCCTTCTTATCATGCAAGTGTCTCTCGTCTTGCTCGAGTCTCTTCAGAGCTGTTAGTTCAGTAACGATAATAGGTTTAGAAGTAGAAGCATCATTCGTCTCACTCTCACTTTTACCATGCATTCCAAGAACTATTGCTATGATTATTAGTACGCATGCGGTTATTAAGCCTATACACATGTATTTACAATACTTCATTTTACTCCCCTGTGTAGTGAAGCTAGTCATGATCTGTATAGAATCAGAAAGTTGAAGACACTTTATCAAAGCGTGTTTGCAGGTATTTACAAAGCTGAACGAGTTCAATGTTCACACAGTTTTCTTTAGCAGCTTAGTCTCTTATCGGTTAGCAGCGTTGTCTCAAAATCGGTTTCAAAGTCAATCAAGTTAGCAATGTCTTAGCCGGTTGAAAAGTCAATCAAGTTATCAATGGTTTCAATCAACAGAGTCCATAAAGTTTTTATTTCCAAAATGAAGTTCTGCCTCTTCGTTCTCAAGACTGAGGGATACGAATTCGTCTGACCAATCGTTATTGGCTACGTACGGCCACTCCGGACCGGAATACCTCCTGCTTGGTATCCTTTTTCTTTTCAATTTTGCATCTCCCTTTGATTCTTTCTCACTGATACTTTCCTCTTTGGCCAAGTCCTTTTCTTCACTTGGTGTTAGTACTACAACAGACACTTCCTTTCTTTTCTCTTTCACTCTTGGCCCTTCACTGTCGTTCAACGTTTCTCTAGTTCTTAGTTTTACTGGCGATATGCTTGGTCTTCTTTTTGCACTGTGTCCACTTGATGGACCTGCGATCTCTTCTGAAGAAGTTTGAGCAGTTTCGTTCTGTTCTGCCTTGTCCCCTCCTTCTGGGGAGTCAATCAGGTTTTCCTTTTCTTTTTCTGTATCGTCTGCTTCTGGGAAAGCCCTCCTCTGATCAGGCTCTCCTGCTTCTTCACCTCTTTCGAGCCCTTTGTCACCGTTACTTTCTTCAGGCTCTTGGTCACTTTCAGCTGCTTCAGGCTCTTTGTTACCTTCAGCTGCTTCGTCGCTGTCTGAGGCTCCTCCTTGGCCTTCCCCAAGTGAATCAGTGGCTTCGTCCTCAGAAAATATTTCTCCCTCCTCTATTTCTGCTTGTTCGCTTCTAGTTCTGTTTCGCTCTGCCTCAGCGCTTAGTACTTTGTTATCAGATACTGGTAACTTCAGCGCTTCAACTTCCTCATCTGTGGGACACAACACCCTCTTTGTGTGACTGGCGTGAATCCAGTTGGGAACTCCCACACACTTCACAGCGGTGGAAGTCGTCAAAATCACTTGGAAAGGTCCTTTCCAACGGGGTTCCAAACACGACTTCCTCACGTGCTTCTTTATCACGACCCAGTCACCTGCTTTCAGGGCGTGTCCTGGACCTTGGATCGGTGGCAAGGTGGTTGCCTCCACCTGGTGAGAGAAAGATCAAACCACATCAGCTAGACCTTTGCAGTAGTCTAACACCATATCATCTGTAATATTCAAAAGCGCATTTGCAGGAACTGCTGGAAGTCTCATAGCTCTGCCCATGAGAATCTCGTGTGGGGACAGTCCAGTCTTTCTGTCAGGGGTGTTTCTCATTGACATTAGTACCAAAGGCAATGCGTCAGGCCATTTCAAGTTTGTTGATGCACATATTTTCGCCATTCTCGATTTCAATGTGCCATTCATTTGCTCCACTAGACCTGATGCTTCAGGGCGGTAGCTACAATGCAGCTTTTGCTCAATGTTCAGTGCTGCACAAAGCAATTTTATTACATTCATTATTGAAGTGACTTCCCCTATCTGATTCTAAAGAGATCGGGAATCCGAAACGTGGTATTAACTCTCTCAAGAGTAATTTTGCAACTGTGAGACTGTCATTTCTGCGTGTAGGGTATGCTTCAATCCAATGACTAAAAATGCACACAACCACCAACACATACTTCAAGCCTCCATGCACAGGCATCTCAATGAAGTCCATTTGCATCCTGCTGAATGGACCCCCTGCTCTTCCAATGTGGCTCAAATTTACTACGGTTCCCTTCCCTGCGTTCATCTGTTGGCAAATGACGCAACGGTGGCAAACTGCTTCAGCAACTTGACGGAATTTGGGGTTAAACCAATCAGTTTTGAACAACCTAATCATGGCATCTCTCCCAAGATGAGCTTGTCCATGGTAAAACCTGGCTATCTGTGTCAAAAGGCTATTTGGAAGAACGAATTTCCCTTCACTTGAAACCCATAATTCATCTAGTCTCTTTACACATTGTGATTTGGTCCATGAGAGTTTCTCATCCTCACTGACATCGTTCTGTAGGGATTTCAATTCGTCCATCGTATCTATCACCTTTAGAGCAAATATTTCGCTTGGTTCGAGTTCTGGTTCACTTATCAAATTCCATTCATCCCTAAGCAATATACAGTTCAATGCGCAAAACCTTGCGACTTGATCCGCATATCCATTTCCCAGAGAAACATAATCCTGTCCCTTCGAATGTGCACTGCATTTTACCACTGCTACTTCTCCTGGTAGTTGGATGGCATGTAACAATTCTTTTATTCTTTCGCCATTTTTCACTGGCGATCCTGAAGAGGTCATGAAGCCTCTCTGTGACCACAATTGTCCGAAATCATGCACTATTCCAAACCTGTACTGGCTGTCAGTGTAAATGGTAACTTTCATCAATGCAGAGAGTTGGCAAGCTCTAGTAAGGGCTACCAATTCTGCTACCTGTGCAGAGTAAACTCCTTGAAACCAAGATGCTTCCAAAACACCTGTTACTGTGCATACAGCGTACCCTGCTTTCAATACACCCAGTGCATCTCTTAAACATGAACCATCAACAAAAATAATTTGATCATTTTCTTCCAATCGGGTATCTTTGATATCAGGTCTTGGTTTGGTGCAAAATTCAGTCACCTGAAGACAGTCGTGCTCGATGTCTTCAGCGTTCTCAATTTCAGCATTTTCACTGGGAAACAAGGTTGCTGGATTCAACGTAGTGCACCTTTTCAGCTGCACATTAGGTGATCCCAGAATTATTGTTTCGTACCTTGTGAGTCTAGCACCAGTCATGTGCTGTGTTCGGGAACGTGTCAAAAGTATCTCGACTGAGTGAGGGACCATGACTGTTAAAGGGTGTCCCATCACTATTCCTTCACTCTGAGTGAGGCTGATACCAACTGCGGCTACGGCGCGCAAGCACCCTGGCAGTGCTGCTGCGACCGGATCCAAAGTAGCTGAAAAATACGCTACTGGTCTGTTTATGCCACCATGGGCTTGGGTCAAGACAGACAAGGAACATGCATCACGTTCATGACAAAACAATGTGAAAGGCTTTGTGTAATCAGGCATACCTAAAGCTGGAGCCCTGCACATGCATTCTTTCAATTCAATAAAAGCATCCATCTCATCTCCTTTCAGCTCAATTTCATCCAATGCATCCTTCTGGGTCAGTTTCAGTAAAGGTTTTGCGAGGGTGGAGAAGTTGGGAATCCATTGGCGACAGTAGCTCACCATTCCCAAAAACTTCCTCACCTCCCTCCTCGTCTTTGGGGGACTCATTTGAAGTGCACTTGTTATTCTTTCCTTCATTATTCTCCGTGACCCTTTTTCTATTTGGTGACCCAAATATTTCACTTTCTTCTGACAGAACTGTAATTTTGAAGGAGACACCTTGTGTCCATTCCTTCCCAAATGGTTCAATAGGGCAATGGTGTCGGCTGTGCAGTCACTTTCTGTCTTGGATGCAATCAGTAAGTCATCAATGTACTGTACTAGGGTTGACTCGAATGGCAATTCTAACGCTTCCAAGTCTTTCTTTAGAATCTGATTGAAAATTGACGGTGACTCCGAAAACCCTTGAGGAATTCGACACCAACTGTAAACTCTGTCTAAGAATTTGAAACAAAAGAGAAATTGGCTGTCCTCATGAAGAGGCACCGAAAAGAATGCTTGTGACAAGTCGATGACTGAGAACCACTCGGCATCGCAAGGGACTTGAAACATTATCACAGCTGGATTTGGTACTACAGGGCAACATTTAATTATTATGTTATTTATTTTCCTCAAGTCCTGCACAATTCGGACCTTTCCACTTGGCTTTATTAGTCCCATAATTGGTGAATTACATGGACTGCTTAACACTTCTTTCAGTACTCCCTGCTTTACAAACTCATCAATGAGTTGGGCGACTTTCATGAGGGTGTCTTGTGCCATATGGTACTGTGGGGTCTGGGGAAAGGTTACATTGGGTTTTACAGTCACTTTCACTGGTTCCACTCCTTTCACCAATCCCACCTCTTTTCCTGTCATGTCCCACACTTCTTTTCCGACTGTTTCCTGTAACTCAGCTGGAATATCTGCTTCAGTGATCATCGGAAAAAGGGTAATCAGAGGATACTCTTCATCGACAGTCTCCATCTCATCCCCTTCTACACTGTCCTCTTCTTCCCCATCACTGCTCGTCTGAATTCTAATTCCATTGTTCGAACACATAATCGAACATCCCAATTGGCACAATAGGTCTCTCCCTAACAGTGATATCGGGCTTGAGTCACATACCACAAAATTATGTGACCCTTGATAGTTACCAATTCTGACTTGTACTGGGTCTGTGATTGGGTTCATCAGGTACCTGTTTGCTACTCCCACTACTTGAACTGTTCTCCCTGAAAGTGGCAAATTCGGTACCTCAATGCTCCTGACAGTGGAACGTGTAGCTCCTGTGTCAACCAAGAATGAAACGCAATGACCCATGACTCTTCCCTCCACATACGGACCCTTTTGATCAACTTCCAAAGATGCTGCAAGCACACAATTTCCCTCCTCATCTGAACTTTCATTCTCCCATGCATCGTTTATTCCATTCTCGCTGTGTAGTGGGAATTGGTGTACTGTGTCATTTTGACTCATTCCCTGACCCGTGACCTGTTGAGGAAGCATTGCTTGCTGCTGATTCATTGGTGCTAAGGGTATTTGCATTTGCTGATTAGGTACCATAGGAAACTGCTGTTGCATTGGCTGCAATTGTGTCATTTGCACACGAGGCATTTGCACCTGTTGCGGTTGCATGGGTTGTAGACCCTGCATCTGGTTCATATTGTTTTGAAAATTTGGGTTCGGACCTCTCAATTTCGGTCCTCTCATAGTCTGAAATGCATTGACATCATTGTTTTGCTGACCTACACCTTCCTGCACCATCATTGGGCACTCCCGTTTCCAATGCCCGACGATTCCGCACGTGTGACATGGCATCACCTTCTTCATTGCCTGTATACCATTTGGAATCATAACGGTATTCAAATCAGGACCATTATTCACAAAACCTCCCCGGCCTCTGCCTCTCATCTGCGGCTGAAACATAGCATTTCTCTGTTGCTGCTGCTGTGGCATCTGTTGTTGAAAACCTTGCAAACCTTGTAAACCTGTCTGAGCTGCTCTGAGCTGCATCACCATCACCTTTTCCTTCAATCTTTTCTGCTTTGTCTCAATATCATCACTGCAGTATTTTGCATAATTCAACACTTCATCGATCGACTTTGACTGCCAACAAATCAAATGCGATTTAATCATCTGGCTAATTTCGGGTCTCAGCCCTTCCACAAACCTGAACACAAAATGGAGCATGTCTTTTGGCTCAATCGTTTCCGTGCCACTATAATTTTTAAACGCTTTCAACAACCTCTCATAATACGCATGTATAGATTCTTTAACCTCTTTAGCGGTCCTGTCAATCCTTTGCCAATCCACATTTTTCGACGCAACCTTGGTTTTCAAGTGCTCGATCACCTTGTGGTACAAACTCATTACCGTAGGTGATGGCGCACCTGTGTCCCTATCTCTCTCTGGTTCACTCGTCGGCAAACCTACAGCCCTTTTATAATCTTCCCACAAATCTGCCGGAACCACAATTTCAAATAAGGTATTCAGGTCTTCCCAGAGACACTTCGCGAGTTTCACAAATCTATCCGTTTGTTGATACCACTCAATCGGCTTCTCTCTTAATTTGGGAAAGTCATCCGTAAAGGATTGAATATCGCACCTGTGCCATGGTACATGCACAAGTTTTCCCCCTGCTGTCTCTCTCATTGGTAACATGGTTATCAGATCGTCATTCTGTTGTTTTTTCTCACTTCGTTCTGAAGTATTTTCTTTCTTTTTGTCCTTTTTCTTAACCCACCTGCTTTCCCACTTGTCTAAAGATCTCCAAACCTGTGCGCTCTGCAGTATCTCTTTAAGGTGTGTTTTCATCCCTGCGGATCTCATGTGTTCAAAATCTTTTGTCTCAAAGTCTAACCTGTAACTTCTGCTCAGGTGTTTGGTCTTACCTATATCGATCTCGTTTCTGTCTGCAATTTCTTGTAATTTCTTAAGTATGTTGCTCACTTCTCTTGTAATCCTAGGGCACATGTATCTCAGCTCTTCCTCTGTGTATGATTCCAATCTGTTCAAACCCATTGTTCCCTCTACCAGTTCATCTGCCTCCATACCCAACCTTATTTTATTCAGGTATTCTTCTCCCTTCCCGCTTGATGTACTCTGTGGGGAGTTCAGGCTGTTGAACCATTGTGTTAACTGTTGCGCGTTCAGTCCCATCAATGTGGCAGTTACATCAACTGCCACTGACGGTTTCTGTAATGTTTCAGTCTGTGAGGTTAACGGTACTAATAGTGGCGGAAGTGACCTTACCACGGTTGACGGAGCACAAATTGGAATTGGACTAAATTCCGACAAGGACCCAGATCCATTTGGCAGTGCCGCTGTCGGAGTTGTCTCTGGAGTGGTTTCTATGCATCTTCTCCCTGTCCCATTTTGTATCGTTAACCCTTGGTCGCTGGTGCTTGAATTTGCCTGTATGTACAGTGGTACTGGTGGACCTACAGTGATAGGTAGAGATATCGCGTCTGGGTTCTGTCTGTTCCCCGAATTCTGTGGCATGTTAATCCCCACATTGTGGTTCATCATTGCTGGCATACCTAACTGGCTTTCTACTACTCGCGCTTCTTGTGTTTGCTTTTGGGGCATTGAGAACTGTGTTGATTCAGCTTGAATCAATGTCGGTCTCTGATAGTTTTGTCCTCCTTGCGCCATTGAATCGGAAGTCATTCCCACATTATGCTCATCGCAACAGTGCCTTTGAACCTGTGGCTGATAGTTATCAGCAGGTTTCAATGTTGGCACGTCTGGGTACATTCTCTGAATCTGTGGTATTCGTGGTGAGAAAGGCATGTCAGAGCTGCTCGGCCTTTGAGATATTCTCAAATTTGGTGTTACATTACCCTGTATTGGTTCTGGAGGGGCAGTACTAATACTTGAGCCTTTTTCGCTTTCCACGTATGGTGGTGGGCGATCATTCAGCAATTGTATAATGAACTCCTCATCATCTGACTCGTCTCCCCTTTTCGAATTTCTATTGCCCTCTCCCTCTCTGGACTGACTCCTGTTTGTCTTACAGGTGGCTTTCCTTCCTTCCGTCTCCGCTTCCTCGGCAATCGCTGGAAACAATTTAATTCCCTGCAATACATCTGATCTCCAAACCTTTTGTGTGCTGTCCCATCTAGCATCCGCTAGTGTCTTTTCTACTTTTCTTATTCTTGTCTCAAATTTCTTTTGTTGTTGGTTTCTAGCTATTAGCTCCCAAATTGCTAATGCCTCAAACTGTGCTGGCCTTGGAGGTACTTTCATGTCGTATAGCGCAAATCTCAGATTTTCGAAAACCCTTAAATTAAACGACCCGTGGATAGGGAACGCTACACTTCCATGTTTCTCTGTTAATTTGCACCATTGTTTTAACCATAGACATGGCGCTACACCCTTTTCTTCAATGACGATGTAAGCTGGTGTACCCTCAGGCGGTGTTTCTTCTCCTACATTTGCTTTAATATAAACGTCTCCCCTCATGGCACTCTTAAATGCTTTGAAAAATTTCATCTTTCTGTCTTTTGTTTTTCTAGAATATGTAATCAATAAGTGACTTTAATTCCCGGAATACTCTTCGCTTGCCTTTCCCCTTCCAATTGCGCTTCATGGACTGCGTCCAATCCGTGCGCGACCCTACTCACCAACCGACCTATCCCAGCGCGGCTCCTAGTGACGTCACACTCACACACTGCGGCTGACAAAGTCCTGCGGCTTGTCCTCTTTTCATTCGGCTTCACTCATAAACTAATTTCTGCAATATAACGCGAACACTTAACCAAAAGAATAAAACAGATCTGTCGGTTTACTACAGGAAAGGTAATACAATCGCTTCAGAAACCTTAGGGATTTTTCACTAGCCTCGGCAGTTATTCCATCTTTCTCGGTTTCCCACTTTCGCAAGCAAAATTTGACCCACAAACTTTACTCTCAACTGATCAATGAACTATTCTAGTGCACTTTAGAATTCGTCAAATCTCAAAGTCGAAGTTTTTTTTTACTCTGCAACATTCATACCGACTTGTTGACCACGCCTGATCAACCTATTAAACCGACCAGATCACAACATCAAACAAGTGTCACATACACTTTTCAACATACTCCAGAGTCTCTTGACCTCGCAGGGCCCGTCTCAACATCAACAACCACGTGGACAATTTTTTCTGCTCAAAGCGCCACACACACGTGAAGTTCGGCGACTTCCCTACTCTCACACCTTTGGAGGAACACTCCTCTAATATCTTTTAACTCCTTAAATCCTCACAAACTTCTCAATTAATCTGCGGCGATAAGCTGTGCAAGCGCGAAACCCTAACTTCACTCATACCGTCACTAGAAACGCTGAGACCATTCTCATACCTGCATGTTCCTCATTCGCAAGCTCCGAGATCCCGGGAAAGTCATCGGCGACTTAGGGCATCATCATCTCTCCAACTTGCTTTATCAAAGAAAATTCTAACCTGACTCTGTCTATTGTTCGGATGAGGTCCCAAAGGGCTAAACCATCAATCTCTGCTACCATCTACTGATAACGCGTCCAGCCCTTATAAATTACCTGTACCTGGACACGTTGGAGGTCGGTGAATCTTTTAACCGAGTAGGGCTCTCCTCATCCTCAATAGTTGAGTCACTCAGATCAATAATCAATAGCTGTTGTAATCGGTAATCAATACTCAATTAATAGATCAATATAACACATCAGAAATCAATAACGGTTGGTATTTCGGCGCACCATGACCTTCCAGTCATGAATAACCACACCAGTTTATTAAAAGTTAGTGAATTTATTTCCCTATATTAACAAAGCTAGCACGATGTATATATGTCTCAAAACCAATTGATATATGTATATGAACATTACTAGCTGTCCATAACGGCGGAAGAAACGCAATCTACGTAAAATCTGAATGATGATACACTCTGTTATAGCAATGCAAATCACCAATGTGACTAACTGTATTTGACTAATTGCATACATTCGGTCAGCATAACAAGATTTCAATTCTTCATGATACATTGAACGAAAAAACTCGACTAACCTCTAATTAGCATTGGCATGTGGGACTTCATGCAAAATGAATTTAGTCAACACAAATTTGGAAAACTTCTAGCTAGGACCCTATCAAAATAGCAGTTGGTACCTAAAAGGAAAAAAAAACACAATGCATAATACATTTATCCTTTCATATTTACCAAATACAATCAGCATTCAAGAAAAGTCTTCGTCCTTCAGGTACCGGTTGATCAGCATGGGGCAAATTTCAAAGGGGCAAAGTTAAGGGCAGGCTTCCTTGCAGCGGCAAGGAGAATAGGACAAAGTTACTGCATGGGCAAGACGGGGCAAATCAAAGTTAAAGTCTCTAGGGTGAGAATTCTTAAAGTCTCTTTCTCTCAGATAGAGAAAAGGGCATCAGGGTGTCGTCCAAAATGGAGTCTGGCATCAGGCTTCAAACTGGCATCGAGGAAAAATGGCTGACTTCTCTTTGTCCGGTGGGTTTAAGTAAGAAACATTCCAAATTCTGTAGGGTCTTCCATTGGAGGGTTCATAGGTTGGCTTCAAATTGTCCAATCAAAAATTGTCTTTTACTAGCGCCCATTTATGCATACACTGTCCTTGGAGCCTTGGAACACAATTTGTATCATGGTTTGCCAATTATTTTACTATCTGTACCTTCATTGTCCGCACCTGCAGAGGCTGACCTTGTATCAAAGGGGATGTAACCGGCCTAGCACGAAACCTTGGAGATAAGTGTACCAGCCAGTTTCTACTGGAAAAATACAACTTCAAGCAAGAATATATTTCATTAATTCAAGGAAAAAAAGAATCACGCAGTTAGAATTTGAAACCAAGCAACTAGGCCAAAGCCTGTACTAAATTTAAGCTAAGCGAAACAGTATTCAAATAAGAAATCATGGCATACATTTGCGATTATGACGGATTAGTACAATTTTAATACTTCGTGATTAATAAAGCTCGTTTATAATGATGGCGAACTACCCCGAGGGCACAATTTCCCTCGTACATTATTTCTTTTACTAAAATCACACTTCATTATGTGTATTCGATTACACGGTATACATGAATATATGTCGGACCTTCTTTTTCTGCGTCATCACTCTTTAGCTACAGTTTGACCTGGGCAGGATGACCCCAACATCCCCTAAATGTTAAGACTTGCTTGCATACAACAAATTGTATTCTAAGTGACTTGAGTTTTAGCCAGGGAATGTGAAAAATGTTTTGGGAAATGCATCTTTTCAGACAGTTTTTTTTCTGGGATTTTCAGGGCAAGCTTCACAAAATGCATGTATAGGAAATGGATCACTTCACTGGCTGTTTGCGATAGCTGTTTATGCCCTACCACTTTTAAAGTTCACCAGCCACCACAGCAAACCCAACAGCCCATCAAAACAAATATTCTAATAAAAACTATTTAATAAATTACTATATAAAATACACACGATTTTAAACTGTCTATTTATACACAATGAATTAAAAAAATACAAATTCTCCTGATGACCCTAACAAAAATAGTAAATATTATATGCAACAAAATTAAAGTAATCAATATTTTTACAAAGGAAAAAATATCCTTACCTTCAATTGTTACTCCTAAAATAATCTTGACAACAGTGTTTTTTACACAACATGAGCAACCAATGACATTATTGAATCAATATTATGGTAAAATACCTGAAAAATACTTAAATATCTAAAGATTGAGATGAACCATTTTTCAGCTACAATAGAGCTGCTGGTGAAAGACACTAGGGCCCTCATTCTGACCCTGGCGGTCTTTGACCGCCAGGGCGGAGGACCGCGGGAGCACCGCCGACAGGCCGGCGGTGCTCCAATGGGGATTCCGACCGCGGCGGTAAAGCCGCGGTCGGACCGGCACCACTGGCGGGGTCTCGCCAGTGTACCGCGGCCCCATTGAATCCTCCGCGGCGGCGCAGCTTGCTGCACCGCCGCGGGGATTCCGACCCCCACTACCGCCATCCAGATCCCGGCGGTCGGACCGCCGAGATCCGGATGGCGGTAGGGGGGGTCGCGGGGCCCCCGTAAGAGGGCCCCTACATGTATTTCACTGTCTGCTGCGCAGACAGTGAAATACGCGACGGGTGCAACTGCACCCGTCGCACAGCTTCCACTCCGCCGGCTCGATTCCGAGCCGGCTTCATCGTGGAAGCCTCTTTCCCGCTGGGCTGGCTGGTGGTCTGAAGGCGACCGCCCGCCAGCCCAGCGGGAAAGTCAGAATTACCGCCGCGGTCTTTCGACCGCGGAACGGTAACCTGACGGCGGGCCTTTGGCGGGCGGCCTCCGCCGCCCGCCAAGGTCAGAATGAGGGCCTAGATGTATTCACAACTGTAAGAAACAAGACTGTGAGAAATAAAAGAACCCCCTGGAGAACATTAAAGGCAAGCTTCTTCCAATCAAAGATGCACAATTCAATAAAGTACCCTAAAATACATTTCAGTCTGGTGAGCCTCAATTTGGCTGCCCCTAGGAAATCCATCTGCATGAATTTAAAGAACTCTATACCCAGATTCATTTCCTCAAACATCCTCATTAGTTGCAAAAGTTACAAACCTGTGGAATAGCATCACATCTATAACTGAAAAATAAATGTATTGAAAAAATTACAAATAATTTTAAACAAACTACCAGAGATACACGATATCTGCTGTCTGCATTAAAGTAATTTTATTTCACGAAGTTCAGCAGCTTATGGTATAGCTTAAAAATATATCACTATAGAATGATGCATTCCCCAGCTCTCTCAAACTGGACACATTACACTTTTACTGAAAAAGTCTGAGGATGATCCCAGTATTACGGCTAAGTATTGCCCTAGTAAAGATCTGCTACATCTGGGTACAGTTTTAGAAAAATGAGGAGCCCTTCAAAGTATCAATTACATTGAGATGAATAACCTGCTAGCATGCTATCAATCAGAGTTCTGAAATGAATGTAGTACAGAGCCAGTCATATTAAAAAAAAAAAATTATGACATTCATGCTATGATGGATGATAGCTTTTCCTATCTTCTAATCATACTGGACATGTCTGTAGTCATTAACAAAATTGACCACAATAGGCTACTTGAGGTCCTGAAGTCACTCATGGTTATAGGCAGTGAAGTGGTGATCTGCTTTTCATCCTTCATTACCAATCCTAACCCACTGGTGAGGTTGGTCAGGTTCACATCAAGCTAACACAAGTAGCCTGTAGTGTCCCTTAAAGTTCACAATTGGCACCTTTATTGTTGAACTTATATATGGATGAGATTTGATGGAATAAACAGTTGTGAAACTCCAGCAGTATCTGGGTGACACATTAATATAATTGAAAACCTCAGCTGCCAAAGACATTATCATGCTGAAAAACTGCTTTCACAATGCTCCAAAACTGGATGTCAGGTAATCCTGAAACAGAATTGATCCTGTCCTAAGAAGTAAAATAACTGTAACTTTAACAAGATTTTCTGGTGTCTATGTTATTTTGAGTTATGTTATGTTATGTTACGTTATGTTATTTGTAGAGCACAAAACTACCTTAGGAGGGTTTCCTGATGCAAAAAAGCAGGGGCACAGTTGAGTGTCTGGGGTCTAGATGAAGAGCCATATTTTCAATTTCTTGAGGAACTTAAGAACTGAGGAGCTGGCTGTAATGTGTTGGGGCAGGTCATTCCAGGCTTTGGGGGTTATGAGAAGGCTTTGTTTCTGTGTTTTCTGGGGATATTTGCTAGGAGGAGTCCAACCAAGTGGAGGTGTCTGGTGTTCTTGTTGTTGGTGTGTGGAATTTGATGTGGCTGTTGAGGTAGGTGGGACCACGTTTGTGTAGGGCTTTGTATGTGTGTGAGGAGATAGAAGAGTACACAAATGTGTATAGTGAGACGGTGGAGGTCTTTAAGATGTGGGGTGAGGTGAGTGTATGGAAGAAGCCTGACTTTCAGTCTGGCCACTGTGTTTTGTGTGGTTTGAAGTCTTTTGTACAGTTGGGTGGCAATGCCAACATAGAGTGTGTTGCCAGTGAAGATGGCGTTGATGATGGTTTTACGTGTGCTGACTGGCAGCCATTGGCAGACTTTCTTGAGGAATTTGAGCAAATGGCAGCAGGAGGTTGTCATTGCGTAGACTTGGCTGACCACTGTGAGCTAGTTGTCCACCAATTTTCCAAGGTTCTTGGTTTGGGTTGCCAGATAGGGCGTGTGTTTGAGATCAGCACGTCGCCAGGTAGAGTTTTTTAGAGAGTTGTCTCTGCAGAACGTTACCACTTCCATTTTGTCTGTGTTGAATTTAGACAGTTGGTCCTCATGGACCAGGTGACTTTGGACAGGATATGGGATGATGTGGATTCAGTCAGTTAGGATGATGTTTGAAGTGGGGCCATGTAGGCATTGAAATGTATGGGGCTGAGAAATGATCTTTGTTGTACTATGTCAAGCCAGGTTGAAAAGGTTGCAACCAAACCATAAGTGTAAAGCACTACACCAAGAAAATAAAGCCTTTTCTTCGTCCATTTGACTTCTGCCTTGTGGTTCAGACTTAAATAATCTCTAGAACTGATTGTGAAGATGTTGTGTAATGTGTACCCAGCTTCATCATTCACTCCTGTTACAGCTATTCTTCATTTGGTGGCCAGGTTGATATCCGGTACAATAAATTATGGCCATATTTTTCCAATGATTGGAGATTTGTATTGGTTAATGTTGGATGCCAGTATTAAACTCACTTTAGCCCATATTACTTATAAGGCCCAACATCCTTATCAACACAGACACCTTCATGCTGCCTTCAGGTTATTACAGGGAATATGAAACCAGAGACACTGCCAAAACTTAAGGTTAGAAACTAAGAAGTACAGGGATGAAAATCCAGCAAAATTTCATTTTCATTTTCAGATATGGCACCAACACTCTATAACTTGCTCCCAGTTGATTTGAGATGTTCATAAACTCTACATTTTAAAATCCTAAACATGTGCTCTGTGCACCCTAGCTCTCAGTTATCTCTTCTTTCTCTGCTCTGTCCTATCCTTTGAGCAAAAGCATCTTATCTCATCCTCTTCTCTTTTGCCCACCTCCCAGTTTCTTTCCTAACTCCTATCTTGTGTTGTGTATCACCTAACGAGGGTCTGTCATGTTGTTCTGATGCATAGATGCACTTAAATGATTACAGTTACATGGTTGCATACTTTTTATCAATGTAATGATGTTACTATACTTTTGTTGCTCTACCGTAGAGCACTCTGATATCCATTGGGTTGGGTGCGCTTAATAAAAATACAAAAAGAAAATAAATAAATAATTGATCCTTTACACAGATACATACATACATATATGTATATAAAGCAAAGTCCTCGGTACAAGAAAGTTACTAAAAAGATTAGGCACATTTTTTTCTAAATTTGGATACAATAGCATGTTGTTCGGAACTGGATACTGAGTTAACTTTTGGAGCCAGAACTTGGACTGTCTGAGATATGAGTGACTACTTCCTGGAGCCAGGATGTAATCGCACAAGTGGAATGTATAGTAAATAAGTGCCAATGATAAGGTGACATAGTCACAGGAGGAAAAAGCTGTAGGAATATAAAAGCCCCTTGCAGGATGAAGAACTCCAGTAAGCAGATAGGAGGTTTACAAGATGCAGGACAAATTATTAAAGACGAAATCACATTCAAGCACTAAAAAGAGTACCAGAAAATGAGGGGAATGAAAACTGCTGAAGGAACATGGCTGTGTTGTGATGATGCCCTTAACTAAACCGGAACTCTTGTAAATGAAATAAACAGGAATAGGAAAATATGAAAGCTCCATGTGACAACCCCCATGATATCTTTTCAAAGGGGTTGTGGGGCTCCAATGGCCATTTCACAGGAAGTCAGTCGTAGTGCAATCAACAGAATGCTTGAATTAATCTAAGCCACTTGCAATCACTCGGACTGTTTTCTAGTCAACCATTTTTCACCTACTGTGCCATTCTAGACAGAAACTGGCCATATGAAAAGTAATCTTGGTCCTGCTCCAATAGGAACAGTCTGTCCCAAACTGCAAGACTAGGTCCCCCCAGGCATGTTCGTTTTCCCTCTAGAGTGTGTGCTACAATAACCCCCAGATGTAGCGTGCAAGATAACTGTAGCCTGGTATGTTTTACACAACATCTCCATATGACATGGGATGCATGTATACTTTATCCCTGACCCACGGCCTTATCCTGTTTCCCAAGCAGGGACAAGGGGGAGATAATATCTGTCTCACCTGCACCTTTGTAAACCATAGTCACTGCTTGATAAAACTGAAATTTGTGACATATAACTTTACATGGTAAAGGGGAGTGAGGTACATGAAAATGTTACTCTTTCACACATGTATTATTGTAATGAAGAAATATGTATTTCTACAGATATGCACTCATGAGTTTATTCTTTGCTCACTTTTCTTTTCAGTGTGTGACCAAGGGTGAAATGGGGCCAAGCGGTACTATGGACAAAGAAGAGGAAATACCTCTTGCAACAGACAGCCAAGGAAAACATCACTTTTATTGAGGGAAAGGAAGTGTGTGTGCCTTCACAGAGAGTCACTTGATACCAATCCAAGAGACTCTGGGCAGTGGTTGTAGGGGCTACTGAAGGGATGGGGGTCTGCACTGGACACCACATGCCAAGAGGATCAGATAATGGGACTCCTTGTGGTCTGCAAGAAGATAGATCAACATTTTCCCCAGAGCAGTCTCCCACACCATGGGGGTGGAAAGGGATTAAAACTATCCTCTTCACCACTTAAGAGACCTAACAACAAATGGTCCTTCAACTGCATCCCCTCTTATCTTCCCTCCTCCTCCATGTGACCCTCAAGAACAGCAGCTGAAGGTAACATTCACTCCTGTCATCCAAGAGCCTTCGTATAAAATCCAACCTCCAACCAGTGAGTATGTCACTAAGGGCTGATTTCTTGAAGATCATGAGGCAGCTGATTGCTGATACTGAGTGAAGGTCCAGCAATATCTGTAGGATAATAAGCACTGAGTGCTCTGTTTCCACCTGTAGTCTTGGACTTCAGCTATTTTATCTCATCCTGAGATCCACCCTTCGCTGCTGTTGTTGTGCCTCCCAATATGTCTTCCATCACAATTTCTATACCTACCCAGTGCCTAATTTAAGCCAGTGGTTTCTGGTGCACGACACCTTATATTGAGCACCAGCACCTATGAGAGTGTGCCACATGGTGTTGTTCTTTTGTCTAATTAGGAGATGAGCACAACAACAGCAGTTTAATGTTTTCAATATATATTAAAACTGATTGATTTCTGCTATGCAAGCCGTTCCTTTAGCATTGAGAGTCTGAATTGTCACACTTGTAGGAGTGTGATGATTAGTAGTTGTGTTGGTTCTGTCATTGGCAGCACAGGCAGGAGCAATGGGTAGTGGAAGCTGCAGTAGACTCACATCGAGGTCCTTGGCACTTATGTTTTTACAAATTAGGCACTGTACCTACCCCATTTTATCACGAAAGTCAGGATGTGTTGAATCCTGTTCAAAACCCGACATTTCTGTGCCTAAGAAGAACAAGGAGGTGGGCGTAATGTCAGAATGGCCAGCAACACTCTGGGTTTAAATATGGATTTTAACGTAAAGGTTCATTTAGCAGTATTCCATTAGGCATTGACTCCATAGCGTTGGGACTTTGTTTTAGGCTACTGCTTTGGAGAGATTACTTGTTTTATATTTTATCCCCAATGAACGATGTAAATAAACTTGCCCCTGAAGTTTCTGATGTGCCACCTAAATTGACTATTCCTCCCTGACCTCAAGCAATATTTTTGTTCTTTCTACCCTTTCCTAGGGCAATTATCCCTAATAATAAAACCATGCCCCAATATATTTTCTGTTAAAAATATAATACATTGTTTAGTTTTACAACTAACTTGGAAGTGTTGCTACTCTTTTCTGAGTGTGTGGACATGCTTGTAGATTTGTGAGTCTGTTGCTCTAAAATAAATCGTTCACTGATCCTCACATTTTAACACAGTGCATTACATCATACACATATAATCCCCTGCATGGCCAGGTATATATAAGACCACATGCAGAGAAATCCATAATAGTAATATTATATACATTTATAAGGAATCCTTTTGTGACTTGCTGGCAAGTACAAATGGGATATTTTCTGATGTACACTTATAGTTAAGGTGAAAAATGCCTTTTTGAATAGAGCGCTAAATGTAGGCCACCCAAAATGGCAGATGGCCAAAACCATGAAGAATTGTTAAGCAATCAGAAAAGACAATGTAGAGTGCACCCAGGAGAAGCATGAGTGCAACCCCTAAATGCACCGATTAAGCAGCACTCAGTACAATGTGGAGTCCAACCACGAGCCACATGAGACTAGCCCTGGAGGTACCCTGAAGTCAACACTACATGAATTCCAGCTGGAACCAAAATAGACACCATGGTGGTGAATCTGTGGGTTACGCAAGGAACAACTCAAAGCACATTAAGCATAGTAACCAGAGTTGCTGCTTAGAGTAGTTATCATCTGCGTTTATACCAAGAACATCTGTAGTAAGACAACAGGTTAAGCATAGATGGGAGTGGTAAGAGATTAAATGACAGGAGTCACAGGAAAATGGCAAAGGTTCTAGCTGTAGACTCTTTCCAGGCCTTATCAGATCCACAAAGGGAAATTGCCACACTAGGTGACTCTAAATCGTTCTGCCCTTCGTGAGATGGCACTGTACTTATGGGCAGCATGTGGCACTGATTAAACAGGTTGTGAAAAGACGCCTATGCTGTGCTAGCTTGGAGCGAGGGACATTCATGGAATATGATGCTAACTGGAAACCCCCTAAGGAAAAAAAGAAAAACAGCGTTACAAACTATCTAAATACTACAATGACTACGAGCATATTTAAACCAATAAGCACCAAAAGTGATCTGCTGCTCTGGGATTAGGCAGAAACCTTGGATCATCACTTTAAAACAGCCAGTGCATTTTATGAAGTATGGGATTAGGACACATTTAATGTACTTTAAAAACCCCACAGTAAACATTTTTCCCACCTGGTGGTGCTGGGGGTAGCTGCAGGTGCAGGCACCTTCTCTTATCTATGCAATCTTTCAGATATTCCAGATGTATGAGCGCAGTCTCTGGATGATGAGGTGGTAGGATTTTTATGAGGAAGTCCGTGATCTCCTGCAATCAGCCAATAACAAGAAGCCTATAATCTGGTTTCATGGTGAGAAGGATGGAACCGAAAGGGAGAGAGATACCGCCAACCACCAAGGCTGGTGTAAACCACCAATCATCTGGCCTGAGATTTTATGAGCAGAGAAGGAAATGTTTCTGTAAACCCTTAAGCACTGCAAGGGAAAGTGTGTGAGTATGTTTGTTTTTCATTTGTACATCCTTGCATCACTGAGTGCTCCTATGGGGCAACATGGTATTTTATTATTTCATTGCCTCGATTGGAGAAACCCGGGATTAGGGCTGGATGCACTTATTTGTCAGGCTCTGATGCCTACCGGGTAAAATCTCTGCAACGTTATTAATGTAAAATTAGAAATAGCAAGACCGGTACTAGCAGCAGACAATGATTCTAACGTTCAAGTGTTTCACGGCTGAAGAAGGCTCATGATTCACTTCTGAGTGTGGGTCAAGCCTTCTTTATCTATTTCAGTGTTTGTGAAATCAGCGACCAAAACTACAAGCACAAAGTTCATTTCTAAGCAATCATGCATGGGTAAATAGTTTTAGTTTGATCAATAAAGTGCATTTGTACACAGGAGTGCACGTACTCATAGAAATAGACACACTACTGATTTCTAGTGCTTTTACTTTGCCAGCTATTTAAAAGTGCCGATTTTACTTGACTTAGGTCTTCCTTGTTACTGCTATAGATAAAAGAACATATTAAATGTTAGGTGCAGGGCATAGGCAGTGTGTTCATGATAATTAAAATTTAATTTGGACTAGCATGGCATATTTATTTATGTTAATAGAAAAAACACATTGTGTTTAAGCGTGCAGATTTTAGAAGCTACAGTATTATTTCACAATGACTCGAGGAACTGATATTCAATCAACTCATCACCTACATGGATGATTTATAAGTCCAGACATTATTTTTCAATGCAGCATCTTCTCAACAACTTTATCTTTGATAATGGATTTAAATCCTTCAGGTTATTTTCAGTTTTGGTACACGTCATTTTCCACAAGAGGTGAATTATTACCTTATCACTGGAGCCCAGAGCTGTGCTGTGTGATTCTCTTTTTCCATTCCCCAGATCTTCTTCCTACTTCCCACAATTAATTTGATTTATGAGATGGAGCAACAGTGGGTATACAGAGTCTGTCTGCGTTTTAGTAGAAAAACACTTAAAATTAGTAAACCATCATACTTACTTCATTAGGGGCCAGATTATCAAAAAAACAATTTGCGTTTCTTAAATAGCGAATTTTAAGAAATCGCTCTTTAAGAAATGCAAAATGGTATGTATGATTTTTGCGATTCGGTAATAGCGATTTCTTAAAATTTGCAAATGCTATTACCAAATCGCAAATAGAGAATCCAACCCCATTCGCACCTATGGGCCTGTTGCAAATGTTTTTGCATTCCCCTAATTGCGAATTCCGGTTAGGAATTTACAAATTAGGAAATGCAAATCCCAGGGTGCTGGGGACCTAAGGCCATCTTCTGCTGCACCCCAAAAACTTTTATGGACATGTGAAGCACACACATGCCTTAGGGACATGTGTGCGCTACATGTCAATTTTAAAAATACATTTATAATGCATTTTTAAAATTTGCACATGGTTGCCACCAAACTTCAATTTGTGGTAATTGCATTTCCTAAATGCCCAATTCGCATTTAGGAAATGCTTGATACATGTGCTTTGGAAATCGCAAATAGGAATTCTCTATTTGCGATTTCCAATTTAGAGAATCACAATTTGCAATTCTCTAAATGGGGTTGCAATTGTAAGGAATCGCTATTTTAGCAATTCCCTAAAATTGCACTGCGAATGCCTTTCATACGTTGTGAAAGGCATTTTTGCATTCGCAAAACGGCAGAATTTTGCAATTTGCACCGTTTATGAATGCAAAAAAGCTTGATACATCTGGCCCTTGCTTCGCTAATCCTTTAGGATATCCAATCTCCTAAGATTTAGAGGGATTTATCTTTTCAAAAGCATTGTTTCTGACCCTCAGAAACAAAAGTCACAGTTTTCATATGTGCTATACTGTGTAATCCATGATTTTATACATTGGGTGTAAACATTGCATTACTTTCATATCAAATGTTCATGTCTAATAAATAGGAGGATTATTCGTTTATTTAAATTGTTAATATCAAATCTTTACTCAGGATGCTAAGCCATGAATGGCATTGCAAGACAACAATGTGTTGGTGAATGGTGCACTACCCGAAAACCTTACAAAATAACATACAATTTGTTAAAGAGACTAATGTTTTGTGAAACGTGGAATACAAATTAAGGGCCAGATGTATGATTCTGGCCCATTGCGATTCGGTAATTGCGATTTTTAAGAAATCGCAATTACAAACTTGCAAAGGGCCATGTATCACATTTGCGATTCGGTAATTGCGATTTCTTAAAAATCGCAAATGCAATTACCGAATCGCAAATTGCGATACTGGCCTAATTCGCAGCTATGGGCCTGTTGGCCCATAGCTGTGGATTTTTTGCATTTCCTAAATTGCTATTTCTGAACCAGAAATTGCAATTTGGGAAATGCAAAAGGGCAGGGTGCTGGGGGCCTAAGGCCCCCTCTCTTGCACCCCAATTTTTTTTTTTTAAATGTAAAGTACACACATGCCAAAAGGGCATGTGTGCTTTACATATTAAATTAAAAAATGCAGTTTTACTGCATTTTTAAATTTTGCACCAGGTTACCACCTGGTTGCAGACAATGGTATTTTGCATGTGCAAAATACCATTCTGCGAAAAATCGCAATTTGCGATTTTTTGCAGCATAGCCTTGCGACCTGGATTTTGCAAATCACAATTTGCGATTCGCAAAATCCAGGTCGCAACGCAGAAAATCGAAATTTTTGCGATTTTCATTTTGTGGTCTGCGAATGCCTTTGATGCATTGCAGACCATGATTTTGCACTCGCAAACGGCCAATTTCGCCGTTTGCGAGTGCAAAATCATTTGATACATCTGGCCCTAAATGACGTTTCGTTTGTGCCGGGTCTGCAGTCTCGGGCCCAGATTTAAGAGGGCCTAGCGCCTCCTTGCGCCACATTAGCATTTTTTTTTTAACGCTAATGTGGCCCAACGAGGCCAAAAGTCCAGAGACAGATTTACAAAGTGGTGCAATGCATGCATTGCGCCACTTTGTAACACCTTGCGCCACATTATATCTGCACTAGGCACAATGTATGCAAGGGGGACATTCCCCCGTTAGGGAGCCGAATAAAGGGCCCAAAGAAATCTAAAAGATTTCTTTGTGCCATTTTTTGCACTAATTTTAACACCTGCACAGAGCAGGTGTTAAAAGCAAGAACACTATTATTTATAATGGGCCTCAATGTGCTTTGCAGGATTAGCGTCAACATTTTTTACGCTAATCCTACAAAGTGCCAAACTAGCATAGTTTCCTAACTACTGCCATGGTGTGCCGTATTTTAAATACGGCACATACATGGCGGCGTTATGGGGCACTAAGGGGCGCAAGAAAAGTGGCACTGCATTGGATGCAGGGCCACTTTGCTTAAATCTGCCCCTTGGTCTTTCTGAGACAGAATTACCCGCTAGGCTAGTGCAGGTGGGACTGGGATTTCAAGACTTTCTTTGATCCTTTGAAGAAGTGTTTGGGCCTGTGTTCCAGAGGAAATGAGAAAAGAGAAATGTTCGATTGCGAACAAGGGGCCAGATGTATCATTTAACCCTTTTGCGAATCGGTAATAGCCATTTTTAAGAAATCGCTATTTCTGATTCGCAAAATGGTATGTATCATATATGCGAATCGGTAATAGCGATTTCTTAAAAATCGCAAATGCTATTACCGAATCGCAAATTGCGATACAGACCCCATTCGCACCTATGGGCCTGTAGGCCCATATTTGCGTTTTTTTTGCATTTCCCAAATTGTGAATTCCTAACTGGAATTCGCAGTTTAGGAAATGCAAAACCCCAGGGTGCTAGGGGCCTAATGCCCCCTCTGCTGCACCCCAAAAAATATTTTAGGACATGTAAGGCGCACACATGCCAAAGAGGCATGTGTGCGTTACATGTCAATTTTAAAAATGCATTTTTAATGCATTTTTAAAATTTGCTTATGGTTACCACCAAATTTTACTTGGTGGTAATTGCGATTCCTTAATGACCAATTCGCATTAAGGAAAAGCTTCATACAGGTGCTTAAGAAATCGCAAATAAAGATTTCTTATTTGCGATTTCTTATTTAGAGAGTCGCAATTTGCGACTCTCTAAACAGGGTCGCAATTTTAAGGAATCGCTATTTTAGCGATTCCTTAAAATTGCGTTCAGAATGTCTTTCATACATTCTGAACTGCCTTTTTGCATTCACAAACGGGCATTCGCACCGTTTGCGAATGCAAAAAACCTTGATACATCTGGCCCTAAACAGGCTCGCAATGTTAAGGAATCGCTATTTTAGTAATGTAAAATTACATTGCAAATGCCTTTCATACATACTGAAAGGCACTTTTGCATTCACAAACGGGCATTCGCACCGTTTGCGAATGCAAAAAGGCTTGATACATGTGGCCCAAGGACACCAACATGTGTGTGATGAAAGCAATTATAGGGTAGCCTTGCCTTTAGTTTTCTGCTTAGAACAGATATTGGAGAGAAAAGAGAGAAGTCTGGTAACTGTTAGTATGATTTGCTAAGAAGTCATGGAAAATTAATGGTTGGTTTAAAACTTTAATTTCGCTGCTTGACCACTGAGCATTAGAAGATGCATTGCCAAATGGAATATTTAAGCAATAAACTTCTGCCACAGTTAACAGTGCTAGCACACTGTTAACTACAAGGACAAAGAGAAGTCGGTCCTGCCTGTAAAATCTACTTTTCACTTTCATACATTTCATTTGGCCAGACTGTAAGTCAGATCGTTTCTAGCCTGATGGATGATTTCACTTAGAACTTTGACCTATATAAATAGCTTGTGTGTCTGTAGAGGGATCTCCCAGGCCAATGATGCCTCAGGGGCCTAGTTATTCAGTGCGATTTGGGGGGGAGGGGTCGAATTACGAATTTTGCAACTAAAAAAGCAATTGGTCTCATGACACGGTGAACGAGTAAGTTGACCAAGGTTTGGCATGGAA
This sequence comes from Pleurodeles waltl, assembly GCF_031143425.1. NCBI lineage: Eukaryota > Metazoa > Chordata > Amphibia > Caudata > Salamandridae > Pleurodeles > Pleurodeles waltl. The sequence continues at coordinate 105,530,587 of NC_090441.1, read as the reverse complement.
TCTTCCCATGAGGAGCAGGTTAGTACTGATTTGCATTAGGTGGGCCTCTGGGGCTGATGGAGTTTTTTGGACAGGATAATCCTTGCCTGCCAAACCAAGGGTCTGCATCTGGTGGTTTGCAAAATGTCTATGCCAACAAAGTAAAATGTATTCCATAGGTGTTAAATGTCCTTTGACAACCTGATGGAGTAGGAGCTGTCAGAGGTAAGCTATTTGACATTCCTCCCTATTTAGAATGAATAGATGGATGGCTTCTTTTTAACTGCCTGTCAACACAAAGCATATCCTGATGGGGAAGGACACTAAAAAGAAGAAACACAACACCTACACAATGGAGGACAACTCCTGTCTACGTTGACAGAAACCGCCATGACAGCAGTTCCTGCCAATTTGTGGACATCTATAAATGGGGCAGGTGGAGTAAAGGCGGTGTGGCTGATGTAACGTCCTCTGCCACCATATCTGTCATTAATCCTTTTAATATGGGTGTGGATTTACTACATTTGTTGGTAAACTGAGGTCAAATGTACTAAGCTGTTTTGAGGTTGGAAACAGCCCGAATCTATGAATTGGGTTGTTTTCAACCACAAAAATACTTTTGTTGATGTACAAACACCAAACCTGCTAATCTGCAGAATTGCAGTTTGCATTGACAAATCGGTATTTGTAAAGGGCATGTTTAGGGCGTCCTCTCCAAATACCAATTCACCACAGTATGTGTTAATGTTTTGCAATCAATCATTATTTTTTTACTCCTTACCGAAAGGTAATGTTAATTATTCATAAATGGGACAGGGTCGCCATTGAATCCCTTCCCCATGGAAAATGTAAAATCCAAACATTTTTAAGTGCAGGCAATGGTCCACCACTGTCCCTTCCTAAAAAAATGAATTTTGAACGTTTTTTTTCTTTTGAAACACACTCCATTTTCCTGTACATAAAGCACACTGCATTCCAAAGAAAAGAATATTGTTTATTTAAAAGCAGTCTCAGACATGGCGGTCTGCATTCCTAATGGGTCACAAACTGCAATCTACACATTATTATTCATGAGGTAGATTGATTTGTGACCTTCTCAGAATCGCTAATTTTATTTTAAAACTTTCATACATTAGGAATAGTGGTTTCCTAATTGACGTTGGCAGAAAATCGCTCTAGGAAATCGTTATTCCTAATGTTAGCACATCTGGCACCTGGTCACTATGGCCCTCATTACGACCCTGGCGGTGAGGGATAAAGTGGCGGCAATACCGTCAACAGGCTGGCTGTAAGTACCACCAAATTATGACCATGGTGGTGATAACTCCCATAGACAGCCAATTACCACACCAACCGCCAGGGCAGAAACAACACTCACCACGGTGGTAGCCGCTAACAGCCAGGCAGAAGACAAAGTACCTCCCACCATATTTTGACCCTGTAATCCGCCACCTTTTCCGGGGCGGTACCAACGCCATCAAAAGCCTGGCGGGAACGCATCACAGAAGAGAAAGGACTCACCATTGGAGACACAGGGAAGAACAACGCCGCCATGGAACCTGAACTGCAAGTTTTCCCGATGATCTCCTACGTTATGCTCCACCTGGAACACCAACGTCGACAAAGATGACAACGGTGAGTACAGCCACCTAGCACACAAGGAAGGGAGGGAGGAAAATGAGAGTGACACACACACGCACGACACACACCCGACACACACAAACCATACACACAACCAGCTGCACACGAAAAACAATTTGGGCCAGATGTATCAAACCATTTTGCATTCTCAAACGGTGCAAATCACAGAATTTGGCCGTTTGCGAATGCAAAAACGTGGTCTGCGATGCATGAAAGGCATTCGCAGCCCAAAAATAAGGAATCGCAAAAATTGCGATTTTTTGCAAAGCGACATGGTTTTGCGTGTCGCATTTGGCATCTCGCAATTTGCGACATGAAATACCGAATCGCAATTAGCATTTCGCAAATTGTGAGTCGGAATAGCGACTCGCAAATACCGATTCGGTATTTCAAGTCGGAAATTGCGAGATGCAAAATGCGACTCGCAAAACCATGTCGCAATTCGATGCATCAAAAATTCGCAAATTGCACATGCAAATGACCACTGAGTGAAACCAGGTGGTAACCAGGTGCAACCTATATAAAGAGGCCCAGAATGCCTCAGACACTTTTCCACAATGGCTGCACTCTACGTCATGGCGAGGAGAATGAGGATCTTGGCAGGTTTGAGGAGAGGGAGGAGGAGACAGGAGCGCATTTTCAGAGTGCGCATTACCCTTTTTGACCAGACTGAGGAGGAGATATATGATGAGTACAGGTTGAACTCAGCCATGATACTTGACCTGATAGCTGAGCTACAATCCATACTGTAGTGCACAACACATTGGACAAATAGCATACCCACCCATGTGCAGGTATTATGCTCCCTGCACCTACTTGCCTCAGGGAGCTATCAAGGGGTGATTGCAGCAGCTGGAGGAGTATCACAGAGTGCTGTCTCTAGACTTTTCATTGCATTTATCAACGCCATGCTGAGTAGCATACACCAGTACATCAGATTCCCCCACGCCCCACAGGAAATACAGCAGACTAAAATAGATTTCTACCAGATAGCACAGTTCCCCCACGTCCTAGGTGCCATAGATGGGACACATGTTGCAATCTGTCCACCATCGGCCACAGAGTATGGGTACCGCAACCGTAAATACCAACATTCAATGAATATACAGGGGATATGCAATGCCTCCTATATCATAACTGATCTCGTTGCCAGGTACCCAGGGAGAACACATGATTCATACATCTTTCGCCACAGCGGGATTCACACAAGACTGCTAGCTGGGGAGTTTGGTGAAGGATATCTACTAGGTATTGTCCCTCTGTACACTGGTGCATTGATGGCATTCTGATGTCAGATGGCTCACTTACTCATTATACACTCTGTTCCTTCCAGGAGACAGTGCCTACGCAGTGCACACCTACATGATGACGCCCTACCTAAATCCTACAACACCAGCAGAATGGAGATACAATTTAGCACACAGGGCAACCCGCAATGTGGTGGAGCGCACCTTTGGCCTGCTGAAGAGTCGCTTCCGGTGCATCCACAAAAGTGGAGGGGCACTACAGTACAGCCCGGACACGACCTGTAGAATAGTGGCCACATGTGAGATCCTTCACAATATAGCTACCACCAGGGGCATACCTGTAGAAATATCTGATCCAGACTCAGATGAGGATGATGATCCCATACCCCCCCCCCACAGCCAGCAGACAGGACCAGTGCAGAAGAGGGCAGGCAAAGGCGTGCAGATATCACACACAACCATTTCAGATGTAAGTAATAACAACACAACTTTACTGGCATGTGTACTGGTAGTTAGTACCTTTATTACCTTAACCTCAGGTAACATAAGTGCCACTAGCACAAAAATTAAACAAATGTGTCATTAAATAAGCATTAACAGTGTCTCACTATTTATTCATAGTTCACTGTAAAGCAAAAAAAGCAGACAGTCCCCTGTGGCCATTACAGTCACTTTTTACGGCCACGTAAGCCACTCGAATGCGCAGTGGCCTCACTGGCACCTCTGGTATCTGCCTCAGTGGCAGTGCTGTGCCTGGCACTGCGATGCCTAGGATCTGTAGTGGGCACTGCTACGCTGCTGAGGCTAGATGAGTCCTCAGTCTGCCCTAGTCCAAGTTCACTGGGTGCAGTAGAGCGGTTACGCAGCATAGTATCCAGCACATTCATTATCTGGACAGTCCCTGGGCTACATCCCTACTGCTGTGCGCTGCCTCCCCCTGTGCGGCAACAGCACGCCGCGATATGAGGGCCATAGATGTTGCAACGCGATTGACCGATCTACAGAATCCACTAAACATGCCCATGAATCGCCTCTCATGCCTGCGGTGGCTGACTCTCTCATGCCTTAGCTCTGTGCAGAATTCCCTCACTGCATTGGTCAGCTCCCTGGTGTTCTCAGAAGCTGTGATCTGTCCCTCATGCAGCTTTGAAATATTTGAATTAAGGCACTCCAACTGCCGATGCAGCCTCCCCCATGTTGCCATTGTGTGCCTGCATCTGCCTATGCATTGCCGTAATCTTCTTATTTTGCAGGCGCTGCAGTTTCAGCATAGAGGATTCCAGGCCACCAAAGACTGATGGGCCCTCTCCTGCTTCCATGTGCTGTGTGCCTGCATACTGAGGCCTCCTGCGGGGTGTTGAATGACGCTGGGGCTGGGACTCCTGCATTACGGTGGATCTGCCATCTGGGGATGGAGTGTGGCTGTCATCCCGCATATCATCTGAGTCCTGGCTCAATTCGGGGAGCGGTACAGCCCTTGCCCTGCATCTGATAGGCGCAATATTCACTGACTCACTGGTGTTGGAGTCTGATGGAGGCTGGGTTTCAGCATCCCCCACAACGGCACATGCTGATGCTGCTGGGCCTGGGCCATCTGCAATGACAATGTGCAGCCTGTCATTTATGTATGTATCACCAAAGGTTCAACAATGGTAATAAATGCACAGTTACATCATATCACTATGTGGTGGGTGTTGTGTTCTTCTGGGTGTCGCTCCACTTAATTACATTCAAAGTGCTACTTTCAGCTCTGGGTTCTGGACTACCACTCCTGTAAGGCATTGTTGTGCCGCTTCTAAGATGTGGAATGGACTACTTCTCACAATGCTTTGCACTAATTGCTAATTCCTAAGGGGCATTTGTACATACACATATGAGGTTACATTTCAATATTGCACTTACCTTTACTGGTGCTTGGTGTTCTGGATGTGTCTATGTCAGTGACCCCACTGACAGCTTCTGGGAGGAGCGTCGACTCCACCAGGTCTTCCATGGGGTGGAGGGTGTCTCAGTGGATGGTCCGCCTCCTGTGCTCCTTGCCTTCTGTAGTCTTCTGGCCACCCTCTCCTTGGCATGGGAACGCAGGTCGTACCACCTCTTTTTGATCTCCTCCACTTAGCGCTGCTCAACCCCCACAGGCCAGGTTTTTGTTTGTATTTCCACCCAGAGTTTGCGCTTCTCACTCTCAGGGACCTGGAGTGAGCTCTTCCCGAACAGCTGGTCATGGCTCCTCACCATCTCCTCAGTGAGCACCTCCAGTTCCTGCTCACTGAACTTCAGTTTTCTTTTCCTCTCTCCCTTCTCCTTTCCATTTGTAGAGTTGTCCATGCTGATGTGCAGTCCTGCCTTGGTCACAGACTTGCTCCCTGTGGCTGGGCTGTGTCTCTCTCACTGCTCCTTTGGGTGTGGCACCTGCAAACTGCCTGGGATGACTCACTTCCTGCTTGTGATGTCACCAGGCTCTGCCAGGTGTGGGTTCTCGCAATTTGCGATTTTCAAATACTGAATCGGAATTTTTTTGCGATTCAGTATTTGGGCCTCGCAAATTGCATTAGCGATTTTTAAGAAATCGCCAATTCCGAATCGCAATTATGTTACGTTGCATATTGCGACTCAGAAATAGCGATTTCTTAAAAATCACTATTTGCGATTCGCAAAGGGGTTTGTTCATACATCTGGCCCTTTATCCCCGAAACACGGCAGAATAATGCAAGGACAACAGGAATGGTTGAAAGTGATTGTACTCAAATCAACATCTAAAAAACTTAATCGATTTGTCAATGAAACAGATATGTACATATGTACACAAAGGGACACTGCCCAGTCCAATGTTCAAAGGGCCCACATGGCCACAGGGCACAGTCTAAGGTCCAACTCGAATCCTGACTTAATCCAGATAGTACTATGCAGGGGCATCAGTTTGCAAATGGGCAGGCACCTCGGAGGGAGGGGGAACACCTCAGCTAGATGCGGGAACAATTCCACTGGTTCTGGATGGGGCTCCATGCCCATTGCTCTGTCCTGGGGAGTGCATGGCCACAGTCTTTGGAGTGGGTGACTTTCCCACTGGTTCTGGAGGGGGCAACTCGTACATCAGCCCCTGGAGGCGGTGAGGGCTGCAGTGTTTTGGTGGATGGAGGTGCCTCCTGGGCAGCCTCTGCAGTTGTTGATGGCTGCACTTCATCAGCTGGCATTGGGGGCCCGATACAGCTCGTGGTGGTGGAGGTGTCACCCTGACAGCTTCCACTGGAGTAGAGGGCTTTGTCTCCTCCATTACATGGGACGTAGATCCTTTACCCTTCCTGGCAGGGGTGGATGGCCTCTTCCCCTTCTGGGATGGAGGTACAGGCTCCTTTCTCTTCTTTCCTGGAGGTGCAGGCTCCTTCCCCTTCTTGCCTGGAGGTGCAGGCTCCTTCCCCTTTTTGGATGGATGTGCAGGCTCCTTCCCCTTCTTGCCTGTAGGTGCAGGCTCCTTCCCCTTCTTCAATGGAGGAGCAGGCTCCTTCCCCTTCTTTGCATGTAAATGCAGGCTCCTTCCCCTTCTTCAATGGAGGTGTGGTATCCTTACCACCTCGAGTAGGTGGTGCTACCATTGTCCCCGTGCACTGTTTGGCTGAGGTGCTGGGCTGGATGTTTGGTGCTGGGCTGGGTCTTTGGTACCCTGCTCATACGGGCAGGGTGGTGGGGTAGGGAGAGGGAAGAGGTCAAGGTGGGCAAGGAAAAGCTTTTTAGGGACGGTGGGGCAGGAGGAGGGAGGAATGATGGGCGTGGAGGTTGAGGGAGTAGTTGTAGGAGGTACATGTCTGGTGGATTTGGGTGCAGGTGCGTGAGTGTGGATGTGACTGGGAGGGAGGTGGAGGAGGGGGAGACAGTGGAGGCAGTGGATGTTGTCGTGCAACTGTATGGTGTTTGCGGGAGTGCTTGTGTGCTGAAATGTGGTGCTTGTGTTTGCCTGTGCCACTCTTGGGTGTTGCCTTGTGTGCATGCTCGTCTATATGTGTGCCTGGGATGGGTTAGGGTTGAGGAGAATGGGACTGGGAAGTGGTAGTTGGAGGGGGGACAGTAGAGACAGGGACAATGGGTGCCATCAGAGAGGAGGCCAGAGCTTGAATCGATCTTTGTTGGGCGCCAATCCACCATGAATGCCCTCCAGGAATGCATTGCATTGCTGCATCTGGGATGCCAGCCCCTGGATGACAGTCACAATGGTTGATTGCCCTACAGAGATGGATTTCAGGAGGTCAATAGCCTCCTCGCTCAGGGCAGCAGGGCTCACTGGTGCAGGGCCTGAGGTGCCTGGGGCGAAGGAGATGCCCACCCTCCTGGGTGAGCGGGCATGGGCAATTCGCTGAGGGGCTGTTGGGAGGGCGGTGCTGGTACAGGTGGTGGCGCCTGTACTTGCAGCTGGGGTGGTCACAGAGGTGTCCAACACCACCAGGGAGCTCCCATCAGAGGAGGTATCTGAGTCTGTCTTGTCTCCTCCAGTACCCCCCGGGGTGCTCCCTACCCCCTCCATCCCACTGGTTCCCTCTGCGTCTGTAGACTCTGCCTCCTGGGTCCTGTGGGATGCAGCTCCCTCTGTCGCTGGTGCCCCTGCTCCACTGCCAGATGATGTTAATGCACACAAGTACAGGATGACATAACAAGAAAGGAAGGGAGAGAGACAAAGAATACACTGGGTCACTGACTGAACCAACACCACAGTTGGCATACACATCATCGTCACACACAGGGAACAGGTTTAAGCACTATGCATTGCACTACCAGTGATATGGCTAGTCACTAAGGCAAGATGAGGAGCACACACCACCAACAGAAGCACTGCTTGGATCCCACGATGCCCTGGCTGAAATGGACTGCTAACAATCTAGGTTACCTGTATTTGCCATACACCCATTATCCTTCAGATGACCCACGCTGCAATGTCCGGCCTGGCCTTAAGGGCACCCACTAACACACATCCACCACCCAGCTACCACCCCACCAGCCAAAATATGTAATAATACCCACTGTACTCACCCCCTTGTGGCTGCTGTGATTCCCTCAATCACACATCCAGCTCAGAGTAGGCTGCCGCCAGTGTGCGGGCCATCGGGGGGGTCAGGGTCCGATGGGCACCCCTTCCTTGTTGGGAAGGCATCCCCAGCTAGGCCTCCGCAGTCTTCCGTGCCCAGAGTCTCAGGTCCTCCCACTGTTTCTGACAGTGGGTGCTCCGCCTGCCATAGACCCCCAGGTTCCGCACATCCTTGGCGGTGGCACGCCATATTTCCTTCTTTTTATGGGCGCTAACCTGCAGAGGCAATAAAGACAGGAGAACACCATTAAACAAACAGTCCAGCCTGTCACACAAACAGCCCACCATACCCGTTTCTTACCCGTTACCCATGTACACCACCACAAGACCTTCCCCCACCCCATTCCCCTTACACAATGCTTGCACACACATCTCCATGCATCCATCCCACATGTATCATGCCCACAGTGTACTCACCTGTTGCTCTGGAAGCCCATACAGCTGTCCGTACTGGGGTAGGACCCCATCCACCAGTTGCTCCAACTCCTCCGAAGTGAATGCTGGGGCCCTTTACCCGGTCACATGGGCCATGGTAGGTTCCAGACACAGGTCACAGCAGCACACACAGTGTAGGTCTTCTCTTGTTGAAGGTCAGGAAACAAGTGAGGAATCAGATAGAAAATGGCGGTCACATCCGCGGCGGTGTACACCGTCACTGCCGGCGTAGATCCCCATTGGCCACTGTACTCCATAGAGCCCCATATTGTCCAATGAGAAATTGCACGGCGGTGCAAGACCGCCTTTCACCACGATGGACAACATCGGCGGAATTACCTCACTTTCACCTGTCACTACATGCAGAACAGGCAGTCGCCATTAACGGGGGGGGCAGGCATATCGACAATCACTGCGTCACAGATTAGATTGGCACATACCTCGCCATTAACACTGTCCCAATGTCTCACTCTTGTGTCCCTTAGATACCTACTACTGCGGATGAATAGGAGATGGAGACATACCCCGTGTACAGACCCCTGGTGGACTTAGCTACACTGGAGGACAGGCACATTATCATCACCTATAGAGTGGACATGGCCACAAGCACAGTGCGGTGTTCCCAGTTGGAGCCTGACCTGATCTAATCTATCCGTCATCCGACTGGGATCCCCCCTCTGGTGAAAGTGCTGTCAGTGCTCCATTTCCAGGCAACAGGTTCTTTCCAAGTACAGTGGGCTTGGCAGCAGGAATGTCACAGCCGATGTTCTCATTCGTGCTGGCAAGAGTGTTGTCTGCCTTGATAAAACACATGTGCAGCTACATTGCTTTCCCCAGGTGGAAGATTTGTCCACTGTGAAGGCCGGATTCTATGCAATGGGACATATCCCCAATATTATTGGGGTGATTGAAGGTACACATATTGCAAGTTTGTCCCCTGCCAGAAAGAACAGGTGTACAGGAATCGTAAGAGTTTCCACTCACTGAATGTGCAGATGGTGTGCCTAGCGGACAGTACATATTCCACATCAATGCCAAGTATCCTGGGTCAGTGTATGATACCTTTGTTCTGAGGAATAGCATCATCCCACATGTGATGGCCCAACTACAGAGGCACAGGGTGTGGCTAATAGGTGAGCCTAGCTCCCCCCCCACTGTATGTTAGTGTATGCCCCTGGTGTTAACCCCACACAATTGTGTGTGGCTAAATGTTGTCTCTCAATACTTGCAGGTGACTCTGGCTACCCAAACCTATGGTGGCAGCTGGCCCCTGTGAGGAATGCCAGACAAGGGCTGAAGAACGTTATGATGAGGCACATGGGCAAAACAGACGGATCATCGAGAGGACCTTCGGCCTCCTGAAGGCCAGGTTCAGGTGCCTCCATCTGACAGGTGGATCCCTGTGCTACTCACCCGAGAAGGTCTGCCAGATAGTAGTGGCATGCTGTATGTTGCACAACCTGGCCCTCAGATGCCATGTACCCTTTCTGCAGGAGGAGGAGGCAGGAGATGCCCCTGTGGCAGCATTAGACCCTGATGACAGTGAGGATGAAGAGGCTGAGGATGAGGACAACACAACATCAGTTATCCATCAGTACTTCCAATGACACACAGGTGAGACAGTGCAACTTCACATTTCTATTACTATTGGTGTATTCTGTGTGTCTGTGGCATGATGGCATTAACTTCCTTTTACCTGTACTTACTGTCACCTATGGTTTGTCATTTTACAGATGTTGGTGATATAACAACTGTGTACTGATGTGCTGACTACAGCCCGCTACAGGTCATTATTTTTATGCTCTCACAATCTACAGTTCATTTGCAATGGATGTAACTGGTTCCATAAATACACATTTTCAACACACTACATACAAGTAGTCGAGTTGTGTTCAATGGTGTTTATTGTAGTGCTAAGAAATTGAGGGGTAGGTGCAATAGAATGGGATGATGATGGAGGAAAGTCCCGGGTATTCTTCCAGTCTGTTTGTAGCACAGGTCCACTGTCCAAGGGGTCACAGGAAGGGGAGCAACGGCAGTTCAAAGTGGACAAGGTGACTGAGTGGGACACAAGGGGGACAATCTGGAGAGTCTCATTTCCTGGCAGGGGTATTGGCAAGTGTCCCTGGCTTCTGTCTGGATCACAGGGAACATTTGTGGGGTGGTGCACCTTCTGCAGGGGGAGGGATGCTGGTGGCCTGTGGTTCCTGACGCAGGACCTACTGGCCACTAGCTGCAGCGGAAGTGGAGGGCTGGTCAATGGACTGGCTAGTGGTAGGGGTCCATTGATGTGCTGTTGCCTCCCTCATGATTTTGGCCAGGTCTGCCAGCACCGTGCTATGGAGATCAGGATGGTGTTAATGGCCTGCAAGTCCTCCCTGATCCCCTGATACTGTCCCTCCTGCAGCCGCCTGTTCTCCTACACCTTGCCAAGGATCTGGCCATTCGTGTCCTGGTAATGTTGGTAGGCTCCCAGGATCTCAGCGAGTGCCTCCTGGAGAGTAGGTTCCCTGGTCCTGTCCTCCCCCTGGCGCACAGCAGTCCTCCCAGTTTCCTTGTTGGCCTGTGCCTCTGTCCTCTGAACAGTGTGCCCACTGCCACTGACCCCAGGTCTCTGATTGTCTTGGGGGCGAGGTGTGGCCTGGGGTCCCTGTACAGGTGGGCACACTGCTGATTGACGTGTCATGGGGACAGACGTGTGGGTACGCTGGGTGGATGCTGTGGTGTTTGATCCTGATGGGGGAGGCTCTGTGGTGGTCTGTGAGAGGGCTTGGGTGATCGGCTGTCCAGTGGTCCCTGATGGGCAAGGCAGGGCATCCAGATCCAGAAGTCCAGAGTTGCTGTCATCACTGGGGGAATCTTCTGTTGAGGGACTGGATAGTTGTGGCACCTCCTCTCCATTGACATTGGCTGGGGTACCTGTGGGGATGTAAGTGATATATTATGCTTCATGTGTATGACATATTGTACATCCCTGGCTTCCCCTCTATCGTTGGTATTGCCCTGCCACCTTTTGTTTGTGTATGGGGATGTATTGTGGGATTGTTAGTTTCCCTCTGCTGTGCATGCTTTTGTGATGGGTGTCCATGCAGGGCTGGGAGGGACGTCCATGCTTTGGTATCGCATACAGGGCCTGGCATTGGTGTTAGTCATATGTGTAGGTGCAGTATGTGGGATGGGGTGGACTGATGGGAGTGAGGGTGAGGGGATATGATAACATGCAGTTATGGGGGCTGATAAGTGGTAAATGTTGACTTACCAGAGCCCAGTCCTCTGGCTACTCCAGTGAGTCACTCAGGATGCAGTATTGCCAAGACTTGCTCCTCCCATGCTGTGTGCTGCGGGGGAGGAGGTTGGGTTCTACCGCCAGTTCTCCTGATGGCGAGCGAGCTCGTGCCTTGCTGCTATTGAACATACCTTCCCCCGTAGGTCGTTCCACTTCTTTCTGGTGTCGTCCCTTGTTCTTGGATGTTGTCCCACTGCGTTCACCCTGTCCACGATTCTCTGCCATAGCTTCATCTTCCTTGCAATAGATACTTGCTGTACCTGTGCTCCAAACAGTTATGGCTCTTCCCTGACTGTTTCCTCTACCATGACCCTTAACTCCTCATCAGTGAAACAGGGGTGCCTTTGTGGGGACATGGGTGTTGTGTGGTGTGTGTTGGTGAGAGTGTGTTGAGTAATGTGGTGGGGTGTGTAATGTGGGGTGCGTGAGGGATGTATAGGTGTAAGTGGTGTTTGTCTAGTTGTCTAAGTGGTATTGGTGTCAGTCTGGTGGCAATGATTTGTATTCGTAAAGGGTTGTGGGTAATGTGGGTGGGTGTTTTATAGTGGTTTGGGTGTGGTGTGTGTATGAATGTCAGGTGTGTGTTGTTCGTATTGGCCAATGTAGTGTTGTTTTGTGTGTGGGTGTCCTTTCTGAGTTTGGCGGTATGTACCGCCAATGGTTTACCGCCGTTGAATGTCTGCTGTGGTGATTTGTGGGTCATAATGTGGTGGGCGTTGTTCTGTTGGCGTAACAGTGTAGGTGTTGGTACCGCCACTTTTGCACTGACCTTTGGTCTGGCAGATTTTTGAACATGGCTGTATTCTGTCGGATTGGTGTGTGTGTGTCATAATATGGTGAATGGATATTCGCCACTGCAGCGGTATGTTGGCAGCCGTCAGAGTGGCGGTAAGCGGCATTTACCGCCATTGTCATAATGAGGGCATATATATTTTTAGGTTTCTGATGCAAAAAATATGAACAAATTAAAACCTCTTAGTGAAATCAGCATGACAAGAACAATCAACAGAACAAACTCAGGGCTCCCGGACCCAACTAACCAGCTAAGAATGCATTTGTTTGGGGGTGACACACCCCCAACACCTTCCTGAAGCTATGCCCCTGAATGCAATGTGTCTCAGGAAAGGGTCAGAATGAACACCAGGGCAGACCTGGCAGGAGCGCTACCAGGGTAATTTGTTTAGGTAGTACAGTAGCCAGTATGAAAAAGTAAATAACACCTAGAGAGGTAGTAATTCACACATTAACATATTAGGAAAATTAATGGAAAAATATATTGATATAACATAGATACTAACATGTGCCCCCACTGTAGATGAAAGTGGGGAGAACTATCCACCTTCATGGGAGTTCTGATTACGAAGGCAGTAGAACCTGGACAAACCATTGGCACTGAAGTGGTCTGACCCAATGCGGTGTTACACCATAAAGTGCATTCCCTAAAGGGAGATGGACCACCTCAACACTTAGGGATTTTCACCCCTCATTTGCATGAGCCATCTGAGGGGCTTCTAGTCTGTCTGAACCCAGAAGTGACACCTAACAAGTATGGTCTCAGCCTATTTTGTGCCCAGATCACAGCAGAAGCTCATCTTTCAGTAGCACTCCACCTCTGTTTCCTGGGGAGTAACCTCCTACTTGTGAAGGTTATAGGTTGGTCCAGGTCCTCCTTATTTAATTGTGATACTACAACCCCTATGTCATGCTCTGAAGCACCTGTATGCATGATGAATGCCTGGGACAAATGAGGGGCCTTCAGCACAGGTGCCATGCACATGGCCTCCTTGAGGATGTCAAAGGCTGTCTGGCATTCCAGATCACCTGCTTGGGCTGCTTCTTGGACATCACCTCAGTCAGGAGGGCAACAATGGTACCCTATCCCTTGACAAACTTTATATAGTATCCAGTGAGGGCCAGGAGGACCCTCACTTCAATGTGAATTCTAGTGGGTTTCCATGTCAAAATAGTCTCAATCGTGGCTTGGAGAGGCTTGCCCCCACCTACCAGGTGTTCCAAATACACTACTGATCCCTGTACTGTCTGGCATTTGCTGGCCTTGACAGTCAGGACTGCCTGTTGAAGGGCCTGAAGCACTTCATTGAGGTGAAACAGGTGTTCCTCCCATATGAAGTTGAAGACATCTATATTGTCCAGGTAGGCTGCACAGAAGGCCTCCATCCCAGCCAATATCCTGTTACCCAACCTCTGGAAGGTGGTAAGGGAATTCTTCAGCACAAAGGGCATTCCCTTAATTGGATGTGGCCCTAAGGGGTAGAAAATGAAGACCTCTCTTTAGCCCCCTCAGTCAGGCAATCTGCCAGTACCCTGAAGTCCAGTCAATGGTACTTAGGAACATAGCAGCTCTGAGCCTGTCGATGAGCTCATCAGCTTGAGGGATGGAGTGAGGATCAGTTTTGGTAACTGAATTGACCCCAATATAATCCACATGTAAGTTCTGTGGTAGCACCCAGTGGAGCAGCTTTTGGTACCGGCACCACTGGGCTGGACAAGTGACTATTAGAATGCTCAATCACACTCAAGTCAAGCATCTTGGGAACCTCTGCCTTGATGCTAGCCATCACCTCTTCTGACAGTCTGTATATTTTGTTCTTTAGAAACATAGGCCCTCATTACAACATTGGCGGTAAATGGCGCTTACCGCCATGCAGAAGACCGCCAACACACCGCCGCGCCCGTGGAATTCCGCCACTGCCATTATGACCCACAGCTCAGAATCCGCCAAAATTTAGACACCCATACAAGTCCGCCACACCAAAGGTCAGTGATAAACTGGCGAAAACAAAACCTCCACTGTCACGCCAACAGGAATACGCCCACACTATCACGACCCACGAATTCATGCGGTGGTCTTTCAACCGCGGTAATCCATTGGCGGTACACCCCGCCGCACTCAAAATACACACACATTTACAAAACACTACCACATTGGACAAATCGAAATACACACACCTGAGACACATACACACACCACTCCCACACATATAATACAATATAAAACACACACCCACATCACCCACAAACCCTTACGACCACAATTGCGACTGAAGGCCAGAGAGAGACACTACAATCTACAAACAAGCATCCACAGTCACACAACACCATCACCCACACAACATCCATGCACAAAACACCACACACCCCTAAACATCACCCCACACATCACAACACATACCACCCCACACATCACCCACACCACCCCATGGCACCGCAAAGACACCCCAGGTTCTCTGAGGAGGAGCTCAGGGTCATGGTGGAGGAAATCATCCGGGTAGAGACACAGCTATTCGGATCACAGGTGCAGCACACCACCATAGCTAGGAAGATGGAGCTATGGTGCAGAATCGTGGACAGGGTCAACGCAGTGGGACAGCACCCAAGAACACGGGATGACATCAGGAAGAGGTGGAACGACCTACGGGGGAAGGTACGTTCCGTGGTCTCAAGACACCACATTGCAGTTCAGACGACTGGCGGCAGACCCCCAACTCCTCCCCCACAACAAACAACATGGGAGGAGCAGTTCTTGGCTATACTCCATCCTGAGGGCCTTGCAGGAGTAGCTGGAGGAATGGACTCCGGTAAGTCAAATATTAACTATTACATCCCCCACCCTACCTGCATGCTATCACATACCCCCACCCTCGCCCTCACCCCATCACTCCAACTCCTCACATATGTCCCACTATCACAACCCACACATCCCAACACCAAGCCGTGCATGCAACACCAAAGCATGGACACCCATCACCAATGCATGGCCACTGCACATACCCACACACACCCCTAAACAATTATCACACAAGGTCCCACACAAGAATGCAAGCACTGGGGTACAGGGTCACCCACCCATTGCACACCATGGCACACACAGATGCAATAATCATGCCTTTACACCCCTGCAGGACCCCTACCCAACGTCACCGGACAGGAGGGTCCAGACATGTCCACTCCACCCCAGAAGAGGCCCACACTGATGACAGTAGCTCTGTCCAACTGGATCTAGATGACCAGCATGGCCCATATGGGACCTCGGGACAGTTGGTTCCCCTCACACTGGCACAAGCCACAACAGAGCCTCCCTCCTCTGGAAACGCCAGCACAGCACCCTCCCAGCGGGCCCATACCTCTGTCCCCAGGGCATGTCAAGCAGCAGTGTGTCCACCACTACAGGGAACCCAGGCTAACCCACCACCCCAACAACACCAGGAACCTGGGGGCAGTGGTAGTGGGCACACGGTTCAGGGGACAGAGGCCCAGGAACACAGGGGAACTGGGAGGGCTGCTGTGCGACAGGGGGAGGACAGGCCCAGGGAACCCACTCTCCACGAGGCCCTCTCCAACATCATGGGAGCCTACCACCATTCCCAGGAGACGATGGCAACGGTACTGGCCAAGTTTCAGGAGACCCAGCGGCTGCAGGAGGAACAGTATTTGGGGTTCAGGGAGGAACTCAAATCCATCAACACCACCCTGGGCACCATTTTAGGGGTACTGACGGAACTCGTCAACACCAGGAGGGACACAGTGGCACAACAAGGGGCCCCTGACACTAGCCTGGACGATGAACTGCCCACCACCTCTGCTGGCGCTAGTGGACAGGAGGCACTGCCACAGGACCACGACACCAGCACCCCACCCCCTGCAGATGGAGAACCACCCGCAAGCGGTCCCTGAGATCCAGGACAAAGACAGAGAACGATGCCAAGACCCCCGACAAGAAATGAGACCACCCTGATTGTCATCCTTCTGTCCCACTTTGTCACCCTGTCCATCCTTACACTGCCCCAGCTCCACTTCCCATGTCCCTTTGGACAATGCACCTGTGAGACTAATAGACTGGACTCTGCCATGGACATTCCTCCACCATCACCCCTGGCCATTTTACAACACCCTCCAATATTTAGCACTTAAATAAACACCCTTAAAGCACAAAACAATCTGGAGTCAGTCTGTGCTTTCAAAAATGTGTATTTGCAATAACTGTGTAAAAATGCTATATCCATTGTATTGTCAACATACCTATGTCACACAGCTCTAGTCCATGCGGAAACAAAGCAGATGCCACACAGTGGGAGCCACATCTGTGAAATTGAAAGGGAAAGTGACAACTCAGGGTCCATACACTGGGTGAAAGTGATGGATAGATGAGAGGTCGAACAATTATATCAGATGTAGCAGGCAGTGATGTCTTCCTACCTGTGTCTCACTGGAAGTATTGATGAATCACTGTGTTTCTGTTGTCGATGTCCTCTTCTTCTGCTTCCTCTTCTTCACTGTCCACAGGCTCCACAGCTGCCACAACATCTCCATCTGGATCATCCTCCTGCAGAAAAGGCACCTGTCGTCGCAAAGCCAAGTTGTGAAGCATACAGCAGGCCACGATGATCTGGCACACCTTCTTTGGTGAGTAGAATAGGGAACCACCTGTCATGTGGAGGCACCTGAACCTGGCCTTCAGGAGGCCGACGGTCCTCTCTATAACCCTCCTAGTTCGCCCATGGGCCTCATTGTAGCGTTACTCTGCCCTTGTCCTGGGATTTCTCACTGGGGTCAGTAGCCATGACAGGTTGGGGTAGCCAGCCCCCCCTCAAATGTCGAGGGAAATCTGTTAGACACACACTGACTCTTAGGGACATCCCCAGACCCAGACACCTAGTCACACTGTATAGGCTCCATATCCTCACCTAATAGCCACACACGGTGCCTCTGGAGTTGCCCCATCACATAAGGGATGCTGCTATTCCTCAAAATGTAAGCGTCATGCACTGAGCCAGGAAACTTGACATTCACATGGGAGATGTACTGGTCGGCCAAACACACCATGTGCACATTCATTGAATGGTAACTCTTCCGGTTTCTGTACACCTGTTCACTTCTGCGGGGGTACCAAGGCCACATGTGTCCCATCAATGGCACCTATGATGTTGGGGATATGTCCCAGGGCATATAAGTCACCTTTCACTGTTGGCAAATCCTCCACCTGAGGGAAAACGATGTAGCTGCGCATGTGTTTCAGCAGGGCAGACAACACTCTGGACAACACTTTGGAGAACATAGGCTGGGACATCCCTGATGCTTTGGCCACTGTAGTTTGAAAAGACCCACTTGCCAGGAAATGGAGTACTGACAGCACCTGCACTAGAGGGGGGATTCCTGTGGGATGGCAGATAGCTGACATCAGGTCTGGCTCCAACTGGGCACACAGTTCCAGGATTGTGGCACGATCAAGTCTGTAGGTGACAATTACATGTCGCTCCTCCATTGTCGACAGGTCCACCAGCGGTCTGTACACCGGAGGATGCCGCCACCTCCTCACCTGCCCCAGCGGACGTGCTCTATGGAGGAGAACACCGAGCAGAGAGTCAACCAACACTGAGGTACGTAAACACAACTTTATTCCTCAATTTTTTCAAACCGCTATGTGCCTGTATTAGTGTGTATGCAAGGCCTAGATATGTGTGACGCATTTAAAATTAATGCCATGTAGCCCCCTGAAATGGCGTCTGCCTGACCTGTAATGTGGGACAAGGGGATATGAGGTAACTGCGCTGGCGTTGTACACCGTCGCGGTAGGCGGTCGAAGACCGCGCCGCAATCCTGCATTGGTTAACATTGGACCCTATGGGTCCGAGGAGCCAATGACGATGTACGCCGGCGGTGACGGTACGCACCGCTGCGGACGTCACTGCCATTTTCTCTCTGTTCACTCACATGATACCTGATCTTCGACAGGAGTGGACCTACACTGTAAGTGCTGTTGTGACCTCAGTTTGGAAGAGACAATGGCTCATGTGTCTGGGGAAAGGGCCCCGGCCTTCAGCACGGAGGAGTTGGAGAAACTAGTGGATGGGGTCCTCCCCCAGTACACGCTACTCTACGGTCCTCCAGACAAACAGGTAAGTACACTGTGAGCATGCCGAATGGGCAATGCCTGTGTGGAGTGGTATGGATGGAAGATTGGGGGGGGAGAATGAGGCGTGCATGAAACAACGGTGAGTGCATGTGCGTCATGGCAAGGGATACGGGCCAATGACTGTGATGGTGCGGACAGTTATATCTTCTCCTTTTCCCCTGTACTATTCCTGTAGGTCAGCGCCCATCGGAAGAAGGATATTTGGCGTGCCATCCCAAGGAAGTCCGGACCCTGGGGGTCCACCACAGACAGAGCACCCACTGCCGGAAAAGATGGGAGGACATTTGCCGCTGGAGCAAGAAGACGGTGGAGGCCCAGCTGGGGACGGCCTCCCAACGTGAGAGGGGTGCCCGTCGCATCATGATCCCCATGATGTTCCGGATCCTGGTGGTGGCGTATCTGGAGTTGGATGGGCGCTTGAGGGCATCACAGCAGCCACAAGGGGGTGAGTACACTCTCATTCAGCTGATTCTGCGTGCAGTGGAGGTGTCTGGGTGGGGGAGGTGGGCTGTGAGTTCCCCTGGGCCAGGGCAAGTTTAGTAGGCAAGGTCCCGTCAGATGGCAGGCCATGTGGCACCCCAGCCCACCTGTATTCAGAGCCAACTACACCTAGTCAGGCTCCTGTGACTTCCATGTGTGCAGCAATCGGGCATAGGCCTTGTACCCCATGTCCCTGTGATTAATTAGGGAACTCAAAGTGCACGGCGTAGTGCAGGGGGCTTCTGTGTCTGTAGTGTCTGCCAACAGTAGCGGTATTGCATGCACTCAACATGTCTTTCTTCTGTCATCTCCCCCCTTTTTGTGGTCTCCCTGTTCTTGTGTGCATTAGCATCATCAGGCAGAGGAGCAGTGGCACTGGAGCAGGAGGGAGCTGCATCCCACATGGCCCTGGAGGGCGACACAACGGAGTCTGAAGCCACCAGTGGGACGGAGGGCGAGGGGAGCTCCACGGTGGGGACAGGAGCTGAGACCAGTGACACGGACTCCTCCTCTGATGGGAGCTTCCTTGCGGTGGCAGGCCCCTCTGTGCCCACCGCATCTACAGGTACAGCTGCCACCCCCCCTACCAGCACCGCCCTCCCAGCAGCCCCTCAGCATGTGCCCCGTGTCCGCTCACCCAGGAGGGTGGGCATCTCCTTCGCCCCAGGCACCTCAGCCCCTGCCCCAGTCAGCCCTGCTGCCCTCAGTGAGGAGGCCATGGACCTCCTCAGGTCCCTCACTGTTGGGCAGTCTACCATTTTGAATGCCATCCAGGGTGTAGAGAGGCAGTTGCAACAGACCAATGCATACCTGGAGGGCATTCATTCTGGTCAGGCAGCCCAACAGCGAGCTTTTCAGACTCTGGCCTCAGCACTGATGGCAGCCACTGTCCCTGTGTCCAGCCTCCCCCCTCCAACTTCCTCTACCCAGACCCAAACCCCTGTACCTCAGCCTATCCCAAGCACACTATCAGACCAGCATGCACACACCTCAACACACAAGGGAAGCTCTGGCAAACATAAGCACCACACGTCCCACAGGCACTCACACAAGCATCATACCCATACACACATACCAACATCCACTGCCTCCACTGTGTCCCCCTCCTCCACGTCTCCCTCCTCCCTCCTTGTCTCATCTCGACTCACACCTGCATGCACTACATCTTCAGCCACTACGTCCATCACCAGCACACCATCACCACACCCCGCTCATGTGCACTCACCACCCTCACTACCATTCACACATCCCCTGTGTCCTCTCCCAGTGTGTCTGTGAGCCCACCTCCCAAAGTACACAAACGCAGCCACACACCCACCCAACAGGCATCCACCTCACGACAGCCTCCAGCCCATGCACCTTCACCCAAAGTCAGCAAACGTACACCTCCTACAACCACTACCGCTTCCTCCACTCCCAAACCCCCTCCATCTACCCGTCCCAGTGTGTCCCAAAAACTTTTCCTGTCCAACCTTGACCTCTTCCCCTCACCTCCCCCTCCCCTTCAGTCCCCTAGGGCCTGAGCTCCTGTTCCGGGGGCCTAATTGGATCTTCCAGACCTCGCCCTTTCACTGCGCTTGGTGATTCTTTATCAGGGCGGTAAGAGGGAGGTTGGGCTGGGCCCCCGATCGCGTTCTCGAAGGAGTTTGAGTTCTTGGGCCTTATTATCATGATAAAATCTTTTGATTCTCGTGCGTGTGAAAGTGTGCTTGTTGTTTATTGGGCATTTACATGCTGACATTCGAATCGGCAAGACGCGCGATTCCTTACTCGTGTTTAATTCATGTTATTCATTGTGCGTTACCATTTCCAGGCATCCATATGGTAACATTCGAATTGGCAAGACGCGCAATTCTTTCCTCGTGCTTGAACCCTTGATATTCAATGTGCGTTACCATTTCCAGGCATTCATATGGTGACATTCGAATCGGCAAGACGAGCAATTCGTTCCTCGTGTTTTAAACCTTGATATTCATTGTGCGCTACCATTTCCTGACATTTACATGGTGGCATTCGAATCGGCTAAAAGCGCGATTCATTTCTCATGTGTAACTCATGTTGTTCATTGTGCGCTACCATTTTCTGGCATTTACATGGTGGCATTCGAATCGGCGAAACACGCGATTCATTTCTCGTGTGTAACTCATGCTGTTCATTGTGCGCTACCATTTCTGGCATTTACATGGTGGCATTCGAATCGGCGAGACACGCGATTCATTTCTCGTGTGTAATTCATGCAGTTCATTGTGCGCTACCATTTCCTGGCATTTACATGGTGGCATTTAAATCGGCGAGACGCGCAATTTCATTCTCGTGTGTAATTCAAGTTATTCATTGTGCGTTAACTTTTTCTGGCATTTTCATGGTGACATCTGAATCGGCAGGAAGCGCGATTCTTTTCTTGTGTTTAATATCACGGTGTTCATAATGTGCTACCTCTTCATGGCATTTACGAGGTGGTTTTCTAGCCAGCAAGACGCGTGATTTATTTCTCGAGTCTAGCTTATGTTATTCATGGTGCACAATCATTCTATGGTATTTACAACCTTTGTGAAAGTATGCAATGTGCACAATTCATGTTTCCTACAGTTTTTGAAAGAACAGAATGCTAGAGTTCTAGATGTGATGTAGTGTGTACATAATAATGTTTTTTCTTTCCTCGATCATCATGCAAAAGATAATGTTTGAATCTGAACATTGCATTTAACCATTTCTTGATTTCCTCTCAGGTGTCCAGTAATCTTGAAGCCTAGTTGTTTAAGTCCATTCATAGGTTATCTCTGCGTTCAGAAC
Organism: Pleurodeles waltl; assembly: GCF_031143425.1. Lineage (NCBI taxonomy): Eukaryota > Metazoa > Chordata > Amphibia > Caudata > Salamandridae > Pleurodeles > Pleurodeles waltl. The sequence continues at coordinate 105,508,718 of NC_090441.1, read as the reverse complement.
GACAATGCTTAGAGTTATAATCTAGTACTGATTCATATGATATAATCTTGATATTGTGTGTGTTAACCTTTTGCTTCCTACAGGTCTCCTTCCCAGCTTTTCCCTTCCTAATCCCCTTTTCCCCACTTGGACTCTCTTAGACTCTGTGATAATTCTAATCAGAGTATTGGAGCTGTCTTGTGGTAGAAGTGCTGGGAACGTGCACAGACCCCGAGGATCTGGTGACTCTGACAATTATTGTGTGTGTTGTCGTGGGTGAGGGTGGGGGTGGGGGTGTTGCGTGTTGCGTGTGTGTGTCACTCTTTTTTCCCTCCCCCTCCCCTGTGTCGTAGGTGCAGTACTCACCGAGGTCTTCGCCGCCGGCGTTCGTGCTTCTGGTAGAGGAGCAGGAAGACAAAGGCAGGGAGTATCTGGAGTTCCGGTTCCTTGGCGTCCTGGTTCTTCGTGGGGTGTGTAGAGGTGAGCGTTTTCCCTTCCAAGTCCTGTTTCTGCCGTGTTTTTGTTCGCGGTGGATCTGCCCCGGAACAGGTGGCAGATTGGACTGTTGTAATACTGTGGGTGGTACATTGTCTTCCCCCTGTCTGTTGGCGGTTACCGCCGCGGTGTTTGTTTGTACTGCCGTGGCGGTCGGAGTGTTAAAGTGGCTGTCTATGCTGGCGGTTTCCGCCATGGTCGTGATTCCATTTTTTTTACCGCCGGCCTGTTCGCAGTTTTACCGCCGCTTTAACACCGACCGCCAGGGTTGTAATGACCACCATATTGTCTTCAGGATCTATGCCATGGGTATACAGGTGTGTAAGCCCAGGTATGAGGGAGAACAGAGAGGAAAACTTACCAAGCAACTGGTGACAGTCCCTCTGCTGTTCTGAGGTCAGGGTAAGGGAGAGATTGACACCCTCTAATGATCCATCCTGCTTCTTGGACGACAGGAGATTGGGGAGCAGTTCACTCTCCTTTTCCACCCCAGTATCTGTCACCAGAAGCATAGTGACTTCAGACATCTTGAGGAGGTTTGCATGGAGCACCCATAAGTGGGTCCTAGTGGTCTTGAGGTCCACCAATCAGGGGACCTCCCCCTTTCTCTCCTTTACCTCATAGGGCCTATACCAGCAGTCCTGGAGGGCCTGGGGCTCAACAGGCTCCAGAAAATATACTTTTTTGCCCGGTTAAAACTCAAGCAGAATGGCCTGGTCATACCAGAGCTTCATCATCTCCTGGCTGGCTTCCAGATTGGTAGTTGATTTCTTCCAGAAGTGCTGCATCTGCTTTTGGAGAACAAGCATGTAGCTGACTACATCTGGGGTGAGGAGCTTCGTGGACCACCACTCTGACAGGTCTCCTAACAAGATGGCATAGAGGAGTCAAAAGCGCTGAGCCCAACTCTCTTCTGTGGCACCTGTAGGCAAAAAGCAGTCATGGTAAGAGGACATCCCACTTGCACCTCCTGGGCTCAGGAAGGCCCATAAACATGCCTTAAAGGGTCTTGTTGAGTCTCTTAACAAGTGCATTAGTCTGAGAATGATAAGCCACGGGGAACGTGTAAGTTACTCTGCACTCATTCCACATGGACTTCTCATATGCAGACATGAAGTTACTGTCCGTTAGACAATACGTCTTTGGTGAATCCCACCCAGGTAAATATTCTTATCAGGGCCTTAGCCACTGCCGGTGCAGGTACACAGACCTCAGAGGTATGACCTCTGGGTATCTGGTGGCATGGTCCACCAAAACCAGCATAAAGCTGTTGCCTAAGACAGTCCTGGGGTCCAGAGGCCCAACAATATTGATGCCCACACTTTCAAGGGGGGAGTTAATGATAGGCAAGGGAACTAGGGGAGCCTTTAGCTTTTACGATGTCTTCCCACTGGCCTGGCAGGTAGGACATGACCTACAGAAGGCATCTGAGGCTTTATTTATTTGGGGCTATTAAACGTAGGAGTAAAGCCTAATAAAGGTCTTGTCCTGCCCCAGGTTTCCGGCCACAGATATATTGTAAGCCAGTAGGAAGGCTCTGTAGCACTGGGGGACCACCAACACACTAGTTGCCCCATGATTCTTAGACTCACTATATAGGAGGTCATTCTCCAAACAGATCAGGGGAACTTCAGAGGTGTCACAAGCTGCCTAGGCTTCTGCTTGCCACCTCAAGCCCTCTAAAGTTGGACACTCCTTCTGCTCTTTAACGAACTCCTCCCTAGGGAGCCCACCCTCAACTTGACAGGCAGGTCTCCCAGGGCAGCAATGTCCTCCCCGGTAGTTTCTGTAGTGACAACCTCAGATTCAGCTACCTCTTGAACCATGAACGTTTCAGGGGCTGACTTCCCACACCCCTTGCCCTTACTCTTATTTGCAGTTTAAAAAAGTAAGGGTGTGCCTGTAAATCACTTCCGCATTGAGGCTAACATAATGACCAAAGAAAAATGGAGAGTGCAGGAAAACAATTTTTAGCCATAAGGAAAATCTGCCAAACAACAAATATTTGTTTGTGCAGCACAACAGTCGATTGTGACAAACTAAAAAACATTACCTCAATGGAAATATATATCTTTCTGCTCAATCTATAGAGAAATTTATTGTCTTTATAATACATTTGAGGGTATGCCAATAATGAAAAAATCATAAAAATACACATAAGCTCTCCTCAACAAACATGACAGCTACATGCAAACAATTTACGTCTAATCATGAAGAACACATCCTGTGGTCACTGCTTGTCTATCCTACCCCACCTATCAAAACATTATAGTATTTGGCTATTACAATTGTCCTTTAAGGAGGTCACCTGGGATAACAACAAATTGCTTCTTTTTTTGCTACTCCATGCATTTTCCCAACCTAGAAAATTAACAAAATTCGTCCTTTTTCGGCTCCTCCAATGAATAGTTGGTTGACACATTTTGGCCTTTATAGAATTGCAGGCCTCATCAGGATGGGTTTAGATAGGTGACTAACAACTCTAAAATAAAAAAATATAATATATATGGCATACTTATTTTTGCCCTTTTTTCACATTACTACTTAACGTGAAGACATGAGTAGAACCAAGCATTAATTATTGAAGGAAAGCAGACAGTGCTGTTTGCAAGCACTTACAAAGTCTAAATATGTATTCAAAACTTATTGTGCTAAAAAAAAGTGATAATCCCTTAATGTATGAAGTTGCCAACACCATTATTACACAAAAGAAACTCCACTCCTAATGGCAACATGCTCATACAATGTAAAGCACCTCCCAAATATTACACAAGCAGCATTCGCAGCATGACCTTCCACTTGTCCTGAAGACCAAAATAGAGTGCAAACCAGCAATGGAATATAATGCACATCAGTTTATGCGAATGAAATCAAAATACACTGAGATACATGCTTGAATGAGGGCAAAGATGTCATACCTTATCGCAGCATTACTTACAAGAGGTATCCTGAGTCCTCAAATCTTATTATTTAAAAATAACCAACAACCCTTACACTTCTATTCTCTATAGTGCTTGCCTGGCAACCTGTGGAAACAAATGTGCCGGTTGCAGGTGATTGGGAACTATCAGCATACGTTGCCATTGTGACCGAACCTCAAGTTTAAAAAAAATCTTACCCGCACTAGTTGATATTTAAAACATCAGGTCTGTATATAATGAAGACAGCTTGTTATGTCCTGTTATAATGGACTTGTTTAAATCTGACTTGGCAGGGGAACATGTTATTATAAACAGGGAGATTGTGACTATTAACTTAAGCACTTACTTAAGTATAGAGAAGGCCCAGTAGCTTCCAGGGCAACACCCTCAGGTTCTGCTACCTCCTGGACTGTGGGACTTTCAGGGGCTGACGTCCCACATGCCCTGCCCTTCCTCCGTTAGGCAGTGGCCTTAGCGTCCTTAACTTCCCTCTTATGCAGCCAAGGACCATGTGGTCATACACCCTTACTCAGGCAACTCTAACATCTCCAGGTGACCAGACTGTGTGCTTCAGATCATTGCCTTACAAACAATCTACAGTTATGACAAGGCTTACAGGTAGTTTTAGAGAACTTGGGACTTCCCAACTCAAAGGGAACCACAACCACTAGATAGTGATTCTCATGATTATCTACTACTACAATCTGGTGAAATGTATTGGGTATCATCTGCTCTGAGGACACCAGATTACACCTTACATTTGTCATACTGGTTCCTGTGTTCCTCAAAGCCTCTGCCCATTGATGGTGACCCCCTGCATGTACTTGGAAGTATTTGAAGCCATGTGGACTTTCAACGCCATCTCCTTGTAAGCCAGGGATACTAAGGTAACCTCTACTCTCTCCCTGGTACTAACTGTGACCACCTTCTCCCCAAGCACTGCACTGGACAACCCTGGATTCTGCCCACCAGTTGGGGGCTGTTCCCTCTTGAGGCATCTCCCTTCACATGCCCATGCTTGTAGCACTCAGTGAACTGGGGGGTAGATTCTTCCTGTCTACTTATTGAAGAGCCCTTTTTTATCAGGTTGGGACTGGTTACCTTTCTTTTGTGAACTATTTTGGGCCCTTTAGAGAACTCTTTATTGTTCTTACTTTTTCTCTCCTCTCTTTCTTCTGTAGGGGACACTGTCCACCATTTGTTGACAGTTGTGGTGAAACTCAAGGTAGACATGTGTTGTATTTTGCCTCAAAATAAGTTAAATATGTTTCCCAACATTCACCACTGGTCCGTGAGCCCCCATTCATATGGAGCATCTTAAGGCTGCTGGCTTCCATGTGTGTCCATATCAGCAGTGTGGCCAGCCAGAATTGGAGATCTGGGGTGGGCAGGCGCCTTCCACACCATAGTTCCCTACCTTTTAAACAGGACTAAATCGAGGTTGATGAACCTATGGAGGTGTTTGTCACCGTTCCCTCTGGGGCAAAGTCCCAACAGGCAGGATTTGGGCTTGGGCGTGAGGGTGTACCGCGCAAACTCAGCAACTGTGGGAGTGATCACTTGCCAGACCGGGTGCAGCATCAGGCAATCCCACACCATATGGTAAAACCCTTCATCTACCATTTTTCTCTAAGGACACTCAGGGGCCAGGGTTAGGAACATGTGCTTCATGCGCTGGGGAGAGGTATGCACCCGGGACCAAGCCTTACCTGACAACAGCTGTGGGAACACTCCATCCGATCTAGCACGTGTTCCCACTGCATAATCTGGCAATGTGGAATTGAGGGACATGTAGAGTGTAGCAATAGTGTGATGAGTAAAAAATACATGTAATGTAGGAGATGTCAATCAATCAATCAATAATTTTTTGTAGAGAGCAACTACTCACCTGTGAGGGTCTCAAGGCGCTGGGGGGGGCCGAAGGGGGTCAGGCAGAGCCTCATTATAAGAGCCACATCTTGAGGTTCTTCCTGAAGATGGTGAGTGATGGGTTTTGTCTGAGGTACTGGGGTAAGTTGTTCCAGCTCTTCGCTGATAGGTAGGTGAAGGACCTTCCTCCGGTGGTAGTTTTCTATATGTGTGGGATGGTGGCCAGTGCTTGCTGGGTGGAGCGGAGGGGTCTGGCGGGGATGTTGAAGGAGACTCAGTGGTTTAGATAGGCCGGTCTGATGTTGTGAATGGTTTTGTAGGTGTGGGTGAGCAGCTTGAAGATGATTTGTTTCTCCACTGGGATCCAGTGGAGGGTCCTCAGGTGCTAGGAGATTTGTTCCTGGTGGGGAAGGTTCAGGACGAGTCAGGAGGTAGCTTTCTGATGTTTTTAGTTGTGGTGCCGTTGTGGAGTGCGTTGCCGTAGTCTAGCTTGCTTGTGACTAAGGCGTGGGTGACTGTCCTGCGTCAGTCTACTGGGATCCATTTGGGATCCATTTGAAAATCTTTTGGAGTTGGTGGTGGGTGTGCCAGCAGGAGGAGGTGGCCGTGTTTACCTGTTGGGTCATTGATAGGGAGGAGTCGAAGATGATTCCTAGGTTGCGGGCGTGGTCAGTTGGAAAAGGCAGGGCACTGAGAGATGTGGGCCACCAGGATTCGTCCCAGGCTGAGGTGGAGTTTCTGAAGATGATAAGCTGGAGGTTCCACTTCCCCTGTGTTCCACGTGGTGTGCAATGCATGTTGTATTGTGTGGAATGTCAGAAAGTGACCAGGCCCTGTGCCATAAGTATCATTAGGGGCTTCAAAAACATGAGGGCGCCCTAGTTGACTCCCGCTTCCCACCATAGACCTTTGTCATATCATTGTGCCATGCCATTGAGCCACGGTATGTCCCACATCACGATGGACGGAGAGTACAGAGGATGAGGCCCTTTACCATGTACAAATCATACAGCGCCTCATTTTGGGGCAAATGGTTGGGTCAGACAGACACGTGTAGATGCTGGTGCCACCTAGGATCTCACAGAGGGGTGCCAATTCAAGGCAAGCAGCTGATCACAGCTAGGCCATTGGCCATTGCAGCTATGCCACTGCAGAACACAGGTCAGAATTGGGCGCACCAAGTCTGCCTTCAGTTAGAGATTGTTGGAGGATGGAAAGTGCAACCTGTTGGAAGCCTCCCTCCATATCAATTCAAGCAAGAGGCCATGAAGCTCACAAAAAATACTTTCGGGAAGCACTATCGGGAGTGCCGCAAAAAAATAAAGTAATCGGGGTAGCGGCAGCATCTTGGAGATCGTCACTTGGCCCAGTGGGGCCAACGGTAATGATCACCAGAAGGGCAGAGACTGACGGATAGAGCCCACTTCCTTATCCAGATTGCCTTCCTGTATGTTTTTTTTCCAAGTGGTATATCTGAACACCCAGATATTTGAAAGTATCACAGCACTACTGTAGCTGGGCCCCAGCGGGTCATCCCAATGCAGTTCAGGGTGTGGTACTAGAGGGAAGAAACAGGATTTAGGGCAATTCAGCCTGAGCCCCGAGATGTCCGCAAAGTCATCCAACAAGAGCATTAGGCCCAGCAGGGTGGCTTCCACATCATGAAGATAAACCAGGGCATCTGCATACAGCGAGATGAAGTGGTGTATGCTCAGCTCCAGAATCCCCCATTGGGATGCCTGTTGTCAAAGTTTGCAATCCAACGGCTCCACGGCAAAGGCAAAAAATAGTGGTGAGAGTGGACACCCCTGTCTGGTGCCTCTCTGCACCACCAAGCTGTCTGACATCAGCTGACCTGTCCTGATCATGGCAATCGGACTATTATACAGAGTATAGATCCATCCCAAAAAGTCAGGGCCAAACCCCATGGGTTCAAGGGTCAGGAGGAGGAAGTCCCAGCTCAGGACATGTAAAACTTAAAAGTACATGTCCAACTTTTTAACCCCTTCTGTGCCGAGGACGTAGTGGTTACGTCCTTCAGCACAGTGCTGCTGTGCCGAGGACGTAACCACTACGTCCTCGGCACACATCCCAGAGGGAGCGCTCTCGCTCCCTCTGTGTGCTTCCCCCCACCCCCCCATCACGCTGGAAGCTCTGCTTCCAGCGCAATTGAAAGAGAAATGCTCAGCATTTCTCTTTCAATCACGTGGGGGAGGCCCGGAGAGGCTTCAAAGGGAAGGAAATGGGGGCAGAAACCTCTAGGCACCAGGGATCATTGTTTATTTTATTTTATTTTTTTTTGGTTCTGTTTTAGGTGGGGAGCGACCCCTTAGGCAAGGGTCGCTCCCCTAGGGGGAAATTATATTTAGGCCATTTCTGGCCCCCTTGGGGGCAGATTGGCCTATTTTGATGAGGCCAATCTGCCCCCAAGGGGGGCAGAAACCACTAGACACCAGGGAGTTTTTTTTTTGTTTACGTGAATTTCACGCAAGGGGAGCGACCCCTTAGGCAAGGGTCGCTCCCTGGGGGGGGGGGGAGAATTATTTTAGGCCATTTCTGCCCCCCTGGGGGGTAGATTAGCCTATTTTGCTTAGACTGATCTGCCCCCAACGGGGGCAGAAACCACTAGGCACCAGGGATTTTTGGTTTTTTTTTGTTTTACAGATGGGGTGCGACCCATTAGGCAAGGGTCGCTCCCCTGGGGGGCAAATTGTATTTAGACCATTTCTGCCCCCCTTGGGGGCAGATTGGCCGATTTTAGGTCAATCTGCCCCCAAGGGGGCAGAAACCACTAGTCACCGGGGATTTTTTTTTGGCGCCAATGTCACGCAGGAGGAGCGACCCCGTAGGCAAGGGTCGCTCCCTGGGGAGGTTGGGGGGGTGGAAGGGCAAATTTATTTTAGACCATTTCTGCCCCCCCGGGGGCAGATTGGCCTATTGTTATTAGGCCGATCTGCCCCCAGGGGGGGCAGAAACCTCTAGGCGCCAGGGCAAATTGTTTTTTTGTGGTTTTTTTTTTGTTTATTTGTTTTTTTAGAGATGGGGAGCGACCCATTAGGCAAGGGTCGCTCCCCTGGGGGGCATATTGTATTTAGACCATTTCTGCCCCCCTTGGGGGCAGATTGGCCGATTGTAGGTCAATCTGCCCCCAAGGGGGCCGAAACCACTAGGCACCAGGGATTTTTTTTTTTGCGCCAATGTCACGCAGGGGGAGCGACCCCGTAGGCAAGGGTCGCTCCTGGGAGGGGGGTTGGGGGGTGGGGGACAAATTTATTTTAGGCCATTTCTGCCCCCCCTGGGGCCGGCTGAGCTAGAGGCCAAAATCCACAGGTAGGCACAGTTTTCCATGAAAAAATGTGATGTGTCCACGTTGTGTTTTGGGCCATTTCCTGTCACGGGCGTTAGGCCTACCCACACAAGTGAGGTATAATTTGTATCGGGAGACTTGGGGGAACGGTGGGTGCAAGGAAATTTGTGGCTCCTCTCAGATTCCAGAACTTGATGTCACCGAAATATGAGGAAAACGTGTTTTTTTAGCCAAATTTTGAGGTTTGCAAAGGATTCTGGGTAACAGAACCTGGTCAGAGCCCCACAAGTCACCCCATCTTGGATTCCCCTAGGTCCCTAGTTTTCAAAAATGTGCAGGTTTGGTAGGTGTACCTAGGTGCCGGCTGAGCTAGAGGCCAAAATCTACAGGTAGGCACTTTGCAAAAAACACCTCTGTTTTCTTTAAAAAAATGTGATGTGTCCACGTTGTGTTTTGGGGCGTTTCCTGTCATGGGCGCTAGGCCTACCCACACAAGTGAGGTATTGTTTTTATCGAGAGACTTGGGGGAAAACTGGGTGGAAGGAAATTTGTGGCTCCTCTCAGATTCCAGAACTTTCTGTCACCGAAATGTGAGGAAAACTTGTTGTTTTAGCCAGATTTTGAGGTTTGCAAAGGATTCTGGGTAACAGAACCTGGTCAGAGCCCCACAAGTCACCCCATCTTGGATTCCCCTAGGTCTCTAGTTTTCAAAAATGCACAGGTTTGGTAGGTTTCCCTAGGTGCCGGCTGAGCTAGAGGCCAAAATCTACATGTAGGCACTTTGCAAAAAACACCTCTGTTTTCTTTCAAAAAATGTGATGTGTCCACGTTGTGTTTTGGGGCGTTTCCTGTCGCGGGCGCTAGGCCTACCCACACAAGTGGGGTACCATTTTTATCAGGAGACTTGGGGAACATAGATTAGCAAAACAAGTGTTATTGCCCCTTGTCTTTCTCTACATTTTTTCCTTCCAAATATAAGAGAGTGTGTAAAAAAGACATCTATTTGAGAAATGCCTTGTAATTCACATGCTAGTATGGTCACCCCGGAATTCAGAGATGTGCAAATAACCACTGCTCCTCAACACCTTATCTTGTGCCCTTTTGGAAATACAAAGGTTTTCTTGATAGCTATTTTTCACTCTTTATATTTCAGCAAATGAATTGCTGTATACCCGGTATAGAATGAAAATGCACTGCAGGGTGCAGCTCATTTATTGGCTCTGGGTACCTAGGGTTCTTGATGAACCTACAAGCCCTATATATCCCCGCCACCAGAGGAGTCCAGCAGACGTCACGGTATATTGCTTTTAAAAATCTGACATTGCAGGAAAAAGTAAGAGTAAAACGTAGAGAAATATTTATGTTTTTTTCACTTCAATTTCAATATTTTTCTTTTTCAGTTGTTATTTTCTGTAGGAAACCCTTGTAGGATCTACACAAATTACCCCTTGCTGAATTCGGAATTTTGTCTACTTTTCAGAAATGTTGTGGTTTCTGGCATCCATCATTGGTTTCATGCCCATTTCTGTCACTGACTGGAAGGAGGCTGAAAGCACAAAAAAATCATAAAAATGGGGTATGTCCCAGTAAAATGTTAAAATTGTGTTGAAAAATTGGGTTTTCTGATTCAAGTCTGCCTGTTCCTGAAAGCTGGGAAGCTGGTGATTTTAGCACTGCAAACCCTTTGTTGATGCCATTTTCAGGGAAAAGACCACAAGCCTTCTTCTGCAGCCCCTTTTTCCCATTTGTTTAAAAAAAAAAATATTTCACTGTATTTTGGCTAATTTCTTGGCCTCCTTCTGGGGAACCCACAAAGTCTGGGTACCTCTAGAATCCCTAGGATGTTGGAAAAAATGGACGCAAATTTGGCTTGGCGAGCTTATGTGGACAAAAAGTTATAAGCGCGAACTGCCCCAAATAGCCAAAAAAAGGCTCGGCACAGGAGGGGGAAAAGGCCTGGCAGCGAAGGGGTTAAACACAATGCACCCGGACCTATGGGCTATTTAGGGCCTACCCTTTAGGTGACATATGAATTATAAAGGAAGGTTTAGACCTCGCAAAAGGTTTATTTTGCCAGATGGAAATGACAGTTTAAAAGTGCACTACAGACTGTAGTGTTAGGCCCGAGACATGTTTCAAAAAGCTACTTTAGTGGGTGGGACAATAAGTGCTGTAGCCCCAATAATAGCATTTAATTTACAGGTCCTGAGGTGCACTTTACTAGGGACTTATAAGTAATTAAGTGTGCCTATTGGGTGTGAGCCAATTTTACCATGTTTAGAGGAGTGAGCACAAGCACTTTAGCACTGGTTAGCAGTGGTAAAGTGCAGACTCCTAAAGCCAACAAAAACAAATTTCAGCAAAACAGGTGGAGAGAAGGCTAAAGGTTTGGGGAAAGACCGCTCTAAGGCTGTTTGGCCTAACCACAATTTATACAAGAGAAAGCAAAAGCTTACAGGGCATTCCTTCCACCTGTACCCAAATCCCTGCATATATTTCTCTGTAGTGTTCTGAAGAAGGTGCAACCCTTATTATGTCAGTTATCTAAATCCACAGGCGTATCGCGTATGTTTCCTTCAGCACGCCTCCCAGCATTGAATAGTTCTCTCTAGATTAGAAGCAGATTTTCAAAACAATCTCTCACTGAATATAAAATGTGTTAAAATATACACAAGCCACAGAGGCCACAATGCAAACCTAGACCTACATCGGATGTAGTGTTTCAGTATGTATATTACTGAACCCAACTGTGGTCTTCCCCCACCCTTGTCCCTCTTGCTGCGTTTGTGTCCTTTCGCTAACCCCAGTGTGACTACCTTGTATATATCATGCATTTGCACCTCCTTCCTCTTGCTCTTCTTCTTTCCCTATTAAGAAATAGGGTTGAATGGGGTCAAATATAAGTGACGGAGAACTTCTAGAGAAATACAAAAGGAACCAATAAATGTTGACGATGTTGGAAACTGCTAGGCTGACTTCACAGTAGTCACTAGTGCCTTTCCACGGCTCCATGCCTATCGGGCAGAGCGACAAGGCATCTCACTTGTGAAGGTCCTACTTTCCGGGACTGACAGCTGACAACCAGTAACAAAGCACGCATTGCTAAGCTGAGCATATGAGCGAAATAGTGCCCCCGGGTACCTTCACTTACCTCCTTAATGAAAGAAAAAGGCCAATTGGGCCACACTTTCAAGGTTAAATACCTCCATCAGGGTGCTGGTGTGGAATAGCTGCTTCATTGGTAACTGGTCATGAGACCATGTACAGTGACGTTTTAGGATAAAGGCAAAGTGGGCTCTGGGCCACAGTCCCAGCCTTTCAGAGGGGACCCTGATAAAGCCATCTTTGCTCTGCTATAACTGCCAATGTTTCAGATTGGTATGTGTCTCATTTTCATAGTTTCAATGTAATTATGAGTGACATTTCAAAGGCTATGAGTGACACATTCTCATGAGCAATATCAAGTAATAAAGAAGACTAGGGAAATATATAAATTCCAGAAATTACAACCATTTGAGCATCAAGAAACTCAAAGTTAACTGCTGCAATGCACCAGAAATAGAAGGGCACTAACCTAGTGCCCTTCACAGACTGGGCCCCCGGCTCCTCTCTGCAATCAATAATGCAGAGGAGAATCCCATGTGATGAAACTAGGCAGAGTCTCCAATAAGATGTGAGAGGCACCAACACGGATCTCAGGCTCCCTATATGCCTGTGAGATCATAAGACAGGGAGTGTGATAGTGAACATGGCTGCCCAGCCTCTGTATGCTGAAGCAATGAAAGGAGCAGCACAGATTCATAGTTAGTTACAACTTCGCCGTCTGCCCTGATGACACCCAAGTTGGGGAGCAGTCTGATTGCCCGGGCATTACAAACAAGTGACTGCTGCCAACGACATGAGCAGTAAGCATTGCTGCATTGGAAAGCTGAGAGTGGGAGGCACTCATTAAGGTCACAGCTAGGTAGCTGGAAGTTATTTTAAGCATGCCCGGTGCTGGAGATAGTTGTTGCCCATCCAGCGTGCCGCCTGCGGCGCTATAACCAGGCAAGTTGTACAGCCACAGTCATCAGTGGCCACTAGCCACACACACCATCACCTCACATCACCCAAAAACAACTTAGATTAATCAGTGCACTAGTAACACAGCTAAAAAACTGAGCAGAGCAGAGACAGACTGCGTAACTCACACTACAGGGGTGCAGACAACTCAGAATGACGCCAATAGCAGCCTAATAGCTTCAAAGTTAGCACTTCTACATATTGGCCCTCATTACAACCCTGGCGGTTGGTGTTAAAGCGGGAGTAACACCGCCAACAGGCCGGCGGTAAAAAAAATGGAATCATTACCACGGCGGAAACCGCCAGCACAGACAGCCACTTTAACACTCCAACCGCCACAGTGGTAGCAACAAACCCTGCGGCGGTAACTCCCAACAGACGGGCAGAAGTCAATGTACCGCCCACCACAGCACAACCCGCTCATCCGCCAGCTTTTCTGGGGCAGTACCGATGCCATCAAAAGCACGGCTGAAACAGTACACAGAAGGGAAAACACTCACCTCTCGACACTCAATGAAGAACTAGGACGCCATGGAGCCCGAACTACAGGTGTTACCGATGTTGGTGTAGCTTCTCATCTACCAGGAGTACGAACTTTGTCGGCGACGACCACGGTGAGTACTGCACCTAGCACACAGGGGAGGGGGGGAGGAAAAAGAGAGTGACACACACACGCAACACCCAACACCCCCATCCTCACTCCCAACACCATACACACAAACACATGCAACAACATTACATATCCACCCTGTAACCCTCTGGAAGAACACAAGGACAAAAGGAATTGAGTCAAATGAGTGTCATATTAGAAATAGTCAGACATATGTTACAAATTCCAAAACAGTATTTACAATATATACAATATGTACATAAGGCGGTACATTGTCCACTCAAAATGTCCGTGGGCCACAGGGCCATATCACATAGGCCAAGCCCACACTCGAATCCTGCCTCAATACGGAGAGAACACTGCAGGGGCATCAGGTCAAAAACACACAGGCACCTCATGGGGAAGGAAAAGGGGGGGGGGACCTCAGCCAGAAGATGGGACAATGCCACTACACCTGAAGGGGGCTCCATACCCACAGCGATGTCCTGGGGAGTACAAAGCCACAGTCTCTCAAGTCTCTCAAGTGGGTGGTTTGCCCACTACCTAGTCCTGGGGAGTGCAAAGCCACAGTCTCTCAAGTCTCTCACGCGGGTGGTTTGCCCACTGCCTGGTCCTGGGGAGTGCAAAGCCACAGTCTCTCAAGTGGGTGGTTTGCCCACTGCCTGGTCCTGGGGAGTGCAAAGCCACAGTCTCTCAAGTGGATGCCTTTTTCCACTGGTTCTGGAGGGGGCTTTGTGCCCAGTGTGCTTCATCCTGTCAAGGTTAGGGTGAGTGGATGTCTTTCTCCACTGGTTCTGGAGGGGGCTTTGTGCCCAGAGTGCTTCATCCTGCCAAGGATAGGGTGAGTGGATGCCTTTCTCCACTGGTTCTGAAGGGGGCTTTGTGTAGGAGGCTGGCCTGGCTTATAGTGGGTACCTGATGGTACTTACACCTTGTGCCAGGTCCAGTTATCCCTTATTATTAGATTAGTAGTGTTCTAGCAGCTTAGGCTGATAGAGGTAGCTATAGCAGAGCAGCTTAGGCTGAACTAGGAGACATGCAAAGCTCCTACTATACCACTTATATCATATAGTGCTATATCATAAGAATCACAATACTCAGAGTTACTAAAAATAAAGATACTTTATTTTACTGACAATGTGCCAAAAATATCTCGGAGGATATACTCCCTCAGGAGGTAAGTAAAATACACAAAATATACACACAAACCAAAATCAGGTAAGTAAACAGTTAGAAAAGTAGTGCAAACACTGTAGAATACAATAGAATGCAATAGGACTAGGGGCAACACAAACCATATACTCCAACAGTGGAATGCGAACCACGAATGGACCCCAGGCCTAGTGTAGTGTGTAGAGGGTCGCTGGGAGTGTTAGAAAACACTAAGGGTGTCTAAGATACCCCACCCCAAGGCCCTGAAAAGTAGGAGTAAAGTTACCCTACTATCCCAGAAACACACTAAAGTTGTGATAGGAAGTGCAAGGACAACAACTGACTGCAAAGCACTGAAGACAGATTCCTGGACCTGAGGACCTGTAAAGGAGGGGGACCAAGTTCAAGAGTCACGCAATTGTCCAGGGGGAGCAGGAGCCCCCTAAACCCCGGATGAAAGTGCAAAAGGGCTGCCTTAGGGTGGAAGAAGCTGAAGATTTTGCAACAACGGAAGATGGCAGGAACTTCTCCTTTACACAGAAAATGTCCCACGGCGTGCTGGAGGATGCAGAGTTGTTTCCACGCAGAAAGACCGCAAACAAGCCTTGCTGGCTGCAAAGGTCGCAGTTGAAGAAAATGGGTGCTGCCCGAACCCAGGAAGGACCAGGAGGTCGCCCCTTGGAGGAGGAGACAGAGGGGGCACTCACCAGTACAGAGAGCCCACACAGAAGTAGGCAGCACCCGTAGAAGCACTGAAACAGGTGTTCAAGAAATCTGAGCATGGCAGTCATCTCAACACTACAAAAGAGGGTCCCACGAAGTCGGTGGTCAACTCAGCGGATTGATCAATGCAGGACGGAGTGCTGGGGACCTTTACTGTGCTGTGCACAAAGGATTTCTTGCAAAAGTGCACAGAAGCCCTAGTAGCTGCAGTTCACACAGTGCACAGGATTACTGTCTGGCGTGGGGAGGCAAGGACTTACCTCCACCAAATTTGGACAGAAGGACAACTGGACTGTCGGGGTCACTTGGTTCTAGGGACCACGCTCGTCGAGATATGAGGGGACCCAGAGGACTGGTGATGCAGACGTTTGGTGCCTGCGTTAGCAGGGGGAAGATTCCGTCGACTCACGGGCGATTTCTTCTTGGCTTCTAGTTCAGGTCGAAGGCAGACAGCCCTCAGAGCATGCACCACAGGAAACAGTCGAGAAAGCCGGCAGGATTAGGCGCTACAATGTTGCTGTTAGTCGTCTTGCTACTTTGTTGCAGTTTTACAGGCATCCTGGAGCACTCAGCGGTCGATCCTTGGCAGCAGTTGAAAAGAGAGATGCAGAGGAACTCTGGTGAACTCTTGCATTCGTTATCTGAAGAGAAACCCACATGAGAGACCCTGAATAGGCATCAGAGGAGGATTGGCCACCTAATCCAGGTAAGCGCCTATCAGGAGGGGTCTCTGACATCACCTGCTGGCACTGGCCACTCAGAGGCCTCCACTGTGCCCTCACTCCTCTGAATTCAAGATGGCAGAGGTCTGGGACACACTGGATGAGCCCTGGGCACCACCCCTTGGGTGGTGTGGACAGGGGAGTGGTCACTCCCCTTTCCTTTGTCCAGTTTCGCGCCAGAGCAGGGGCTTGGGGATCCCTGAACCAGTGTAGACTGGCTTATGCAAGGAGGGCACCATCTGTGCCCTTCAAAGCATTTCCAGAGGCTGGGGGAGGCTACTCCTCCCCAGCCCTTAACACCTATTGCCAAAGGGAGAGGGTGTAACACCCAGAGGAAATCCTTTGTTCTGCCTTCTTGGGACTGGGCTGCCCAGACCCCAGGAGGGCAGAAGCCTGTCTGTGGGTTGGCAGCAGCGGTAGCTGCAGTGAAAACCCCAGAGAGCTAGTTTGGCAGTACCCGGGGTCCATGCTGGAGCCCCAGTGATGCATGGGATTGGCATCCCAATACCAGATTTGGCATGGGGGAACAATTCCATGATCTTAGAAATGTTACATGGCCATATTCGGAGTTACCATTGTGAAGCTACATATAGGTATTGACCTATATGTAGTGCACGCATGTAATGGTGTCCCCACACTCACAAAGTCTGGGGAAATTGCCCTGAACAATGTGGGGGCACCTTGGCTAGTGCCAGGGTGCCCTCACAGTTAGTAACTTTGCACCTAACCTTCATCAAGTGAGTGTTAGACATATAGGTGACTTATAAGTTACTTAAGTGCAGTGTAAAATGGCTGTAATATAACGTGGATGTTATTTCACTCAGGCTGCAGTGGCAGTCCTGTGTAAGAATTGTCTGAGCTCCCTATGGGTGGCAAAAGAAATGCTCCAGCCCATAGGGATCTCCTGGAACCCCAATACCCTGGGTACCTGGGTACCATATACTAGGGAATTCTAAGGGTGTTCAAGTGTGCCAATCAGAATTGGTAAAAATGATCACTAGCCTGCAGTGACAATTTTAAAAGCAGAGAGAGCAAAAGCACTGGGATTCTGGTTAGCAGAGTCTCAGTGACACAGTTAGGCACCACACAGGGAACACATTTAGGCCACAAACTATGAGCACTGGGGTCCTGGCTAGCAGGATCCCAGTGAAACAGGCAAAAACAAACTGACACACAAGTAAAAATGGGGGTAACATGCTAGGCAAGATTGTACTTTCCTACACAACCCCTCCCCCCAAACGAGGGACAATAAGGCTAACCTTGCCCAGATGAGTCTTCATTGTCTAAGTGGAAATATCTGGAGAGTCCATCTGCATTGGAGTGGGTACTGCCAGGTAAAGGTTCCCTGTAGGGAGATGGACCACCTCAACAATTTAGGGTTTTCACCTTTCATTTGTTTTAGTCATAATAGAGGTTTGTGGTCTGTCTGAACAATAAAGTGAGTACCAAACAGGTATGGTCTCAACTTTTTCAGTGCCCAGACCACAGCAAAGGCCTCCCTCTCTATGGCAGACCAACGCTTTTCTCTAGGGGTCAACCTCCTGCTGATGAAAGCACCAGGTTGATCCTGGCCCTCAGTATTAAGCTGTGATAGCACTGCCCCAACCCCCAATTCAGAACCATCAGCCTGGACTATGAACTTTTTGGAGTAGCAAGGACTTTTTAGGACAGGTGCAGAGCACATGCCCTGTTTGAGCTCATCAAAAGCCTTTTGACAGCTAGCTGTCCACAATACCTTTTTAGGCATCTTCCTACTAGTGAGGTCATTAAGAGGAGCTACAATGGAGCCATCATTCTTGATGAACCTCCTATAGTACCCTGTGAGGCCTAGAAGGGCTCTCATCTGGGTTTGAATTGTAGGGGGAGCCCATTCCATAATGGTCTGGATCTTCCCCTGTAGTGGTGCAATCTGTTCGCCACCTACCAGGTGGCCTAGATAAACCACTTTCCCCTGCACTATCTGGCACTTTGAAGCCTTGATAGTGAGGCCTGCCTTTTGCAGGGCCTCCAAAACTTTCCATAGGTGGACCAGGTGCTCATCCCAGGTGGAACTAAAGACAGCTATATCATCTAGCTATGCTGCACTAAAAGCTTCCAAACCTTGCAGGATTGCGTTCACCAACCTCTGAAAAGTGGCAGGTGTATTCTTCAAACCAAAGGGCATCACAGTAAACTGATAGTGCCATCCAATGGTGGAAAATGCAGTTTTAGGTTTAGCATCTTCTGCTAATTTAATCTGCCAATACCCTGCAGTTAAATCAAAAGTGCTTAGATACTTGGCAGAAGCCAGTGTATCTATTGGCTCATCTGTCCTGGGTTTAGGGTGAGCACCTGTCTTGGTTACTTGATTGAGACCTCTATAGTCAACACAAAACCTCATTTCTCTTTTACCATCCTTACTATAAGGTTTTGGGACAAGCACCACTGGGTTAGCCCAAGGGCTTTCTGAAGGCTCAATCACTCCTAAGTCCAGCATCTTTTGCACTTCTTGTTTAATGCAATTCCTGACATGGTCAGGCTGCCTATAAATCTTACTCTTGACAGGTAAACTGTCTCCAGTATTGATTGTGTGTTCATAGCAGGTAGTTGTACCTGGTATCAGTGAGAAGAGGTCAGAAAATTGTCCAAGGAGATTAATGCAGTTGTCTTTCTGCTCAGCAGTAAGGCAATCTGCTAGCACCACTCCCTCCACTAAGCCATCAGCTTAAGTGGTGGAAAAGAGATCAGGGAGAAGGTCACTCTCTTCTTCCTGTCCCTCATCAGTTGCCATGAGCAGGGTTAAGTCAGCCCTGTCATAGTAGGGTTTTAGGCGGTTGACATAGAGCACCCTAAGGGGACCCCAGGTCTACCAAGTAGGTAACCTCACCCTTTTTTCTCAACAATGAGATGGGGTCCACTCCATGTGTCCTGGAGTGCTCTTGGGGCCACAGGCTCCAATACCCACACCTTCTGTCCTGGGTGGTACTGGATCAGGACAGCCTTCTGGTCATGCCATTGCTTTTGCAGCTCTTGACCGGCCTGAAGGTTTTTACTGGCCTTTTTCATGTACTCAGCCATTCTTGATCTTAGGCCAAGTACATAGTCCACAATGTCCTGTTTAGGAGCTTTTAAAGGTTGTTCCCAACCCTCCTTCACAAGTGCAAGGGGACCTCTCACAGGGTGCCCAAAGAGGAGTTCAAAGGGGCTAAAGCCCACTCCTTTTTGGGGTACCTACCTGTAAGCAAAAAGGAGGCATGGCAACAGGACATCCCATCTCCTTCTGAGTTTTTCAGGGAGTCCCATAATCATACCTTTGAGAGTTTTATCAAACCTCTCAACCAGACCATTTGTTTGTTGATGATAAGGAGTAGTGAACTTGTAAGTTACACCACACTCCTTCCACATTGCTTTCAGGTATGCAGACATGAAGTTGCTTCCTCTGTCTGACACCACTTCCCTAGGGAAGCCCACTCTGGAAAACATTCCCAGGAGGGTCTTTGCCACTGCAGGAGCTGTAGTGGTCCTTAAGAGAATTGCTTCAGGGTACCTGGTGGCATGGTCCACTACCACAAGGATAAACCTATTGCCTGAAGCTGTTGGAGGGTCAAGGGGGCCAACTATGTCAACCCCTACCCTTTTAAAGGGCACCCCAACCACAGGAGGTGGAATTGAGGGGGCCTTTGGTGTGCACCAGTCGTGCCACTGGCTTGGCAGGTCACACAAGAGCGACAAAACTCTTTAGTGTCCTCTGACATATGAGGCCAGTGAAACAATGGAACAAGCCTGTCCCAAGTTTTACTCTGGCTCAAATGCCCAGCCAAAGGAATGTCATGTGCCAAGGTTAGAAGAAACTCCCTATACTGCAAAGGGATGACCAATCTCCTGGCAGCTCCAGGTTTAGGGTCCCTTGACTCACTATACAGGAGGTTGTCTTCCCAATACACCTCATGGCTATCACTGACATCCCCATTCTGCTGTTTGACAGCTTGCTGCCTCAAACCCTCTAGTGTGGGACAGGTCTGCTGTGCCACACTCAGCTCTTCCCTAGCAGGCCCCCCTGCACCCAAAAGCTCAGCAGTGTCTGCTGCCAGCTCCTCTGGTGTAGGTTCTGCACAGGGAGAGGATTCCTCTTCCTCAAAAGGGGAATCTTCTGGAGAGGGAGGGATAGTGGGCAAGGATTTACCCTTACTACCCCTAGCTTTTGGGAGCACTTGGTCCATTGTTCCAGGATCCAACTTTCCCTGTCCTTTTTGCTTCTTGGCCTGAGCCCTTGTCAAAGCAAAAATATGCCCAGGAATGCACAGCATTGCTGCATGAGCCTCCAACTCCACTTCAGCTCAAGCTGATGTCTCCAAATCAATGCCTAGTAAGCAATCTACAGGTGATTCAGTGGCTATCACAACTTTCTTTGGACCAGTAACCCCCCCAGGTTACAACACCCATGGGGTGGCGAAGTGTGTTATTGTGAGCATCAGTCACTTGGTACTGCTGACCAAGTAGGTGTTGATCAGGGTGAACCAGTTTCTCTATCACCATAGTTACACTGGCTCCTGTGTTCCTGTAGGCCTCAACCTCAACACCATTTATTAGGGGAAGTTGCTTGTACTTGCCCAAATTAAGGGGACAAGCAACCAAGGTGGCAAACTCCATACCCCCATCAGAGACTAAAACAGCCTCTGTGGTCTCCCTTACAAGACCAACCCCAACTAAACTACCAATGATGAGCCCAGCTACACCCTTAGATTGGCTATTTGTAGTAGACTTCCCACCACCACTGCTATTACTAGGGGCACTAGAGGTTGCAGTTGGGGTTGTGGTAGTGGGAGCCTTGGTGTTTTTCTTTGGACAAGTGGAATCACTTGCCCAATGGCCTTTTACTTTACATAAATAACACCATGGCTTCTTTTGATTGTGGGAAGAGGATTTGGACCCACCACCCCCAGAGGATTTTTGTGGGCCTGATGAAGACTTAGAATGTTTTTTTACATTTGTCCCCACCCTTTTCAGAAGACTTAGCATCCTTCTTGCCATCCTTGTCACCCCCTGTATGAACTTTTCTGTTCACTCTTGTTCAGACCCATTTGTCTGCCTTCTTTTCCAATTCTTGAGGAGAGGTCAGATCTGAGTCTACCAAGTACTGGTGCAACAAATCAGACACACAATTGTTCAAAATATGCTCTCTCTGAATTAAATTATACAGGCTTCCATTGTCAGTCACCTTACTGCCATGTAACCAACCCTCCAAGGCCTTCACTGAACAGTCTACAAAGTCTGTCCAGTCTTGAGAGGGCTCTTTTCTGGTATCTCTGAACTCTATCCTGTATTGTTCAGTGGTTAAGCCAAATCCATCCAAAAGTGCATCTTTCAAAACTTTGTAATTATTAACATCACTTTCTCTGACAGTAAGGAGCCTATCCCTACCCTTACCAGTGAAAGATAGCCACAAGATAGCAGCCCACTGCCTTTGAAGGACCAACTGTACCATACAAGCCCTCTCAAGTGCAGCAAACCACTTGTTAATGTCATCCCCCTTCTTGTAAGGGGTGACTATCTTATGCAGGTTTCTGGAATCTTGTTCTCTCACAGGATTACTATCAAAAACACTGCTGTTGCCACCATGGGGAACTAACCCCAACCTCTGCCTTTCCCTCTCTACATCTAGAGATTCCCTGTCTAAGGCCAGCTGCTGCTGTCTTAGCTTCAGCCTGGCCTCTTCCAACCTCAGCATTCTGAGTTCCCTTTCCATAGTGTTATCCTCAGGGTAGGAGGCTTGGGAATTCTGAGACACAGAAGAAATGTGGGAATTGGCAGAGTGAGACCTGTCTCTAGCTGGCTGGACTCTAGTAACCTGGCCTTTAGGAGTGAAAGGTGCCCTACTAGTGTGTGACCCCCTCCCACTACCAGTGTCACTAGATGGCCTGTTAGCTGGCAGGTCTTTGGATGAACCCTCCCCAGCATCCTCAGGGGACTCCTCTGAGTCTTGTTGGGTACCCCCCTCCTCTACCTCCTCAACATGGGATTGGCCAGACTGGTTCTGGTCACTTTCTAGGAGAAGGCTAGGGAGAAGATCTTTTGTAGGTTTCTTGCCAATGCTTAAACCTCTTTCAATGCAGAGACCCCTCAAACTTTTAAAGTTTAAACTACCATAGGTTGCCTGGACAACTGTGGGAGTAAGTTCTACTGCAGACATGATTGTTAGAAAGGGTTTAGGACAGAGAGAAAAAAGTTTTAAAACTTTGAAAGAAAAGAGAAAAAGTTTTTTAAACTTTTCAAAACTTTTCAGAAACGTTTTAGAAAGTTTAAAGCAAGAAAGTTAAACTGTTTAGGTTAACTGTGTATATTCTGAAGTATTTGGTATATGTTTTTCTTATGAAAAGCACCAATGACAAAGTGGTAAAGCAGTTACATGTACTTATCCCACCGCTGCACCACCAATGTAGGAGGCTGGCCTGGCTTATAATGGGTACCTGATGGTACTTACACCACGTGCCAGGTCCAGTTATCCCTTATTAGTAGATTAGTAGTGTTCTAGCAGCTTAGGCTGAACTAGGAGACATGCAAAGCTCCTACTATACCACTTATGTCATATAGTACTGTATCATAAGAATAACAATACTCAGAGTACTTTATTTTAGTGACAATGTGCCAAACATATCTCAGAGGATATACTCCCTCAGGAGGTAAGTAAAATACACAAAATATACACACAAACCAAAATCAGGTAAGTAAACAGTTAGAAAAGTAGTCCAAGCACTGTAGAATACAATAGGATGCAATAGGCCTAGGGGCAACACAAACCATATACTCCAAAAGTGGAATGCAAACCACGAATGGACCCCAGGCCTAGTGTAGTGTGTAGAGGGTTGCTGGGAGTGTTAGAAAACACTAAGGGTGTCCATGATATCCCACCCCAGACCCTGAAAAGTAGGAGTAAAGTTACCCTACTACACCAGAAACACACTAAAGTCGTGATAGGAGATTCTGCAAGGACAACAACTGACTGCAAAGCACTGAAGACGGATTCCTGGACCTGAGGACCTGTAAAGGAAGGGGACCAAGTTCAAGAGTCACGCAAGTGTCCTGGGGGGCAGGAGCCCACTAAACTCCGGATGAAGTTGCAAAAGGGCTGCCTCCGGGTAGAAGAAGCTGAAGATTCTGCAACAACGGATGGCAGGAACTTCTCCTTTGCACAGAACATGTTCCACGGTGTGCTGGAGGATGTAGAGTTGTTTCCATGCAGAAAGACTGCAAACAAGCCTTGCTAGCTGTAAAGGTTGTGGTTGAAGAAAATGGGTGCTGCCCGGGCCCAGAAAAGGCCCAGGAGGTCGCCCCTTGAAGGAGGAGACATGGGGCGCTCAGCAGTACAGAGAGTCCACGCAGAAGCAGGCAGCACCTGCAGAAGCACTTAAACAGGCATTCAAGAAATCTGAGCACAGCGGTCGTCTCAACACTACAAAAGAGGGTCCCACGAAGTCGGTGGTCAACTCAGCGAGTTGAGCAATGCAGGACAGAGTGCTGAGGACCTGAGCTGTGCTGTGCATGAAGGATTCCTTGCAAAAGTACACAGAAGCCCTAGTAGCTGCAGTTCACACAGTGCACAGGATTACTGTCTGGCATGGGAGGCAAGGACTTACCTCCACCAAATTTGGACAGAAGGACCACTGGACTGTTGGGGTCACTTGGATCCAGCTCCTGTGTTCCAGGGACCACGCTCGTCGAGATGAGAGGGGACCCAGAGGACCGGTGATGCAGAAGTTTGGTGCCTGCGTTAGCAGGGGGAAGATTCCGTCAACCCACAGGAGTTTTTTTCTTGGCTTTTAGTGCAGGGTGAAGGCAGACAGCCCTCAGAGCATGCACCACCAGGAAACAGTCGAGAAAGCCGGCAGGATTAGGCGCTACAATGTTGCTGGTAGTTGTCTTGCTACTTTGTTGCAGTTTTGCAGGCGTCCTGGAGCAGTCAGCAGTCGATCCTTGGCAGAAGTTGAAGAGAGAGATGCAGAGGGAGTCTGGTGAGCTCTTGCATTCGTTATCTGAAGAGAAACCCACAGGAGAGACCCTAAATAACCCTCAGAGGAGGATAGGCCACCTAATCCATGTAAGCACCTATCAGGAGGGGTCTCTGAAGTCACCTGCTGGCACTGGACACTCAGAGGCCTCCACTGTGCCCTCACACCTCTGCATTCAAGATGGCAGAGGTCTGGGACACACTGGAGGAGCTCTGGGCACCACCCCTGGGGTGGTGATGGACAGGGGAGTGGTCACTCCCCTTTCTTTTGTCCAGTTTCGCGCCAGAGCAGGGGCTGGGGGATCCCTGAACCGGTGTAGACTGGCTTATGCAAGGAGGGCACCATCTGTGCCCTTCAAAGCATTTCCAGAGGTTGGGGGAGGCTATCCTCCCCAGCCCTTAACACCTATTGCCAAAGGGAGAGGGTGTAACACCCTCTCTTAGTGGAAATCCTTTGTTCTGCCTTCCTGGGACTGGGCTGCCCAGGCCCCAGGAGGGCTGAAGCCTGTCTGTGGGTTGGCAGCAGTGGTAGCTGCAGTGAAAACCCCAGAGAGCTAGTTTGGCAGTACCCAGGGTTCATGCTGGAGCCCCAGGGATGCATGTACCAGATTTGGCATGGGGGGACAATTCAATGATCTTAGAC
Source organism: Pleurodeles waltl (assembly GCF_031143425.1). Lineage (NCBI taxonomy): Eukaryota > Metazoa > Chordata > Amphibia > Caudata > Salamandridae > Pleurodeles > Pleurodeles waltl. Next base: position 105,484,251 of record NC_090441.1, on the reverse strand, counting down.
ATATTACATAGCCATATTCGGAGTTACCATTGTGAAGCTACATATAGGTATTGACCTATATGTATTGCACACGTGTAATGGTGTCCCCGCACTCACAAAGTCTGGGGAAATTGCCCTGAACAATGTGGGGGCACCTTGGGTAGTGCCAGGGTGCCCTCACACTTAGTAACTTTGCACCTAACCTTCACTAAGTGAGGGTTAGACATATAGGTGACTTAGAAGTTACTTAAGTGCAGTGTAAAATGGCTGTGAAATAATGTGGATGTAATTTCACTCAGGCTGCAATGGCAGTCCTGTGTAAGAATTGTCTAAGCTCCCTATGGGTGGCAAAAGAAATGCAGCAGCCCATAGGGATCTCCTGGAACCACAATACCCTGGGTACCTAGGTACCATATACTAGGGAATTATAAGGGTGTTCCAGTGTGCCAATCAGAATTGGTAGAAATGGTCACTAGCCTGCAGTGACAATTTTAAAAGCAGAAAGAGCATAAGCACTGAGATTCTGGTTAGCAGAGTCTCAGTGACACAGTTAGGCACCACACAGGGAACACATTTAGGCCACAAATTATGAGCACTGGGGTCCTGGCTAGCAGGATCCCAGTGAGACAGGCAAAAACAAACTGACACACAAGTAAAAATGGGGGTAACATGCCAGGCAAGATGGTACTTTCCTACACTTTGCGCCCAGTGAGCTTCATCCTGCCAAGGAGAGGGTGAGTGAATGCATTTCTCCACTGGTTCTGGAGGGGGCTCTGTGCCCAGTGATGCAACACTTTGGGTGTGGCAGTTCACAGTCCCTCACCTGGGTGTCTGAGCCACGAGATTTGCAGTGACCAGGATGCCTTATAGTCCATGAATGCAGGGCTAGAGTCCATCCAGCGACGTCTACGGCTCCACACTGGTGGTAGTGCCGGTGCGGGACCTGACAGTGGTGGAGGGAGGCTCCAGCCCCTCTCCTGCAGCCTCGGACGGCTGCCTACTGGGGCTGCTGCTGCTGGCAGTAGTGCTACTGTCAGCGGTGCAGGTTGCGGTGCTTGCGGTGGGGCTTGCGTCAGTGCTTGCCGCGGTGCAGGCGGCGGTGGTGGCCGCGGTGCATGTGCCGGTGCTGCCAGTGGTGGGGGGAGGCTCCAGCCCTTCTCTTGTAGCCTTGGACAGCTGTCTACTAAGGCTGCTGCTGCTGACAGTAGTGGTGCTTGCGGCGGTGCAGGTGGTGGTGCAGGTGGCAGTGCTTGCGGTGGTGCTAGCGGCGGGGCTGGTGGTGGTGCTGACCGCGGTGCAGGTGGCGGTGCTGGCAGGCCTTCACCTGCAGCCTCGGACGGCAGAAGTGCCTTGCCTGGTGTTTTGTGCCCTTTCCTCACCTTGGCAGATGGTGGTGTGACCTTGGGTCTGGCAGCTGGAGTCTTTTAGGTGGCATTGCTGGGTGGTTGTGTCTCCTTCCCCTTGCTGGATGCTGTCCCCTTCTTCACCTTGCCAGGTGGCAGAACGGATTTTGCCTTGGCAGGGGTTGGTGGCACACTGGCTGGGCTGATGGGTTCCCCCTTTGATCCTCTGACAGCTGCAGGAACCACAGCAGACGTGGACTTGGTGGCTGAGGTGCTGGGCTGTGTTTTGGCCACCCTTGCCTGAGGGGAAGGACGGGGGAGGGCTAGGGAAGAGGTCAATGTTTGCCAGGAAAATCTTAGGGACACTGGGGCGGGAAGAGGGAGAAGGTCTGGGAGTGGAGGAAGAGGGAGTGGTTGTAGGAGGTGTCTGTCTGCTGAGTTTGGGTGCAGGTGCATGAGCTGGATGCTATTGGGAGGTGGATGGCTGTTGGGTGGGTGGGAGCTTGCGTTTGTGTACTTTGGGAGGAGGGGTCACAGACACACCGGGAGAGGACATAGGGGACGTGTGCATGGATGTGTGGGTGGTGACTGCCAGTGAGGGGTGTGTAGTGATGGGCGTGCTGGTAATGGAGGTAGTGGATGAGGATGTAGTGCATACAGGTGTGAGTGGAGATGCTACTGGGAGGGAGGTGGAGGAAGAGGGGGACCCAGTGGAGGCAGTGAATGTTGGTGTGTCTGCATGGGGATGGTGCTTGTGTGAGTGCCTGTGAGATAAAGTGTGGTGCTTGTGTTTGCCTGAGCCACTTTTGTGTGTTGAATTGGGTGAATGCTGGTCTGAAGGTGTGCTTGGGATAGGTTGGGGTTGAGGGGATTGGGACTGGGTAGAGGAAGTTGGAGGGGGGAGGCTAGAGACAGGGACAATGGTTGCCATCAGTGCGGAGGCCAGAGCCTGAAATGCTCTCTGGGCCTGAGGTGCCTGGGACGAAGGAGATGCCAACCCTCCTGGGAGAGCGGGTATGGGAAACATGCTGAGGGGCTGCTGGGAGGGCGGTGCTAGTAGGGGGGTGGCGGCTGTACCTGTTGTTGGGGTAGCACAGAGGTGTCTGCCACAGCCAGGGAGCTTCCATCTGAGGAGGAGTCGCTGTCTGAGGTGTCCCCTCCTGTCCCCGTCATGTTTTTTTCCTCACCCTCCATCCCACTGGTGCCCTCACCGTTGGTGGATTCGGCCCCCAGGCCCATGTGGGATGCAGCACCCTCCGTTACCGGTACCTCTGCTCCTCCGCCAGAAGATGCTAATGCACACAAGGACAGGGTGAAAAAACAAAAAGGAGGGGGAGAGACAGAGGATACACTTGGTGAATGCCAGCAACAACACTACTGTTGGAGTACACAACTCACAGGGAACAGCCCTATACACTAGGCCATGCACTAACAGTTGCAATGCCAGTCACCAGCCAGTGGGGTACAATGCCTAATGCCATTAGCTGCACACCTGAAACAAACAGGGCCCTGACCAGTAGTAGATGCCCACTAACACTATTGGGTTTGGAGTGCTTCAGAGCCTGCCCAACAAGGGACCTACCCTGCCATGTTCGCCCTGGCCTAGGGGCACACACAGTCCACATCCCCACCCAGGGAAAAGCTTAAAACACGCAGAGTAATGAATCAGAATTTGTACTCACCCCCTTGTGGCTGCTGTGATGCCCTCAAGCTCCCATCTAACTCCGGATAGGCCACCACCAGGATGTGGAACATCAGAGGGGTCAGGATACGACGGGCACCTCTTCCTCGTAGGGAGGCCAGCCTCAGCTGGGCCTCCGCCGTCTTTCTTGCCCAGCGGCGCAGGTCCTCCCACCATTTGTGGCTGTGGGTGCTCCGCCTGTCAAAGACCCCCAGGGTCTGCACCTCCTTGGCGATGGCACACCAAATACCCTTTTTCTGATGGGTGCTGACCTGCAGGCAAAAGGCAGCAGAAAAGGGAATTAGTTAACCGTCCGGACCGTCCCACTCATGGCCCACCATATTCCTCCAATCCCCTGATGCACATACATTGAACACCATACATGCAGCACTCTGGCCAGGACACCTCAGCCCCCCCCTACATGTGGCTTACATACATAGCACTCCATACATTCATGACCCACGCATCATGCTCACAGTGTACTCACCTGTTTGTCCTGAGGACCGTAGAGTAACATGTACTGGGGTAGGACCCCATTCACCAGTCTCTCCAACTCCTCCGCTGTGAAGGCAGGGGCCCTTTCCCCAGACACTTGAGCCATTGTCGCTTCCAGACGCAGGTCACAGCAGGACTTGCTGTCACGACTCACGTGCTGCTTGCGCCTGGAATTTGCAGATCTGGTGGCGTGAATCTTCAATGTTCGGCTTTGGCCCAAAAAGGGGCGACTCTTTCTGGTAGCCACGGTGCTGTAGGCAATGGAGACACCAAGAACAGACCGTGCCCTTCAGAAAGTAGCGCCAGAGGGAAAAACCCCTTCCAAAGGGGAAAAACCTCCAAACAGGAAAAGTCCTGGAGAAAAACAAGAACAACAAACAGGAATCCAAAAGGAGCAAAAATCAGAAAATACAGAATGCTGAGTCCAAAACCAAAAGGCAAGGAAATCAGGAGCGAAGACACCAACTGAGCAGAAAGTGTTGCAGCGCAAGGAAAGAGGAAAAACACAGCCCTTATATACCAACAAACAGGAAGTGACCCACAGGAAGTAAAAGGACACCATCTTAGATAGGGAAACAATATATAGAACAGAATAGTAGAGGAACCATAGAGAATAGGGAACAAGGAATGCTGGGAAAGCACAGGAATCTGGGAAGGAGGAAAAGACATAAAGAAAGGCACACAACAGACTGCAAACAGAAGAAAGGACAAAGAAACGAAGAAAAACAGGTAAGAGGGTTCAGAGACCCCTGGGACAGTGAAAGGCAGAAGGAAGAACGAGGCCCCAAGCAAATCTGGGGCCTCGAAACGCGCAGGAGAGGCTGGGGGCGCGCCGCGTCTTAATAACGCGGTGCGCGGCCCGAGCCGAACGCCCGGCCGAAGTCGAGCTCTCGGCTCGCGCCGCACCGCGCGGCGCGACAGTAGGTCCCCCTCCCGAAGGCCCAGGTTTAAGAGGGAATAAACAGTGAAAGCGTTGAGTCAGGAGAGGAGCGTGAACGGAAGAGGCATCTTCCCATGAACATTCACTGAGAGGATAACCCTTCCAATGAATCAGATACTGAAGTCGTTTATGAAAAAGACGAGAGTCACAGATTTCCTGCACTTCATATTCAGGAGCATCATTCACAAGGACAGGAGGTGGACAAGGAAACTGACGTGAGTAAGGATCAGGCACATAAGGTTTAAGCTGAGAAACATGAAAAACCGGATGGATCTTCCATGTATGGGGTAAGTGAAGACGGACAGTGACAGGATTGACCAACTGGAGAATACGGAAAGGCCCATAGTAACGAGGTGTGAACTTGTTTTGAGAGAGACGTGAGGGCAAGAATTTGGAGGAGAGCCAGACTTTATCTTGCAGATGATAATTTGGATTGGTTGTACGTCTCTTGTCTGCAGCCTTCTTCATATACCTCTTGGTATGTAACAAATTAGATCGAATTAGTTTATGGAGTTGGAGGAGGCGTTTGGAGAAATAGTTAATAGCAGGTAGAGGAGAGTTGGATTGTGGAGAAGTAGGGAAAGAGGTAGGATGAAAACCATAGGAACAGAAAAAGGGAGTGACCTTGGAGGCACTATGGACTGAGTTATTGTAGGAAAATTCAGCTAAAGAGAGGTAAGTGCTCCAGTTACTTTGGGTAGAATTGCAAAAGCATCGAAGATATTGCTCTAGTCCTTGGTTCAGACGCTCAGTCTGTCCGTTGGTCTGAGGATGGAACCCTGAAGACAGGGCTCTATTCATATTCAGTGTTTTACAAAAATGCTTCCAAAATCGGGAGATGTACTGAGGTCCTCTATCAGAGATTATGGTATGTGGAAGTCCATGGAGACGGAAGACATGATCTATGAATATTTGACCTAGTTCTTGGGAAGTAGGCAGCTTTTTTAGGCCAGTGAAATGAGCCATCTTTGTGAAAGAATCCACTGTGACCATGATAACCCGGTTTCCTGCTGATGGTGGGAGCGAACACATAAAATCAGTAGAGATAGTATGCCATGGGGCCGATGGAACAGGCAAAGGTTGTAGTAATCCTGCCGGTCTGGTGTGAGGTATTTTGACTTGGGCACATATGGGACAGGCCTGAACGTATCTTTCCACATCCAGTTTCCAGGTAGGCCACCAAAAAAATCGTGAAAGTAATTCTTGTGTGGCTTTGATGCCTCTGTGACCAGCTACAGGGGAATCATGGCACATTTGTAATGCTTTCTTTTGCACCTTGTTTGTAGGGAGGAATATCAGGTCTTGGTAATAAAAATATCCTTGTTTCTTGTACAATAATGGTCTTAGTTCTTCTATGTCATGGTCCGATAGGTTGGCGTATTCTTGTTGTACTTCTTCCAGGAAAGACTGAGCCACTCCAATGATCTTACTGGGTTCTAGAAGATACTGGGATGAGGAAGGAGAACACTCTGGATATCGGCGAGACAGAGCATCAGCCAGAATGTTTTGGGATCCTGGAATATATGTAATATAAAAATCGTACTGACTGAAGAAAAAGGCCCAGCGGGCCTGACGACTATTCTGGCATACAAAATTTCTTAAACATTGTAAATTACGGTGGTCTGTCCTCACCTCAAATGGTTCCTTGGAACCCATCAGAAACTGCCTCCACTCAAGGCAGGCTGTTTTCAGAGCCAATAATTCCCTTTCAAGTACGGAATAATGTTGTTCAGCTGTGGAAAGGATATGAGACAAATAGAAAACAGGATGTTCAAGGCCATCATCCTCTTGTCGTTGGAGTAAGACAGCTCCGATGGCTCTCTCAGAAGCATCAGTTACTACTATAAATTGCTTGGTGGTATCTGGATGTCTTAAGATGGGGGCTTGGGTGAAGGCTCTCTTTAAGCTTTGAAAGGCTGCTTCAGCAGCCTCAGTCCAGACAAATCCCTTCTTTAAATTGTCCTTCTTTAAGGTGTGAGTTATGTGGCTAGTCTGACTGGCAAAGTCTAGAATGAATTGTCGATAGAAGTTTGCTAAACCTAGGAAACATTGTGTTTCTTTTATGGTAGAAGGAGAAGGCCACTCTAGGATAGCTTGTACCTTTTCTTGGTCCATAGCTATGCCGGTGGGACTTAAATGATAGCCCAGATATTTGACTTCCGTTATGTCGAACTCACATTTCTCTGGTTTGCAAAATAGTTGATGATCACGAAGTCTTTGAAGAACTTGTTTCACATGGGAAGTATGGAGTTCAGGATTTCTAGAATAAATGAGAATGTCATCTAGGTAGATCACGACTGTCTGATTAAGTAGGTCTGAAAACACTGAGGCCCTCATTCTGACCTTGGCGGGCGGCGGAGGCCGCCCGCCAAAGTCCCGCCGTCAGGTTACCGTTCCGCGGTCGAAAGACCGCGGCGGTAATTCTGACTTTCCCGCTGGGCTGGCGGGCGGTCTCCTTCAGACCGCCAGCCAGCCCAGCGGGAAAGAGGCTTCCACGATGAAGCCGGCTCGGAATCGAGCCGGCGGAGTGGAAGCTGTGCGACGGGTGCAGTTGCACCCGTCGCGTATTTCACTGTCTGCGCAGCAGACAGTGAAATACATGTAGGGGCCCTCTTACGGGGGCCCCTGCAATGCCCATGCCAGTGGCATGGGCACTGCAGGGGCCCCCAGGGGCCCCGCGACCCCCCCTACCGCCATCCGGATCTCGGCGGTCCGACCGCCGGGATCTGGATGGCGGTAGGGGGGGTCAGAATCCCCGCGGCGGTGCAGCAAGCTGCGCCGCCGCGGAGGATTCAATGGGGCCGCGGTACACTGGCGGGACCCCGCCAGTGGTGCCGGTCCGACCGCGGCTTTACCGCCGCGGTCGGAATCCCCATTGGAGCACCGCCGGCTTGTCGGCGGTGCTCCCGCGGTCCTCCGCCCTGGCGGTCAAAGACCGCCAGGGTCAGAATGAGGGCCTGAGTCCATAAATCTCTGGAAGATTGCCGGGGCGTTAGTAAGACCAAACGGCATAACCCTATATTCAAAATGGCCAAATGGGGTCCTGAATGCTGTCTTCCATTCGTCGCCTTCTCTTATGCGTAAAAGGTGGTAGGCTCCTCGTAAATCCAATTTAGTAAAACATTGGGCCCCTCTGATTGCTTCCAGTATGTCCCTGATGAGAGGCAAAGGATAACGATCTTTAATGGTGATTTTATTCAGACCTCGAAAATCCAGGCACGGACGAAGATCCTTAGTCTTCTTGGGCACAAAAAAGAGAGGGGCCCCAGCCGGAGACGACGATGGAACAATAAGACCACTCTGTATATTTTCGTCCAGATACTCCTTTAGAACTTCCCTTTCGGGTTCCGTGAGGGAGTACATCCTCCCAAAAGGAACAATTGTGCCGGGTTCTAATGGAATTGCACAATCATATTCTCGATGTGGAGGTAGCACAGGTTTTGACGGTTTTTGGAAAATATCCTGAAACTCCAAATAGTGGTCTGGGACCCCTTGGACCGTATTAATGGACATACCAGTGGCACCTTCAGTAGCTAAGGATCTTTTCGGAGACCAATACTTGTCGGAAGTAAAACAGTTCTCGTGACAAAATTGCGAAGACAAAGAGACTGTCCGGGTAACCCAATTTATATATGGGTTATGTCTTATGAGCCACGGAATTCCAAGAATGATGGTATGGTTAGGGGACGTAATAAGATCGAAGGAGATGTGTTCTTGATGGTTTCCCACCTGTAGACTTAACATCAGGGTAGTGGTGTCTACAGGACCAGAGGATATCAAAGATCCATCCACAGTGTGTACCTGTTCGGGTACTTCTTTTGCTTGAGTAGGAACTAGGTTAGCAGCAGCCCATGTCTTGTCCATGTATATACCACTAGCACCACAGTCTAGTAATGCCATAGTCTTTTCTTGACGACCGTCAGGAAGTTGTAACAGGACAGGAAAGATGAACAAGGCAGTTGTATTGTCATTACAGGAGCTGATGGAAGGTATAGCTGTAGATCCCGTCCCCTCCCTTCTTACAGAGGACGGGAGGTGGCGTTTCCCGAAGGTCTGGACGGACATACTGGACAGGTACGGAGTATGTGACCAGCAGAACCACAATACAGGCACAACCCTCTCTTGCGTCTGTCTTCTCGTTCACTAGCAGAGAGCGGACCTCGGGTAGTATCCACCTGCATGGGTTCCCCTTCGATGTCTCTAGCAGGAGTGCGAGGTTCCTCGGAACGCTGCAGGTATGCACGGGAGCTACTTGGTTGGGTAAACCCTCTACTCCTTTTCTTTTCCGATCTCCGTTCCTGAAGACGATATTCGATGGACAGTGCTTGATCCATCAGGCCACGAAGATCTTCCGCTCTGGTAGAATGCACTAGTTCATCCTTTATTTCTTCTTTGAGTCCTCTACGAAATAATGTTACCAGAGTACGTTCCACCCAAGTGGTCTCTGCCGCCAGCTGACGAAAACGGGTTATATATTGCAGGACGTCTTGGGAGCCTTGTTGGATGTCGCACAAGGCTTCTTCAGCGGAGGCTTCCAATCCAGGACGGCTAAACATTTGTTTGAAGCGACTCACAAAGGCGGAATAGTCTGACAATACAGGGTCGTCGGAGGACACCATCGGGGTTGCCCAGGCCAAGGCTGGGCCGGATAAGGCACTGATAAGATAACCCACCTTGGTCCTGTCGTGGGAGAATTGAGTAGGTCGGAAGGCGAAATACACCGTTAAAGCATCCAAGAACTCGCGAAGCTTGGTTGGTTCACCAGAGAAACAAGGGGTAGAAGCGGAGATTGTCGGAACATCACTGGTGCGGAGGGCCAAAGCCTGTCGTAACGCAGCATTTTCATTACGTAGTTGTTGCAACTCCTGGGCTTGTTGCTGAATCGTGGTTAACAGAGATTGCTCCGGATCTGCAGCAGCCGCCACTGTATTATCCATGGTGTTTGAGGACGTCGGAATGGTTAGGCGCTGCAATCTGTCACGACTCACGTGCTGCTTGCGCCTGGAATTTGCAGATCTGGTGGCGTGAATCTTCAATGTTCGGCTTTGGCCCAAAAAGGGGCGACTCTTTCTGGTAGCCACGGTGCTGTAGGCAATGGAGACACCAAGAACAGACCGTGCCCTTCAGAAAGTAGCGCCAGAGGGAAAAACCCCTTCCAAAGGGGAAAAACCTCCAAACAGGAAAAGTCCTGGAGAAAAACAAGAACAACAAACAGGAATCCAAAAGGAGCAAAAATCAGAAAATACAGAATGCTGAGTCCAAAACCAAAAGGCAAGGAAATCAGGAGCGAAGACACCAACTGAGCAGAAAGTGTTGCAGCGCAAGGAAAGAGGAAAAACACAGCCCTTATATACCAACAAACAGGAAGTGACCCACAGGAAGTAAAAGGACACCATCTTAGATAGGGAAACAATATATAGAACAGAATAGTAGAGGAACCATAGAGAATAGGGAACAAGGAATGCTGGGAAAGCACAGGAATCTGGGAAGGAGGAAAAGACATAAAGAAAGGCACACAACAGACTGCAAACAGAAGAAAGGACAAAGAAACGAAGAAAAACAGGTAAGAGGGTTCAGAGACCCCTGGGACAGTGAAAGGCAGAAGGAAGAACGAGGCCCCAAGCAAATCTGGGGCCTCGAAACGCGCAGGAGAGGCTGGGGGCGCGCCGCGTCTTAATAACGCGGTGCGCGGCCCGAGCCGAACGCCCGGCCGAAGTCGAGCTCTCGGCTCGCGCCGCACCGCGCGGCGCGACACTTGCAGTGTAGGTCCTCTCCTGTTGAAGGTCAGGTAGCAAGTGAGTGAAGAGATAGAAAATCGCGGTCACTTCCGCAGCGGTGCGTACCGTCACGGCCGGCGTACATCGCCATTGGCTCCTGGAACCCATAGGTCTCAATGACAACCAATGCGAAGTTGTGCAGCGGTCGTCGACCGCCTACAGCAACGGCGCACAACGCCAGTGGAATGACCTAATTTCCACTTGTCCCTCCTCACAGGTCAGGTAGCCGCCATTTCAGGGGGGCACAGGCCATTGCACCTAACTGCATCACAGCAGACGTTGGCACAACAACTGACTCTCGGATTCACATACTGGTTCTGTAAATGTAGAAAGGCATCATTATTGCACTAGATGTGTGATAATGACCCTCTGCTCACCATTTTCCTCCCTAGGCTTCAACCGCTGAGGATGAATAGGAGATGGAGACATCCTCCAGTGTACAGACCCCTGTTGGACCTTGCGACAATGGAGGACAGACACATTATACTAACATACAGACTTGATCGAACCACAATCCAAGAACTGTGTGCCCAATTGGAGCCAGACCTGATGTCAGCTATCCGCCAGCCCACAGGTATCCCCCCTCTAGTGCAGGTCCTGTCAGTGCTCCATTTCCTGGCAAGTGGTTCCTTCCAAACAATAGTTGTCATGGCATCAGGGATGTCTCAGCCAATGTTCTCCAACGTGTTGACCAGAGTGTTGTCAGCCCTGCTTAAACACATGCGCAGCTACATTGTATTCTCCCAGGTGGAGGATCTGGCCACAATGACAGCTGACTTTTATGCCCTGTGACATATCCCCAACATTATTGGTGCCATAGATGGTACACATGTAGCATTTGTCCCCCTCCCCCGGAGAAATGAATAAGTATTCAGGAATAGAAAAAGCTATCACTCTATGAATGTGCAGATGTTGTGTTTGGTGGACCAGTACATCTCCCAAGTGAATGTCAAGTATCCTGGCACTGTGCATAATGCCTTTATCTTGAGGAATAGCAGCATCCCATATGTGATGGGCCAACTCCAGAGGCACCGGGTGTGGCTAATAAGTGAGCCCAAGGTTCCCACCTAGTATATGTTGGTGTCTGGGTTTGGGGTTGTCCCTAAGGGTTAGTGTGTGTCTAACAGTTGTCCCTCGATATTTGCAGGAGACTCTGGTTACCCCAACCTCTCATGGCTACTGACCCCAGTGAGGAATGCCAGGACGAGGGCAGAGGAACGTTACAATGAGGCACATGGGCGAACAAGGAGGATAATTGAGAGAACCTTCGGTCTCCTGAAGGCCAGGTTTCGGGGCCTCCATCTGACAGGTGGATCCCTGTACTACTCACCCAAGAAGGTGTGCCAGATCATCGTTGCATGTTACAACCTGGCCTTGAGACGCCAGGTGCCTTTTCTGCAGGAGGATGAGCCTGGATATGGTCTTGTGGCAGCGGTGGAGCCTGTGGACAGTGAGGAAGAGGAGGCAGAGGAAGAAGATGTGGACAACAGAAGTAATATCGTACAGCAGTACTTCCAGTGACACACAGGTAAGACACTGTAACTTCACTTTGCTTTTCAGTTTTCTGTTGGACATTGTACATGGCAGCGTGATTTCCCTATGTCTATGGCCACTTACTGTACCCTTTGGCATCTCTATTTTCAGATATCTGTGGCCCACTCCGGCTCCTGGTATGTTTACCGGCTCCTGGTATGTTTACTGCAGCCCACTGAAGCTCATACCAATGTATACAGTATATAACTGAACATATGACTTGCAATGTTTTCAGAATGTTGTACTAATACATATTTCAATCATTTGACAGACTCAAGATTTGTATTTGTTCCAAGGTTGTTTATTTAAATGCTCATACGTAGAGGGGGATGTGCAATGGGCTGGGGTGATGGTGGAGGAGTGTCCAGTTAGAGTCCAGTCTCTTGGTATCACAGGTGCATTGTCCAATGGGACATAGGAAGGGAAGTAATGGCAGTTCAAGGTGGACAGGGTGACAGAGTGGGACAGAAGGGTGACAATCAGTCCTATTTTCTGGCGGGGGTCTTGGCAATGTTCTCTGGCTTCTGCCTGGATCGCAAGGACTGTTTGCGGGGTGGTTCCCCTTCTGCAGGGGGTCGGGTGATGGTGGCCTGTTGTTTCTGTTGCGGGCCCTCCTGTCCACTAGCGCCAGCAGAGGTGGAGGGCTGTTCTTCGGTGTGGCTAGTGTCAGGGGCCTGTTGTTGTGCCACTGCCTCCCTCATGGTGTTGCCCATGTCAGCCAGAACCCCTGCAATGGTGACCAGGATGGTGTAGATGTTTTTGAGGTCCTTCCTGATACCCAGGTACTGTCCCTCCTGCAGCCGCTGGGTCTCCTGCAACTTGGCCAGTATCTGGCCCATCGTCTCCTCGGAATGGTGGTATGCTCCCAGGATGTTGGTGAGTGCCTTGTGGAGAGTGGGTTCCCTGGGCCTATCCTCCCCCTGTCGCACAGCAGTCCTCCCAGATTCCCTGTTGTCCTGTGCCTCTGTCCCCTGAACCGTGTGCCCACTGCCCCAGACCCCAGGTCCCCGATCGTCCTGTGTTTGTGGGGTTGCCTGGGGTCCCTGTAGTGGTGGACACACTGCTGATTGACTGAGTCCTGGGGACAGTGGCATGGGCCCGCTGGGTGGGTGCTGTGCTGGTGTTTCCTGAGGGAGGAGGGTCTGTGGTGGGTTGGGACTGTGGCAGGGTAACCGACTGTCCAGAGGTCCCTGATGCGCCAGGTTGGTCATCATGATCCAGGCGTGCATAGCTGCTGTCATCACTGTGGGCCTCCTCTGGGGGGGGGGGGCTGGAAGTTGCTGGCAACACCTGTCCGGTGATGTTGAGTAGGGGCCCTGTTGGGATGAAAATGCAGTGTTATTGGATCTGCGTGTGCCATCTTGTGCATGGGTGTATTTCCCTGTATGGTTGTGATTGCCCTGTCAGCTTTGCCCTGTGTGCGTGGTGATTTTGTGGGCTAGGTGATTCTCTCTAATGGGCATGCTGTGGTGATGGGTGTCCATGCAGGTCTGTGATGGGGGTCCATGGATTGTTGTGGCATGCAGGGCTTGGTATTGGGAAGGGTGGGTTGTGATAGTGGGGTAAATGTGAGGTGGTGGAGTGATGGGGGTGAGGGTTTGTGATGGCATGCAGGTAGGGTGGGGGATATAGTAGCAAAGATTTGACTTACCAGAGTCCAGTCCTCCTGCTACTCCTGCAAGGACCTCAGGATGCATTATCGCCAAGACTTGCTCCTCCCATATTGTTAGTTGTGGGGGAGGAGGTGGGGTCCACCGACAGTCAATTAATCAATCATTTCATTTATATAGCGCACTATGTACCCGTCAGGGTTTCGAGGCGCTGGGGGGGGGGGGATGAGCTGTTAGCGGTCGAAAAGCCAGGTCTTGAGGAGTCTCCTGAAGGTGAGGAGGTCCTGGGTCTGGCGTAGGGAGGTGGGGAGAGAGTTCCAGGTTTTGGCGGCGAGGAAGGAGAAGGATTTGCCGCCGGAGGTCTTGCGCTGGATCCTGGGGACGATGGCGAGGGCGAGATTGGCAGAGCGGAGTTGACGAGTGGGGGCGTAAAAGTTGAGTCTGGAGTTGAGGTAGGTAGGTCCGGTGTTGTGTAGAGCCTTGTGAGCGTGGGTGAGGAGTTTAAAGGTGATCCTCTTGTCCACGGGGAGCCAGTGGAGGTCCTTTAGGTGAGGGGAGATGTGGCATCGGCGGGGTATGTCGAGGATCAGGCGGGCGGATTCATTTTGGATACGCTGGAGTCGTTTGATGTCTTTTGTTGGGATGCCTGTGTAGAGTGCGTTGCCGTAGTCAAGTCTGCTACTGACGAGGGCTTGGGTCACCGTCTTTCTGGTTCCTGTTGGGATCCACTTGAAAATTCTGCGGAGCATTCGAAGGGTGTTGAAGCAGGAAGAGGAGACGGCGCTGACCTGTTTGGACATGGTGAGGGCGGAGTCCAGGATGAAGCCGAGGTTTCTTGCGTGGCTGGCTGGGGTGGGTGGGGGTCCGAAGTCAGTGGGCCACCAGGAGTCGTTCCAGGCCAAAGGGGTGCGCCCGATGATGAGGACTTCCGTCTTGTCAGAGTTGAGCTTCAGGCGGCTGTCGTTCATCCACTCGGCGATGGCTTTTAGTCCCTCGTGGAGGTTGGTTTTGGCGGTGAGTGGGTCTTTGGTCAGGGAGAGGACGAGCTGGGTGTCGTCGGCGTAAGAGATGATGCTGAGGTGATGTTGGCGGGCCAGTTTAGCGAGGGGGGCCATGTAGACGTTGAACAACGTAGGGCTGAGGGAGGAGCCTCGGGGGACGCCGCAGATGAGGTTGGTGGCTTTGGAACGGAAAGGGGAGAGTCGGACTCTCTGGGTTCTGTCGGAGAGGAAGGATGAGATCCAGTTGAGGGCTTTATCTTGGATAGTCCTCTGTACAGCTACCTGGTGTCTTGCAACCACGTAACGCAGCTTCCCCCGTAGGTCGTTCCTCCTCTTCCTGATGTCACCCCTTGTTCTGGGGCCCTGTCCCACGGCGTTGACCCTGTCCACGATTCTCTGCCATAGCTCCATCTTTCTAGCAATGGGTGTCTGCTGCACCTGTGATCCGAATAGCTTTGGCTCTACCCGGATGATTTCCTCCACCATGACCCTTAGCTCCTCCTCTGAAAACCTGGGGTGTCTTTGGGGTGCCATGGATGTGGTGTTAGTGATATGTGTGAGGATGTGTGGGGTGATGTGTGTGGTGATGTGTGCTGTGAGGTGCGTGGATTGTGTCTGGGTGATGGTGTTCTGTGGCTGAGATTGAGTGGGTGCTCATGGCTTGTGTCTCTCTCTTTTTTTTTCGTTGAAAGGGTTGTGGGAAATGTGGGTGTGTATTTTATAGTGGTCTGAGTGTGTGGGTGTGGTGTGTGTATGTGTGTCAGGTGTGTGTATTTTGAATTGTCCAATGTGGTGTAGTTTTGTTAGTGTGTGTGTATTTTGAGCGCGGCGGTCTGTACTGCCAATGGTTTACCGCGGTTGAAAGACCGCCGTGGTGATTCGTGGATCGGGATACTGTGGACGTATTCCCGTTGGCGTAACGGTGTGGGTTTTGGTTCCGCCAATTTATCACTGACCTTTGGTCTGGCGGACTTGTGTGGGTATCTGTATAGTGGCAGATTTCTCTGTGTGGGTCATAATACCCGTAGCGGTAACCCGCCGCGGTCACAGTATCTTGGCGGCCGTCAGCACAGCGGTAGATGGCATTTACCACCAGGGTTGTAATGAGGGCCATTGTGTCTCACTGACCTGACTATCAGCACACTTCCTTCGAGGGAGGCAAAGAGCCTGCACTGCAGCAACCATGAGTGTGCAAGCAGGGAGTTCTGCAATGCCACGATTGTGTGCCGCAGCCAGCCAGAAAGCACACAATGAGGCCCTTGCGGTCAGGTCCGTCAAGGGATCACATACCTAGCTGCAGCGCATAATGCAAGCTGCACTGCAATCCATTGCCCAGCAGGACAGTCAGTGTGGTCAACTTTATAAAAGAAACTGCACAGCAGCCCATATACTTGTCGCACCGCAGGAGGCAGGAGCAGGACCAACCTATTAAGTCACAGGATGTGCAACCAATTCTCTGTAGCCATTGGGCCCACTGAGTCCAACCAATTCTCCTGACATCAGTAATATCACTGTATGTTGTCCTTAGTAACTTAATCAAATGTTACGTTGTAGCACTAGTCTCAATGCAGCGGAGCACAAGCAGCTGAGCCAGAGAACCCCAAGCCTGCCGGGAGCAGGGCACACAGCGGGTTGCTACTGCAGCTTGTTAGCGTGCTTTATTATAGTAGCGCTCCCGACTTGACAGCTGTGGAGGTGCTATAATGTGTGACATTGCACCTCACTGTGGTGATGTGGACCACCACACTGTAATGCACTAGTCTAACACCTGATGCATGGAACTTAGCAGGGCTGTTCTGCAGAGTCTCTTGCCCCAGTGCCCTTGAATAATTTTTAAATCCATTTTCCTTTAATTTATATTTTTCAATGCTGGTGATGTGTGAGACTCTATTACAAACATATTGCAGATAAATGTTGTGTCTATGTTTTAAGCAACTTTCAGAAACAAAAGTTTATTTTAGATCCAAATAGGACCTCATGTATGAGAAATGGTAGGGTGTAACACATGGGCGTCATTTAGAGGTCAACAGGGGTCGCACCTGCGACCACTGGCTTGCCCCTTGAGACCCCTAGCACTGATTCTGCGACCCTTGGCCTCCGAGGTGGCAAAATCTGCACCAGGAACACTTAGGTAGCTTGTCCTTAGTCCATATGGCTGTTCACTGGGGCTACACTCTATTTCCTCTCATTTTTAATTAAATTAATAGTGAATAATGTTTCATTATTCACTATTAGTTTCATAAAAAATGATTTACAATTAGCTGGAATATGACCTTGCCTGGCAGCTGAGGAAAGTAAACAAAATGCTTTTAAATGTATGTTGTATGTGTGCTTGCGGGTTAGTGTGTGTTTACATGAGAGTGTGTGTGTAAGTGTGAATGTGCGTGTGTACGTGTAAATGTGTGTGTGTATATATAAGCATGTGATTGAAATTGAAGTTCAAAGGGAGTGTGATGTCACGTCCGCTAGCCCAGGCATTTTGGTGAATTGAGGTTCATGGTGTAAATAAGATTATTCCAAGGAATGTCAGTGAGCTACTGCTGTGTTTCAATTATTGAAAGCATAGGCCACCACCCCTGAATATTAGATGCAAACTATTTTAGAATTTGGACCAGTGTGTCTGTGGACTGACAGTGACATGGGCGAATAGGGCATGAAAGAGCTGAAACTGTATCATAAATTCAAAACTGTTCTGAACAGGGCCCCCCAAAATACGTTTGGCCCAAAGCCTCTCAAATCGTTAAGGTGTCCCTGACCGTGGAATGATGGGAAACATGGGGCTGCTGCTGACCGAGTAGCGTCAGAACCAGGAGCGAGCGTGCGACGAACAGTGCTGTAAGACGCGCCACTTGCGCTGCGCCAGGCCCAGCATCTGTCGTCGCCCCCAAGCACTGCGTCTCATTGGCCACTTGGTCAGACCCCTGTATCCCTTGTTCATTTCAAAGCAGTTCCACTTCTACTGAGTAAGAGATCCCTTCTGCGTATACTGTTCCTTACTATCTCCTGAACGGTACAATTTATTTAAAATCACAACCAGTAATTGCTGGAAACCCCCTGAAGAAACCATATGTTGCACCTGTACCAACTGTGCTGATGTGTTAACTCTTGAGTTATGCCTTGGAGATATAGCTGGTTTTACCTTAATCAACACTTACGGGTTTTACCTTAATCAACACTTACAACGTTCAACCCTTTTGATTCAAACCGAGCAGAACATTGCTTTTGGGGTGACATAAACATTAAAATTGAGTTTAGCTGCGGCAGTGATTAAATGTGCCAGCAAAAATTAAACATTACAGCTGCAGAGTCCCAGATAACTAGAGGCGCTCGGCGCGCCCAGAGGCCCACTTTGCATTATTTGCACACTGTTACTGAAAGTAAATAGGAGGGTCGAAAATACCACTTTGTTAATTCAGCATTATTCACTTTTATTTCTTTTAATGCTAGAGCTTCCTGCGCGATGCTCTCAGGTGTACTTTTCTGTTCTGGCGCTAAGACTCTTGTCTTATTTATAACACTGGTTGAATCATGATCACGACATTTGGGAGTAGTAGTCACGAAGGAGCTGCAGACACAGAAGCGTTCTTTGTAGACGGTGTGGCGTAATGGTCTGAACTACCGCCCTCAAACCTGGGGGTCTATGTTTGCGTCTCGGCGTCGGCTCACCATCCCGTAATTCCGGGCAAATTGCTTAATTTCTCTGCCTTGAGACCTTTAGTGTGATTTCCCGCGCTTTGCAAATCCTGGGTTTATTTATTGTTATAAAAGAGTTTGGCCTGGACTGGGTAGGTTGGACCTTGTTGCATAGTTAATGAACGGAGTAGTTGCAGCAGGATTAGGATGTTTAACTCACTGTGATACTATGCTCAGGTGCTAGCAGACTTTGGCCCTGATTTATACTTTTGGACACAAACCTGTGTTAGCGCAGGTTTGCGTAAAAATGTATACCGCCGGCTAGCGCCATCCTGGACGCCAGCGAGTGTCATATTTAAGATATGACGCTAGCCGGCGGTAAGGCCCAGTTACCATCAAAATTATTGATGCTAGCCGGGTTGGGGAGGCGTAGGGAAAACTGGAGGTTGTACGTGAAAGAATGGCGCTAGTCAGGTCAGAGTAAAAAAATTACTCTAATCTGATAAGCGTCATTATTTCCACGCAGAACCCCATGGACATGACTCCTGTCTCAGTAAAGTCCCATGGGCATAGTCATTGGGCACAGTGCCATGTAGGGGGCCCATGTTAGGCCTCCCTATGGCACTTTGCAAAAAAAAAAAATACTTACCTGTACTTACCTAGGATGGGTCCCTCCATCCTTAAGTGTCCTCCAGGTGTGGGTGCGGGTGGGTGGGGGTATCCATGGGGACAGGGAAGGGCACCTGTGGGCTGTTTCCATGGTCTGTGACCATGGTAAAAGGCCCACAGGTCCCCTAATGCCTGCCCTGACCCAAGCGTTAAATAATGGTGCTGAGCAGGCTTAGCGCCATTATTGAAGGCCCTCCTCCTGCGCGTGATTTTTGCATGGGAGGATAAATAAGGCGCTAGGGCCTTTGAGTCCTTTTTTGCCCGGGAACGCCTACATTGCATCTTATTGATGCAAGGTAGATTTCCGCAGGCAAAAAATGACTTTAACTCCAATATTTTGGTGCTAGTCATATCTAGCATCAAAATATAAATATGGAGTTAAGTTTGCACAGGAGTTGCGTAAAAGATAAAAGGCCGTGTGTGTTAGGCCTGGCCAACATTTCATTTATACCAGAATAATCCAAGTAATTTCAGTAATTACTCATTATTCTTGTGATGTGAAATAACAGAAATTATGGGGTTACGCTACCTTGAGCAATTAAGAGTAATTTGGGTCAAAACCCTTACTGCAGGAGCACAGGAACAATGAACTAAGAGAGAACCAGCAGCTGTTCGCTACCGCTGTTCAGTTTTCTGTAGCATTCAGTGCTATTTTCTTAGTGAACAATGTATCCTATGGCCCAATAGTGCCACATGCTGGATTACACTTCTCATTCAATTAAGCATAATTCTGAGTAATTTTGACGTAATTACACTAGAGAGAATGATACAAGTTACGCCAATCCTTATTGTGTTTGTGCGCATGCACATTTCTGCATCACCTTTTGTAGATATGATGGCTGACACTGACGATGTCCCAAAAACATTTTCATTCATACAGGACATTCCATGTTCGATCTAAAAGTTTTACTCAGAAACCATAACCAGGTTCTTCACTTTCCTTGGGACTTCACAGAAATCTCCTACTTACTCAGAACTCTCAGCTGCTTGATGGACCTGTGATCTCTTGAGATCAACTATTCAAGAAGAGAAATATAAATTAGGGACAATCTAGGAAATCATAATTTTCCTTTACTTTGACCTTTTTATCCTCTCATGTTCTCAGTCCAACCTCATCCACTCAAAAGCATGGTATTTACCAGAAAATGTTTTGGAATGATTTATGCATCAACATAGATTGGTGCCAACTATTTACTGTTAGGGACCTCTGAATGCCCCCTTTACACAGTCATTATGAGCAAATTGGACTGATGCAATAGCCTATTTAGGGACTCCCAGATTATTTCATCTGGCCCTCAACAGTCATCAACTTTACAATCTTTGAGATGTTCACACATAACCAAGTTCTCATCATTGAAAGCAACCTGGTGGCCTCGCTCTCTGCCAATGAAAAGCCCACTATAAACTTAGGGCCTGATTATGACCTTGGTGGATGGGATATTCCGTCACAAACACATATCCTGCCCGCCATTTTGCAAGTTCCACGGGATACCATGGAACTTGTAATACGGCGAATGGGATATCGGTCAACTTTGTGACAGTGTATCCCTTCTGCCAAGGTCTTAATCAGGCCCTTAGTGCTCGAGCGTATTAATGTTATTCTCAATAATCACATAGTCTGCTTTGAGCCAAGCCTGTTTTGCTAAATGCTTACTATGCCGTACCCACTGCCTTCTATGCTAGCTACCCCCACAAATGCAATACTGCCACCTTCGGTGTAATGTATATGTCTTATCTGTAAAGTGCATGATATTAATGCATGAACAGTCTTGTCCATTGTGCTCAGTCCTTATCTTTAGTTCCTTCAACCTTATTGCTTTATGCCATGCACTAGGTAATGTTTCTAATGGAAATGCAGTAGTTCTAAATAAATACTAAAGAATGCTGGGTTAACAACTGGGCATGCTGCCAAATCCCATCATCAAAGGGAACGTGCAGGAACTGCATCACAGTGTGCACATTTTGGGAGAAGATTCGGATTACTCAAGTGTGCTCAATTTGTGTCTGTAACCTTATAGACCATATCAAAGTAATGGCCTGAGGCATAGATCGGAATTAATTTTGTTCTTCTGCTGCACATCAACGTCATTGACAATATGCCAGGGGTTGTTTCATCTACATAACATAGCCAGTGATGTTTAATTATATCAGCTAGAAATCCTTTTAACTCACTGTCACAATAGCCTCTTACGTGTCTTCTCGCGCTACACAACACTAGGTACCAAGCTGGGTATACAATACTTAATTGTAAATGTTATAATGTACCAAACAGCGTCCGAGATTGGTCTGTTTCTATGTGTTATACATTATGGTGGCTCATGATATTATAGAGATAAATGTTTTTGGTCCAGTATTATGCAGTTTGAACAACTTTACACTCAGTAGTGGTGGATTCAGACAACTTCACATCCAACTAAGTACACAAAAATACAAAGAACAAACGATGGTATAAAGATAAAAGATGTGTGCCCTTGTGTGTGCTACACCGGACCACTCCCTTGCTACAAATGGGGTGCAACTTGTGTGTGATCAAATGTCACAGTCAACTTTATAATGAAATGGCCAGAAGCACACCAAGTGCAATATTACAATCCACATAATAGTAACACAACATGTACATATGTGTAGTGCAATTGTCAGTTTTTATTCACAAACTGTGTTTGAGAAGAAGCAATATGTGCCAGTTATAACCAAATGCTAATACAGATTGTATAGCTGTTATCCCATCATGATGGCCACTAGTATGGCTCAATGTGTGTTTAGTAATAAGAGTGTAGATACACCCATCAATCAATTGTACAGTTCGATGTTTGCAGAGTAAGAGAAGGATGAGTACAGCCAATCCATGTTTCATCAAAACCAAGTTTTCAAGATTAATATTTATCCAGGTTAAAAAAAGTTACAATGTGGTAACCAATTGTAAATGAGGTGAGCCTCAGACGTAAAATAGGCATTTGTCAAATTCGAAATACCAATAGTAGTAGCAATAAATGTCTACTTCAGTGTCCTGACCATTCGTGGTGGATCAGTTGTGGTAAACGCCAAAATGTTTTCTCATTTCATCATCATTGACTAAAGTGGACTGGACCTGCTTGGCGTTGAGATGATGGGGCTAGATAGGTGATGTTTAAACATCTTTTCCTTTTTAAATGTTTATTATTTTTACATACTGCTCCTTTGTAACAAAGACAGCGGGTGCACACAGTCAATTTTGTGAGTGATATCATGTTCACATTGAACAGGGCTCATTTCCCAGCATGTAACAAGTTGGTGCCTCTCATATAAATGAATGCACTCATTACCCTAGAGTGCCTGTGTCTACAGTCTGTGTTGCAAAGGAGTGAGACAAATACTGTGGTTGGTACTGATATTCTAAATAAGTGCATTGTGTTTGTTTGTCTAGAACTTCCAGAACTCGAGGATGCTCTGGATGACAAGAGCCCTCCTTTGGAGGGAGATCTGTGGCTGCAAGGACAAGTGATTAGTCACTTTCCCATCTCAGTGACAACTGCTGCATTTGGTGAGATATTCCTTCCTCATTCCACGGCCAGATACTGATGCTTCTTAAATTATCCACTTTTCTGTCTCAGACTCTCTACGATTGAAAGTAATTAAGAAAAGAAAATGTGTTGCCCTATGACCACTTATATTAACTACCTCCGCGCATGCCACATTTCTCATTCACCTTCTGCCTCTTCTATGGCATCCATTAGACAGTTTGATTTTCTACCTTCCATTAACCATGCAATTAAGCCTACTATACGATATGCTCAACCTGGCAATAGCCAAGCATGAACCTATCCCAATGTCTAATTAGACCTTACCTTATCCAACACTTCTTAGTTACATACTCAGAAATAAAATATATGTTGTACATTTAATGAATTGAGGTGGATGATGTAGTGGAGGTCTCAGTCTAAACTGAGAAGGGAGGAGGGAGTAGGGTAGGAGCAGAGCCATGGGAACGTTTATGATAGGCTATTAGTTTCCCCCCAAAAATGCTGCCCTACAAGGTTGACTTAATTAAAGTTGCATGATATAAATATATGATTTGTGCAGCATATATTTAATGTGCCTTTCTTTTCTTTCTTTTCTTTGTCAATATATAAGTATGTTTCGCAGTTGTCATTTTTCATTGCACATTAAGGGGGTAATTCTCACCCTGGCGGTCATGGACCGCCAGGGCCAACGACCGCGGAAGCACCGCCAACAGGCTGGCGGTGCTTCCGGGGGCATTCTGACCGCGGCGGTAAAGCCGCGGTCAGAAAAGGGAAGCCGGCGGTTTCCCGCTGGCTTCCCGCTGCCCCAGGGAATCCTCCACGGCGGCGCTGCAAGCAGCGCCGCAATGGGGATTCCGACCCCCTTCCCGCCAGCTGGCGGGAACGGGTGTCGTGGGGCCCCTGGGGGCTCCTGCAGTGCAGTGCACTGCACTGCACTGCAGGGGCCCCCTAACAGGGCCCCACATAGATTTTCATTGTCTGCGTGGCATACACTGAAAATCGCGACGGGTGCAACTGCACCCGTCGCACCCCTTCCACTCCGCCGGCACCATTTGGAGCCGGCATCCTCGTGGAAGGGGGTTTCCCGCTGGGCGGGCGGGCGGCCTTCTGGCGGTCGCCCGCCAGCCCAGCGGGAAACTCAGAATGACCGCTGCGGTCTTTTGACCGCGGTACGGTCTTCTGGCGGTTCCCGCCAGGCCGGCGGCATCCGCCTCCGGCGGGGGTCAGAATGACCCCCTAAGTGTTTGGTGAAAGTATTACCCAATGAAGTTATGAAAACTTTCCAAATTGTATCAAAAAATCTATTTTTGTTTATAGTGGTAGTCAGGCAATCATTCATATCAGATACTGTATTATATAAATTATGTGTGGGAAAAAAGGCCCTTTGATTTAAAGGGGTGGATGAAAACTTCGTCTCTGCGGCCTTAGTTCTCAGGGTTTTGCTCATTCCGCGCTCCAAGCAGAGCATGGAGTTTCCACAAAACTCAAGCAACTGCCACATGGTGGAGTTTGTTCTGGTGTGCAGCTCACCAACATTAAGTTGCTTTTCCTAGCACAAATTTGGGGCACTAGTATGCCTCCTGCCGAGATTTCTCAATGCCGACAGGCGGTCGCAGCAGGTCATGACTGTTCACATTGAGAAAGCTGACGCTCGAGTAGAAAATCTACTTGAACAGCAGAAAGAAGCAGTGCTGTCTGGCACACCTTGTAATGCCATTTGCCGTGATTTTACAGCACAGAAGAAGCTCACGGTGCTAAAAATCAGTGCGAGTAGCAAGATGTGCTCGATTCTGCCTGCTCGTTGGACTCTGCTGAATCTTGCAGAGTTTTTATGTAACTCCACAGAATTCTACGGAGTAAAATTCTGTGAGTTTCGCCCACCCCTACTGATGAACAGTCACATAAAAAAATCCAGTCTTGGGGACCAACAGTGCTGTATAACTGTCTGACTACATAGACAAGGATTAAAGGAGAGTACTACAATTCATGTTCTTTTTTTTTCCTTGATATTCCAGTTGTCCTGCCGAAGGTCACTCCACTGTTGTAGAAAATGGAGGCAATTTGCAGTGGATTATTATTGGCTGGGGAACCTCGAGGAGTAGGAGGGGAGGGAAGCTGCTGCCTTGGAAGCTTCCTTCGGTTGCCAATCAATAGCATCCCTGTCACACCATTACTTCCACCATGGGCAGTCAAAGTCTCAAGCAGCCATTATCCACCCAACAACTGAGGCCATCCTGCAGTAAGTGTTGCAAAGCCTAGATGAGGAAAATGAGCCAGAGTAGGGCATTCCCATCACCCAACATGACATTTTAAGAAGGCTGGAGGCTATTGAGGGAGAGTTCTTTTAGGGAGTGGCTCGACCTGCTATGGGAGGTGAGAGTGGAAAGAACAGCTGGGGATTGTTAGTTGTGTTTTTTTAAAGGCTTAAGGAGTGGGGGAGCATGTTGCTGGAGGTGAGGGTGGAAAGAATAGTTGGGGGCAGTGCAGTTGTATTTTATTAGGGTTTAGAGAGGGAGATGAGACTGTTTTGAGGGAGTAGGTGCAAGTTTAGATTTTCATGTTAATAAATAGTTTTCTTTTTTCTTCAATACGTGTCTTTTCATTTCATTCACTACAAGGCAATACTCGTTAAGGGCTGTGAATCAAAGCGGGTCTCAATTTGCAACCTGCCTTATTATTATTCATGAGGTATGTCAAACTGAAACCCACTGCGATTCAGTGTTTTGCAAACTGACCTATTGGTGTATGGGTCAGTTTAAAAAATGCCACACTGGTCGCAAAAATATTTATCACTATTTGTGACCAGTATTTTGTGACCAGTGCTTAATACATCTGGCCCTTAGTTATCTGCTTTTCATGAAACTTTGTTCAGAACACAAGAACAATAACTTAGAGCACCACAATCAACTCAAATTAAATACTGTGAATTTGTTCGAGCAGACGTCATTATCAAGTTGCAGAAAGCAATGACATAAAATAAATGTGCATTTTCTGCTTATCACTTGCAATTACTTCCAAATGATTAACATAGGTTACCTAAACGAAGAATACATAGATATAAAAAACACAATAATTATCACAGTGCGAGACCTGTTGTTGTTATAAATTAACAGCACAGTAGATCACGCTTAATGTGGGAAGAGGGCTAGGGATTTCATGAATTGAAGATTAGGGAGAATCAGGAAAGGTTGAGACATAGGCATTCACCACATCCATGAGCATTTCTCATCCGGCAAGGAAGGAAGATAGTAGTACAGTTAGCAAATCCAAACAGCCTTTATGTTCAGAAGTCCATAGATTCCCAGGTTAACTATTTGTTTCCTAGGCTGAAAAATGGAAAATAGGGAGGACCCACATTGTATAAAATATATTTATAGTAAATGAAAAATTATACTCTACACAAATCAATGGTAAAACTGCAGAGAAGAAAGAGAACTGAAGCAAGGGGCTGTGGAATGGAAAAAGATAATGGCAATATTGTCACTCCGGATATTTCTGAAAATTAGACACCCAAAGTTGTCCGGGGTGTTGTGACTTATGTGGTTCTCACAATGTTTTCTTACCCAGAAACCTCTGCAGTTCTGTAAGGGACCATTCTGGAATCTGTGGGGATTCAGAATTATCCTACCACCCAGTTATTCCCCATGTCTCCTGATAAAAATAGCACCACACTTGTGTGGGTGAGCCTGGTGCCCGTTGCAGGAAAGAACCCAAAACACAACAAGGGCAGATAATATTTTTCCACTCAAAACCAAATGTTTTTTCATTTTGAGTTGCTGTAAACTTTTGGCCCTAGCTCAGCATGCACCCAAGGAAACCTACCAAACCTAGACATTTCTTACACCAAGATACCCTGGAGAGTCCAGGGTGGCATGACTTGTGTGACTCTCAACAGGCTATCCTACCCAGAAGCCCTTGAAATCCTCAAACTTTGTGTAAATGTGCATTTGCCTTGCATTTCTGCAATGTAAACTTCCAGAACTGGAAGATATACACACATTTTCTTAACATCCAGTGCTTCCACATATCTCTTGATAAAAATGGTTCCCCTGCTTGTGTGGGTGGACCTAGCACTCGCAACAGGAAAGGGCACTGTTAGACCTTTCATCCTTGGTGTGGTCTCCCTTAACTTTTTGCTTCTGTTCCCCAGGTTGTTGATGTGTGCTGGACTCTGATTTTACTGTTTGTGTTACTCTGGGCACTTTACCACTGCTAACCAGTGCTAAAGTGCAAGTGCTTCTTTACAAAATGTGTATGTAATTAACTTATCCATGATTGGCATATTTGATTCACTAGAAAGTCCTTAGTAAAGTGCACTAGAGGTGCAAGGGCCTGTAAATCAAATGCTACTAGTGGGCCTGCAGCACTGGTTGTGCCACCCACATACATAGCTCTGTAATCATGTCTCAGACCTGCCACTGCAGTGTCTGCAGTTTTAACTGTAAATTCAACTAGGCAAGTGTACCCACTTGCCAGGCCTAAACCTTCCCTTTTCTTACATGTCAGACACCCCTAATGTAGACCCTAGGTAGCCCCAAGGGCAGGGTGTAGTGTATGGTTAAGGTAGGACATATAGGGCCTGATTCTGACCCTGGCGGCCGGTGACCGCCAGGGTCACCGGCCACGGGAGCACTGCCGACAGGCTGGCGGTGCTCCGAAGGGCATTCTGACCGCGGCGGTTCAGCCGCGGTCAGAAAGGGTAAACCGGCGGTCACCCGCCGGTTTACCGCTGCCCTTCTGAATCCTCCATGGCGGCGGAGCGTGCTCCGCCGCCATGGGGATTCAGACACCCCCTACTGCCATCCTGTTCATGGCGGGAAACCCGCCATGAACAGGATGGCGGTAGGGGGTGCCGCGGGGCCCCTGGGGGCCCCTGCAGTGCCCATGCCAATGGCATGGGCACTGCAGGGGCCCCCGTAAGAGGGCCCCGCAAAGTATTTCAGTGTCTGCTATGCAGACACTGAAATACGCGACGGGTGCCACTGCACCCGTCGCACCTTCCCACTACGCCGGCTCAATTCTGAGCCGGCGTCCTCGTGGGAAGGTTGATTTGCCCTGGGCTGGCGGGCGGCCTTTTGGCGGCCGCCCGCCAGCCCAGGGCAAATCTCAGAATCACCGCAGCGGTCTTTCGACCGCGGTGCAGTGTTCTGACGGGGTTACTTTGGCGGGCGGCCTCCGCTGCCCGCCAAAGTAAGAATGACCCCCATAGTAATGTGTTTTATGTGTCCTGACAGTGAAATATTGCTAAATTCGTTTTTCACTGTTGCAAGGCCTGTCCCTTTCATAGGTTAACATGGGGGGTACCTTTAAATCTGATTAAAGTGTAGATTTGCTTTGGGAGCAGATGGACATGTGGAGTTTGGGGTCTCTGATCTCACAATTTAAAAATACATCTTTTAGTAAAGTTGATTTTAGGATTCTGTGTTTAAAAATGCAGTCTCCAACCCCCTGGTGAGTGTCTGGGGCCTGGCCTGGGCAAGGCAGGATTTCACATTCGAAAGAGACTTTACTTTGAAGTAGGCCTACTTCAAAGGAGAAATTGGACATAAGAAGAGCACCCAAAACCACAGACCTTAGAACACTTCTGGAAGCCAAGAGGAACCTCTGCCTGGAGAAGAGCTGTAGAGCTGAGGAATAAGAGCTGCCCTGCCTGTGACTGTGCTTTGTGGAGCTTTCCTGCAGTTGCTGCTTCTGCCAGAGTAAGAGGTCAAAGACTGGACTTTGTGTGCCTTCCATCTTGAGAAGAATTCTCAAAGGGCTTGATTTAGAGCTTGCCTCATGTTGTTTGAAGTCTCAGGGACAACAGAGAATTCTCTCTGCCAGCACCTGGAGTCTCCGGAGAGACTCCTACTCTGCTCTGTGGTGCCCATCCAGTTCCTGGGACTCTAAAAGGAGAAGCTGGCAGCCTAAGAGGAAGAAATACACGCAGAGAATGGCGTGCGGGGAAAAGATCGACACAACTCCAATCTGCGGCTGAAAAATCGACACGCCGCCGGCTTCGCGGCTGAAAATCGACGCTCGCCTGCAACGTGACCGAAGAATCGACGCACGGAGCTGGAGAAACAACGCACAGCATCGCTGAAGGAGGCTGATGAGATCGCAACCCACGCTGTGTGGTTTTCGGATCATTGTGCGGCTGGATTTCCGACGCAAGTACCAGTGGGCATGTAAAAACAACGCAAGGCCTGCCCGGACCCGAGAGTGCTGACCGGATCGACGCATCGCTCTCCTGCAGAGAGAAGAAACGACTTGCCCGACCTGACGAAAGGAGAAACAACGCTCGTGAGTGAAATCAACACATTGCAAGCCCTTTTTGACGCACACTCGCCCGTGTGGGGTTATTTTGGATGCACCCAAGGTACTTTTTCACGCTAACAGTTTTAGTGTGTGTTTTAAACTACATAAAGACTCTTTTTGCTTTTTTAACTGCTAACTTGACTTGTGTATCGTGGATTTTTGACGTTTTGGTCTTGTTTTGTTTAGATAAGTATTCTCTTTTTTTCCAAACCAGTGTTTGTGTCATTTTGCAGTGTTTTCATTAAGTTTCTGTGTGTGTTGGTACAAATACTTTACACCTAGCACTCTAAAGTTAAGCCTACTGCTCTGCCAAGCTACCTAGGGGGTAAGCAGGGGTTAACTGAGGGTGATTCTCTTTTACCCTGACTAGAGTGAGGGTCCTTGCTTGAACAGGGGGTAATCTGACTGTTAACCAAAGACCCCATTTCTAACAGGCCCAAAGTGCAACATGGACAGATTGGTGTAAGTGTAAATTGTGGCCACCGGCTCACCCGGCACCCATGGATACCTACCAAACCTAGGGTTGAGTAGATTACAAAAGCTTACAAAGGAGATTGCTGGCTGTAGCTATAGGGTTTACAATGAGTACATCATAGCAGTAAACCTTGGTCTTAAGTTAACTTGAAATAAGACACATGAAGGCTATGAATGCAAGGTATTAAATAACATTAAAACTACCATTTGACACTAGTGGTCTCTGTAAAACAAAATTGGGCTACTGGTCAAGGGGAGGTGAAAATATGTCAGGGTGAAGTCACAAGCAAACCCTAAATTAACCTGAGCTCAACCCTCAGGTAGCTTGGCACAGAGCAGTTTGGCTTAACTCAGAGGCACTCCGTAAATTATTTGTGCAACACGTCAGACAGTAACACAGCGATACACACCATAAAAGGATACCCACACCAATTTAGAACTATAGAGTAATTTTTTAATAAGTAGAACAAGATTAAAACAATAAAAATACATTCAGTAGAACCAGAGATATACAGGCTTAAATATTACACTAAAAATAGTGCCAAAAACCACAAAGTGCCAACTGTGACTATCTGGTTGCGCCGGACCGGTACTAAGTCACAAGTTCAGGGGGACCAAGATGAAGTACAGGCTGGGTACAGAGATCCAGTTAGGCCCACAGAACAAAGCACCTCAAATCCTGGTTTGAGAAGCATTGTGAAGGTCGTCATCTCGCAGCCAAAGTGATGTGTCAGTTCCGAGATGTACTGAGGCCGTGGGTACAAGGTCTTGCATTACCATCAAGGATCTCATCAATGTGGGTTTGTGATGTAAAGTCTAAAATTGAGGTTGAGCCACACAGTCAGGGCAACGTGTCAGTTCCGCAAAACTGTGAGACCGGGATGCAGAGTCCAGAGTCATCATCAAGACTGCCATCGATAAGGGATGCAAGGGCCTGCACTGAATCCAACAAAAATAAATTCAGTTAAAAAAGTGGAAGTAAAGGCAAAAATTGACCCTGTAGAGAGGGCCAGGTTTAACAGGACCCCTCTCCAGCCTAAAGCCAGGGCAGACTAATCAATACCTTGATAGACTTCCCTGCTTAGCCAATAAAATGTGGAGAGACAAACGGACAAATGGAAACACGTGAGAATCAGACCCCTTCTAATGAAACCTCATGCCAAACCCAGCAAATTCAAAAATTACCATCCTATCTCTTTGCTCCCCTACCCTGCCAAAGTACTAGAGAAGGCCATCAACCAACAGCTCACCGACTACCTGGATGGAAACAACCTACTGGACATCTCCCATTCAGGACTTCAGGCCAACCACAACACCAAGACCATACTCATCACTGCCATGGATGACAGCAGCCACTCTTCGAGCGTGGGGGAACTGCTACCCTAATCCTACTCAACCTATCAGCTGCATTCAACACTGTCTTATACCACACCCTCATCAACAGACTCCACAGCATCACCATAGAAGAGGATGCCCTAAAAAGAATTGTCTCCTTCCTGACAGGGTGCACTCAGAGAGTCTGACTGCCTCCCTTCACTTCCGAACCCAAGAACACCATATGTGGCGTACCGCAAGGATCATGCCTTAGCACCACATTGTTCAACACCTCTATGACCTCCCGGGCCGACATTGTCAGATCCCTCTGACTCAACATCATCTCCTATGCAGACGATACTCAGCTCATCCTTTCGCTCATGGAAGACCCCTCTACTATCAGAAGAAAGTTCTGCAACGGCGTGACCAATGTAACCGGATGGATAAAAACAAACTGCCTCAAACTCAACTCTGGCAAAACGGAAGTGCTGATCTTCAGAAAAAACACATCCATATGGACAAAAGCTGGTGGCCAGAAAACTTACACCCACTCCCATGCCTACGCACCACGCGTCCAACCTCAGCATCATTCTTGACAGCGAACCGACATTGAAGCTGCAAATGAATGTGGTCGCCTCCCCCTGCTTCCACACCCTCCACATGCTATGCCGAATCTTCAGATTGGTCCCAGTCAATACCAGGAAAACCATCACCAACAGCCTGGCCTATGGCAACGTGCTCTAGGCCAACGTTGAATTCCAGCTCCTGAAAAGACTCCATCCCAAACAGAATGCAGCAGCCAGACTCATACTGGACTCCCTCCAAATGTACCCACATCACCCCTCACTATGAAACCCCACTGACTCCCCATCCAGAAGAGGTGCCAATGCAAGCTCCTCATGCATGCTTACAAAACCTTGCACAATCAAGGATCGGTCTACATCAACTACTGACTGAGCTTCCGCCAATCTGCCAGACACCTGCACTCCTCCTCGCTGGCCCTCACCATCTTCAAATCTGTTGCAGTCGCAGGGGAACCCTTCTTTTCACTTGTGGACCCCCATCTGTGAAGCACTAACCTTAACCTTAAATTAAGGTTGCCTTAAATTGCTCACAGAAGTATTCCAGTAGGCAGACTAAACCACCAGGCCAACACCAATGGCCTTCAGACCCATAAGAACGATTGGAGTCGTAATCCCAAATAGTGATTCCTTAATAGCGATGGCGATTCTGTAGGACTCGCTATTAGGGATTCGCTATTTTGTTACATTCTATTTTGCATTCCCTATATAGTGATTTCTTAAAATTTACTATTTAGGGAATGCAAAATGGAATTTTGATACATCTGGTCCTGAATGTCTGAGCAGGGTAGTGCCAACTTTCTAAAAGCCTGCACAAACAACAATGGTTCCAGGTAGGGAATATCAATTACTAAATCAATAAATGAAGAGAACATAAAAGTCAAAAGATGTATAAAACAGTAAAATGCCCAAATCATAATTTAAATAAGCATAGTAAATTATTATTGCAAACAACAAAAGCAAAACAAAAATAAACCATAAGTAACAAATACCTCTATATTTAGTGCCTGATTTAGATGTTGACTGTCGCATCTCCAAGCTGCATCAGCGGAGTACCAGAGAAGACTGTCAAGCTGAACGTTCTTCTGCGCACCATATTTAGATTTTACAGACCTGCAGGCGGTGTACTGGCGATGGGTCGCTGATGGAGGGAGGACATCGCAGAACATAACTGACATCGTAAATGGCTGTGGAATAGAGTTAAGTCACAGACACACACTCTCTACCTTTGCCACATGTGTTCCCCGGTATCACACACAACACACCACATACACAACCGTATCCATTGCCATTCCACCACAACACTACACGGATATGCTGCAAACACACTCTGCCAAACATCCATGACACAACATACACACATCATTGACACTGCACCCACACAAAGCACAACCACAACAGCCAACACAACTACACACTTATCTACTCAAGCACAACTACACACATTGCGACAGCGACCAGATAACACCACTCACCTGAATGTTGCATGCAGCAACACAACCCCCAACACAACATACACAACAACATCAATGCCATCTGCAAGTGGCACGCCTGTTGACACAACCACATCACCTACTCCAGCGCCATCCACCTCACCCAGCTAATAGCATTGCACACACACACATACAGGTACTGACTCACACAACTCGCAGCACATAACAGGTACAGGCCCCCTGGCAATGTGCACACATGGACACAGTTGACAGGTGTGAATGTACCAATATTGTGGTGTCAGCATTCCTTTTCCAATGAATACTTGCACCATAATGTCAGTTGTGTTTGGGTGTGATATGCTGTGTACCAGTGTGTCCCCACCAAATCTGACCCACTCGTGTCCCCCGGCATATGCATGTCACAGTAACTTAAAAAATGTACTGTGACATGTATATGTCTTCAGTGGTCCCGTGCTCATGTGCAGTGACCCCCCCCAACCAATGTGGGTTCTCTACCTCCATGTCCAGTGATGGAGGGGGGTCTTGTTTCCTCCATAATCCCATGGGGGCAACGATGAAGGGTGTTGACCAGTCATGTCCAGTGGAAAATAGGAATTTTACCCCAATCCACTATGTGAATTAGAATTAGAATTTAAATTTCTAGAGCACGCGAATACCCTATGGTGTCTTGGCACTTAAGGTCTAATGGGCATATAATGGCTGACCAGAAACCTAAAGCTGTTGAGAAAACTGACAGGATTTCAGAGCTTTGTGAACATTTAAAAGATTCACTTGGCTTCTGAGGTGAATTGGCAGTTTGTCCCACAACTGACAGGTGGTATACACAAAGCTGCGACCACCCCATGTACTTTGATTTATCCTAGGGACGTTAACCAGAAAAGCCCTCGAGGATCTCAGTTTCCTGGATGGAGTATTCCACCTGATTTTATTTGCAAATGGGGCAAATTTAGTGCGAAACAAAGTTTTATCCGCTAAGCATAAAGCCTGAAAAGCCACCCTCTTTTTCACCAGAAGCCAGTGAAGTTCCTTCAAAGCTTTAGTCGCTGGCACAAATTTGGGAAGGTTCTTTAGGAGATGAGCAGCTGCATTCTGCAAAATCTGAAGTTTACTGAGTACTGATTGCCAGATACCCATATAAAGAGCATTACAATAGTCAATATGCGAAGGACCCAAAGCAGTGTCTATTGATTTTTGCATCTGATAAGGGATGAATAGTAATACTTTCCATAATGGATCTGAGCAATAAGAAACAGATTGATGTTAACTGGCTAGTATGTTCCCTAAAAGATAAATCAGTATCAAAAGTTACCCCCAGATTCTTTACTTTGATAACATGGGCTGGAGGTGAACCCAAAGCCTGAGGCCACTAGGAGTGACCCGAGAAAGAGGTATCCTTTCCAAAATCTCATACTTCAGGTTTTATCTGAATTCAATTGCAGACAATTATAGGACATCCAATTTGTGATATCCTTCATGCAGTTGTTAAATCCAAGTGCAACTTCCTCAACATTATTTGAAATAGAGACCACAATGTGTGTATCATCAGCAGAAAACATGGGAGTTAATCAATTAAGTCAGTGGTGCCACATAAATATGAAAGATTGTGGGACTGAGTGATGATCCTTGGGGAACTCCACATGGGCAAACAAAGGACTGAAAATGAAACTCCCCACAGACCACCATCTGTCAGACTTGGAGGTCTGACAACCACTTTTTCCTTGGGAGAAAGGCAGATCCAAATCTGCTCAGCGGTATGTGGAGCTGTAGTTCTGTCGTCAGCCACTCTTTTCTATGGGCCGCCAATGGCAGATGGGATTCCTTGGCGGAGTCGGCGGGACATGGGCAGGCTTTCGCCTTGGGACCCCCAACATTTCAACCTGTTAGGTGGGTTTTCAGTTGAAAAACCAAAAGTGGGACTGTGTCCCCCAACATCTAAGTCAGACCATTAATGCTCAACTGTTGGAAAATGGGTTATTGGTAGGGCAGGTAGGTACCTACACCTAGCAACAAGCCACTAACCTCCACCTAGGTACAGTTAGGTCTCAGTAAATTAATCCCAGCTCAACCCTTGGTAGCTTGGCAACGAGCGTCAAGGCTTAACTTAGGAGACAAAGTGTAAAGCATTCAAATATCACAAAACAGTAATTAAATAAAACACAGGAAACAGTTTAAAAATCCAAAACCAATTTATAAAAATAGTTTATATTTTTATCTTTAAAATGACACAAAAACAATTAAAATCGGTTCAGGGGAACCGGAGATATGCATTTTTAAAGAATTATTACTTTTCTAGCGCTTAGAAACAAAAAGCGCCTATCGGGTCATCTGGTTGCACCTCGACCGGGGCAAAGTCAAACTTTCAGGCCGACCGCGATGGAGCCCTGCTCGGCTACAGGTCGTGGGAGGCCTCGGTTAAAAAGTTACCTTCTGACTTAGTCTTTATTTTGAAGTTTTTCTGCACCGGGACGAACCTGCCAGTTGAATCCGACCTCCTGGAGCCCTTGTCCGGATACGCGATGTGGGTTTCCTCGGTGGAGACTTTTACCTTCGGACTTAGTCGTTTTTTCGAGATGAAAATCCTTCGACCGGGGTAAACCTGGATCTTGATCCGACATCCATGGAGCCCTTCTCGGATACGATGGCTGGGAGGTCCCGGTCAACTTTTTACGTTCGGACTTAGTCTCTTTTTTGGATGTTTTTCTTTACCGGGACGAACCACGAAGTCAGGCCGGGTCGCGGTTGAGGCAAGCCGGCTAGAATTTCCGCGGCGGGTCGGTCCCTCTCTGGAGCTTTTTTCCAAAAATTCTCAAATCTTTTCCAAACTTCTGGGGCTTCACCCAGATGTTCTTTTAAGGTTCTTTTGGGGTCCACAGCTCACCCCAAGGGTCCAGAAGTTCTGTGATGGTCCTTGGGGGGTGCGGACTTCAACTCCCAGAATGCACCTGGCGCAAACTCCTTTTTGGCCACTGGACAGTGGTCAGCTGGTCGCTTTCTTCAGGAGTTGGTGCAGGGGACTCTGGTTAGCAATTTTTCACCTGTAGCAAACAGGGAGTCCCTCCTTGAACCAGTTGAAGCCAGGCAAAGTCCTTTTTGTGGTGAAGCCCAAGTGTGCAGCTGGTGCAGTCCTTCTGAGTGCAGGTTCCAGGTGCAGGCCAGGGGTCCAGCAGGGCAGTCCTTCTTCTCCTTAAGTTCTTTCTTCTTGAAATTTGGTGGGGATCTGAGGCGTGGGTGCAGGTCTGCCAGTTTTATCCTTGCTCCTGGGTGAAAAGCAGGGGGGCCCTGGTTCTCCAATCAGGGACAGGGTCGTCCCCCTGTGATGACCACTTCCTGGGAAGTGTGGCAAAAATCCATCCCAGAAGGCAACAGTCTCTAAAAATCCAACATGGATGAATCTGATTTTTGGAGGTTACATCTGGCGGAGCCCACCCACTGGTGTGGCTAAAAATCATAAACACACCCCTCTCCTGCCCTCTCCTAATCTAATCAAGGGGGCACCTAGCTGTCTGGGGTTGCAGGATGTGGGGGTGTTGCTGGGTGCTGCAAATGTCCTTCTCTGCCTTTGAAGACCAGTTTGGCAGCCCTCCCCCTTCCTGCCTCACCATCTGCTGAGGGGAGATTCTCTCCCCCAAGCACATTCCTTTGTGTGAAGCCAGGCCACTTCACACCTAATCAAGGCAGCCTGGCAGAAGCTGCTGCAGGCTGGCCAATCAGAGCACAGCAGCAAAAACAATGCAGAGCTGAAATTGGCAACTTTTTAGGTAAAGTCTAAACTTTTTACCTGAACAAGTTATATTAAATCCAACAACTGGAAGTTGTGGGATTTATTACAACAATTAATTTGATACCAAATTCTTGGTATGTAACATTTAAGGAGACTTTAAAATTTAAAATAAAGTCTGCCCATTCTAGCCTATGAAGGCCATTTACTTCAATGAGGGAAAAACGAATTTGGCTGTTTTTACCTCACCAGGGCTTATAAATCTATTTTTATAAAGTCCCTGCTTATAGTTACATGGCACCCAGCCCTAGGGGCACATAGGGCACACCTTAGGGGTGACTTATATGTAAAAATAAGGTAGTTTAAGACTTTGGAAGTACCTTTAATTCCAAAGTCGAATTTGCATATAACTTTAATTTAAAAGCAGCCAGCAAGGCAGGCTTGCTTTTAAAATGACACTGGGCACCTCAGCAGTGCACCTAGGTGTGCACCACCTATGCTGTGGTCCCTAAACCTATATGCCCTACCATATACTAGGGACTTATAGGTAGGTTAACTTAGCCAATTATAATTAGCCTAATTTGCATATTGATTTTACACAGAGCACAGGCCCTGGGACTGGTTAGCAGTACCCAGGGCACCATCAAAGTCAGGAAAACACCAGCAAAAAGAGGAAAATGGGGGCAAAAAGTTATGGGGCCTCTGCAATCAGCCCTGTTTTCTCACAAACTCATCATCTGAAATAACAGGCTAAAAGCAACCTACATTTGTAGCAAATCCTTATTAAAAATCAATATCTTATCATAATCAACTTTGAATCTGAAGCACTCACTGTACATGATATGCTACATATTGTACAAAAAGTGGTGTAAAAGTACAGGTAATTTATACAAATGACAAGATACATTGCGAAGAGCTTAAAAATTAACATCTTATCATAATCATATTAGGATCTAGGGGAAGATGTATCATGAATGGTAACTGAGATTTACAAATAGCGATTTTTAGTGGATCACTATTTAGAAATTGCAATTTCCAATGTACCACAGTAAGCAACATCCTTTTTGTGATTCCTTAGAATTCGCAATCGTGATTTTGAAATTACCTAAATTGGAAATCACAATTAGGTAATCACAAAATAGAGCACCTCGCATTCAGGAGCATCATGATGACATTACAGTGGGGAAGTGATTCATTCCATGCTGCTTCCAGAACCCAGATCCATAGGAGAAGGCAGGCTGTGGCAGCAGAGCATCTGTGACCTTGTGTGATTGTGTTTTTTGTGCAGTTTGACCACCATGGCCACTGATGACAATGCAAGGATGCAGTATGGGGATAGAGAAAGCTGGATTTCAGTGAGAAACAACTGGAGTGTGTGCTACACCATGACAAGCTGATTTGGAAAAGCTCACTTCATGTTCCAGAGAGCAAGAAGCCAAAATCTGGAAGGAAATCCCGTCAAATATCAGTGGGGTTGCTATTACACATGTGCTCATTTGAAGAAATAAGCAAACGCTAATATGATCTTCGGACACAAACCAAAAAAAGGCTGCAAGCAGGCTTGCCGAGGCACGGCAGACAGACTGAGGACCATCCACTCAGCTATCACCCAGCCCTCTGGGGGATGTGAGTGAGGCGACATTGCAGCCCAAAGTTATTGTTAGGGTCTCTGGCATTGAAACCTCTGCCCCACCCAGTGCCAGCAAAGGTAAGGTATTAATTTTGCTGCATATAAAAATGTGTTAGATATAAAGGTAACCAATTAGGAAATCTCAGTTACCTACAAACAAAAAACACTCCAGGCCACATTTTATCATTAGCTCACCAATGTATTATGGGATTTGGAGTTTGAATTCCAATAGTGAAGAAAGGTCCAATAATGCTGCATGTTGTAGTCCCATCTAAAGTGACATACCAAATGACATAAATAAACACTGTATATTAGATATTTATTTGAAACTATTTATGTAAACTGATACACAAAACAACAAATATTGAACTAAACTATCATTCATATCACAGAACTATCTGTAACAATTGCAGGAGAAAATGAATTCGTGGAAAATCTGGACACTTGGCCAAAGATACAACCTGAAAACATTGTGCCTCCAACATCTACAACACCTGCACAAATCAGAGCCAGAACAACAGTGTCTACACTCCCTACTTTTGTGAAATAAGATGATAATGTCACAAAAGACATCCCTACACCTCCATCGGATGTGAGAGTATTCCCAAGATGTTAGTCTCTTATTATGGCCCAAAACAATGCCCTCAGAAGGCATAGATTTGTTGTATGGGGTGCTTCAGAGGATGTTGACAGTACACCAAAACAATGTCCCCAGAAGGCATAGATTTGTGGTAAGGCGTGCTTTAGAGGAAGTTAACAGTACAGCTGTATTCGGTGGTCTGGAGGCATCAATGTTAAAGGTGGAGCGCCTGCAATGCAAGCATATGAAGTCTTTACAAACCCAGTTGGTGTCACTGAATAAAGGTGTGTGGCATCAATGATGGCATCTAAAAGCTGAACACAACAGTGAAGGCAAAAAGCAGCTGTGGACAATTACAAGGAGCTGACAAATGCCAGAAAGATACTTTGCATAGTCATGCAGCACAGTATGTAACCATCACCAGCTAATGGGCAGATTGGATGGTTTTACCACATCTGTCCATCACCTTACAAATTCAACTGCATTTTTGTCTCTCTGCGCTGTCACCAGGCAAGTAGAGATGGCACATTGTAGTGGAGACATATCACAAGGTTTAGTGCAAGTCATCAACATGATTGCACATATGCAAACAGCCCAGATCGCAGAAAACTGTGACTTAGGTGGAGGGGAAAGTGAGGAGCTCTCCAACCTCAGTAGTATTACTGCCTCTGTGATGATAAATAGAAGTCATAGTTCCAGAAAAAGTTCAACTACATAGGCCTTACTAAGGCAAAGTGCAGACCACACAGAATGGCACAGTGGAATGCGTAGGGGGAAAAAGTAGTTAGGACATAGCTGTATGTTTCAGTTTGTTGTTTAAGAACATTTGTTAACATTTGTAATGTCTGTGGTGACAATTTAGGTTTTGCCATAACTGTGCATTACATGTAGAGTTGAGATGTGATTTCATATAGGTAATAAACATTGACAAATACAATCCAAAATAAATTTTTTGTCATTACTCACCTTAAATATAATTGTGTGTAACCTCTGCACGTTGTTCTCTACTTTCTGCTGCCCTTGATCCATCTGCAGGTTGACTTGGTAGAACTGGCTGTTCATCTTCATCCGACCTGGAATCTGACAGGGTTAGGGGTATGCCCGTAGATGTAGCAATGTTGTGTAGTATGTCACATGTTGCCACAATTTCGCAGCAGGTTTCTGGCCTGTATTGTAGTGCTCCACCACTCTTATGGAGACATCTAAAGCAAATCTTCAGCAGACCAAAAGACCTCTCCATCACATTTCTTGTTGTTTTTTATGTGCAGCATTGTAACAGTGTTCACTTGCAGAAGCAGGGTTCATATACGGTGTGAAAATGTCTCCTACAATGACAAGATCCAATAATGATGTACTTACAAATATGAACACAACTCTACTATATACTGTACAGTTATAAGGAGAATTACCCAGTAGAAATCCTTCCCCAGGCTCACCACCAAGAAGCTGTGTGTAAATTCCACTATGGCAAAATATGAAAGAATCATGTGTACTACCAGGGAATTTGGCCATAATATAAGTTATCATATGAGGCATTGCATACTACTTGAATGTTGAATAAATGGGTATTCTTTGGATTTTTGAAGACGTATTCATTTTCAGTTGGTGAACATATTGAAATGTGTGTCCTATCAGTGCAGCCAATGACAAGCGGGAATTGGGCTAACTGGTAAAATTTTGACTCAGTAAAATGCAAGTTCTGTGTTGTGTTTGGAAATCTGATATAATCTTTGATTTTCTTGAGCATTGCATCCAGAAATGCATGGAAAAAGTGTGGAAGTGCACTTTGGGAAACCCCTCCTGCTGCAGCTGTCACACCCTCGTAGCTTGCTGAGGCTAAGAGGTGCAGGGAATATTGCACTTGCACATGGGTGGGAATGACATTGGTCTGCGAGTGTGTCACTTCAGTTGTGGACGAAGGACAAAGATTAAATCTAAAATCAGGGGAGAATTGAATCTGTACTTATCAAAGATTACCTCCTCTGTGTGATCAAAAATGTTAATGCGAATTCTAAAAATGTGCTCCTGTGTCCTCCTCCTTCTCTGCAAACCTGCCTGGATCCTCATGAGCTTGCCATGACGTAGAGAGCAGCCATTGTGGGAAATACAGATGGCCTCCTGGCCTGATTTCAGTTGGTGATAAATTGCACATGCAAAATCTCCATTTAGCGAATATTCACAATTAGTGAATGTATCATGCATAGATTTAGTAATTACCTATTTGCGAATCACTAACCGTGATTCCCCATTTGTAGTTGGAATATTAGGGAATTGCAAAGAATGCAATTCCCTAAATTTTAACTCCGAATGCCTTTCATACATCAGGAAAGCCTATTTTGCATTTGCAAATGGCAACATTTACCGATTCACACCATTTGCAAATGCAAATTGGCTTGACCACCTGGCCCATATTTCTTATTCATCTAAAGTGCATAACACACATGATCTGCTACATATTGTGCAAAACATTCAGTTGTGCAAAAAATGTGAAATAGTTATACAAATGACAAGATTTATAATGAAGGGTGTTTAAACATCACTACAATGTCTGTTTCTTCTTCATAGGTTAGACTTTATAGATGTGAAATGGACTTCCTTCTCTTGATTGGCACTAATAAAAATGAGGATACAACATAACAGGTACTAGCATTTTCCAATTTACATACGAAGTTAAAAGCATCAAAATAATAAATACATTTTGTTGATAAAACAGTGGCTGCAAAAATTTCTTTCTTATATTTTATAAAATGTAGATAATACGGTAAAATAGTATGTACATTGAATCATTTTCCCCTCACCAGGCTATTTGTGTACCTTTTCCTCCCAGACTACCATTTTGGGGAAAGCAACCAAATTGTGTATAATGCCTGGTCGTAATCTGATAAGATAAATCCTGTTTTGTACATCGGATACAGTAACCAGATACCTTTGAATGCCTTGTTCAATATACCCTGTGTACAGTGATTTTGGACTTTTGTCTAGTTTCTCTTTTAACTTTTCTCTTACCTATGAGGAAGATTCTCAAACTCCCTCTTATTATTTTGCAGGACACTGGTGGGATCCTCTATACTAACTGTTTTATCAATCACCTTTAATAGTTTACTTATGTGGACTAGCCAGGGAATTTTGACATACTGCTCAAGTGATAGTATTTCCTTTGTGAACTATGTACCTGCTTTACTCCAGATACCAGGCATTGATCAGGTTTATCTGCAGTATGTCTTCTATGTAGGGTACAGCTAGTTATTTATGTATAATGTAGGTTGATGTTGATTGTGCCACTGCCAAAAGTCTATGCAAAAAAATATTCTCCTGCATCTGCAATGCCATACAATTTGTTGTACCCCATACTGCAGCCTTATATTTAACTCCTGAAAAGCAGTTAATTTTATATAGTTGCAGCATTTCTCTTATGGGTTTACTCCCTATATTTCTGGCAAATATAAACAGGGCTTCGGAGGTCATTTCAAATTTAAATTTTGCATTTCTCAGCTGAGGGTCCCATTGTCCACCTTGCAAGAATTGAATACCCAGATACATAAAGTTCTGGGTTTCCACTAATTCTTTTTCCCAAAGACTTTGGGTTCTTTTCTTTGGTTTCCCATTCCAGCATACCATTGTAAATGTTTTCATTAAGTTTAGCTTCAGATCTTTGTTCTCCGTGTATGCAGATAAGTTATCTATCAGGCATTGCAGACCAGTAGCGGTTCTAGATAACAAAAACACCGTATTGTCTGCGTTTAGGCGGACAGGAGTCCGCCATGTGCCAACTCTCGAGGTATGTGCGTTTACCTGTTGGAAGGACCTATCTACTCCATTTATATATATTGGGAAAACAAGAAGAGGGCAAGAACACACCCTTGTCTGATGCCCCTTGTGTCTCTGAATCTTGGCGTGCATTCCCCATTTGTGGCATATCATACTTGTGCTGTCAGAGAGTGATACAAATTTGACAAGTGCATGATAATGTCCAACATTTACCATAGTCTGCCAAATCCTAGTGTGATTAACAAGATCAAAAGCACTGCTCAGATCTGTAACTCAGAGATGCATATGGCCGTCCTAGGCTGTTGTGTATTTACCAATAAGGATGTTTAGATGTATGCATTGTCCCACTGTGCCAATATCCCTCCTGAACCCATACTGTGAATCAGTCAGCACCAGGTTATCCATTGCCCAGGTTTCCAATTTTCCAGAATTATTGGGCGGTAACATTTTGCATCCCCCATCACCTTTCTTAAATATCAGCACTATTATGCTCTCTAACCATGTTGGGGGGGAAACACCTTTGAGCTGCTACCTTACCCACTTGGGTCAGAAATGGCGCCCACAATGTTGTCAGTGATTTCAACACTGCATAGTGTGTTTGAAACAGACAAACAATGGCATTGAGATGAAAGTCTTTCAAAATAGTCCATAGATCCAAATTCAATTAGGAATGGCCTATCCATGTATTGGACTGCTGTAAGTAGGACTGAACTTA
The DNA here is from genome assembly GCF_031143425.1 of Pleurodeles waltl. Lineage (NCBI taxonomy): Eukaryota > Metazoa > Chordata > Amphibia > Caudata > Salamandridae > Pleurodeles > Pleurodeles waltl. Next base: position 105,441,559 of record NC_090441.1, on the reverse strand, counting down.
CATTTGGCTTGGGTCCTTTTCCGTTTTTGTACTAATTACGATGCCCTCTATATTTCTTTTTTAGGTCTTTTGGTTTGCTCAATAATTCTTTTGGTCCTGATGATGACCCTTTAACTTGGTGGGGTTGAAACACCATCAACACATCTGGCATTTGGAAAGAGGTTTAAACCCTCATTCCTATTTGAATTTGGATGGATCGACTATTTCAAAAGACTTTCATCCCAATGAAGTTGTTTGTCTGTTTTAATGCACTATGTATTATCTAATTTATCTCTGTTGTGTAACGAGCTGAATATTAAGTATGGACGTATTTGTTCTTTAAAGTTTGCTTCTGTTTTGATTTTGTTGTTTGCACTAATAATGTACTATGCTTTAATAAATTATTGTGTGGGCAGTTTATTATTTGATATTTTGCTACATCTTTTGACTTTTATGTACTCTTTATTTATTGATTTTGTAATTGATATTTTCTACCTGGAACCATTGTTTGCAGAGACTTTATTGCCCAGGTTCTGGGTTTGTTGGGCTACCCCTGTTGTAGTTAACCAACTTTCTAAAAGTTCCATTTTCATAATTGTAATTTAAAGTCTGAATTTTCATTACTATTCTAAATATACCAAACATAAACTGCTACTTGTTCCCATTTAAAAATTACAGCTTACTTAAGGTAATAAGGTAACACCAATGTTATCCTCTGGGGGAGGTAGGCTTTGCAGTAATGAAACAACAAATGTAATTGTTTTTCAACATTAGGAGATGTAAAGCTTAAGATGCCAAAAATACTTTTTAAATGGACTTCACTCTGCACCCTGCTCTCTAGGATGTACAGGGCCTACCCTAGGGGAGACTGATATGTAATAAAAATGAAGAATGGAAGGTTTTGGCCTTGCAAAAGGTTTATTTTATCATGTTGAAATGGCAGTTTAAAACTGCACACCCAGGCTGTCAATGGTAGGCCTGAAACATGTTTAAAGGGCTTCTTATGCGGGTGGTACAATCAGTGCTGCAGGTCCAGCACTATTATTTAATGTGCAGGCCCCTTGGGTGCATGTGGTACCACTTTACAAGGGATGTATTTGTAAATAAATATGCCAATGGTTGGTAAGCCAACGTTACCTTCTTTGAAGGAGTGAACACATGCACTTTAGCACTGGGCAAAGTGCACACAGTCCCCAGACCAACAAAAATTAATTCAGTAATATGTGGAGGGTTAAGGCAAACCATTTGGGGTGACCCTGGAGAGAGAGCCAGGTCAAACACTCTCTCTGACTAGGAAAGCTAATTTATAAGTGAATGGCATGAAATAATTATTGTAATAACAATTACAGATTGGGCACAGCTGAACTAAATTACAAGACAGTGATTCAAAGGTCCTGATTACGAGTCAGGAGGAATTCCACTCCACCCGATTGTGACTGTTCTGGTGTTCCTGCCCATAATTTTGGAAGACGTAGAGACATGAGACCCAATTTAACCTGCCAGAAACTCTGGGTAGTAAATATTCATCCAAAGACAGGGACCAACCTGCTTCTGCATGGATTGTAACTTCCTGGGGAGGTACCATGGCATTTGCCTTGACCATTCCGTCTCCACTAACGTATGTGTGAGAAATAAATATTAAAGGATGTTTTTGAATGTAACACCACATTTGTTCTGGTAAGGGTCCACATGATTTCTCTGTACAAATGGACAATCAGTCCTCTAATAAAGTGGATTGATATTCACCCACCTCAGATTAATAAAACTGATTTGTCAGGGCGAACACTACAGTCACTAAATTAGTCTCAGCTCAACTTTCTGGTAGCTGTGGCACAGAGCAGACAGACCTAACTTAGCACCAAACAATAAAAATTGCCACTCCAATTTAGAAAGTTTGAGTAAAATGACACCAAGACAACACAAATACAATCAGGGGAACCAGAGATGTAAGTGTTAAGTTTTAAGTGAAAATAGCACCAAACAATGCTAAATGCTTGTGATAGTCTTTGGTCACAATAGACTGGGACCTGGGGCAGTTTGAGGCTGACAGCAATAGATCCCAAATCGGATAGACCAAGAAGAATGGCCTTGTCAATGATTTTACCTTCTAGCAAAGGGCCTGATAATGAGTTAGACTCAGTGGTAATTACCACATGCAATGGTAAGTAGTCTGAGCATGAGTTAAAAGCACATTTGCTATTTAGCACATGTGCTAAATACTGCATGACTGCAATCCATGTGCGCTATTTAACATGTGCTATTTACTGCATGTGATATTTATCACAAGCGAAAAATAGCGCATGTGGTAAATAACACCCAAGTGCACGTATCAGAAGTCATTAAAACAAGTATAAAATATCAGATTAAAATACTTCCAGCCAAAAGCAGGTGGTAAAAATTCCTGAAAGTGTAGATACTAAAATAAAAGCTGTAAAACAAATAAAAAAAAACATGAGCAACACAGTGATATACAACACACATTGCATTCACTGTTTAAGGTGAAAATAATAAAATCTCAAACACACCTGCACATAGGGCAAGACCTATATAAACAGCCACGGGTTGAATGCAGTAGATCATACTTCTGTTCTGCAGTACACCACCATAGATGCATTACTGCTAGGCAGCTCTATCATGATACGCCAGATCCATGTTCTCCTACAGCAAACCATGCTAACCTATACAAAAAAGTGATGGAAGGAATGCTTGAATTAATATCACCCACTGGCAATTACTCAGGTCTCCATCCCAATACATCATTACTTTGCACACCATGCCTCCCCAGTTTCAACCCAGCAATATGAAAATCAATCTCAACTCTACTTCAATGGGAAAAGTTCAGCCTGAACTGCCAGGTTAGGTCCTCCTTAAACCTCAATACAAGCAACCAGGGACCTGTTTTGCCCTTGTTAAGGCTCATGAGCCAGATATAGCTTGACTCCAGTGACACAGTGTGCACTAGACCCACATCTGGGACTAACCGTCCCACTAAAGTACACAAAAAAAGTGATGAATGGAATACTTGAGTCAACCTCAGCTGCTGGTAATTGTTCAGGCAGCATCCCAGTCTATTGTTAATTTGCACATCATGCCACCTCAGTTTGGACCCAGTCATATGCAAATCAGTCTCCACACTGCTCCAATGGGAAACATCTAGCCCCATCTGCCAGGCCAGGTCCTTCCTGAACCGGAATACAAGTAAACTAGGTCCTTTTCACCCTAGTTAGTCCTCGTCAGCCAGGTATTGCTTGATTCCTGTGGCACAGTGTGCATGGGGCCCACGTCTTCACATGAGATCCAGAGGATATACAGGTTCTATACGAGCACCATCCAAAATATATTTTCATCATTACGGATACCCTGGAGCACAACATGTGATCTATTGCCATGCTTCTATCCTAAAAATGCTAAGAGCGCTAGAATTTGTTGCAACAGGCACCTTACAGCAGACAGTAGGATTGGTGTGTGGGCATTTCTCAGTCAATTTTGAGAAAAATACTCTGACAAGTGATTAATGTTTTGCAGAGTGAGTTAGCAACATATACAGTTCCCCTTAGACACCCACACAGCTAATTCCAGAAAAGCAAACATCTGTGCTACAGTAGGATTTTCTGACATCATGGCATTAATTTAGTGCACTTGTGTACACCTGGTGGCCTCATATAGATAAGAATAAGAGTGTTGAAACCCTAGGATGAAGCACACTAGTCATATGCAAATGCTGTGTGATATGGATCTGTGCATGCTGAACTGCTTTGGTAGGTACTCTAGATGAAACCACAATGGCTTGATCCTGACGACAAGCAACATTAGTCATACTGTTGTAACACAACATCTTTAAGATACTGAGTAGACAAGTCAATCCTTCATCATCAAGAACACAATGCATTGTGATTGTTGTAGTCCAATCTCAATATGTCAGCAGTACCATTAGAGATTTGTTACTCCCATGATATGACATGCATGGATCATAGGTGCAACAAGTTACATCAGGCATTCACAGTAATTATGATTCTCAGCAAAGTCAACTTTCTAACAACCATGACAACTAACATGTCTCTTACCTTGGATTCCTCCAACCTCAAGACCTTCTTCCATGTCTTTCACTCCAGATATGTTGAGGATGGTGATTCTTCCTCCAGCTTGAGTTAGAGCTGAGGTGGGTAACTGCCAACAGTTACCCACCTTGTTCTTGGCAACTCGCAAAAGTACCTACAATTTCAAGGTTTAGAATTAGTTTTTACCTTCTCACCAAAATGAGGATATGTTGATTCAATATTTATTTCGCCCCTTAACTCCTTCTGCAGGCATGGTTTACTTGTTTTTGGTGGGATCTTCAGCATAAGATGGCACATTAGATATTCTTGGTGTCTTACCACCTCCCGGGCTAGTACCTCCAGCTCAGGAGCTGTGAAATTGCACTTAGTTTCCTGCCTGGGTCAATGATGGAGGAGTCTGGCATGGTTCTACTTGTGATGAATGAGTAATATGAGAGAATGGCAGTGTATTCTGAATTGTCTTGTTTCAAAGTGCTTCTTTCCACTCAAAATGAATCTGCTAAGTCCCACACAGGACGGAGTTCTTATGTACTTTTGGTGTGTCCTAAGGTCCTTTTTTGTGTTTCTCTGGCTGATACTGTCCTCTAGAGATTAATTTGCTCACTCCAGGATCTTCCAATGCCTGAAAATGGCCATCTCCTGATGTTTTATATATGTATTGTTACCAGGTTCGATATTTACCAAATGCACTGAATAACATGTTTTGTACTTATATGCGCTGAATAACACACATTCACCTTCACATCTAATATATGCTCTAAATAATGATTCCATGATACACAGAAAAAAACCTCATAATCAGTGTTATTTAACACATGTGTTGTTTTCCAAACCCTGTAGAATCAGTTTTTATCCTATGTCCAGATAGGATTTCACCCACAGTGGGTCCTTCCATTCTTGGGTCTTGCAGATTCCAGTGCTTCTCAAAGTCTCTACCTTGTACAAGGGTTTTGAAGTTCGACAAATGGGTATCTCCTCCCAATCCAAATTTACATATCCTAATTCTGCCTTTGTTCCTTTCCTTCTGCACATTTCGGTTCTTTTCAAAATGGCAACTTCAAGTGTTCAATGGTCACAGCTCTCTGTGAGCTTCAAGCACTGTCCCAAAGGCTCTCCAAGAACATGCTTAATCCCTGCCTGATTGTCATATTGTTTGGGGAAGACACTGATCTACCTGCTGGCCAGCAGCAAAGTTAATTAGCTCATCAGAGTAGCTCGAAGCTTAAAACTTATAATGACTGACTCAGAGAGATATGACCAAATTCACAGTACATCAGGGAGGGCAAATATGGTGAAATTAAGTTTATATATGCACTCAAGACCTTTGTTTATCTAATACAGCACATGTTAAACATCTGTCTAGGTTCAGACAATGCAAATTGTTACTCTGGTGCAATTTATGCCTGTATTGTCAATATGGTAGAGCACTAAGGCTTTCAATGAAGCACTACAAACACATCCTATAGACAAAAAGAAGCAGAAACATTTCTTTCTGAATGCCCCAATAAATAATAAAGTCTGAATAGGCAAAACACAATCTTTCCAAGTTCCCATCTGTGACAGTCTATCTCTGTTTGTATGAGTTAGTCAGTAGTCCCTCTTTCTCAGCCAGCACACTTGTGCACACGTGTGCACATTTGATACTGTGCAACCAATCCAGAGCCTCTTATCTCAGCTGCACAGACCTGGACTTTATCTTAAAAGGCAAACACTGGGGTTTACCACTCAAATTCATTTGATCAAAGCCTATAGTGAGTGACACTCAGCTAGTGATCCTCACTCAATGCATGGTTCAAAAGTAAAGTAATCTAGGGTATGAGCCCCATCCTTCATGGGTTCTTTTTCAGAAAACAAACCTCAAATCTGACTGGTCAATCTGGGCCAGATTGATCAATCTTTCATGGAACGCAGCAAGACAGCTTTCTACACAAATACAATCCTCTGAGGCTTTTTCCTCTTTCTATGTTTGCTTGAACAGGGTTCAGCCAAACATGTAGCATTGAAACCGCAACCATCGAGGTTCTCGATGAAGCACCTCAAATTGCAGGCAGAGGAGGTGCCTGTCTGCATATCCTCCAGCCTTGTCTCTGAAATGTTGGACGAACTATACCACAATATATTTACCAATACCATGAAAAACCAAATAATAATCTATAAAATATTCCTAAATAGCTCATCGTTTTTCTGCATAAAAACAATTCTAAATAATAAAATATTTAAACTAATGCTTATGCATGTTAGTTTTGGAGTTTGCACGTGCAGTACTTGTCTCTTTGCTGTTCATCAACAAACTTGATTCCTGGCTCCTTGGCTACTAACCTGTTCACACATACCCAGGAGGCACACAGACATACCTGAAAAAGATGTCACCATCCTCTTCCCATGCTTAAACCCTTAAAAAATATAATTACTCCTGCCCTCTCGCTCCAATGCAAAAAGTGGATGTTAGCTCACGTTGCCGAAGCCTCCCAAATTAAAGTACAGGTCAGCAGGTGCAGAAAAAGATTTATTACAACATTCAGTAAAATAATCATTCTAGCAATATTAAACAATGGAATTACCCTTATAAGAGGTTTGCTACGAAAACAGAGTTGAACTACTGACAAGTCTGTAAACTCTGTTTTCCTCATTTACAAGATAATACGGTCTTCACTCGCATCTTAATCTTGCCTATGTGGTTTCCTGTGGAACCATGAAAAGCGTTTCAGAGTACATGCGATGTTTTCCTGGTAAACAAAGTCATCACCTCCGCAGGCACACCAATGCTCCACAGGAAAGATGACTACCGACTAAAAATCCAATCTGTAAAAAAATAGTTTATTTATCAGAGCTGCCTTAATAATTTGGAACTCTCTCCAATGGGCTTTAGGCTGAGCTTGCAGGTCCAACTTTCAGGTGGCAGGTTCATAAACAGACTATGCAGCATTTTGCAGACATCAGACCTGCGACTCCAGTGTGAGTCAGATCAAAAGGCTGTCCTCAGCCTCCTGGGGCAAGTCCCTTCATACAGAGATTCTAGTAAATGTCGAGTCAGACCCGCTTGTGTTTAATTTCGTAGGAGAAGCAGGGATGAATTCTTCTGTCGTCTTCTTCCGCTTGCACTGGTTCTTATTGAGGCAAGAATGCATGTTAAAGAAGATAGGTTTTTCAAAATTGGGTCTTGTTGATTTTCACTTCAAGTGTATTAATGAAATCAAATGCTTCATATATTTTCAGTCACATTCAGTAAGAAACCTGTTCAAATTCATGACAAACTGGTTTGGTCACTGGGTTCTTCTGCAACTAAGCATGTTATCGGTCAATAATTTCGGTCACTTGTACAAAGAATGCATTCGGTAAAATGTGTCGCAATTTAGCACCAACATTTTCCAAATGCATTGTTAGTTTGCAAACCGACTTATGTACAGATAGGTTGGTTCAGAGAATACTGGAACTGCCCACACATCAGGTTCGGACTGGCCTATCGGGCAATCAGGCAGTGCAGTGTGTGGGCTGCTTTTTGGCTGTTTGTGGGCCTGTTTTATGGTCTGCGGGCCGCTTTTCACTGTTAAGTTCTCTATTAACAAAAACAAACATTGCCTTTAGGAAGTTGAAATCCATGATGTCTTCAATACACCTCAAAACACTAATATGGAGACTTTTTACAGGGCAATTTTAGCCCAATTTGCAAACATATACACTTTTGTGAGCTATCTATTATACTAATGGGGGCCACTTTTATTCTGGGTCTAGGCCTGTTTTCTGTCACAGTCTGACACTGCTCTTCATTGGTTTTACAAAGCGTATGATTGCTCTTGATTTATTCAGATCAAGTTTGTTAAATTCCACAATGTCATGTGCACACATTCTGCCACTTGTTTAAATGTGAGGAGGCCCAACATTAGTAAATCAGTTTTGCTTACCTCTTTTTTACACCACAAGGTACCATCCAAGAACACCTTCTGTACCTGTCATAGATTATAAGTGAGATTGACCTGCTGCATGTGACCTGAGAGGAGCCCTGGATGAGTTGACCTACTACCTCTTGTGCCCAGGATAAAGCAATGAACTCCAAGGTTCAGTCAGCTGGAGGAGACCTTTTCTGTGAAATGCCCAGCTGGTCAGTGGCAAACAGTCAAGGAGTGGACTTTGCTGTTGGCCTCTGCCTGACATCCTAGGAGTCTCTAAGTACTTTCCCGTAAGGTCCCTTAAAACTATACTGGTGTGGTTTTTTGGGCACCAGAAGAGAAAGTATGGAAACTTTTTAGAACTTTTCCTCAAGATCTTCTGGTGGACCAATCAGAAAAATTATGCCCCAGGCAGTTCCACACCGTCAGATTGAATTTCATTTCATCCAGCTAAAACTTCCACTGCATCACTGAAAAAACTGCTAAGTCCCAATTTTCAGTGAGAAATCTGCAAAGCTCAGGAGCTCCAGTGGAAACCAACCTGCTTCCAGTATCTGGCCTTTGGTTCCACAGCAGTGGCAACAATTACAGCTGAGGCCCACTCATGGAAGGTTTTTCATGTAAAAAAAGTGACAAAGTCCAGTTAGAAATGGGGTCTTTGGTTGACATTCAGGTTACCCCCTGTTCAAGCAAGGACCCTCACTCTAGTCAGGGTAAAAGAGAATCATCCTCAGCTAACCCCTGCTTACCCCCTTGGTAGCTTGGCAGAGCAGTAGGCTTAACTTCAGAGTGCTAGGTGTAAAGTATTTGTACCAACACACACAGTAACTTAATGAAAACACTACAAAATGACACAACACCAGTTTAGAAGAATAGGAAATATTTATCTAAACAAAACAAGACCAAAACGACAAAAATCCAACATACACAAGTCAAGTTATGAATTTTTAAAGATTAAACTCAAAAATAGCACTTTAGAAACACAAAATGCTTCGATGAGGTGTTAACACGCCGTTGTGACGGAGTCGTCCCCAACAAGCCAACACCGGTGGTGCTGGACACGGAGTCGCGTAGACCCCCAAGTACAGCACCTTTGGTGAAGAGTGAAAACAAGTCGATGCGCAAAGTCGGGGATCATGGTGTCTGTGCGAAACGTTGAATCCACGCACTTCGAGCGGCGTCGGTCACGATGTGGTGCGGCGACTTCCACGGAGTTGCGGACTTCAGCAGGGCTGCAGCGGCGTCGGGCCTGCGAAGGTCGTCGCGTTCCAGCGAAGATCACGGAGTTGGTTGCAGGCGGTGTCACCGGATTCAGCAGCGGCGTCGGTCAGAAGTCATCCAAAGTCGATTTCCTTGGATCTCCACCAGCTTTCCTTTCAAGGGCCCAGGAACTGGATAGGGCACCACGTGTCAGAGCAGGAGTCTCTCCAGAGACTCCAGGTGCTGGCAGAGAGTGTTTGCTGTCCCTGAGACTTCAAACAACAGGAGGCAAGCTCTAAATCAAGCCATTGAAGATTTGTTCACAAGATGGAAGGCACACAAAGTCCAGTCTTTGCCCTCTTACTCTGGCAGAAGCAGCAACTGCAGGATAGCTCCACAAAGCACAGTCACAGGTGGGGCAGCTCTTCTTCCTCAGCTCTTCAGCTCTTCTCCAGGCAGAGGTTCCTCTTGTTTCCAGAAGTGTTCTAAAGTCTGTGGTTTTGGGTGCCCTTCTTATACCCAATTTCTCCTTTGAAGTAGGCCTACTTCAAAGTAAAGTCTTTTTTGAATGTGAAATCCTGCCTTTCCCAGGCCAGGCCCCAGACACTCACCAGGGGGTCGGAGATGGCATTGTGTGAGGACAGGCACAGCCCTTTCAGGTGTAAGTGACCACTCTTCCCCTCCCTCCTAGCACAGATGGCTCATCAGGAAATGCAGACTACACCCCAGCTCCCTTTGTGCCACTGTCTAGTGTGAGGTGCAACCAGTCCAACTGTCAAACTGACCCAGACAGGGAATCCACAAACAGGCAGAGTCACAGAAATGGTTTAAGCCAGAAAATGCTCACTTTCTAAAAGTGGCATTTTCAAACACACAATCTCAAAATCAACTTTACTAAAAGATGTATTTTTAAATTGTGAGCTCAGAGACCCCAAACTCCACACGTCCATCCGCTCCCAAAGGGAATCTACACTTTAATCAGATTTGAAGGTAGCCCCCATGTAAACCTATGAGAGGGACAGGCCTTGCAACAGTGAAAAACGAATTTAGCAATATTTCACTGTCAGGATATATAAAACACAATACTATATGTCCTACCTGAACCATACACTGCACCCTGCCCTTGGGGCTACCTAGGGCCTACCTTAGGGGTGTCTTACATGTAAGAAAAGGGAAGGTTTAGGCCTGGAAAATGGGTACACTTGCCAAGTCGAATTTACATTTATAACTGCACTCACAGACACTGCAATGGCAGGTCTGAGACATGATTACAGAGCTACTCATGTGGGTGGCCCAACCAGTGCTGCAGGCCCACTAGTAGCATTTGATTTACAGGCCATAGCACCTCCAGTGCACTTTACTAGGAACTTACTAGTAAATCAAATATGCCAATCATGGATAAACCAATCAACAATACAATTTACACAGAGAGCATATGCACTTTAGCACTGGTTAGCAGTGGTAAAGTGCTCAGAGTTCAAAAGCCAACAGCAACAGGTCAGAAAAAATAGGAGGCAGGAGGCAAAAAGATTGGGGATGACCCTGCATAAGCAAAAAAGTCCAACAAGTCCCATTCTGCTTTGAGAATTAGAAGAAATATCAATGCTTTTTTTAAATAAAGTGACAAAGTCGCTGCCTGAAGTGGGACATGGATACTTTTTCAAACTTTCAAACTTTTTAACGTCCAGGGCTCTAATGAGGTCGACCTCAAATCACACCTAAATTCTGGTTATTGGCTACCATTAGTGCTTTGCCATTTTCAGTGCCATTTTAAGGGGGAAAAAAACTTTGAAATAATTCACGTCTGTTTCCTCTAATTGAATTGTGGTTGCTTCAGCATTATTTCAGGATTTTAATTGCTTGATGTTTTGACTCCATTCATGTTTTAGTACTGCATAAATAAGTTAAGCCTGTCTGCTCTGTGCCATAGCTACCATGGGTATGAGCCCAGGCTAATTTAGTACTTTGAGGGCTCCCCCTGACAAGAAGTGCTGTTTTTCCTTGAGGTGGGTAGTTACTCACCCCAAATAATTATCCTTTCCGCCCTGCCTCAGACCCCATTCACGTTTGTAAATAAAATTGCTTTAAGGCCATTCAGAGTTTTCAGTTGTGAATAGTTGTTAATAAATAAATATCTCCCTAATCATGCCATCATCATATAAAATCTGTGCAAGGGCCTTTTGAGGAGAAAGAGAACGTAGGGATCTCCAAAGAAGCATCTGTGCTAAACAGCCTGCATCAAGGTTGCTCACTCTTGCTTGCTCACTGCATTCTTGAGCATGTCACCATTCAAAATATAGAGGAAGATTGGCCTCGCATGCATCCGGACAGCCTGTTAACTTTAACAAGTAGAAAATATTAGCATAATGAGTGTGTACAATTTAGAAACGTGCTGTTGTTGACAAGATGTTGGTGCTAATATAAAAAACAAGGCATTCCATCACATATTTCGTCCTAAAGTTGCCTTCTAATATGTTGCCAATGTTGCTGTATTGCTTTTATTAATTTCTGCAAATACGTTTTTGTTATATTCTGCATTAAAACAGATTGTGACATGTCGATAATGTATTTTACACTTATAGTATGCATTTCTAATATGCGTGTATCGCACAAGGAAAAGTTTTCCAGTAACCCACACGTCCATAAAATGCATTCCTCATAGTCTCTGACAGAATTTGATTGTTATCTGGTAGGCATTATTTCCCAGTAACTTCTGGAAGATGCATGGATACAGCCTATTTCTATTTCTCAGAATGGTAATTTAGATCAAACCTGTGCTTGCCTGAGGGCCAAGGAAAATATATTGAAATGTATTTACAAGGAGAATTGTAAAAACGTATCAAAGGGGCAAACTATTTACCCTCGTAAGAATTATGAAAGAATCAACAGAGTTAATCCCCAGGAAAAGCGACATACTTTCATTCATTTTATCTGTGTTTCGAACGCAGGGTTACACTACTGTTTTTGTTTTATCTTATCCAAAAATGCATTAGATTCATTCCCTTCAATTGTGAATTATGGGTGGTATTTGCCATGGTTATGTGTAAATAAAAACATACAAAAACACTGTGCCACCTAGCATGTTACACTGCGTGCCTAGCACTTTTCCTTAAAATAAACTCTTTTTGCAGGAACGACAGAAACTTCAATTCTCAAAGCTGCATTTTGTTGCTGAGCTAGTGATGTTTCATGTTGATACCCCAGGGGTTTTGAAAAGGTTCATTATTCAGTGAGTTATTATTGCACTTGTTCCCTTTTAAAGATAGAATTGCATATTTTATAAAGCAACAGATGTCCCTGTCGTTTGTTCTTACTATGCATACCTCCTTTTGAATTCAGTCGAATACTAAAAATACAATAATTGTTGATGTTTGTATATGTAGCAAAGACGCAGTGTGTGACATTTTGCTGGCCAGGCTGTTCAATTGTCCTTTTGTGAGAATGGCTGCGGATGAAGTCATTTATAGAAGACACCATTTTACACAGCATATTAGCCCACTACTAAAGTCTGTGCGGGTTACTAAAATGTCAACTGTAGTAAAAGTGCATGTCTTTAAATTCACACAAAGTGCTTAGCGAACTTCTAGGAAGCTTTGACAGGCACAGTTTTCCTGGAATTCTCAAGTAAAATCAAATATTTCTATTGTGCTAATATATGCCTAACATATTGCATAAATGCATAAATACAGAGGATGTGAATTAGGAGTGGGCGATAAATTCCTCTATGTTGGCCGAGTTGTCAGAGTTTTGGCCTCTCCGCGTTATGCGTGTAATGCGGAGTTTCGGGCAAATTCCTCTGACGGCCGCATGGTTGCGTTTTATCTCATGTGCGGCACGCCAAGGGTAACGCGAGTGAGATCTGGCAACCCCCAGCACTATTTTCGGGCAATAGGAGAGAGATTTTCCCAATGTGGGCGGTCACAGGTGGTCATGACCATTCGCATTGAGAAAGCTGCTGCTGCTTGAGAAGAAAATCTACCTGAGCAGCAGCAAAAAGCAACTCGAACTGCAGCGCTTTCTGGAGCGCCATGTGGTGAGGTTTGCACTAATTTCTCAGTGCAGAACAAGCTCCCGGTGTTAAAATATCATCCGCGGGCAGTGTGCCGTGCAGATTTCTGCTCACCTATTGACCTCCACGGAATCTTGCAGAGTTTTCATGTAACTCAGTAGATTTCCAGGGAGTGAAACTTTGCAAGTTTCGTCCACCCTTAATGTACATTTACACAGTTTGGAGTGTTACTACGCCAATCACATGTCAACTATAGCACAGTTTGGAGTGTTACTACGCCAATCACATGTCAACTATAGACTTTCTGCTGTAACGGACAGGAGGAACAAAGAGACCCAAACTGGAATGGGAACATTTCATATAAAAGTTTGTGTAAACTAACTTTTCAATGCATTTCTACTCTGCAGAGGCCGCTTCTCACTCATATGGACATTTGCTCATCCATATCTTTACACCATAGCTGTGTAAATGTATTTGTGCATATATATCGATTCATGAATTTAAAATGTGAAAATACACAATGTTAGGTAGGCCATGCGAGCGTATGTCTTGAAAGCTTGGAAACCTCAGCTGTTACAGCCATTGACACAGGATATGATAAGATGGCTGAAACCGCAGGTACCATAGCGCAACCCTTAGCTGAGCACCTGGCTGATTCTCCAAGGCTAGGGGAAGCACATATACACATAGCCTACAGGACTTTATTAAAGATATAGCAACTCTCAGACTCCAGGAGGAGGTGAGCTAAACCATAGATGTGGACCTGTTGGAGTGTGAGATTGCCAACGTCATGGGACAGATGAAAATTGAGAAATCCCCAGGTCCTAAAGGTGACCCCCCTGCATTCTTTAAATGTGCAAAATCCTGACTAGTGGGCCCACTTAGGACAGCGTTCTATAGGGCAAGAAAGGAGGGCATCCTGTCCCTATACTTCAGGTGGGCAACCATAGTCATGATAGAAGGCAAGGGAAACTAAGGGGGGTTTGTGCCTCCTACCGCCCAATATCACCACTGAACCTCGAAACCATGATTTTGGTGACGGTACTGGCAAACCATCTGCTGCAAGTGGTGGACACATTAGTGACCAGTGATGAATCAGGCTTCATGACAACAACACAACCTTCATAGACTGGTTGGATGCCTGGTGAGATGTGACCGAATTGTCAAGCAGGTCATCCTGCTTGTCCTAGATGCAGAAAAGGCATCTGATTCATTGGAGTGGCCCTACTTAACAGTGAAACTGTGTAAAATGGGGTCAGTCCCAAAGTTCATGACCTGGGTGAAACTGGTATATAAAGATCCCATAGCCAGGTTCAGGACAAAAAGGGCCTTCTCAAGGAAGTTTAGCCTAGGCAGGTGCAGGGCTGTCAGCTGTCCCCCTTACTCTTCATGATGGCAAATGAACCTCTGTCCCCAAGGTGCTGGAAATTCTGGAGGTCTTTGGCTCTTACTGAGGGCAAAGAATCAACTGGCATAAGTCAATTGCATTTCCATTGTTAGAAGAAGAGAGGGAACAGGACTGGTGCTACACCCCAACTTTGCAACCTCAAGGTTTCACATATCTCGGGATCTTCATCACAAAAGGCTGAGACCTGTTCATTAAGGAAAGCCTGGTGTGCATCCTTGAGTCCAACAAAACAGATGGGACTTCCACAAAATGGATGTGGACCGTTGGAAGAAACTGCCACTCTCCTTCATGGGTACAGTTATGCTGTACAAAAAGAATTAGCTGCCAAACTTTCTTCATGTTCAGCAAAACCCTCCATTTAAAGTCCTGGTGTTTGTTTCCGGTAAGCCACTGATGTAATGCTAGGTCTATTGTGGGAGGGTGGGTGCCGAGGATCACCAAGACGTCCCTCAGCAGAAAGCCCTTCAAAGGCAGAATTCCCTTTCCGACTTACGCCTGTACTACCAGGTGCCACACTTGCAGATGATCAATGATTGGGCCTTCTCCTCTCAACACTTCCAACAATTATATGGGAAAAAGGGGATGGTACTGCTACCGACCCCTACAGCTGTGGTGGTTAAAATATGGCATAATGCAACCAAGGCCCTGTGTTGGAAGGGCAAACTGACACTAGAAACCTCACTGTGGATACTAAAAGGACTATGTAACACAGGGGGGCACGGAAAATGGGACCTGCTGGGACTCTCTAAGGTGAGCAACATCTGCATAGGGAATGAGATAATAACTTTCACTGAACTTCATGAGCAAAATAAGTTGTCTGGCAGTCAGTATCTCCATTATCAGCAATTAAGACATCTCAGATGCCCCAGATGAGACACCGCTAGAGCCCACCCCCCCATCAGCAGTGTCTAATTTTCCACTCTCCCACACAACATTCTCCCACCGTTAGGGATAAATGGGAGAGGGACCTAGGCCAGATTCCAGGTATTCCAATTGAAACTACTCCACAGAGTCTACTTTACAAGGACTAGACTGTTCTGCATAAGTAACACCAATACAGACTTCTGCTTAAGAGGTTGCAGGCAGAAAGGCAAACTGGTACACACCATCTGGGGCTGCCCAAGGATCCAGAAATACTGGGGAAAATGTAGGCTGAAGGTTTTCTGCAGTCCTGGAATTTACACCGGAGCGCACTCTGCAGTTGATAACCCTGTGCATATGGGGGGGGGGGGGAAGAAATCTTAAACTGATACGCCCTTCCCTTTTGTAACATTGCCCTGCTGGTGGTGAGAGGTGACATGTATAGGCTATGGCGGCAAGATAAGATCCCAACGATACATGCCTCGGAGTCCAATGTGAACTGGTGAATGAGGGCCAACAATCTAGTGTACCAGGCATGGAGCTGCCCAAGGAAGTTTGAGAAAATATGGGGCCCATGGATGAGCACAGTACCAACTGATCCCTAGTGGGCGGCACAAGAAGGAGTCCCAGGTGGGGAGAAGTACCGGGGTACTGCACTACTGAATGGGGAAACACCAATGCTTGTTCAGAAAAGTATGAAGGGTATAATCCTAAACTCACAGGTGCTCAGAAGTGGGGTTCTGCTAGCTTCATAACTTTGTTCGCAGTTGGCGGCTGCTTTACCACCTAATTAAATTACAAATCAATAAAAAGGTTTTTAAAAAATGTCTGCAAACCTTTTTTAGGTGCATTGCTACCCTGGACACAGTTAAATATTTACTGCTGACCAGAGATGGAACCAGTCTTGGCGCAAAGTGGAAACATGGTGAGATCACAGCCACAAATGTACGAATGTAGGTAAAGCTCCAAAGTATAAATGCACGTCGACTAAGCACTGAGTAATTGTACACGTTCTACTTTTATGCATAAACGTGCAGATGGGAGTACTGTTGGAATTATGTGACTCAAAACTTTCCATGGGTAATACTCATTTTTTTCAGAAATAAAAAAAAATGGTAAATTTATTCCAGACTTGGAAGTAAAGCTACGAGTATAAATTTACAACATTTTATACTCGTTGAACTCGATCCCAGACTGGAGTAAAAACAGTGTATTTGTAAATTTCTCCACAGCAAACTGAGACATTACTTTCCAACTTCATTTGCAGTGCATTATCCCTTTAAAGGTGGGTATGGTTACATAATTTGTACATAAAGAAATCTGTCACTGCCACAAAAAGAGCATGTTATTGATGAGTTAGGTTGTTCTGCTGATTCATTTATTGGAAGATATATTTTATTATAGCATGAACGCTTCATAAAGCAGCCTTCCAGTATACAGGAAAAAACGGCGTTGTGTGTCCTCTCCTGCATCTCTAGCACCGACTACAGGCATTAGGATGTGAGCAAGGGGTTTGAGATCTATTGTGACACTATTCCCAGGATGGCCCATTCAGTAGGTACTCACCCTTCCACTCACAAGCTTTGCTAGGCAGGCAGTTCCCTAAAGAAAGAAAATGGCGCTGTTTAAACTAATTGCAAAGCAAGACATTACATAAATTATACATATGAGTTGATGATCATAAATCCATCCGGTGCATCTTGCAGTGCTTGGCGGGATGGCGTGCAAGGGGGAGAGGCGGGTGCAAGAACAAAAAATTAAAATAAATTTTTAAAAAACAACACTTACCTCGTTCCTCGCCGCGCCCGCGCTGCTCCTCTCCTGTCTTGCTGCTGCAGGCACGGGCTCCCAGCCTGCCCTGCGGTCAATCCTGACGCTGCACAAAGCAGCATCAGGATTGGCTGGGAACGCCCAGCCAGGGCGCGCAGGCAGACTGGGAGCCTGTGCAGGTTCTCTCCAGCCCGGCAACACAGTTGCCGGGCTGGAGACAGCCTTCTGCGCATCTATGTTTGGCCAACCCAAGACGGCTGGCCAAACATACATGCGCTGTGAGGGGGATGCTCGTCAGCCCTATGGCCTTGCCCCTTCAAAAGAAAAGGATAATAAACAAAGTTTATTATCCTTTTCTTTCAAAGGTTTGCAGCTGCCACTGCTGGCGGGAGGAATCACTCCTCCGCCCTAAAGGAGGAGCCGCCCCTTAAATGCATGTCTACTGGAATGCTACATATTTCTTTGTTGATAAACTGTGAATATTATGGAGCTTCAGGCAAATAATCATATTAGTTTATGCAAAGAGGCTTGGGTTTCAGCAATATGTCACGAATATCAGGAGCCGAGGTTAGACTGATGATTGCTATAAAGTATTGCTGTTATTCTCGTTCACACCAACACTATTGGCATTATTTATACAATATAATGCATACATATTCATTGGCATAGTAAAATTAAATTTAGATTTCTCCTCCACAAGAATATTCATTTTGCGGTTATGGATGCTGTGCCAGTAACCTTAAAGCAACAACATACTGGTCAAATAGTTGTATATAATCCTAGATTGTTTTCCCTGGCCGCTGTCAGGAAATGTCAGTGCCGAGGATTGTAATTTCTTTGAGGGTTTACAGTGTTTTAAATTTCCCTGCATTGTCCTTCCACCTTTATCTTTGATGCTGAGATGAAATTCTCGGAATTGTGAAATAATTTACTTAGACCAATATACCCAAATTAGGTCATGGTGGACACCCATCAGCTTTAAACAGAAGGTGACAGTATTTCTTATCCTTAATTCAATGCAGTGGTGTAATGAAACTTAAGGGGGTCCCCTGTAAAGTACTTTTAGGGGGACTCCTAACTCCTGGGCTCAGTCAGGGGCCTGACACCTGTGCACAGTGTACTGTGCTGAGGGGGCCCCCTGGAGCTCGCCCCCCCACACGAGGGGGGGCTGCAGGGGCCTTTGTTACACCACTGATTCAAAGCGAGTATTCCCAAAGTGAGAGCATCACTGTTTTTGCCTAATTAATTTCACTCAGAACATCTCATTTTGAAGATGGTTGCCCATGTGAAAGTCTATGGAACCTATTCACAAACTTTTGGGGGGGGAGGTTATGCTTACACCTCTCTTACCTTTTTCTGTGCAGAGATATCCGTCCCAACTGCTGAGTCTCCACTCACATAAGTATACATTTTAGTAGTAAGTGTGGGAGGGACATAGGATATAGGCTGGTAAATGGAGAATATTTAATACAAAATGATAAGGTTTTTTGTCCTATTAAGAAACTGCAATTCTAGAGGTACTACAATCAAAATGGATATAAAGGTGTTCCCTCATTAAGAATATTGTTCTCTTCCAGAGCTCTGTAACATCCGAGGTTTTCAGGCAATAATTAAAAGCCCCTCTGCCCTTAAAAGAAGCCCTTTCGATTTCAGAAGTTCATATTTCTCCTAGTCAGCCTCAGCACAGGAGCAGAAGAGATTTAAGTAGCTTCATTATGTAATCTCACAATCTGCATCGCTGTCATTCAGGCACAAAAGTGACTAAACGTCTCCTGTAGTCTTGTGATGGAAATAGAGGAAGCACATTCTTCTCATGCTGAGTCTGTTTTGTTTGTGTTCCATGTTTAAAATGTATGAGTTGCTAATAGGTTCAGTATTATTAAAAAGAATGAAGGTAGTGTAATCATTACCTCAACAAGTTTAAGTTATGTATTTAAGAAGGTTTTGGGAAAATCTTTTGATCCTATGTTGCTCCAGTCGAAGGTGAATTCTAAATCTGCAACGGCTTTGTTTAGCTTTGTGGCTCACGGATTTGTTGGACTATTCTTGGCTTTAGGCATTGTTTGTAAGTAGTACTTCAAGGTGTCAGTTTTAGCTTTTAAAATACTGTAACATGGCTAATTTAGACTGCAGTAGACTGGCTTTAATTAGTCACCCTGATGGAGTACCCATCCTCCGAATCTAGAGATGTCTGACATCACAACAGACATCTCTTACATTGACAGGAACTGCATCAGAGAGGTTCCTGTCAATGTATTTGTTCTGCATTCCCTCTTATCTCATAACCAAGCTTACAGAACCTCTCTGGAATGCACTTCTGAGTTTAAAGAAGACATTTATTGTTATTAATTCCCCACCACGAAGTTCCTGAGAGACCAAATTAGTAGATTGGAAGCACACGTTCAAAAGTAGTCGCAGCAATGAAAGCAAAATATATCAAAGTACTTCTCAGTTGCAATGTACACAGCAAATAGATGATTATATCATAGCATAACTTCAAAGCAAAGCATAAAAGTCAAAATTCATCACCGTATGGGCAAGGCGGTAGGGCCTATATTCAGCTTCATCTTTCTGGGGTCTGCAAGTTGATGACTCCGGTCAAATGTGAGAAAGAGATTTTCTACCCAAACGGGAGACAGGCAACCGACGTCTAGTTCCTGTCTGAAGTCAAAGCAGATTCAATCTACCTCTCTGTAGCCCAGAGTCATCCTTAAAAGCAAACTCAGTGTGAGAGCCGAAGAACCTTGGAGAGAGGCCAATTCTCCTGAGCTCACTCGCTCTCAGACTGGATTGCGAGGTAAACACAAAATCTACGTGCTCTTATCAGCTAAGGTCTGGTGTGAAGAAAACAGCTTGGTCCATCTTGTGGAAAAACACAGCTTGGAAAAACACAGCTCATCTGCAATGTCTCAACTGCAATGTCTAACCCTACATTAAAGACAATAGGCAGCTAACCTAAATATCAAATGTAATGTCTAATGTCAGGTCAAAGCCAATAGGCAGCTAACTGAATACAGAATGTAGTGGCTAATGCCATGTCAAAGCCAATAGGCAGCTAACCTAAATACAGAATGTAATGGCTAATGCCATGTCAAAGCCAATAGGCAGCTAAACTGAATACAGAATGTAATGTCTAATACCATGTCAAAACCAATAGGCAGCTAAACTGAATACAGAATGTAATGGCTAATGCCATGTCAAAGCCAATAGGCAGCTAAACTGAACAAAACATATAATGTGCTACTGGTGAACATTGAACAACTAATATGCGCAGTGGTGAAACACAAAGTCATTGGTCAAACACAATTAATAGCATCACAGTATTAAAAGTATGAAGGCATGCTCTGTCAAACCTTTTAACCTGTTTTTTTGTATTTTCTAAAAAAATCACAAAGTATGATTTAGTTATGTAAACGAAAAACAAATGACTTTAGCACAATACGAGGTGTCTTCTAAGTGTGTGTGTGTGTGTGTGTGTGTGTGTGTTTGTGTGTGTGTGTGTGTGTGTGAAAGAGGGGGGATCATTTTTCAGTTTTCAGGTTTTGCCTGGACGTTACAGAGCGTAAAAAATTATTTTGACTTAATCTAACAATATTCCTAATTTCCAAATTGCTTTTACGTTATCATATTTTCTTCAAGTATAAAATAAAGTCGTAAGACTGTTTCAAACATTGGCAGTGATTATTCCTTGCGGTGTATATTAAATGGATTAATGCACTAAAGGACTAACTGTTAAGTTGGGGAGGCAGAGCTAACCGCAGAAGATGGCGGCAGCATAGAGGGGTAGGTCCTGATCGGCCCTCTCAAAATCCTGTTACCTCTGGTGCCACTCCCAGCAGAACAACACACCGGGAACATGGACAGACTCTGGAGACTCGAGTCACACGAGGAAGGGTGGAGGCAGACTCCCCGTTGGACGCACAGCCGCGCTGCAGCCAAGGTGAGCGATTTCAACTCCGCTGCCTAAGATGGCAGGTGCATGGCAGCGCTAGATAAACAAACGTATGAGCCGGCTGCAGGCGAGGGATGAGGCCTCAGTGCTGATGCCCCAATGCCTGCAGCCCCAAGGAAGGAGATTAAGCCCCTGGGACCTTCTGAAGTGGAGGCGCAGCGGCGTGGCTGGGGAAAACAGAATGGGCCTATGAAACGGTGACCCTCTTGCCCCTCCCCCATCTCGTGCCTGGCAGAGGCCGCACTGAAAGTGAGCTGTGTAGGGACAAGGGATCCTCGATGCAGGAGGTGAGGTGTGCCGGGAGTGGTGCAAGAGTGACGGGCATTTCTGGAAAGGGCCCCATGGAGGGGAGCGGCTGATGGGGGCGAGCTCGCCCCTCGGAACCGGCACTGGGAGAGAGGCAGCGGGAGGTGGTGCTGGACAAGAGGGTTGAGCGCTGAGAAAGGACCCCCCCTGCTGTGAAAACAGGGGCCCACAGACCCATCTACCCACTGAAACCAAGGCACTGTTGTGCCTCAGCAGATCCATTCAGGGGGTTTGAGGCCCCCGAAGCTCCTGCTTTGTGCTGCCGCCGCTGCCGACAACCCTGGGCTTGTGCATGCATGGCCACTCCAACACCCTGAGACGGAGTCAGACAGAGGGCGGCCATACCCTGCCAAAGTGCAACCGGATGTGGGCAAGTGCTCCACACTGAGGGACGGACAAGGCTGGAATATAAGGGGAGTGGCCCTCCTATCCATAGTGGACCTGGGTGAGTCTGTGAAGGGCAAGGGCTTTCAGGCACACGGGGACTGCCCGCCTGCCCCAGAAACCACGAGGCCAGCAACAGCAACTAGAGGCAAAGGTGAAGACACACGAGCGGGTGGTCGGGAACACCAGAGGCCCCATGCTGTAGGGGAACTGTACGAACCGTTGGGACACATGAGTTCCTAACAGTAGAGAGGGGACCAACGTGGGTGGCAAGAGGTCCCCCCACCCAATCTGAGAGAGAACACGCAGACCAGAACCAGGCAAATGCCGTAGAGGGATCCCAATGGGTAAACAATGCCCTAAACCGCAGGAGTCACGTGCGGTTAGCCCAGAGTGCGTGCAAAGTGCTAGAACAATGATGCCGCAAATGGAAACCCAGCCGCCCCAAATGCAAGACACCTTACAGAAGATCTTGGAGGTGATCGAGGACTCTAAGAACACCCTACGGCAGGAGATAGGGAAAGTGTCGGCCGAGTTGGGCCTGCTGAGAACTGATCACCGGAAATTGACAGATAGCGTGGAAAACACAGAGAGTAACTGACGGAGTTGGGCACATTGCAGCGGGCACAGCAGACCCAGCTTGCCCACCTCACCGACAGAGTACAGAGACTGGAACATGGGGTGGAGGACGCAGAGAGCTGAAGCCGACGTAATAACATATGTATCATAGGCCTCCTGGACGGTATACAAGGCACTGATGAAAGAGCTTATGGGCAAGCATCCACTCACACCATTCTTCACCCTGGAAAGAGCACACAGAGTCCTGGCCAGACCTCCAGCGCCAGCAAGATCCCCCCAAATCGGTTGTGGCCAAGCTGCTGCTCTACGGGGACCAGGACTTACTGCTTCAGAGAGCACGCGACACAGGCCCCTTTGCGGTGAAGAACAGCAGAGTCAATATGTTCCCGGACTATACGGTATCAGTGCAAGCCAAACTGGCGTACTATACAGAAGTGAAGAAAGCACTGGGAACAGAAGGAATCTGGTACGCATGGTTATTTCCCTCAAAATTAAAAATAATATGGGACGGCCGCACCCATTTCTGAATGAACCCAGAAGCCTGGACTTGGCTCGAAACTTGCAAAGCCAGAAAAGATGACCTGGGACCGTATGAGTCTGTCACACCACGATGCCGGAGAAAGAGACATCGGTCCAGGGATCGGTCCGGAAACGACAGAGTGGTCCGGCCAACACAAATGCAAGCAAGCCAGGGAAAATGTGCGGCGATTAGTGCAGCTGCGTCCTTGACAGAGTCGCCCTCATCATACAAAGACAAAAATGCTTACACAAATGCCCATGAGACGGAGGATTCCTCTGACCATGACTCATTTGCAAGCATACTTGATGATCTCCCACACGTGATACCTCAGACAGCTGAAGGCATTCTTCAGCAGATGATATCTTATAACATTGTACAGACTTCATGATACGGGAGTGGCAACCCACAAACAGACTTTGGCTGGTCCGGACACCATTGAAATTAGCTGCTACTGAGACGGTACACAGCCAGAGCACTCCCCGTTCGCCCTTGGATTACTCATGTAGGGTGAAGATGATGGCTTGTCACAGAGTGACATCACAGTTTTGGGCAGTCGCCCGTTGCCTCACTGCCCTGGGGACGGGGAGTTGGGAATGCATAGTCCTGTTGTTGTTACTGTTATTGTTGATGCCTAAATTTGTGATTTGTGTGTGGGATTGGGATCGGGGGGGCATTGCAGTGTGTGGGCGGGCCCGGGGACATAATAGATATATGATGCATGCCGACACTACTCTTAAATTGATGACCTGGATTATACGGGGGATGGGGTACATGGCACCTGTACCCCAGAGCCATGGAAGAGGAGGTCTTCAAGGATGCCTTAACAGCCAAACTGACAGAATACCTTACACTAAATGTGGGGGCAGCTTCGACCCGAAAGGTGGAATGGGAGACACTGAAGGTGGTGGTCTGAGGCCACTGCATGGGACAAACGGTGGGGATTAGGAGGGAGCTGACGGCTGACATACTTCATGTAGAAACCACCCTGTGCAGGTGGGAATCGGAGTTAGGAACCAACTCAGAGGCTCCTGACAGCTCTTAGAAACACTGGAAGCACACATTTAGGCAACAGAACGCCTTAGATGCCATGACTACAAAATGCACATGAATCTGGCTCACGAAAAGGAGGTGAGAGCAGGGAGACTGCTGGCCTGGTTGATTAAACCGGAAAGCAGGGGCATGCCAATCACCCATCTGATGGCTAGGGATGGGGCTATGCTGTACTCACCGATACATATCAATGATGAGTTTCGATCTTACTACATGACCCTATACAGCAAACCGCCACCAGTGGAGGTGGACGCACTCCACGGATACCTGGAAGGCCTCCACCTGAGAACACTTTCGGTGCAGGATAGCGAACAGCTAGGGGTACCGGTGGACGTGCGAGAGCACTGCTAAACACTGACTTTAAGGTACTTAGCAAGGTGCTAGCGAACTGATTGCTCCCATACATGGGTTCATCCCTGCACGGAATACGTCAAACAACCTGTTAAGTCTCTACACGCTACCGTATAATGAAAGACACCCACCTGACCCAGCAGCAATAATAGTGTCGGTAGACCTGGAAAAGGGCTTTGACACAGTACCCTGGGACTATCTGGAAGCTGTGATGTTGTGCATGGGCCTTGGACTGGACTGGGGGTGATGGGTAAAACTACTTTACACCCCCTAAAGCGAGGGTCAAGACTGGGCACACAGAATCCACCAGTTATGATATCTACATGGGGACTAGAAAAGGCTGCCTGCTCTCGCCCTTGCTTTTTGCTATAACCATAGAACCGCTAGTGGAGAGTTTCAGGGCTAAGGGACGGGAGTTGGGAGTATACAGAGGAGGGGTCCCACACATTATCTCTCTTTACGCAGACAATCTCCTTATTTATGTATGAAATGGGAATGCTGCGCTACCCCAGGTACTCTGGATGCTGGAGGGCTTCAGTAAACACTCGGGCTTACGACTCAACAGAAGGGAGACGTGTCTTCCCGATGCTCGAAGGGGGGCCGCACCGACTCTTGTGCCCAGAGTATGTACAATGGGCTCCCCGAACATTCTGAAATCTGGGAATCCAGATTTATCATGATCGACAGGACCTTAGAGAGGGTAACCTGGGGGGGAGGGGGCACTCCACGCACTGCAAACTGCAGTGGCATTTTGGCGCTCATTAAAGTTACCAATCATGGCCAGGGTCACTCTTTCCAAGATGGTGATGCTCCCTAGACTCCTTTACTTTATCACTAACCTGCCACTGCATACAGTATATCGATATCATGGTTACGAACCCTAGACACCTTGCTGAGGGAACTGGTGGGCCACCCGAGAGTGGGGGACTCGGAGTCCCTGACATCGAGCTATACTACCTGGCGGCTCAATTAGAGTGTCCGGTGCAATGGCTAAATGGACTAAAGTTATAAAAACCGACCCTGTACGGTGAAGTTGAGCAAGGGGAGGACTTCTTACCGCGACTGCTCCGGGGGACACAATGTCCTCCTAGATCAAATATATTGGTATACACAGAGATGGTTGCGTGGTGTAGGGCCCTTAAGAGAACCAACACAACTATCCCCTATGCCCCAATGCTACCTCTTACAGGCATTCCACATGGTGATCCAACTACCCCTTTCACTCCCAGACAAATAAACTCTTGGACTGAATTAGGGATTACTAGAGTGTGACTGCTACCAAGGGGGGATGCTGATACCCTTTAGTGACTTGGTGGAGCAGAAGGGTTTACACACTGGCCAATTCTTAGCTTATGAGGCCATTGCAAAGACCCTGAAGGGGTTGGGGGGACAGCAGAGAAGAGCCCACCCACGACGGCAGCCCTGCGTCCTCAGGGGGCAGACCAGGGGGGTTTTGTAGAGCACTTGGGGAGACACAAGTAGGCACACAAAACACACCCTCAGCAGCACAGGGGCGGCAGGGTGCAGTGTCCGAAGCAGGCATAGGGTTTTAGGTAGGAAACAATGGAGGGACCCGGGGTCACTCTAGCGGTGCAGGCAGGCACAGGGGAGGCTTCTTGGGACAGCCACCACCTAGGCTAGGCAGAGGGTCGCCTGGGGGTCACTCCTGCATTGAAGTTCGGTTCCTTCAGGTCCTGGGGGCTGCGGGTGCAGTGTTGGTTCCAGGCGTCGGTTCCCTTGTTACTGGCAGTCGCGATCAGGGGGAGCCTCTGGATTCTCTCTGCAGGCGTCGCTGTGGGGGATCAGGGGGGTCGTCTCTGGTTACTCACGGGCTCGCAGTCGCCAAGGAGTCCTCCCTGAGGTGTTGGTTTTCTGCAGAACGAGCCGGGGGTGTCGGGTGCAGAGTGTGAAGTCTCACGCTTCCGGCAGGAAATGTGAAGTCTTTGGAAGTTGCTTCTTTGTTGCAAAGAAGTTGCAGATTTTGAACAGGGCCGCTGTTCACAGGAGTTTCTTGGTCCTGTAGTCCAGGGCAGTCCTCTGAGGCTTCAGAGGTCGCTGGTCCCTGTCGGATGCGTCGCTGGAGCAGGTTTTCGAAGTTGGAGACAGGCCGGTAGGGCTGGGGCCAAATCAGTTGTCGTCTTCCTCCTTCTCTGCAGGCTTGTAGGTCAGCAGTCCTTCTTCTTTCTTCAGGTTGCAGGAATCTGATTTCCTGGGATCTGGGGACCCCCTAAATACTGAATTTAGGGGTGTGTTTAGGTCTGGGAGGGCAGTAGCCAATGGCTACTGTCCTTGAGGGTGGCTACACCCTCTTTGTGCCTCCTCCCTGAGGGGAGGGGGGCACATCCCTATTCCTATTGGGCGAATCCTCCAAAACCAAGATGGAGGATTTCTAAAGGCAGGGGTCACCTCAGCTCAGGGCACCTCAGGGGCTGTCCTGACTGGTGGGTGACTCCTCCTTGTTTTTCTCACTATCTCCCCTGGACTTGCCGCCAAAAGTGGGGGCTGTGTCCAGGGGGCGGGCATCTCCACTAGCTGGAGTGCCCTGGGGCATTGTAACACGAAGGCTGAGCCTTTGAGGCTCACTGCTAGGTGTTACAGTTCCTGCAGGGGGAGGTGTTAAGCACCTCCACCCAGAGCAGGCTTTTGTTTCTGTCCTCAGAGAGCACAAAGGCTCTCACCCCAGGGGGTCAGAAACTCGTCTCTCAGCAGCAGGCTGGCACAGACCAGTCAGTCTTGCACTGAAGGATTGGCTAAAATACAGGGGGCATCTCTAAGATGCCCTCTGTGTGCATTTTGTAATAAATCCAACACTGGCATCAGTGTGGGTTTATTATTCTGAGAAGTTTGATACCAAACTTCCCAGTATTCAGTGTAGCCAGTATGGAGCTGTGGAGTTCGTTTTTGACAATCTCTCAGACCATATACTTAATATGACCACACTGCACTTACAATATCTAAGAATAGACTTAGACACTGTAGGGGCATATTGCTCATGCAGCTATGCCCTCACCCGTGGTATAGTGCACCCTGCCTTAGGGCTGTAAGGTCTGCTAGGTGGGTGACTTACCTGTGCCACAGGCAGCATTTTGTGTGCATGGCATCCTGAGGGGGATGCCATGTCGACTTTGCCTTTTTCTCCCCACCAACACACACAATCTGCAATGGCAGTGTGCATGTGTTAGGTGAGGGGTCCCTTAGGGTGGCACAACATATGCTGCAGCCCTTAGGGACCTTCCCTGGTCACAGGGCCCTTGGTACCACTTGTACCTTTTACAAGCTACTTATCTGTGTGCCAGGGGTGTGCCAATTGTGGAAACAATGGTACATTTTAGGTGAAAGAACACAGGTGCTGGGGCCTGGTTAGCAGGGTCCCAGCACACTTCTCAGTCAAGTCAGTATCAGGCAAAAAGTGGGGGGTAACTGCAACAGGGAGCCATTTCCTTACAGCCAACCACTGCAATGGCAACACCTTTAGGTAGAAAATAGTGGCGATAAGGACTTTAAATAAAGCCATATAGTAAATATTGTTAAATTTAATTACATTATTTAAACTATGTAAACATATAAATACATTTAATTTAATTTAATTTAATTTAATTTATTGTTTAAAACATGACCTAAATATAAAACATATTTTAATATTAATTTAACATATTTTAATAAATGTAAAAATTAATGTAACATTATTTTGTATTTAAAAAAAAAAACTTTTAATGAATTCATTTTGAAGAATTTTTAATACATGCAATAATGTTTTACCTTAGATGGGATTTTTATTTAAAATCTAATTTTAAATTAGTTTAATATAATCAAAGTAATTACATTTTACATTTACATTATGTTATTAATGCTGCAACATTTTATACAGTTCAGCAATTGAAATAAGTATATGAAATTGTTTAACAATAATATTTTATTTTACTTTAAAATATGTGTTACTGTTTTTAAATTTTAGTAAAATTTGACACTTCCCTCTATACTTTACCATATGGAGATCTCCGCCTGGGTGGTGAAGATCCCTGCCTATATGTGAAAAGTTACCAGTACTAACCTTTAAGCAAATATACATTTAATGCATTTAATGGAATGTATTAATTTCAATATTTTAAAAATATTTATTTAAATATCCCACCTGAAGTAACGTTTTTATTTATTTTTTATGTATTAAAAATTGCATGAATAGAATTAAGTGATAATTAAAGTTACATTACTTTTCAAATTAAATATTTTGCTTTAAATGATACCTTTTTTAACATTCCATTTAATATATGTACATTCAAAAGTAAAAACAAATTATTTTAAATTATAATTTTTTTATCAGGTTCTGTTTTGGTGCTGGATTTATTACAGCTCCTTTTTGGCTGTAGTAACTTTACACTCCTAAATTTGGTTTCACCCTGTTTCAGGTGGGAGGCATGCAAGTCTGTACTGTTGAGTATCTTCACACTAGTAATTGATGAATAACCAAAAATTGTGAAGTTACTCAAAAGTGTAAAATTGAATGTGTAAATTTGCACAGGTGTAAGTTTATCTTTATGAATCAGCCACTAAGGGGGTCATTCTGACCCCGGCGGTCCATGACCGCCAGGGCCGGGGACCGCGGAAGCACCGCCAACAGGCTGGCGGTGCTTACTGGGCCATTCTGACCGCGGCGGTAAAGCCACGGTCAGAAAAGGGCAACCGGCGGTTTCCCGCCAGTTTACCCCTGGCCCAGGGAATGGGATTCCGACCCCCTTCCCGCCATCCTATTCCTGGCGGTTTTTACCGCCAGGAACAGGATGGCGGGAACGGGTGTCGTGGGGCCCCCTAATGGGGCCCCATAATGATTTTCAGTGTCTGCTTTGCAGACACTGAAAATAGCGACGGGTGCCACTGCACCCGTCGCACCCCTACAACTCCGCCGGCTCCATTCGGAGCCGGCGGAGTTGTTGAGGGGGGTTTCCCGCTGGGCCGGCGGGCGGCCTTCTGGCGGTCGCCCGCCAGCCCAGCGGGAAAGCCAGAATGGCCGCCACGGTCTTTTGACTGCGGTGCGGTCATTCGGCGGTTCCCTCCAGGCGGGCGGCTCCTGCCACCCGCCGGGGTCAGAATGACCCCCTAAATGCTTACTTTGGATATATCATAATTTCCAAAGGGACACAGGTCAATGCTGGTCAGATCAGTTCTGGGATACCTATGAATTCAAAGCTCTGTGGATATGTGAAGATCAGGAGTAGTCTCTTAGTCACCATTTCATGGTGTTGGTGTTCAGGTGTGGAGAGCTCTCCACTTTTCTTGATCAGGTCCACTGTAAAATGTCCAACTGCAATTTGTTCCTGGATTTCCTTTGCAGCTTCTTCAACTCCATGGGTTCACATGGCCGCCTTCATGCCCCTGACACAGCACAAACATTTCACAGAGGCAAGTTGAAAAAATGCTCAGTAACCACAGGTCTACAAATTCTCTTACTAAAGCAGCTTCAATTTCCCAGAGTTTCCATTGGAAAGGCATTTTATGTTTTTCTAATAACTTTGGTGCCTTTTGGGGAATATGCATCAAACCTTCTGAAACAAAAACGTAGTCATGTTGGCACCCTCATTAAAAAAAATTGCGCAGATCCATCAAGTGATGGGGCCAAGAAAGTTCCCATGTTAATTCCCATAGGAAACTTTGCTCTTGATTACATAAAAACTGACAGCTGACTGGAATTATACTAAATCAGGGGGAAAGTTAGGACTTTACTCAGAAAGTGTGCTTTTTGAGATTTGGTGTAAATCTGTTAGCCATTTTTGAGCTGTTAGTTTTTAAAGAGGGCTCTGGTTGGGCAAGGAGAGGTTAACGTTCAGGAAAAGTTCAATATATCTGGCTGGTTCATCCTTTGGGAGTTTTCTTTCTTTTGGTATTACGGTACCAGTACTGGTACCTATGTACTGAATAATCTGATTGGCTGGCCACAACATTGCAGAAATTGTTGCAGCCACCACTACAGGACCTAGGGACTCAGTCTACGAGTACTGTTAACATTTTGAACAGGGAATATAATGGGGCATGGTGAGCACATCCTGACCTCACTGGCCCACAAAGAAGGGGGCAGGAGGGTAAAAGGGACCCCCTGGCATAAAAGAACAAAACATGGCCTCTGTACCACAATGCTTCTGAATTTCCCAGTGCGGACCATGGTGTGCTCCCACAGCACTACAACAGTATCCTCCAAGTATCCCTACTATGGTGTTGCAGTACTATGCAAGCTTCATTTTAAGGTACTGGTAATGCAGTACCAGTACTATGGTACCAATAGCAATAAATGTGGCTGTAAGGAAGTGTGAGACTAACCAGTGGAAGATTGTAGATTAGACTCCTGTTTAAAGTTTAGCTGGGTGGCTGGTTGCTCAAGTTTAAGAATAGTAAAATCACTGAAATTCACCATGATTTAGTGACCTAGTAACTTGTACCTCCATCATGCACTGCTTATGACCTCACATATTACATCAATCAAGACATGTTAAATGACATCAATGATAACATCATAGATGCCATCTCCAATGACATCACGGGCAGTCACTTATGACATCACTAACGATATTGCTGCTCACTTTACTCCATATATTCTTGTGTCTTTTCAAAAAAGAAATTTGAAAGTAAAGAACGTGTAGTCATGTACAATATAATATAACTGTATGTATACATTTGGGTGCATGGAAATAGTGTTTGAACTGGAGGCAACTGTGGCTGTGAACTGTGTAACTTATATGGTGCATAGTTTCCCAACCTCTAAATATCTGGATACAGGTAGTCCACCAAGTTAAAAAATTGGAAGGCCAATTCCACTTGATGTAGGTTGCAGAAGCATGTTTTAAATGAGGTTGTGGTTTAAAGCCAAAGCATGTGGCAAACAATCCAACAAAAGGCAAAGCTTCTGGTCAGAATAGAATATCTACCACTTGATGTCTGGGCATATGTTCATGCTTTATAGTTGTTAGATCATGCTAAAGAAAGTGTTATGTAAAGAGAATGTTTATTTGCATAACTTTGTTGAAGATTGTGAGGCACTGTAGATTGTTGAATAATTTTGAGATCAGTGGGGGGGGTAACATTTTGTTGCTTTAACTGATCTTTGAGCAGCTTTTGACCTGGTCCCATTAGGGAAACTGTGGTAGATGCTTTCTTGCCAGGAAATCCCAAGTAGTCTGTTTATTATTATACATCTCCATGTGGGGAACTATGCAAAGATTCGTTGGAGCCCAAATGGTGAATTAGCTGGGAAAATTGCCATTGAAAAGGGAGTTCGCCAGGGTTATGTTTGGCACCCCAACTCTTTTTTTTCCTATTTATTGATAATTCCATAGAGTTTTGACAGAATGTGCAAAGGGTTTTCCAATGATAGCCAGCCAGAGGGTTCCAGCACCTTTGTTCGTGCTGCCAACACCTTCAACCTACATTTAATCTGTTCTCTTAGTCAGATGGACTTGAAATTACCATCTCAAAAACAAAACAGATGACCCATCACAAGTGGAGGAATGCCTTTTTGCCAGCCTTTTCATGACAGGGACCCTGACATGAAAAGATGGTGGAAAGGGAAGTCGTGAAAAGTACAGCAGTGCTGAATTCAGCACCACTGTGGCTGACCAAGATTTTGCCCCCAGCCATCCGTTGGGATCCCTGATCCCGGTAGTGGCAGAGGTCTCCTGGTGATCTGACCACCAGGATCATAATCTTGTGGTCTGACTGCCAGGATTGCGGCAGTCTGACCGCCACTGCAAGTTTGGTGGTCTCTAGATTGCCAAACTCATAATTAAGCCCTAAGTATCTTTTGGAACTTTTTCTCTTGTCGTCAGTCAAGGCTCTTCTTCAGGCTGGCTTGCAATGCTACGTCATCTGCTTGGTTCAGCGTGAGGTCCCGGTCAACTCCTGGAAATCTTGTTGACGGGTAAAAGCTCCACAGCTTCAACAGTGAGAACCTGAAACTCAGGCTGGGTCTCGGTTTGACATTGTTGGGGCCAAGCTGCACCAGGCTGCACCTAGTCAGAATTCTCAAATGGCCACTGGACGCTGGTCACATGGGCTCTTCTTGCAGGACTTGATGCAAGGTACTCTGGTAAGCTTGTTTGTACCTGTTGCTGACAGAGAGTCCATTTCTCGTGCTGTAGCCTCAAGGCAAAGTCCTTTTCTTGGTGAAACCCAGGGTGTGCAGCTGCTGCAGTCCTTGTGGGTCAAGACCTTCAGGTGGAGACAAGGGGTTCAGCAGGACAGTCCTTCACCAGTCTTTTCTTCCTGCAGGGATCTGCATTGCTGGGCAGCTCGGCAATATTTATCCCTGCTCCGGGTTGGCAAGCGGAGGGGCACCCCTGACCAATGGTGTGCAGGGTGCCACCCTGTGGGGTGACCACGTCTCGAGAAGTGGGACAAAAAATCACTCCCAGAAAGCAACATTCTTTAAAAATTCAAGATGGAGAAAATCTCTTCTTCGAGGTTACATCTGGTAGAGCCCATGCACTGATGTAGCTAAAGTTTCTTAACACACCCCTTCCAGCCGATCTCTTAATCTAATTACTGGGGCTCCCATTTGGCTGGGGGAGCAGGAAATTGGGGAGGTCTGGTTTCTGTCCCAGGTGGCTTTCTCTCCTTTGAAAACCAGTTTGGACACTCTACTCCCTTCCTGCCATCTGCTGCAGCAGTTCTCCTACCACCAGATGCTTCCTTTGTTTCAGCCCAGGCTACTTACCACCTCATTAAGGTAGCTTGGCACAGGCTGCCCTAGACTGACCCCTCAGGAAAGGGCACTAGAGGGCTGATTTTGGTAACTTTCAGAAAGAGTTCTAAAACTCTATCACTGTACTAGTTATAATAAATCCAACATTGGCAAGTTGTTGGATTTATTCTAACATATTTTTTTATCAAACATGACATACTTAGCTCTTTTTAAGAGGAAATGAGACTTTATTATTTTTTAATAAAGCCTCCCAATGTTAACCTATGGAGCTAATGTACTACAATGGGGAAAACAAATGTGGCTTTTTTTCCCTCACCAAGGCATATAAAACATTTTTTATAAAGTCCCTGCTTATATTTATACATCACCCAACACTTGGGGCACCTAGAGCAGAACTTAGCGGTGACTTAGAGGTAAGAATAAGGTAGTTTAAGACAGACTTTGGAATTACTTTTAATTCCAAAGTCAAATGTGAGGTTAATTTTATGTTAAAAGCAGGGCACAGTCAGAATCAGTGACCACCAGCATCAGTCAAAAAGTTTGGGGGTGATCAGGCCAAAAGGATGACTTTCTCACATTAGGGAATTTAAGTATTTAGGGATCGTTTTGTTGACTCTGAATTGTGAGTCCCACCAAATTTCCAAGATCTTTCTCCTGATTAACCCTCCAGCCTTGACCATTCTCAGGTTTGTCAAGCGGGCCCTTTGGTATCCAGTCTCTCTCTAGTCATTCAAAGTTGCAATGCTCAAGTTAAGAGTGGTGCTTTGTATGGAGCATAGCTATGTACCATTGCTCTACCGCTTCTCTAGGGGTTGGAGGGAATCATTTTATAAGGGCCCTTGTGCGCATAGGCAAAGGCACCCCTTTAGTCCCCCTTAGACTATGGGGGTCATTATGAACACAGCGGTGTTTACCGCTGTGTTCATGCTGGCGGTCATTTCACTGACCGCCTTCCCCTTCAAGACCCCACCGACTGCATGAACAACATTCTGCTGGGCCGGCGCGCAGAATCATTGTTTCTGCCCTCTGGCCCAGCAGAATGCAGGGCCGGGACATTGCCAGCAGCTCCATGCTGTTGTGCGGCAAGTGCAGCACCACCCGTCATGCAGATCACTGGCCGTAAATCGGGCAGTGACCTGCGCAACTGGCCACTGCACGGGAGCCCCTGCACTGCCCATGCCAAGTGCATGGGCAGTGCAGGGGCCCTCAGGCAGGCCCCGGAGCACCTCTTTCACCAGTCTTTCCATGGCAGGGGAACCCACCAGGGAAAGGCTGGAGGAAAAGGGATCATTATCCGGAGCTCTGCCCTGTCGGATAGTGATTTCTGCCATTGTCAGGCTGCCTGTCTGCAGTAGCCTGGCGGTGGTGGAAGGCTGCCTGTGGCGGTCCCCATAGCCTTCATGATTTGGCGGATGAGACCGCCATGCCGGTGGCAGTCATTACCGCCGCCACCGGCATGGCTGTCTCAGCCGCCAATGTTCATAATGAGGGCCTATATCTTTGACACAGGCCCTTCACTGAGCTGGGCAGATGAAGGCCCATACTCTATTGACTTCATTTATGGACTATTATGGAACTAAAATCATATGGTGATGGTCTTATAGACATTTGGAGTTCACTCAGTACTCAGAAAATTCAGTGGTTGGCCTCTGTTAAAGAGTTGTTACCAGATTTGTGTAGGAAATTGGTGTGAGAAAGTCATCCTTTCAGCATATTCACCCCAATGTTTCTGACTGATACTGTTGGTAACTGATCCTGACTGTGCCCTGGGCTCTGCTAGACAGGTCCAGGGCCAGTGCTTTGAATAAAATATAGATGATAACATGGTACAGTTACAATTGAAAAAGACGGATCCCTGAAAGTCCCTAGTAGATAATAGGGCAGGGGGTATCCAGACCACCTGTAATTCCCTAGTATATAATAGGGCAGGAACGTTTTGACGCCCAGTAGATTTTCTGCACTGGAGTGTGCACTGCTGTGTCGCCTGCTGTCATTTTTAAAGACAGCCCTGCCTTGTAGAGTGTCTTCAAAAAGTAAAATGTGTGCAAATTCGACTTTGTAATTAAAGGAAGTTCCAAAGTGATAATCTACCTTATTTTTACTAGGGATGGGCGAGGCTCGTGGAGTTTCACTCCGTGTAATTTCAGGGAGTTCTCAAAAAACTTTGCCATTACGCCAAGTTCTGTGAGCAGGCAGAGTAAATCTTTACCAAGCAGGATCCAGTGACACAGCATGATCATCGCTTCAGCTCGACCCTGGGTAGCTGTGATTCTAAGCAGCAAGGATTACATAAAGGAACACGTGTAGAGCATTAAAACAGCACCAAAACAATTGATGAAGAAATCAACACAACACTAAAGAAGTCCAACACAATCTATAAAAATAAACTGTATTTTTATAAGAATTTAGGGCCAGATTTATAGCTCGGTGGACAGGTTATTCTGTCACAAATGTAACATATCCTGTCCGCCGTATTAGGATCTCCATGGGCTACTAAGATGGGATATCTGTCACGTTTGTGATGGAGTAACCCCCTCCACCAAACTCTAAATCAGGTCCTTAAACACCAAAATGAAAAAGATTAATGGGAGGGGTCCGGAGATACAGATTTTACAAGAAATAATAAATCAAAGCATTTCACTCAACCACAAACACACTTACGCAAATTCAATAAATTTGACACTTAAGCGTTTAAGGAAAAGTGTCAATGTGCTCGCTAGAGTTACTGGAGGTGAACAGCTACTTCCCCTGTACATGTGTGTAAGCCACCACTCTGGCAGGCCTACCAAGACATGGACCCTTGGGGGGATCCACTGTTCCTGGGGTCAACTGGGGGTGGAGTCATTAGTTCTTTTAGGAATCAGAGGGTTCTTCCTTCCAGTTGTCCATGGCTGTTGCAGTCCCAGGATCCAGCCGCAAAAAGTGAGTATTTAAAAGGGGTTGAAAGGTTCCAGAAGCCAGGCACCCCAGCCAATCCTAGGATGACACATCACCTCTCTTCCTAACCCTTCTCCACAGCACAGTTCAAGATGGTGTAATCCAGGAGTCACCCGTTACATCTGCTCTTGAGATTTCAGCTCTGTCACTCACTGACATCACTGCCAGCGCCTTTCCCACCAAAACTTCAAAGATGAGCACTCTCCTGTGTTAGCTCCAGTTGTCTGGCCTCCCTCATTGTTCAGTGGGCCAGGGATGTCCCCATCTCATATAGTATGACAGGTAATTAACAGATGCAAATTTTCATCCCATCTGTTTCTGAAAAGGAGCTGAGGGAAGCACTAATAATTACTATTTTTGTGAGGGAGACTTTCGTTTCTGCTGCTGGAAAGAAATGCAATTAACTTAGCCCAGAAGGGTGCCACACGACCTGGGCTCTGATCCTGACCTGAGCCAGAGAAATATGAGAATTCTAGTTGACCCATAAATTGTATGGGTACTTTCTTAGAACTCTCAGATTTGATTTAGGCGCACATGTTCAATCACACTTTGCTATCTCCCTGGACTTTGTAGGCCAAAGGGAGGCAAAACTATCCTCAAAGGCATATTTCCCCATGTGTAAAATGAAGTATTGCTGCAAACAAAACAGTTAGCCACACTGACTTTACCTATGCGTGTACAATAACATTAGAAGACCCACTCCAATCCTACAGAGTCCTCTCTGCAGCAGGTTACCTATGCGCAGTTACTGAGTTGTGCACAACAGAAGTCTCACACTTGAAGCCCTCACAGTGCATATGTTTTCCCTTGTAACTAGCCAAGTGTCTTTTACCCTTGCTGTGTCGAAGTGGCAATAACATAAAAGGCAGACAATGTCAGTAAACATGTGCCGTCTATTTACCATGTGCATAACATGGGTTAGACACATGTAGTGAGACTCGCCCATAGTAGAGAGCAAAGCAGGGTGACCTAAAAAGCAGACAAATCTAGAAGTATTCAATGGGCAGAACACATTTTGAAATAATTTGAAATAGGACAATCATTGGCATGATCCTTGTTCTGTTTCAACATCTATGGAAGCTGTGGTTAAATCAGGGTCTTGGGCCCAGTTTGGCAGCCGTATTGAGTTCTCTAGTTCCACAGTCAGTCAGGCCAGGCTTTTTCTTTTGCATAACAATGCATTCAGGGCTGAGGAATTTGTAAACTTTATCCGTCCTTCACGTGCAAGATTCTTTTCTTGCGAAATAAGTGCGACATTCTGCCTATTGCTACTTTTACCTCAACATGGTCGTCATCACAGGATGTCTACTTTGGCCCAGTATAATGTCATGCTAATGTGACAGAAGAACATCAATTATTCTTATGTACGAAGTATTCTAAACAAAGAGCTAGGTGGGTAGTGCCTATGTATCATCTGTTGGGCCTGATGATCTGCATGAACGCACTTAGAATTAGCAAAAGCGATTCTACGATGATGCTAGTGATCACAGTCTCCAAATTCCTGCATGTAGCATGGCTGATTATATTATGCGACTGCCACTCATAATACCACATTTGCTAGTAACATAACTTGAGTGCTTCACCTTAGCATACTGCACGCTACTCTTTAATTATGGTCAGTTAGTAAGATGGCACTGATTACTTGTTTGTTTTCTGTTGGCGCTACGATTCAAGCACTTTTTTATGGAGCTTTTAGTAATTTTATTTGGATGAATTTTCTTGTTCATTGTTAACCTGTTTTAACTTGATAGTTATAGTATATGTTTTAGTTTGTCAATGTATCCCAAGATTGTGTACTGTAGAATTTTGTATGATGAGTTTTAACCTTGTTTTTGTCGATGAACTATTATGTTTGCTCCATCAATAAAGAAAGAAAGTAAAGAAAGAATAAAATAGAATGTAAGGGTGACCCACTGAGAGATAGTTTAACTCACACTGTGTCTGTAAGCATAGCTCTAAGGCAGTATGTAGGTAAAGTCAAAATGTAAATCATGTTTTTCATGTGTACTTGATTTAACAAAATATATTTACCTAAACTAGGATGCAAGTTGGTATATTTGCACAGTATGGTACAATCTCATTGAAGAGGCAATTTGACTATTAGGAAAATTGTTTCCCATGTATCATGGATGCACCTATTATCTAAGACAGGTACAGAAAGCTGGGAAGAATGTGAGCAGCATTGCCAGCACCCCCAAATTTAAAGTATTACTCTCTACTAAAGAAGGATAAATATCATGAAACATGTCTAGAGATGCACAACTCTGGCTGCACCAACAATGTTGAATACTAAAGAATTTCAATTCAACTGTGTGCTATCATGCACTACATTTACAAGAATGCATCGGGGTGAATTGTGTGCTACCATGCCAGTGTGATCCCTCACCCCATTTGTGTTCCTAATCATAGCTTGCAAACTTTGGCCAGGTCCTGGTCTACAGCCATGCAATTCATTCATGTTTTTCCAAATTGTTTAATGGATTAATAGATATGAAATTGGATCCACAGCACCATACACAAGCTTCCAGCCTGTTTCTAGAGCTGCCACATATTCCATCATTTATGAGACGAGGTGGGGACTTGCAGTGGGCAGGGTCTTGTGATTTCACTACACTGACCAGAAAAGCAAGGGGCATTGGTGGGACTGGGACAAGGAGGTTGGCTGGGTCAATGTATGAATTTCCACCATCCCATCCCAAAATACAAAAATGAAGGATTCCAATTTGACCTCTCACATCCTGGGAGGTTGGAAATAAAGTTCTGATTTCATCTGTTGAAAGGCTTTAAAAATGAGCTGGAATCTTACTCTGTGGAGAGGTTTGCTGAGCACCTTTTGCTCACCATGATATATAGGTGCTTCAGCCAATGACCATGTGAAGAGTATATTGGGTGACAAATGGTGGTATCATGTGAGTTGGCAAGTCTATGGTACAGCGTGTTTACAGCACGCTTCATGGATTCATGCTGAAGTTTGGTTCTGGAACCAGAGCCACAAATCAAGGCAACAATGACCTGTGAAGCTTTTCTGGACTCTTGGTACAAGGCAGTAAACTTTGTCATGGACTTTTGGTTGCAACTTCGAAGTAAGGGTCTCCAGAACCCTAGGTTTTTCTGGGAACAAGAATTCCTGACTCAGAATCCACAAATGTCACAGAAAATTTGAATTTTATTTGAATATGTATTTTTCATTTTGGAACCGCTGAGGTCCAAAGTTCTGGAGCCACAGATACTTCATGAATTGCTAAACCAAATATAGCTCAAGTTTAACCTGTTCATGCCCAGCCATAGGACCTTTCAAATGCTATTTTCTTGAAAACTACTGAACAAATGCCACGCACTACTGAAGAGTGTGAAAAAACAGTACATATCTTCAAATAATGGGAATATGCAAAGTGCTATGTACAGTAAACTATAAAACTGTGGAATCAGAAAAAAACACTTTATTTTACTCTTTGATGAGCTTTGAAACAGAGGTTCTGTTTTTTTGATCTCGTTGGGTATTGTAGTCTTTTACTTTGTGTATGTTGAAATACACACTTATTTCCAAGGTTGATAGGCATGTTTCTTTGTTTTGACAAAGGCTCAGGATGAAAAGTGTCAGCAGCCATGAGTAAATGGGTAAACATCAGATCTTAGCATGCCGGCGTTTTACTTCTGTTTTGATTGATGTATATATTATTACAATCTTGTATGATCTTTCACCTTCTTAGCATTTTCCTGTCACATGGCCAGCAATCCATCCTGTTACCCTTTTATAGCTGCCTCAAAGTTCTGCAACAATATCCTGTTGTTGACTGTGGGTGTGTTTTTTCTATCTATACCTTTCATAAACGGTTTCAGTTTCTACCCACAATCATTCTTCAAGTGACAACTACTGCTTTCCACCGTTTGCCCTCCTATGAGGCGCAAATTGAGTTCAAATTAGACAGACATTGCAGCGGCCCTGCTGTGCTAGGGCAGCCTCTCTGTTTGGTGCTGACTGTTTGGTGCTGACGGCTCTGGTTTGGCCATTCAGAGACCCTGAACATTGATTGGCTATATCTCAGGTCTGTAGCCTTCCAGGCTGTAATGACATGGACTGGTTGCAATTACCCTTTCTTGTATTTCTGACACCACTTCTGAGCAGCGGGAATGATCTCAAAAATAGTTCCCATTAAGAATGAGTAAATTGTACTTATTTACCTTTTCACTTAGTTTATATGTGCCAGGCTCCGACATGTCTCTTTGTTTTGTTTATTTGACTCGGTACTTCAGTCCCTAAGGTTTATGTGGAGATTGATATAATTTGCTATGGTAATTTAAGCTCTTCCAGCATTTGATAGCTATTTCTCCCACAGGGTATCTTAGCCTGAGATGATTTATCATCTTTGTTGCTGCAATGCCTACCAGTTCTTCTGTTGCACACTCGAGGCACGCTGCAGGCGGTATGTTATGTGTACGGCTCTCTACATAGATTACTTGATTTTATGTGTCACTTTTGGAGCTCTGACTGCAACTTGGAATACTCTGTATCCATATTGCAAGAATCAATTGACGCGAGGGCTGAAACTGCTGCTCAAACAGCAGAACATTTTTCAATTTTCGGGATGTGGGCTGTGATGACAGCAAACTTGGGAAATGCATGTACTTAAAAAAGGGAAGCAAAAAATCCACTATGCAAAAGTAACATGACCCACCTTAAAAGTTGCTGGGCCATTAAATCGAACGAAATGAGAGATGTAAGAAAGAAATTCGTGAAGGAAGATTTGCCCGCTATCTCTGAAAAATCTGTTATGCAATAGAAACAAAATAGGAACTGGAATAGAAAAACAATTTCTGATAAGGAACAAGTCGGCTTAAGAGATAACTAAAATGAATTAAGTGGGTCATTCATGATTGTTTTTTCCCCTTATGTGGTGCACTTTAATGCATTACTAATGCAAAGAGTTTAACAAATATATACAATGCCACTTGTGGAGTGGTTCATAAGCCTTTTGGGGAGCAATGGTTAACGTTGCGTACTTTATTTTACTAAATTTATTGTTTTCTGGTTGAACATCGTGAATGGCGCACATTATGTCAAACACCCTCATTGGAAGTGATGGAAAAGGGATGGCCGGGATTTATCCTCCTCCAGAGTAAGCGATACTAGAGACGCAGTGGTGAAAATCCAGCCCATTATGAGTTGTAGCTTGAGACTCCACTATAAAATGAAGAACTACTGAGGGGTCAGTAGTTCCTTAGATAATTCAACTGATTTTACCCCAGCCTTTCTCGCAGAGATTGTGGGCCTGATTACAAGTTTGGCGGTCAGAAAACCAATCCGCCAGACCAATGGTGAGGAGTCCGCCGCAGGGCTGGCAGTCTTACCACCTGCCTTATTAGGAGCTTTCCACAGGTATGAACGGTGGAACCCAAGGTTTCCGCCGGTGAGCCCAATATAAAACGTGCAGTGGCATTAGACTTGGTTCCACATTGAGCCACATCCAAATACCGTTGCACCCTAGCATCCTAGGAAAGTGCACTGATATGCATTCTGATAGTGCAGGGCCTCCCCATGACCCCCTGCACAGTTGAACCACCATAAAAAGACTGTCAGAGAACATGGTTGTAATCAACACAACATTGCTGACTTCAGCACCGCCTTGGCTGATTACATCCACGACCACTGTCATCCCATTAGGATCAGAGATCATGGAGGAGACGATGGTCTTTTGAAATTTTAAATTTCTGGGTGAAAGTAAACAGATCTGTGGTGTTCCACCAGAGTTACCTCCCTCACCGAAATTAGGTGGCCACTGGTAATGAAGGGCTAAATTCCTACGCATTCCATCCTCTATAACGAGATAAAGTACAGTGTGGGATACTTACCAGAACCTAGTCCACAAAACAAAACATAGTAAATCTCTATTTGCAAGGCATACTGGGGCTAAACCACACAGAGTTACTGCCATTGCTAATAATGCACTTCGTACAGGGTATGCCATGCTTGCAGCACCTGCTGCGTCCAATTAATACAGTGTATGGCCAATAATCATTTTAGTAATTTTCTCTTTACACTGTAAATAGGGCATTCCCTCAGGCAGTACATACTGTGCTATGACCACCAAGTGCATTCATTTCTTCATGCCTAGAATGCACTGTACACAGTACATCTTTTGGGCCTATTCTCTGTTGATTATGTAATGGGCATAGTCTACATAAGGCAAAGCCTGTGACCGTGGACTGCATGTTCTCTGCACAGGGAGTGCACTTATTCCATGCACTGTCTAAAATACTTAAAAAGGATAGTCTAGGCTTCATGTCCTGAAGGTGTATATCATGACTTCCATCACCATTATAATCAGTGCAGGTTTTGCTCTATTTTTTAAATACAAAAAGATTTCTCTCCGTGTTTTTTCAATTTAACATGACAGACCTTATATGATTAATCCAAAACCAATTTCTTCTCAGAGAACACCTTCTTCAGATTCTGGATATTTTTTTGCTGTACACAAAACGTCTATTACTACACTGAGAAACGGGCATACTTTTCAAAATATCTTTCTATCCACCCATTTATACTAAAGAATACACAGAATTTCTCCTCATTCAATATCACAGTTCAAGTCTCCCACTTTCTTGGGTCCTTATCCCTTCTCTGTTTACAGGATACCCTGTAGGACCCAGAAACCAGCACGCTGACCTCCCAAGTCCCAGCACCTGCACCAAATATACCCATGTATTTTACTAAATCTACATCAAAACTCAGTAGTACCTCCATTCTCTCAGCAAATAAAAGGGTTAAAAAGATCCTCCTTTGTCAGGAAAATGCTCCCCTTATATATCTATTGAACTGCTTCTAGAGGAAATACAAGTTCTTAAACCATATGTGGAGGAAACAAATAAGAGCATTCAGAGCCTAGGCAATAAATGGTCCATCAGCAGAGTCACACAGACTGAATACAAGGTTGAAATCATACTGGATACAACTCAATGAGTCACTCTTTCAAAAACAGAAGTTTTCTATCTCCAGAAGCAAGTGAAAGATCTTCAAAATTGGAGTCAGTGGATTAAACTGTGTATTTACGGCTTGGCAGATGGTTTGGGAAGGCCCAACCCTGTTCCCCTTTTCAGTTGTCCCTGCATAAAGTCCTTGCACTGCCTGACACACCCCTATTGAATATTCAACACATGGACAGACTGGACCATATTCCCCATAGTGCATGGTCTTATCAAAAACCCAGGGGAGTCATCTTATTTTTTCTGGAATACACTGATTTACTGAAAGTTCTACAAACAGCTAAGATTAAAGGTAAGCTTTCTCGGAGAGGATGAAATCTGTTCTTTTCCCCAGACTTAGCCAAAAATGCAGCAGACAGAAGAAAGATATTTATGGATATGCGACCAGCTCTCAGGAATCTCAGTGCCAGATTGGGCTAGTTCCACATTTCCTTCTTAACGTCACTTATGAAAATAAGACTACAACCTATGACGATACAGGTTGTCTGCAGAAATGTTTGTATAATTGTAGAGAAGATACAATGGATGAGACTACACTTTCTACTTCTTGATTATTTTCACACTTTCTTGATAAAATTTTTCTTTTCGCCACCCTCAATTTTGTGTTTGTTCTTTAGGGCTGTCACATTTGCTATTTTTTACACACATTCTGCCTCATTCTTTTCTTTTACTTCATTCTCTCTCATTCCTTTTTTCTTCACTGTCTTCCTTCCAACTGTCATCTATTGATTTAAATTGTTCTCATGTTGTAAATTCTT
This sequence comes from Pleurodeles waltl, assembly GCF_031143425.1. NCBI lineage: Eukaryota > Metazoa > Chordata > Amphibia > Caudata > Salamandridae > Pleurodeles > Pleurodeles waltl. The sequence continues at coordinate 105,397,883 of NC_090441.1, read as the reverse complement.
AATCTAAAAGCAAATATTGCATTTTTACAAGAAACTCATGTTATTGCTTAACTAGTTTAAAAACTTAAATAGCAGTGGGTCGGGAATGTTTTTTCTTCTCTAGGTTCAGGGAAAAAAAATAGGGTTATTAAATTTTGTCATAGAACTTTAGACATTACGTTAATTTCTCAAGATTCTGATACTGACGGAAGATGGGTGGACCTACATTTTAATAAAATACCCATCACTTTATTCAACATTTATGCACCACCCAAACAGACAACATATTTGGTCTGGTATCTCTCCTAAATTGATCTCCATTTCAGATGATTACATAATGTTTGGAGCTAATTGTAACCTAATTTTAGAACCCTACATAGACCGTAATTCTAAAGTCACTTTTGACCCTTTCACTATGCATCAACAATTCACTGCCATTATAGAGCAACTGTCCCCTACTGATTTGTAGAGCATATGCAATCCATTATTAGGAAAATACACATTTTTCTCCCCAACACACTTATCTCAATCTCAAATTAACTATCTGTTTGTTTCTGAACCCCTAACACATTATATTCTACATGCATATATTGGTTCCATACTGATCGTAGATCATGCCCCTGTCATCTTGGATTTAGATTTACTTCCAATCAATAGTGTTAATGAAAGAAGGAGCTTTAATACCTCCTTGTTGGTAAACACCTCTTTCACTACAAATTATGAAATATTATAATATTCTACACGCTCCTGAGTTAATTCCACATTAGACAGACATAAAACATCACCTATCATCCACTCGTACAGATTTGACACTTCTACTAATTTCAACTCAGTAGAAACCGACATCTCCTTAAAAGATATTATTAAGTAAATGCAGTTGATTAAAACAGGGAAAGCCCCTGGACCCCAAGTTTTTCCCATTACATTTTATGTAAATTTTTTAAAGTTTTTAGTTCTTAAAATTCATGAATTATTCTCACATTGGATTACCACTAAATCAGTTAGTGGTACCTTTCAAGAATCATTTGCTTTATCCTTAAAAATGGTAGATATCTAAAGTTATGCAAAAACTATAGACCAATTTCTCTAGTGAACTCTAATTGCAAAAATTTGCTAGAATTCTTGCTCTTTCACCACTTCTTGTAGGTAAGAAACAAGATTTATTAAATGTAGACATATTTCAGACAACATTAGATTATTCTTCAATCTTTTAAGCACATCCACCGTTTATTAGCAATCATTAGCTGCTATATCTCTTGATGCTGAAAAAGCATTTTATTGCGAGGATAGGAATTTTACTTTCCACACTCTTTTCTGGTTTACATAGAGGCATCAGACAAGATTGTCCTCCTTCCTTTCTGCACTTTGGTCTCGCATTGGAACCCTTCTTTACCAAAATACAACAAAATCCTTATAAATTCGGTTTCACTATGGAGATAAATAAATAAAAAAATGTGTTTATACTGATGATATTCTATTATTGTTTCTGACTATAACCTTAATTCAGACAAATGTGAATTTAAACATGATTTTATTCAGTCTTTTATTGCAGGGAACCCTTCCAAACATGAATATTTAGGACTATGGTTTACAACTTTTTTAAGGAAACATTCTCCTTAAACCTAACTACAGTTATAAATAAATTAACATCCTTAATAGCTAGGGGGCAGCCTTTTTTTTGTCCTAGTGTGGTAGACTTCACGTAGCCAAGATGATGCTTGTTCTTATTGTTCTTTTTACTTTATCTGCATTTCCTCTTAATATCCCAGCCAAAAAAATCTATTCCATTCTCTCATCATTCTTTGGAAAAAATATCTTGCATGTCTCTTCTTAAACTTAAACAAAGTAAAAAACAAGGTGGCATAAACTTCCCTGATTTTCAATCTTACCATACTGCGTCTTTCTTAAACAAACTTCCCAATGTTTATTAGATTCTCTTTTAGATTTCACCCCTCTTTGGAAAGACATTGACTTATCCTTTATGTCACCTTTCTCTTTCTAGGAACTCCTATCTTTCTCTCACAAACCTCCCTCCATGCTATTCATAAAACTATCGCAAATCATTAAGGCCAACAATCTTCTCCCACTTCTCAGATAAGGACCAATTTCTTCAGTCATCCATTTGGTATAACAAACGTAGAAACAAATTAATAACAAACCAATTTTTTAGAAGCCTTGGAGAGACAAGGCCTTCATTTAGGCACAACTCTCCATTTCAAATGACTCCTGTATTACCTTTCATGTAGCACCATTACTTTTTAATTTCTCAAAATCATATAACACAAATGTAATTCCTTATTTCATAATGTTATAAACACCTTAGACACACTATCATCGCATACTCCTACCCAAGTTTATAATCATCAGATAACATCCTCACTTCTCAGGTCATCTACTGATTCTACTATCTACAGACTCATTATTGCACTTCCAGATGAAATAAATAAATTGGAAGTTGAATGATAATGGGAAAGAGATCACTACGTTTCCAGGCCTAGTGCAATTTGGAATACAATCTGGTTGAAACTACTCAAAACATCACGATCTGCAACTACAACTCAAACTCTATTTTTCATTTAAAATAGGTTCATGATCATACCAGTCACTTTAAACAAAAGGAATTCCATTACTCTGCCAAAATGCTGGTCATGTGATCAAACCCATGCAGATCTTCACCACATTATTTTTTTATGCAAATTTTGTTTGGAAGTCTGTCCACGAATTAACCTTATTTTTCACACTAATGCTCCTTTTCATTTAAAATTTTTTAGGCAGTCTTTCAGATGAATAGCATAATATTTAATCTGAAGTTACTATAATTGTCTCACTAATTGTGGTTGCTTTTCAGCAGATATCTAAAAATTGGAAAAAATCCTCAAATCTCTCTTTTCAAGTTTGGCGACTCAATATAGCATATGTCAATCCTATTTCACTTGTAATTAAAACAGACATTATTTGGTCATCTGTTACAATCTTTTTGAACATCTCTTAGCAGAATTTTACAATCCATCTTCCTTTAATAGAAGTTCCTAAACCTCCATGAAATTTTGGCCATCAGTTTCCAATTATATATTTGTAACATTGACTGATGCTACATATATATTGAATATATATTTTCTACTTTATGTTTTTCATGATCAGTTATTTGCTAATATCTTTCCTCACACTGGTTTTACCTTCTGTCTCATTCTTATTGATCTGCAACTTATAATTATTTGAAATTGTATGTTTACTCACATTGCTCTTTTTATTATGCTTATGTCTGAAGTATATTCTGTGATTTTCTAATACTACTTGCAAAATTCCTTCAATAACTTCTTTTCAAATTTCACAAAAGAAGTTTTGTCAGACCATGGTCAACAAATTCACAGCATCTGGCACTTCTACTGTTGCTAGTCTTGCTAGGAGCCTGGTTGACAACACATAAAGCAGGCCTGCTTTAAAATTGATAAATGAATGCTATAGTACAAGCATGGGTCGCTGTAACAAAAGAACTGGAATAATTAACCCCCATGCCAAGGGTCAGAATGGGGGTGAAAACAGGCCCTGGCATCAAAAGTACGCCCATTGGATTTCTGAAAAAGTGGTCAATGTTTGCAAATAAAGGCAGTTTTGAACTTGTAAAGACATGGTGTATGAGTGTTTTGCAAGATATGGAAGACTGCTGGCATTTGAGCTTGCTGCAGGCAATGTTTTAATGTCAGTGAAATAAACAGTAAAATCCGACCAACCAGACTGTAAAACAGGTCCAAAAACTGCCAAAACAATGGCCCACACATTGATATGTCAGACCAGCCCATCAGGTACTGCTGGATAGATAGGACAGAGCAAACATGCCCAGGCCTTAGGAATCCTTAACTACCAAGAGAGAATAGTGTCACATTTAATTTTTTTATGTTGGTATTTTTTGACAAGTAAAAACATAGCATAAATCATGCTTTGGAATTAGCTCTAAGCATTTTAAAGTTAAACCTTTCTTTTCATGTTTGCCTCCTGCCTGGGGTATTTTACTGATCAAATGTATATTGTATGAAAATGTAGGATTAGTATTCGAACTGACATACAGGGTTGACTTGGAACACAATTATTAAATAATTTAAAAATAAATATCAGTTTCACGTTGTGGAAGCACAGGCAAACAGCGTATTTCACACACTGGAATCTAGTTTCAAATGTATGCCTTTGATTCTCAGAACACCAATTATTTTAAGTAGTCACCAAGAGTCCAATTTCAATATGACTTATCGTTTGCTAATACACATTTCTGTTTAAAGTTATCAAACAAGTGTGAAAGAATATTAATTTAGCGCAGAAACCCTCAAAGAATTTATGTGATACATTAACGTTGTGGAATTCTAATTCATGTTAATTAGATTTCATTACTAGAAAGAATCTTTACACGTCAAAAAGAGGAGCGTTTAATCTCTTAAATTAAATGTCAAGCAAGAATCCGTAGCTTTCCCGTACTCACTCTTTACAAGACAGAGTGTTTCATGATAAAAAAATGATGAGCGATAAAGGCCGCTGTGGCCATATTTATGTATTGGTGTGAAGAATATAATTTAGGAGCTCAGGCAGTGTGTATTACTCTGAGACAGTAATACACCATGGTTTAATAGCAACATGGAAAAGTGAACTGAAACTACCATGCCAACTCTTTCAGTACTCATAGACAAGTTGATTTAAATTAGTCTCAATGTATTCAGTCCTTTGGGATTTATTTGACAACAAATAGGGCCTGATTCTGACCCTGGCGGTATATGACCGCCAGGGTGGAGGCCGGGGTAGCACCGCCAACAGGCTGGCGGTGCTACATGGGCAATTCTGACCGCGGCGGGAAAGCCGCGGTCAGAAAAGGGCAACCGCCGGTTTACCCCTGCCCAAAAGAATCCTCCATGGCGGCGCTGCAAGCAGCGCCGCCATGGGGATTCCGACCCCCTTCCCGCCAGCCTGGTTCTGGCGGTTTTAACCGCCAGAACCTGGCTGGCGGGAACGGGTGTCTTGGGGCCCCCTAACAGGGCCCCACAAAGATTTTCAGTGTCTGCATAGCAGACACTGAAAATCGCGACGGGTGCAACTGCACCCGTCGCACCCCAGCAAATCCGCCGGCTCCATTCGGAGCCGGCTTCATCTTTGCTGGGGCTTTCCCGCTGGGCCGGCGGGAAAGTTAAAATGGTCCCCGCGGTCATTTGACCGCGGGGCGGTGTTTGGGCGGTTTCCGCCCGGCGGGCGGTGCCCGCCGCCCGCCGGGGACGGAATGACCCCCTAAGTCTCTATAGTAGCATGGACGTCACTTCACCAAAATGCCTGGGGTAGCAGAAGTGACATCACACCCCCTTTGACCTCCACTTTCGCTCACACACATACTTACACATACACACACATTCACACTTACACATACTCTCACCTGCAAGCATGCACACAACATACACATAAAACATTTTTATCTACCTCAGCTGTTGCGGAAGGGCATATTCCAGCTAACTGTACCTCATTTTTACTGCACTAATCGTGAATAATATGTTATAATTCACGATTAGTGTAAGAACAATTGACACAAAATAAGGAGAGTGGAGCCCCTACTAACGAGATGCCACTGTGTTCATGGCACTGACTTTGCAACCTCTGCAGACAGGGGTCGCAAAGGCAGTACCAGGGGTTGCAATGGGCAAGCCAGCGGTGGCAGCTGCGATCTCTGGCGACCCCTAAATGACCTTCATGTATAGTAGAATACCATCAAAAGAAAAATGGCCTTGTTAATTAACAAATGTTCAAGATTTAGGATTGAAATGTCAGAAGCAAGAGCTTCAGAAAGTATGCAAATAATCGAATTACCACAATTTTCAGAGAGAGGAAGAGGGGTGAGGGTAAGGAAGAAAGAACATTGTTAACGAAAATTGTGTTAAGCCAGGGAAAAATAAAAGTAATAGCCAAATAAAAATGTGTCTACTTTCCTCAGCCACAGCTGGTACACTTCATGCAGAGAGAAAGAGGAAGAGTGTATTGAGAGTCATGATATGTTCACTGGCGTAACGAAATTGGAAGGGGCCCCCTGCAGAGTACATGGAGGGGGCCCCCTTCAACTAACTCAGGCCAGATGGTGTGCTGAGGGGGTCCCCTGGAGCTTGGGGCTCTCCCCCCCCACCGCGGGTCTGCGGCGGCCTTTATTACACCACTAGAGATATTGGATCTGTTTGGGCCTGTTTGGGCTGCTAACATTAGTAAATAGACCAAACAGGGATATCCTAGTAACATACATATCTTATGACCGGGGTAAATTGTGACTACCCTGGTACACAGGCACAAAGAAATCTGTCAAAAATACCTTTACCCCTTTCTTGTTGTCAGCATATTTTAAAGTGCCTAATTCTTGGGTTCCAAATAATTAGACTATTTATTCATCAGTATGGCACTCTCCATAAGCTTTCCAAACCTTCACCCAGACCAATCTACAGTAAACGTCAATTATTCTATCTTGCATACATCTACATTTATATCTACATCTCTATCTGTACCTATATCTATATCAGTGAAGAAAAACAAAGGTTCCTGGAACGTTATAGTTAGGTTCACGTTTTACACACACAAAACCATAGAAATTCAGCAATTATAGTTATACTTATAGTTATATTTATGTTAATACACTATAACTTCTGGCCTAAAGTTACTTTCCGGCATGAGCAACAGTTTCTTCAGATAAGTATAACTATAATTATATGGATAACTGCTGAATTTCTATGGTTTTGTGTGGTTAAAACATGAACCTAGCTATATGTCCCTCTAACTTTTGTTTTTATCAGTGAATGTCTATGTTTTTTTAATGTAAAGTAATATATAAATACCGTATGTTAATACAACCACTGCTGCGTAAGCCCGAAATGGCCAGGCCCTGCTGCCAATCCCTCCGCATGCACCCAACCCTAAGCTGCGCATGCCCTTTGGCTGTGCATGGCAGGGGTATGGTCTGTGTGAGGGGGAGGTTTATTCCCATTGGGCTTCGGATCCATTGCAGATTTACACTGTGTGCCAGGGTGGATCCACGGATCTGCCCCCCAAAACAATTGGGAAACTTTTTGCCCATGAGGAGTCCCTTAGAGACCTCTCCATATGTACTATTGGGTCAGGACACCTCTACCCTGCCCCCTAATGTGTGTTTTTATTTATGTTTTCTACCGGGGGTCCAGCGAAGAAATAAAATGGCAGCTGAAACGTTTCTTTCAGGTTTTGGTCAGCCAATCAGGGTCTTGCCATTTGCTCTGATCTACGGGTTCCAGTGGGTCCACAGAGGAGCTGCATTCCTGGATATCTATAATTTTTCCCTTTAATAACTCTTAAACTACTGAGCAGATTTACACCAAATCAGAAAAGCATGATCAGTGGACCAAGAAATAGCTTCCTGCCAAATTTGGTGTAACTCCATTCTGTGGTTCGGGGTGTAGCTGTGTCACAAGATTGCATAATCACCATAGACACAGAATGGAGAAAAAGCATTTTGGGACCCCTCTTTTTCTCAGCCTCCACTTGTACACTACTTTTGAAATTGTCATGAAGATTTTTCAAACAGCACCAAAGTTATTAGCAAAAGAAAAAACGTTTCCTCTATGGGAAACGTGGTCCTAAGTATAACTACTTACTGGCTATTGTCAGTAGGTACTATTTATATCTATATCTATAACTTGTGTCATAAGGTAACGATAACTCCCAGCCCCACCATGAACAATGTTCACATCAATGATGTTATTTCAAGTGTTGCAGTGATGTTATCAATAATGTCATAGAAGATGTCATGAATAATGTAATATGTGGGGAAATTAGCAGTGCATGACAAGGGCGTGAGTTAGGGCACAAGTTATATTTACTAGAGATAACTATAACTGGTGAATTTCGGTGTTTGTTTTTAGATTAAAACATTATGATGTCACTGAAATGGTCACCATAACTTTAACTTTTAGTTTATTCAGTGAATTTCTAGCTTTTTTTTTTTTAACATAAAGTAACATTTTACCACCACATGTAAAGTCATCCCCCAGATTGCTGTGGTCAGGCCCAGCTGAAGGTGTGTGTGGCGGTGGGTTGCCTGCAGTACCTGTGGCCAGCCCTTCTTAGGCAGCCAACCCTCTACCGATCAGCCACAGGGGCTGACGGGACCTGGCAATTCTTTTTTAAAAATATTTGTCAGGAAGGCATACGGCCCCTGCCCTGAGCCTTTTGAGTCCCTGAAATTCCATCCCACAGGGACATTTCATTTAGCTAAGGGGAGGAAAGTGTGCAGACCCCCTCCCAAGTCTCGATGGGCCCCAGGGACCTGTTCCTGGGACCCTTTTTTAATTTAAGGGGCGGGTGTCATGCCGCCCTAACCCCCAAGCCAATAGTGGCCCAGGGAAGCCAATCTTCCAGGGCCTAAACATATATTTAAATGGGAGCAGTGTGCATGGCCTCTCTCCCCTAGCCAATAATGCATCTGGGGGCCCATCACCCGGAACCATCTTTTTAAATAAAGGTTAGGGGTGTGCGGCCCTCCTCCCAAGTGACTATTTGCTCCAGGGACTCCAGCCCCTGGGGGGACTTTTCGTTTTTTATATTTTAGGGGAAGGGGCTTGCAACCCCCCTCTTTAAGCCACCATTAGCCCCAGGGACTCCATCCCCCTGGCACTTTTATTTTTAAAATGTAAGGTGGCATAGGCATATGCCTCCCCCAGAACCTGTATAGGGCCTGAGACTCTAGCCATCTGAGCCTTCTTTTTTAATAAAGTGTGAGGGGGCATAACAACCTCCTCCCCAGGCTACCATTGGTCCCAGAAACACAGAATCAGGGCGTTATCTTTTAAAAAATCGGATGGGTGCATCGCCCTCTTCCTGGAGCCTCTACTGGCCCCAGGGACCCCATTCTCCAGGTGCTTATATATAATAAGTGGTTACCCCATTGCCGCCCTGAGGCACCCACAAAGCAGAATGCTGAGGGCTACAGAGGAGCCCCAAGGCACCAAGGGCTTGTTCTTGCTCCATTCAGGTGCAAGTAATTGAGAGATGTCCTGCCCTCAAGAGGTCAGACAGGGAAGCAAAAGTGTGCTTCCAGCCTGCGGGAGCATTTTCATAGTTCCCACCAGGTTGGAGCCCATTTGCTTTCCCTGCTTGCATGCCTACAGGCAGGGAAAACTGCTGTGTCCCGGGAGCGGGCTCCCCTGGACACAGTAAAAGTGCTGGCCCTGGGGGATGGAGCCCGTGGAGCCTATTTGATTACTTCTCCACTCCACAACACATCACTCCACTCTATGACATGCCACTCCACTCTAGACCTCGTCAATCTAACACACTCCACAACACGCCACTCTTTGACACGTCAATCCACTCTCCTCTACAATATGTCACTCCACTGTATGGCAATCAACTCTACTGTCTGACCTGTGACTCCACTCTAGGACAAGTCACTCCAATCTATGACACTCCACTCCATCCCGCTGTACAACACTACAAGCCACTGCACTCTTTGATAGGCCACTCAACTCTTTGACATGCCACTCCACTATACAACACTCCACTCTATTACCCTCCACTCTAAGATACGCGATGACACTCCACTCTGCGACACTCCACTCTACTACATTCCGCCTTGCAACAATCCATTCTATGACACTCCACTCTATGACACTTCTTTCTATGACACTCCCCTCTATATCCCTACACTTCAAGACACCGTACGACATGACAATCTATAACATGCCACTCCACTCCACTCTATGACATGCTGCTCCACCCGGGTCCATTCCACTCTAAAACACTCTACACTGCTCTATGCCCCTACACTGTACACAATTCTACTCCACTAAGTGTCACTGTATGACTTGCCACTGGACTCCACTCTATAACATGTCCTACCACTCTATGATATTACATTCCACACTTTGAGATTTCACTCCAGTTTACAACACTCCATGCCATTCCACTGTACGACGCACTAAACCACTGTATGACACTTCACTACACTGCACCACATGCCACTCCACTCTATAATATATCACTGCACTCTATGACTCTCCACTCAGTGCACCTCCACTCTTAAGAACCTCCATGACATGTCACTTCATTCTGCTCTATGACACATCACTCCACTGTACTCCATTCTACTCTACTGTATGACATGCCAGTCCACTCTAGACACGCCACTCCACTCTACAACACTTCACTCCACTCTGCAGCACTAGATACGACTCCACTCTACAACATGCCACTGCACTCTAGGACACTCTACTCCACTCTACAACAGGTCACTCCACTCCACTCCATGCCCCTCCACTCTAAGGCATTCTATGACAAGGCAATCTACGACACTCCACTCCCAAAGAACCCTTTCTATGACATTTCTCTCAATGACAATCTACTCTACAACACTACACTTTATGACCATCCTCTGTAAGACACTGTACTACATGACACTCTATAACACACAATTTCACTCTACTCTATGACACACCACTCCACTCTATCCCACTCCACTCTACAATACTCCACTCCTCTCCATGGCACCACATTCTATGCCACTCTACTCCACTCTACAAGACTTTTTGACACACCACTCCACTCCACTTTACAGCATGCCGCCCCACTCTATGACACACCCTTCAACTCTACGAGACACCACTCCAATGTACAACACTCATCTCCACTGTAGAACACTCTAACCACTCAACTGTATGACATGCCACTCCACTGTACAACATGCTTCTCAACAACATGCCACTCTACTCTACAATACTGCACTCAATGCCCCTCCACTCTAAGACACTCTACAACATGTCAGTCTATGGCACTTCACTCTACTCTGCTCTATGACACACCACCCTACTGTACTCCATTCCACTCTACTGTACAACAAGCCACTTCACTCTGTGACTTGCCACTCTATTCCACTGTATGACACTCCATGCCACTCCCCTAATAACATGCCATTCCACTCTATGACATGCAACTCTGCCACACGTCACTCCACTCTATACCACTTCACTTTATGCCACTCCACTCAAGTTTATTCCACTCCACTCCACTGCACTCCACTCCACTCTACTCTACTCTACTCAGCTCTACACCACTCCACTCTATGCCACAAAAGTGTATGGTACTCTCCTCCACCCTTCTCCATGTAATGTCACTCTGCTCTACTCTACACTATGCCACTCTTCAACACTGTACTCATCCTCATTCAACTCAACAACATTCGACTCAATGACAATCCACTCAACGACACTCCACTCTATGACACTCCACTCTACTCTTCTCCACTCTATGCTACTCCACTGTACAACACTGTACTCCACGGTAAATACAATCAGATACCACTATAGCAGTCTATTATTACCTTTCCATCTACCATGAAGTCACCATAAGGCACACGTTGAACTTATCTTACACTTACCATTCATATCTATATTAATTACAATTTTATATGTCAGATACCTGAAAAACCAAGGTTAACATTGCTACAAACTCTTTCTCTATTGAGACATTGGTTGGTTCTCAAAAGAGCTTTTTTGTCTGCTTTTTTATGTCTTTTTCCAGAAGTTTATTTTTCCACAAGGTAAGCCTGACCAAACAAAACAATAGTCTCAGCAGGAGACAGGAGTAAAATAATTGAAAGGAAGGGCACTAGTGAGACATGACCAGATTCCAATGTATTGTCATGTCCCTCTCTCCTGCAAAAATCATAGCATGGCAGAGGCGACAGTATGATGCAGTACTGCTATACTTTGCAATAATTTCCCTATTCTGCCTCAATAATTGGATTAGCACTTTGGTACCAGGAGCATCTACTGATGCAGGACCAGATCTGCCAGCTGGTGGTGGAGGGGAAATATAGCTGAAGACATTGAAGATGCTAGAGAAGGAGCAGATGGAGCAGGTGGTGGTTGAGGTGCCAAAAAAGCAGAAGTAGTTGAAAGTGTTGCAGTAGCTGAAGAAGTGACCGCTGCCGATCTTTCTCCTTCGGCTTCTTCAATCTCCTTCTGACACCTTTTACCACATGCCAACCTGGTTGAATGCATTGCCTGAATGGGTTTCCTCATTCCTGTAGTCCCAAATGAGTACTGCTTCACGTTCCCATGGGAAATCACTTTGTTGCAGAACTTGCAGGTCGTATTATGTCAATACTATCCCAGTACTGGAAGACTTCCCAAAAAACAACCTACAGTTTCAATAGTAACACATATATAATTAAAACGTAACTAGCATGAAACACTAAGTACATAGTTTTAATGTAATGTAATTATTTGGTGTAAATAGCATTGTAAACATATATGGAGATACCATGGAAGTACTGTGGTCCCAAAAAAATTAAAGAAAATCGAACACCATAATAAAGAACATTATATGGTTAAAAAAATCATAAACCATATAAATTCAATGAAAAAACAAAGGTTAACGATAATTTATTATTTTTATAGAAGAACAACTTAAACTACACAAACCTTTGAAATTAAAATGTTATGGCTTAAAGTTAAAATTTCCATCCCGCCCACTTTCTATAAAACATGTACCATCATACAGAGTGTTAGGAACTCGCTAGGCAGAGTAAGTTTAGCGTGCACTGCCAACATACAGTGTTGTTATAAATGATGAGATGGTATAAGTATTGCTATGAATGCCATTATTCATCATGCTGTAAGTGATGTAATATGAAAGAGTGAATGAGCGAGTTATAGTTGATGTACTAAATGCTGAGGTGTTTCTGTTAAACTTGCAGCAGCTGTTTATGAGATTTGTTGTTAAATGATGGATGTTCTTAATGGTGTCAAGTGGGTTGTTGGGATGCCAGCAAGGCACTGCGGCACTCAAGATGGTACAGGATCAGTGCCTGTACAGCTATCATCAAGTCAGTTTCTGGTTAGAAGGTCTTCCCCTTGTAAAGCCGGGACAACAGGTGACAGGCAGTGTATGTGAAACTGTGAAAGGCGGGCTTAAAGCTGGGGTTGGAGTTGGTTGGAAACCCAGGGACTTTGTAGAGTTGATTATCTTTGAGAAAAAACAAACCCTGATTCTTCTTTGGGAGCCAATATTGAAATGACGATGTTAACGTTCTTGAAGGCCAGAAGACCCATAAGGGCTTCATGTATAGGGTGGTGTTTACTGGTGAGAAGAGAGAACATTGAGGGACCCCAGAGGGGATAGAAATAGCTGCAAATCTGAAGATGTCAACTTGACCCGAATGAGTTCTGGTCTTCTTGTCAATAATGATCCATTGGAAGGTGAACCTGTCAAAGCTCATTCAAAGTGATAGAGTGTTGAAGTCTGCCAAGAGGTTGAATGGTCATCACTGGCTGTCAATATTGGGGATCAGGAGAGCCTCATCCATCGCTTGATTGGTGGCTTTCAATGTAAATGTGCCAAAGTACATTGTGGCCTCAATCTTGCTTAGTATGTTTGCAGGAGGGTATTGGATTTGATCTTATTATGGCTTTCGGATATAACAGCTCCAATGAGCTTCCTTAGAAGATGGTAGGTGGATGATTGGATAGCAGTTAGTGAAATCACCTAAGTTCAAGTTGGGCGTCTTCAGTGATTGGAGGGTCTGATGACTCTTGAGGGTTTCTGAGAAAATGTTTTGGTTAATGAAGCATTATAATTGTATGGTAGGGATAAAAAGGCTTCACAGTATCTCTTTCATAAGTGAAGAAGGAATTATGTCAAATACCTAAGAAGTGGATTTAATCGCTAGAAGGATGGTAGCTGGGTCATTGGGACAAAGGTGGTATACGTAGACAGTTTGGGTATGCTCTTGTGGTGGGTGATGTCTACTGGACTTGTTGCATCAATGATGCATTGTCAACTTGTGGAAGTAGCAGCAGTATGCGGTCAATGAGGAGTTTAGCCCATATTTTTTTATCTACATTTATTACAGACAGATGTCAATATGAGTCACAATTATCAGGAGTCTTGTTTGGTTTGTGTATCATTACCAAGAGAGTCTCTCAGACCGTGAGGGGTAGCACCCCTATGGTTATAGCCTTCTTGTACATGGGCAGAAGATATGGTGCCAGCAAAAAGATGGGGGCATGCACCAAATGACACGTACAAAGTCCTCCACATCGAACGATATGTCCAGATACTGCAGAAACAAGTCATCTAGCCATACCAGTTGTATCATGTCAAAGTTTTACCCTATGGACCCCGGAGCTCCTGTTAATGAGGATTGATACAAATCGATGTAGTATTGCATTTTCACATGCATTACTTATCTAGTGGAATAGTGGTGTTCACCATCAGCATCTAAAATGTCATTATATAGAGGAAACCGTGTGATGCTGGAGCAGGAATGAGAGTGTTTACCTGTTCTATTGCTTTCTTCATATCTCTGTGCTTCTGCCTCTTTGAGGAGGTAGTATGTCTTTCTCTCTCTTAGCCTCTTCCTGATGTTCAGAGAGTTTGGTGTGATCTGTGCAAGCAATTGTGGGTCAATTATGTCATAGTAGCAGTCCTCTAAGCTGTGCAGCTCCCAATTGAGATGCTCACGCTGTGCTCTGATAGTGTTCAACACCCCCATCTACTCGGATATGCAGATTCCCTAAATGTTGGCTTAGAAGGCCTCCCAAAGCACTGAGTGTGCAGTAGTCCCACATGGTGTCTCAGATCTCAGCACGGAAGACCTGGTCTCCAAGAGCATTTGGAGAGAGATGCCACAAGAAGGCCCAGTATCAGACATATGTAGTCTCAACAAGACTGTGGCATGATCGGAGTGCTTGGATGTCAGGTGTTCTGCACCCAAGGCCAGAGCTGCAACAACCTTCGAGAGTAGCCAGAGATCTATGCCCGATCAGGCATTCTGAGGGCCACATCCACCATATGTCCACCAGGTCATGGTCGGATATTATGATGTGTAATTGTGAGGCTGCTCATGGATGGAAGCACAGGCCCCGCCGAGATCTGGCCCCGCCCCACACTATTGTAGAGCAGCCCAGTCCAAGCACCTGATGCCACAAGGATAGGAAGAAGTCTGGGAAGTCCACGTTTGGCCCCTATACACACACCAGGATGATCGCACTGGCCTCTAATATACCCTGCAGCATGAAGTAACTGCCTTCCATATCTCTCACCTCCGCAAATGTGCACCTTTACAGTCCTTCTAAATACTATTGCTACTCCTGCAGCTTAGGTCAAATATGTGACTATATATGCTTTCCCATTCAGCTCGCACACACCCCATTGTGGGAGTGCCCAGTAAGGTGGAGCTCTTGTAGGAAGGCAATATGTATTTTATTGTGAAATAGATGTGCAAAGTGCTGCCTAGCTCAACTCGAGTCGCTGATACCTTCTATGTTCCATGATATCAGTGTGATGTCATCTATGAAGACGTGACAATGGTGAACGCACATGGGCTAGATGGTCATCCCATGCCCAGTTGCTCGCTCCTAGTAGCCATCATGGATTCCCAACAAACAAATGGGTGGTCAGGATATTCCAAGGAAAAGTGTACTTGTCCAGCTTGCCAGTGCAGCTGCAGGCTGTCTCAGCAGCCCCAGCATATCTGGCACAGGCCCCCATCTAGCAGAAGAGTATGGTTAGTTACATCCGGGGGAGCACTGCTCAGTACAAGGTCATGTAGAAAGGGTAAGATTCGCAACCCTGAGCAGAAAACAGGCAATAGGCCCACAGTGATCCACAAGGCAAGGAACCCCAGTGCAAGAATTTAGTACAAAAAAAGGAGGGGGATCCAGGAGATGCATGCATGTGCCAAGGATGGATGAACAGGCCGGTAGAAGTTTACATGGACAGATCATGTCAGTTGTTATCACTTAAATGGCCTCCTGGGCTATCGAAAGTTGACTCATCAATGCTTGCTGTCTTTTTAGCTTGTCTGCTACTCAATTCTGGGCCATCTTGAGATCGTGAACAGGTAGTTTCCATGCACTGTCATTCTCAGCTTGGCCGGGTACATGAGCACATATGGCAGGCCACCTTCATGAGCAGTCTCTTGGCTGGCAGAAAGTTTCAGCATGTTTTTTGCAGAACTAGTGTAAAATCAAGGTAGCTGTAGATCTTGATTCCTTGATACTGTAACTCCATATATACCCTTGAGTGGCTCAGGACTGTGTCCATGTCTCGGTAATATAGAAAGCAGCCAATGATTGGGCATGCTAGGCACCTGCAAGGGTCTGGGGCCCAGCAAGCGATGAGCATGTTCCACCAGGAAGAAACCCGTCAAATGTACACCAAAGAGGGAGTTCAACCTCTCCTCAATGTAGATATTAATTTTCCCCATGGTGGAGGATTCAAACAAGCTTAGGATGTCTTATGGTGTTCCTTAGGGAGCAGGCCTCTAAATCTTCATTCTAGACTCTAATGACTTCCAGGATCTTTTCAATTCATAGCAGCTGTTCATTTCAGGTCATGCCTGCATCCTTTGTGATTGATACTCACTGCTCCAGCTGACCCAGGCAATCTACAAGTTGTTCTAGTTTATTGTTCATACAATCTAGCCTGCTGGTGAGGGAATATATTTTGGAGTCCATTGTCAGCAAGCTCAGTTGCACCTCAACTAACACAGTCTTCATGTCACTGTCAGAATCGGCTCCGGGGGGGATTCCCCCTCCCACAGGAGTAACCTCAGACTCCACATAGGAATGCCTGGAAGGCCTCTTTTTCTCAGAGGTGATCTTCGTTTTATTGCAGTCATGTTTCCCTATGTCTTCTACTAGCACCATGCCATGGAGCAGCTAGGTTGCATCAGAACAAAGGTTCAGAGGTTTAGTGCTATTGTCGAGGTGTAATGCAAAATGATTGAAAATGTTCAAGTGCCACAAATCCCTGGGTAACACCCAGATTAAGGGAGATCACACTGGGTCCAGGATCATAAATACAAGGGGGCATCCACATCAGGGAGACCCCGTCACACCCACACACAAGCAGGATAGGAAGCTCTGGTAGCCGATCACTGTATGGTGCACGGTGAGGAAGGGGTAGAGACAATAACAAGGGAACACCCACACAAAGAGAACTTGGGCAGTAATTCAAATAAAAAACCAACAGTTTTCCTTAAGAACACCAAATGAAAATAAAACTATGATGTGTATACATAAGCACAATGGTCACATGATAGAAAAAATAAAATACCTGTCCAAGGAAAACAATAATAATGAAGTCAGTAAAGGAAGCCTTGTGTGCAAAAGACTTTCTGGCCCTCATTATGACATTGGTGGTAAAACCCACTTACCGCCATGCTGACTGCCGCCAACATACCGCCACCACGGCGGATTACCGTTCACCATATTATGACACATACACACCAATCCATCACTATTCAGCCACACACACAAATCTGAAACACCAAAGGTCAGTGATAAACTGGTGGTATCCGAACCCACACCGTTACGCCAACAGAACAACACCCACCACATTATGACTCACGAATCACCATGGTGGACATTCAACGACGGTAAACCATTGGCGGTACATACTGCCGTGCTAAAAATACACACACACATACAAAACAACACATTGTCACACCTGACACACATACACACACCACACCCACACACCCACACCACTATGAAACACACACCCACATTACCCACAACCCTTTACCATTATAAACCATTGGCACAAGACGGACACAACAACTACAGACAAAACCAGAGCCACACACTACCTACACCTATAAACCACCAATGCACCTCACATCACACACCCCAACACATCACCCTACACAGCCTCACCTACACAACTCACACAACACCCATGGAACCACAAAGACACCCCAGATTCTCAAAGGAGGAGCTAAGGGTCATGATGGAGGAAATCATCCGGGTAGAGCCACAGCTATTTGGAGCACAGGTGCAGCAGATATCCATTGCTAGGAAGATGGAGCTATGGCGGAGGATCGTGGACAGGGCCAACCCTGTGGGACAACACACAAGAACAAGGGACAAGGTGAACGACCTACGGGGGAAGGTACGTTGAATTGCAGCAAGACACCAACTAGCTGTAGAGAGGACTGGCGGTGGACTCCCTCCTCCTCCCCCACAACTAACAACATGGGAGGAGCAAGTCTTGGCAATCATGCATACTGAGGGCCTGGCCGGAGTAGCTGGAAGACTGGACTCTGGTAAGTCAACTCTATACTACTATCACCCCCCTATCCTGCATGCCATCATATACCCCCACCCTCATCCTCACTCTCTAGAAGATAGGTTTAAGATGCAATAATGAGTGACAACAAACCCAGCTCAATATACTTCATGCCTGCAACCTCATCTCCAGACCAGAACAGGACTGCTGGGAAATAACTTGTAATTTGCCACAAGCTTAGACTAGTGTTTGCAAATCGTTTGTCATTTCGAATTAGTGCACAAAATAAAGAAGAGGAATGCTGTGCAGGTGGCATATATAATGGTTATACAAATCTCCAGTAATAAGCGTTTTTTGCTTGGATGCGAAATACCGGGTCAAATATACTTTACATAAAATAAAATGTCAAATATAATTTACTTTATAAATGATTAGCAATGCAAGTTTACAAACAACTGAGCTGACAGCTTGTGCCCTAAATAGTGAAGTCTCCACTATTTCAAAGGGTACAAATACATTATTCTGGAATTTAATAGAAAAGATTCCTGCAGATGTAGGTGGTTGTTTTTGCACAGGGGTGGAATATTTATTTTCCGTAATACGAAGATGAGTATAAACCCTATAGCTATACATCTCAGACATAAGGTGAGTAATTGACACCCACTTGTTGTGTCTAGGACTAAGAAGCTCAAGACAGCGAGAGCGGTTGTGTTAGAGAAGGTCCCTTTGGGATCCTTTACCGTAACTTGGAGTGGGATGGCATCATGGCACGATTTAAGCAAATGTTTATTAATATGTATGTACTGCACAGACAGTGACTGAATATACATTGCCTGGCAATTCTGTGAGTAGGTCTCACCTCGGTGTGATGTGTATAGCATATGCAGTAGTGTGGGCTGAAGAGAGGTGACAGCCGGGCCCATGTGCTGATCACGCACATTGTGGAACACGTGTATTTCACATTCGCTGTTTATAAAAAGCATTCCTTTCATTCAAACCTCGATTGCACGCACTGAAAAAATAACGCTGGAAACTAAACAGCTTTTCGTGTGTTTTTGTCAATAGAAAGATGTCTGGTGTTGAAAACGCACCACTTTTTCATTGGACAATTGTGAGCGCAGTCAGAAAATTCATGCGCATCACTCTTTCACAATCATAAATTGACTGTCCGTGAGCCCAAAATGTAGCCTTAAATTCGGATACTTCCCTTTCTCCGCATAGCATGCAAATCCAAGACAAGTAATCTCCTACATGGATAGCGCTTGCTCCTGGAAGAAGGGGCGGCATTACAGCGCTAATGTGCTCACAATTCATTCACACATGTTCTAAGTACGAAATGACGACGCAAAACATACATTCGTGTTAGAGTTAATAGCGTTGTAAACGGAGGCGGCAAAAGTGCAATTATCTACGTAACCGGAAAAAATGTACTAACTTTTAGGGTCGATATTATGCAAAGCGCTCGACTTCTGCCAAGCGAGATCGCACTGCGAAAAAAGAGAAAAAGTAGTCCACGAACCGGATGGAAAACAGCGAGCCTTGCATATTTTCAGTACTGGGCCGGGGCGCTCCAGGAGGGCTAACCACCAGAAAAGGCATGACGTATGCGTGTCTTCCACTAATGAAAGCAAGCCGATTTTAATAGGCAAGCCCACGAACCAATGAAAGCCACTGACGTGACGTGGACGGGGCTCTGAGCCCTTTTTAATTCCTAAAGCGTCTCGCTAGCGAAACGCATGCGCAAGAGCATGCGACGCAGGCTCGACCCTAATAAGGCAAGTGCACATGCAGACATAGGGGTATAAGCTCCATATGTGTGTACTTTGAAGATATATGTAATACGTAGACACATAAATGATGCGTTAGGTATAGAACCCTAGACTTACTTATCTGTCGATTTTATTTTTGATTTTCTGTCCTCGCTATTGTGTCCCATCTATATTGTGGCTTTGATATTCAGGGAGAACGCCTTTTTTTAAATATAGCATGATGGCCTCAGTGGCTTTTTAATCCTCAAAGTGTGAAATTGGGCTAGTTTGTTATAGAATTCTACTTGTAGGTGACATTGAAGTTCACCTCGCGTGAGCTTAATACATAAAAAGAGGTTGTGTACTGTCGATTTCCTTTAGATATATAAGCAGTGAATGGACTATTGTATAAGGAGTTTGATTACAGGTGGAGCACAGCAGAGTCAAAAGAAAGAATTTTGCAGGTAATAAAGCAGTAGGTGGAAGAATGACTGTTTCGTTTTACTGTAGGAATTTTACTTTTTTGTTCCATTTTCTTACTCAGAAATACGTATTTTCTTCTTTAACTTTAGCAATACTGGTTGTTTTCTTGGATAATCATGCCGTGCACATTCTTTAACTGAAAATTAGATTGTTCTCAACATGTTTGTCCAAACATATCTTTATAATGGAAATAGGCAGCCAGAATTTCACTGGAGAAAATAGTGGAAACTGTATATGATTGAGGCCTCCACCAACCATACTCTTCCTCGTTCCCGAATAATAATTTATAGACTGTCACAGGACTAGTTGAATGCTGTATTTTTTGTCACAGTCCCCTGATCTGCTCAACAACTCAGAAAGTTGCAGTGTGCCAAGCCAGTAATAACTGATAAATAACCCCTGCGTTTGACAGTCAGTCTTCGAGACGTGCAGAGTCCAGGAGCAGGGATGTGGTTTCCTGCCCCCCCCCCAAAAAAAATGATGAAAAGCAAGGCCCATTGTCACCTATTTTCTGTTTACAGTTGGAACAGGATTTTGTTCAGCATTCGGATAGATAATTCCTTTGCTGGATTGATGATTGGCTATTTTTCAAAATCTTGCCCACATTGTTTAGAGGTTGATAAAGTTCCAGCGTTGTGTTACAAGTGTTACAGTATATGTATAAATAGGGTTTTGTGCTTGTGGTGCTTTTGCTAAAATTATGGGGAAGTGCGATGTTCTGAGATGGATGTGGAGTCATCAGACTCGAAGTGATTGTGGTGCTTTGTGCTAAAAAAATGTCCACAGTTGTTGTTGACGGGTCCGTCATGGCCTAAGACCCATGGGTAATGCAAAAGTGTATGGAGACACTTGGTTAATTTATTGTCTGAAGTGAGGTATTGGTCATGAGGTGCCATTGACAATACCAGTAGTTTTTCTTGAGTGAGTGTGAGTTGCTGGTTGCTATTATGTGAATCCTGAGTGCATGTGGAGGATCCACATCAACTAGGGTGAGATTTTGCTGGTCAAGTTTTACTTGTGTAAGTGCAAAAGCCACAGTCAGATGTGTAAGCCGTACAGCTTTCAAAGCATTTGAGTCCTACCCATAGTGAGCAGACAGGTTTTTGGTTTTTCGAATACTCACAATAATTCGCATTTAGTGTATGTGTGAGCTGTGCCAGAGACAATTGCGAAGTGACTTGCAGCTGCTAAGTGTGGTAAGTGTGGCCTCATTGGTTTCAGGTTGGGATTGGTCGGTTAGTAGGAAAGCCGCACACGTATTTGTGGACAGTACTGCATTGCCATTGGATGAGGACAGGTTGTGAAAAGGATTATGGGATTTAAATTGCTTCCTAGTTTCTATAGAATTCAAATTTGTGGATTGAAACTGTGTAAAAATGAAACTTTTCAAAGCTTTAAGAAGTGCGCTAAAAGAAGATGTGTTTATTCCAGTCAGGCAGGGTGAGCCAACAACGCCCGAGGGAACATCAGCATATGAGATGATAGAAGAAAGAAGAGTTTTGACACTCATTTGGATCAAACAATGATGTAAAATTACAGAGAAGGACGGTTAATTAGCTTTCCTATGTTAGGAAACCTTCAATTTGAGGATTTTAGGAAATTTGGGAATAAAATTGTGCAAACTAATGCCTCCAGCGAGACCCGCACAGTTTGAAGCACTTGCTATTTGGGAACTAGTTACAAATAGAATGAGGAGGGCAGAAAAGACAATGCTGAAGATAGATGGGATGAGGAACAGAAAATTAGGAGATCAGACATGCTGGGTGAATGAGAGTAAAGGGACAACTGCACATGACAGTGATTCAGTAGACAAATTTATAAATCAGCTTTTGATGAATCGTCCCCCGCCATATCATACAGTGGAGAGAGAAGTTCAGAATGTATCCCCAGGTGTACCTACAGCTCTAGTTATACAGAGTCCAGTTCAGGTAGTCCCAAGTACCTCTGTCAGCTAAGTGATGCAGATGCCCACGATCTATCCAGCAGTTCCTGTTGTTAGTACAGCACAGCAAATTGCAAGCCCAGTTGTGAATCGGGTAATGCCAAGTACCAAAATGATTCAGATGGAATCAACGCCTAATGTGACAGCACCTGTGCAAAATGTTAATTAGAGATATACAATGCCTAGATATTCTCTAGTATTGACAACCCGAAATGTTGCCCTGAATCAATCAGGCCAGGCGTATGGCACAGTATTAACAGGTTGGAGTGGAGGGATGATGATTCCACAGAATCAGTAAAATCTGACAGGACCAGAAGCGTTGACAGTCCTCATAACCACAGGTCCAGTGGTCCCATTATGTGCTCCAAGTAATATTAGGAGTAGCCTCCAGACCCCAAACCCCATATCTGCAGTAGATTTGCCATACTTGACTAATTCAGAAATGGAAAGATTAGCTTCATCAATTCCAGCTATGACACCAATGAGATTTGCAGATCCCAACAAGGTGTTAGATTGAACAGGTCCAATGATAGATGTGAGATGTCTCCAGGAACTCCAGTTACACACTTCCTCACCAGAACAGATTATGAAGGTCCCATGTAATACCCAACAGAACATGGCACAGGGAAATATCAGTATGCAGGGATTTTCAGCACAGCAGTTGACTAAGTGGTTAGACAGGTTGAGTGGAGCAACAGGTACAGTGAACAATAGCGGCAGAACAGAAGAGACCCCAGAGAGAGACAGGACAGTGAACGTGCCCAGATTAAAATTAGAATTAAATGAATTAACTGAGGGAACACGTGAGTTAAAAGGATTCGATACATACAACAAAGAAGAATTGCATTTCATGTGCAAAGATTTTACAAATTGTGCAGGACTGACTTATGAAAATTAGAAGAATTGGCTGAGAAATATGAAGTGGTTTTAGACAAATCAAAACCCTTAAGTAGAAATTACAGATTAGAATTCAGTTCCAAAGACATTGCAAATATGAGGTCAGCTGGAATGAGAGTGCACATTAAAGAATTAATTCTGAACATTAGGACATGCGGAGCATTAGATAAATGGGAAAGCAGATGGACAAAGAAAAGAGATCTGAAGAAAGCAAAGTAGAACGTGACTCGAGCGGGAGCAAATCAAGATGATAAGAGTGTAAAAACGCTGCCAATGAGAGAGATTCCAGGTGGAGGTTATGTACATGTCCCTTGGAGCAGAAGTGACATATTGTCATTCACAAATGATTACCCGAATTTGAGGGAGAAACCAGTAGAGTGGTACAAGCAAACAGAGAGGTTTGTGAAATCTTAAAATGCCTGTAGAAAGATTTGAACACCTTATTTGACATTGTGGTTCCAGTCGATTTTTGGGAGTGTTGATTGTCCAACTCGTGAACCGCCGAGAGATCCAGTAACAAGTGCACCATCTTAAGAGGTGATGAGAGAATACTGCAAAGTCATTGCATTTCTGAAATATAGAGTTTCCCCAAAAGATGTTGATTGGCAAAGGATTGACAGGACAGCACAGGAAATTAAGGAGTTGATTCATACTTATTGTGAGAGATTGTTGCAAGCATTCAAAGAGCATAGTGGGTCAGAAGTTATTGAACCAAAAACAGGAGTCATTTTGTGTTCAGATTTGTGCTAAGATTGAAACCCGATATTAGCAGCATGATTCAGAGTCACTTGATTTGTTGGCAGAATAAACTGATTGATGAAGTGCTGCAGTATTCTAGGTACTGTAGTGGTGAAATTAAACTGAGGCAGAAAAAGTTGAAGGAGAAATTGATGGTGATGCAAGTTAAGTCTACCCAGGCAGGAACACAGAGGCCGCAAGGGATGGTGAAAACTAGTGGGATGCAAGGTATACAACAGCTGGGTAACAATTTGCCTCAGTTTAGAGGTAGAAGACATGGTGTCCGGATAGATCAGAGTGGTGATGCGATTAATATTCAGTCAATGAGAAGCTGAGCCCATGTCATGCTAGTGGTAGTTTTGAACATTGGAAACCGGAGTGCCCGTACAGTAATGTAAATAATTTGGTGCAGAATGGTGGTGTTGCACAGGCTGAGGACAAAAGTCAGGTTCAAAATCAGAGAATTCAAAGACCCTGAATCCAAAATCTGATTCTTCCTACTGGATTACAACAGATGCAGGTTCCCCAACTGGTTCAAGTCCCTGAGCAAATGCAGATTCCTCAAGCACTAATGCAACAGAAACAAGTGATGGTTCCTCAGCAAAACATCAATCAGAGAGTAAATGTAAATGTTGATCAGTTAATCACACAATACCCATTGATTGATTTCAGAGATCATGTAGTCTCAGAAACATACCACAGTGACAGTTCAGAGAAGGACAATGTGGACTGGCTACATCCTTAGAGGTGCATCCACGTGCTACCTATGTAAATGCCAATGTTATGGGACATGATGTTTCACTCCTGGTTGACACTGGAGCAAAGCGTTCCACTGTCAGAACCACAGAACTGCCAAAAGTGCCCTTGTCAGGAAGGAAAGTACATGTGGTAGGAGTAGCAAACCACTGGATTACACAGCATATCCCAGTTAAAATAGGGTTCGGTGAGGATTTTCATCAAATTGTGGCTTGTGATTCAAGTCCTGTGAGTTTATTAGGACGTGACCTATTGTGCAAATTAAATTGTTCCATTAGTTGCAGTCACAATGGAATAGCAACTCAGACAAATAGTGATGATGAGACGTGCAGCAAAATTGATGAGATGTATCCTCTCTTTTCATTATCCCAAGTGATGAAAGTTAATGATTTGCCCGAAGAGTTGCAAGGAACAGAGAAGGTGAAGGTTTGGGATTTTTCAGCAAAAGATATAGGGCTAATTAGAGTAGTTGAGCCAGTTAAGGTAACAATAAAGCCAAATGCAGTGCTCCCCAAGATCCCTCCATGTAATATAGAAGTGATTGCAGGAATTACTCCTGTAATTGAAATTGTGTTGAGCAGGGAGTCCTGAAGGAAGTAAGGGGAAGCTCATGTAATTCTCCTATTATGGGACTGTGGAAACCCAATGAAAAATACCGCATAGTCCAAGATTTGAGAAAGGTGTACTAAATTGCCACTCCCTGTTGTCCTGTGTACCGAATCCTGCTGTTATTTTGTTTCAGATCCCTTGTGAAGCGAAATGGTTCTCTGTCATTGACTTGTACCAGGCATTTCTTTCCGTTCCACTCCATGAAGAGAGCCAGTTCTTATTTTCATTTAAATTTGGAAGCCGTGTATAATCCTGGTGTCATACTCCTCAGGGGTATGCAAAGTGACCATTCGTTTTCAATGAGATCCTGAAAAATAATTTATATTGCCTGAACATGCTATTTCATTCAGTCTTAGTCCAGTACATTGATGATTTGATGGTCGCTTCAAACACACGTGAAGCCTGTAGGACAAATACCATTGCCTTGTTGAACTATCTTGGTGAGAATGGGTATAAAGTTTCCCTTGCAAAATTAAAGTATTGCCAAAAAGAAGTAAAATATTTGGATCATCACACAGAGAAAGGAGCAAGGAAGGTGATCCAAGAGAGAAATACAGCAGTTATGCAAAGGAATCCACCTGTGACACAGAAAGATGTTAGAATATTTCTGGGAATAGTTGGCTATTGCCACCAGCGGATCCAGACTTTTTAAAATGATTTCCAAGCCATTGCAAAGACTGACACACAATGAAGTGTCTGATTTGGTATCATTTGATAACACATGCCTGAAGCCTTCTGCGAGCTCAGAGAAAGACTATGCCGAGTCCCAGCTTTGGGAATGCCTGATTACAATAAATGTTTTTCATTGTTTCGTCATGAACGTGATGGTTGTGCACTTTCTTTTTAGAAGCAGTTACATGTAGGGGTCAACAGACCAGTGGCTTATTTGTTTGCTACACTGGGCCCTGTAGCTGCTGCTTTACCCAGCTGTTTAAAGCCTGTGGCTTTGTTTGGTGTCAGCATCGGACAATGCAAAGGCATGGGCATGGGTCACCCTCTGAATGTCTATGTGCCCCATTCTGTAGAGGTCCTATTGGCCAAGACTAAAACCAAATATTTGTTGAAAGCTTGTTTGACGCGTCATGAGTTTGAAGTCCTTAGATCACCAAATGTTAATATCAAAAGATGTACTACTCTAAATCCTGAAACACTCTTACAGGTTAGTGTTGACAATATTAATGATGGAGATGAAGTGGAACATGACTGTCTTGATGTGACTGAACTATGCACCAAACCTAGACCCGATATTCAAAATACTCCATTAGGCGAAACTGCCTATGCCATGTTTGGTTATGACTCCTGTTTGAGAGATAATAAAGGAACTCTGAGAGCTGGTGATGCGGTTTGCACAGTCTCAGGATTAATAGAAGCTTCATGGCTTCAAGGAGTCGTTTCAGCCCAAGTAGCTGAATTGGTGGCTCTTACTAGAGCCTACTGTGCTTCTGAACAGCTCAGAGTAACCACTATCACTGATAGTCAGTATGGGTTTGGTGTTGTTCACGACTTCGGACAGTTGTGGTCCCAAAGAGGCTTTATGACCTCTTCAGGATCACCAATCCGAAATGGTGAAAGAATCTATCAGTTATTGAAAGCATTACAATTATCAGTAAAAATTTAAGTTGGGAAATGTGCAGCACATCAAAAGTTAAATGATTTTATGTTGTTTGGCAATGCTTGTACTGATCAAGTGGCCAGATAATGTGTGCTCCATTGCACATCCTTCAATGAGGAATGGAGTGATGGAAATAGGACCAACGAGACAAAATAAAGTTTCCTGGTGACAGCAATTGTTACCTGGGGAGAGGTTAAGAGATTGCAGGCAGAAGTAACTGAGGAGGAAAGCAGAGGTTGGTGTAGAGCTGGTTGTACTCAGAGGAATGAAGATGATGTTTGGGTTTCAAATTAAGGAAAAGCAGTGATGCCAAACAGTTTGTTGGCTTCAATGGCAAGCTGTTACCATGGTCAGGTACACCTTGGCAGGGATGCTATGATCAGAAAACTTAGACAGACATGGTACAACCACAGATTCAGATTAGTTGCAGAAGCAGTGTGTCACAGATGTGTAATGTGTCAGCAGATTAATGTTTTGAAACGCACTGTGGTTAACATGAGCCACATAGGTAGATCACAAGGTCCTTTCAATTGGATGCAAATTGATTTCATTTAAATGCCTGCATGCAGTGGACTGAAGTATGTATTAGCGGTGGTGTGTGTCTTTTCACATTGGATAGAAGCCTATCTGACTCACGGAAATGATAGTCTCACTGTTTCAAAGCTGTTTTAAGAGAATTGATCCCAAGTTTTGGATTCCCGACCTCTTTGGAATCAGACCGAGGATATCATTTTAATAATGAAATTATAAAATTGTTGTGTGCCGCATTACATATTGAGCAAAGATTGAAGTGCAGTTACAGACCGGAGGCATCTGGATTGGTCAAGCAGATGAATGGAACTTTAAAGTCTCGATTGACAAAGGTGTGTGCTTTTACAAGATTGAAATGGCCTGCTATTGCCACTTGTTCTGATGTGCATGCATAGCACTCCTAACAGGAGGACAGGACTGTTCCCTCACAAGATTCTCATGGGGCGGACCATGAGACTACCAACCATGCCTGCAAATGCACTTGTGAATATTACAGATGAGTGCTGGATTATTGCAAAGCACTAGCTGATGTGATTCACTCTTTGTCTCATCAGGTTGAAGAAGCAACAGTTCAACCATCACAGAAACAATGTCATAACTTTAGTCCTAATGGATGGGTTCTAATGAAAACGTACGCATATGAAAGGGCTGTATCAGATTGTTCTAGTACCTACAACAGCTGTGAAGTGTGCTGGTCTGTCAAACTGGGTTCACACAAGCCATGCACGCAAAGTGCCAAATCCACTTGAAGATACAGTACCTGTGCCTCTTGGGTCGAAATCGGTGAGTAAAGGGGTCCAGGTGTAGCCAAACTGTGAGGACTGGACTAGTGACTGTGACAGAGCCTGCATAAACTGGTGAGAGTCTGAGCGCGTCAAAGACTGTTGGAGGTGCAGGAGGGTCATGTCAAAGTCAGTCAACTCCTTCTAGCTCAGCCAACTGTGAGAGGAAACCAATGGCCCACAAAAAAGTCTAGAACAAGTTGCAGTTGTGCTTCCAACAATTGCTGAAGTAGCTGAAGAGACTGATCAAAGTGGCAGTGAAAACAGTACGGTAATGAGATCAAAGAGAAAAGGGGTACTAGGCCTCAGATACTCTGCACCCGAATTGACTTACTTTGCGGCAAATGAATGGGAGAAGGAATTTATTGCATTTTGTTTTGACCGTGTGGATTCAGCTGACTAATCTGGAACTTGAAATTGCACTTGAGTTAACTTTGAACTAGCCTTGCTAAATGATGAGCAGAGACATTACATGCTGGAAGTGCTAATCAGTGATTACCAAATGGTAATTTTGTAAAGCCTTTTCCTTTTCCTGAACTTTGAGAATTTGTTAATAAAAACTTGATTAACTTTCTAGAAGTTTAATACCTGTTGTAAATAAGTGCAAAAAGACTTTTGAAGTATTTTTGATTTTGTTTCTGTTTTGTATATGTTAAGAAGGACAAAAGGAGCTTTTTGTTAAAAGAGACTTTACATGTTTGATTTTGTTTTTGATTTTTGAATTTGGTATATTTTTTTGTAAACTTTTTTTTTTTTGCATTTATTGATATCAACATCAAACATGCACAACAGTGAGGTCATTTAGTACACATTATGGTCATAATATAAAGTAAGGAGCATCAGAGTCTTATATACATCTGACGTGGAACTCAATAAGAAGGCGGACTATCGCCACTAACCACAGTGTTATCCAAACCGTGTTGACATCTTTCCTCTCAGTTCAGCCAAAAGGTCTCCCAACCAGCTAGAGGCCATTGACTCTCAAGATCAGCAATCTGACTCTACAGCTCTCCATAGGTCAACCAAAGCGCCCTCAGCCATCACAAGAGCTAGAGTCCTGGCAGCCGCTACATGATGTGGTTTAGCCTGGCTTTCACGATCCGCAGCAAAGTCCAGCACTACATTAAATTCGCCCCCCCAAAGCAGGGACCCAGAGCCCAGTGAGTCCAACAGCCACTCCACACTTCCCCAACAAATTCAGGGTCATCAGTATTTGGGTCGTAGTTCGATACCAATCTGCAGGGTCTATGAAGCAGTGTACCACGTAGCATGACAAAGCGACCGTTCGGATCCACAAGTACCCTCTCAGTGCGCCACTGAAACCCCTTCTGAATCAGAATCGCCACGCCTCGCGCATATCGCGAATACATCGCAGTATGCCATTCCCCAATCCAACCAGCCTTCAGCCGGTGTTTTGTGGCTTCCACCAAGTGAGTCTCCTGCAGCATACAAATATCAACCGCATGTCGCTGCATATAGGCAGATATCAAACGCTACTTACGCCCATCATTCAGCCAACAAACATTCCAAATGAGGCAGCGCACTGGCGTCGCACTTTTTTGCACCATTCCATCTCCTTATCTAAACATACACCTCCCCATATCATCACAAGAAAGGCATCTGCGGCATGCAGGGAAAGGAACAGGTGTGAACGAAAAAAGACATAAGAAATAAACCAAGCACATAGCAGCACCCAACCACGCTGACCCCCCAATCGGGTCAGTACTACAATCCCACTCATCCCCAAATGCCTTTCCCACAACATAATAGCGAACATTGTGAATGGACCCAGCCAATGGGGCATCAGCATGGCCATCCGAAATCCATCCCAGATGGGATGAAGGGGCATGGGGACCATCAATGTAAGAAATAGAGCAGAACAGCCCAGAAAGTCATTTAACCCAACTGCACTTTGAACCAACTACCAATTTGCAGTCCACGCAGCACCGGGCAAGGGCACACAAGACCTAAACAGAAGAATGTGTTTAGTCGTTGTCACTCAAAGAATCTCCCCCCTTGTCAGTGGCCCGGTGGCCCTCCGACGACACCTTCTTAGGAACTGATTTAGCAAATTTAGGGGCCAGTTTCGGGTCTGTAAAGAACCGCAGCTTGCCCCCATGTTGTACGCGCAGCTTAGCCGGGTAGATAATAGAGTATTAAGCATCAGTCTGGCTGAGAGCGCGCTTTACCGGCAAGAAGGCCTTGCCCACAGCCTGCACCTCAGGAGTGTAGTCAGGGAAGATGCTCAGTTCAGTGTTATTATATACCACAGGCCTGCGTCCCTGGCCAAATGAAGTATAGTGTCCCTGTCTCTATAATTCAATAATCGTACAATAATAGGGCGCGCAGGGGCCCCAGAGATCTGTGGGCCCTCTCCACCACCAACACCCGGGAGATCTTGCCAGGGAACAGCGCAGTAAGCATGGTTTCCACATAGTCCTCCATGCACCCCATGGCCGTTGACTCTGGGAGGCCCAGGATGCGAATTTTACTGCGGCAAGACCCGGCCTCAAGATCCTCGTTTTTATTCCAGATCGCCTCCAGCACACGCTCCATGCGTAGCAGCTGTTCACCGTCTCCGCGGAGACCATCCTCCAAGTCCAAGGTGCATGATTCCAGCTGATCAATGCAGGAGACGTGACCATCCACCCGTTCCTTTAAACGATCCATTTGCTCCATTAGGTGGTCAAGCTTGGCGTCGATGCTAGCCAGGCTATGCTTGAGGTCCAAAAACACAGTCTTCACAGAGGACACAGCCGGCTCCTCCTCAGGCGGTGGGCCATCCGCCGAACGGCCCGCCACGCCGCTTTTATTTTCCCACCCTCAAACGAGAGCTTAGGCTGTCTCTGGTCAGCTTTCCCCATCCTCTTCACAGCCAAACAGGTCACCACCGCACCTCACCTGTATACGTCAGTCCAGTAGTGAGGCCACCTGAAGACAGGAGCTCTTCGCTGGAGCCGCCAACCGCCCACCCCACAGCAAGGCAGGAGGGAGGAGATGGGGTGCCAGACACCAAAACAAGGCTTGTGCCTGACTCCGCACTGACCATCGCAGTCTCAAAAATCAACTGGAGAGGCCCAAAACAGCAGCTCCTCCATCCACGGGCCATGCGGCTCGAATGCTGCCGTCGGACGGTCTCCTCTGCCCGCCAACAGTGGGGTCCCAGATTTTTTTTTTTTAAAGAAGGGGGTGAGGGGAGAAGCCACACCTCCCAGACACCTCAGTGGGCCTCCTCAATCTTAAGGCGCCCGCATTCCCCTTAGTCCGCCAGGACCACATGGGAGATCAATAAAGGCCCCTGCCTCCAGAGTCAGTATTATTCGGTGCCCACGTGGGGGCCCGCGGCCCGACCCAGCCACTGATCTGGCCCCACAGGATCAGGATAAAGAAGCATCGGTCTGATGTGCCGCCCTCAAGCCCACAGCTCCCAATCACCAGGGCTAGGCAAGTAAAACAAAAGGGGCCGCCAGCGATGAGAGGCCCCCAGACTCCAGTACAGGTAAGGACCTGCACCACTGCAGGAGCCCAGAGCCCGATCCAGCCGCCGACTGGGCCCCGCAGGAGCAGGACAGCGAAGCCTCTGCCGGCAAGCAGAGGGGGTAACAGTCAAGCCCCAAGTCCCTAAACACGGGGACAATGCAGGAAAAATAATAAAGGGCCGCTCCCCACGGCACTCACCCCCCAGGCCCGACTGAAGAAGCCGGCAGGCATGTCCGCGGCCTGTGCGCGCTTACCACCCCCAGGCCCAAAAAGCCAGCAAGCCTGAACAGGCAGGCACAGCCCCCAGCGCCCGGTCTGCACTCGAGGGCAACCGGTGTCCTCCCCCGGCCCTCCGGGACAGCCCCAGATGGGCACAGATGGTGCCCATTTCTGCATAAGCCAGTCTACACCGGTTCAGGGATCCCCCAGCCCTGCTCTGGCGCGAAACTGGACAAAGGAAAGGGGAGTGACCACTCCCCTGACCTGCACCCCCCTGGGTGCCCAGTGCTCCTCCAGTGTGCTCCAGACCTCTGCCATCTTGGAAACAGAGGTGCTGCTGGCACACTGGACTGCTCTGAGTGGCCAGGGCCAGCAGGTGACGTCAGAGACTCCTTCTGATAGGCTCCTCCAGGTGTTGCTAGCCTATCTTCTCGCCTAGGTAGCCAAACCTCCTTTTCTGGCTATTTAGGGTCTCTGCTTTAGGGAATTCTTTAGATAACGAATGCAAGAGCTCATCAGAGTTCCTCTGCATCTCTCTCTTCA
The DNA here is from genome assembly GCF_031143425.1 of Pleurodeles waltl. Lineage (NCBI taxonomy): Eukaryota > Metazoa > Chordata > Amphibia > Caudata > Salamandridae > Pleurodeles > Pleurodeles waltl. Next base: position 105,365,513 of record NC_090441.1, on the reverse strand, counting down.
CCTTCTGCCAAGGAATCGACCGCTGACTGCTCTGGAAGCCTGCAAAACTGCAACAAAGTAGCAAAGACGACTACTGCGACCTTGTAACGCTGATCCGGCCGCCTTCTCAACTGTTTTCCTGGTGGTGCATGCTGTGGGGGTAGTCTGCCTCCTGTCTGCACTAGAAGCTCTGAAGAAATCTCCCGTGGGTCGACGGAATCTTCCCCCTGCAACCGCAGGCACCAAAAGACTGCATCACCGGTCCTCTGGGTCTCCTCTCAGCACGACGAGCAAGGTCCCTTGAACTCAGCAACTCTGTCAAAGTGACTCCCACAGTCCAGTGACTCTTCAGTCCAAGTTTGGTGGAGGTAAGTCCTTGCCTCCCCACGCTAGACTGCATTGCTGGGTACCACGTGATTTGCAGCTGCTCCGGCTCCTGTGCACTCTTCCAGGATTTCCTTTGTGCACAGCCAAGCCTGGGTCCCTGATACTCTAACCTGCAGTGCACGACCTCCTGAGTTGTCTTCCGGCGTCGTGGGACCTTCCTTTGTGACTTCGGGTGAGCTCTGATTCACTCCACTTCGTAGTGCCTGTTCCGGCACTTCTGCAGGTGCTGCTTGCTTCTGAGTGGGCTCTTTGTCTTGCTGGACGCCCCCTCTGTCTCCTCACGCAATTGGCGACATCCTGGTCCCTCCTGGGCCACAGCAGCATCCAAAAACCCTAACCGCAACCCTTGCAGCTAGCAAGGCTTGTTTGTGGTCTTTCGGCACGGAAACACCTCTGCAAGCTTCTTCACGACGTGGGACATCCATCCTCCAAAGGGGAAGTTTCTAGCCCTCTTCGGTCTTGCAGAATCCACAGCTTCTACCATCCGGTGGCAGCTTCCCTGCACCCTCAGCTGGCATTTCCTGGGCTCCTGCCCACTCTCGACACTGTCGCGACCCTTGGACTTGGTCCCCTTGTCTTACAGGTACTCAGGTCCAGAAATCCACTGTTGTTGCATTGCTGGTGTTTGTTTTCCTTGCAGAATTCCCCTATCACGACTTCTGTGCTCTCTGGGGAACTTAAGTGCACTTTGCACCCACTTTTCAGGGTCTTGGGGTGGGCTATTGTTCTAACCCTCACTGTTTTCTTACAGTCCCAGCGACCCTCTACAAGCTCACATAGGTTTGGGGTCCATTTGTGGTTTGCATTCCACTTCTAGAGTATATGGTTTGTGTTGCCCCTATACCTATGTGCTCTCATTGCAATCTATTGTGACTGTACATTGCTTGCATTGCTTTCTATTGCTATTACTGCATAATTTTGGTCTTGTGTACATATATCTTGTGTATATTTGCTATCCTCATACTGAGGGTACTCACTGAGATACTTTTGGCATATTGTCATAAAAATAAAGTACCTTTATTTTTAGTATATCTGTGTATTGTGTTTTCTTATGATATTGTGCATATGACACCAGTGGTATAGTAGGAGCTTTACATGTCTCCTAGTTCAGCCTAAGCTGCTCTGCTAAGCTACCTTTTCTATCAGCCTAAGCTGTTAGACACCTCTTCTACACTAATAAGGGATAACTGGACCTGGTGCAGAGTGTAAGTACCCCTTGGTACCACTACAAACCAGGCCAGCCTCCTACAATACCTCATTCCCAAGACAATCAGGGACCTGGGGTCAGTGGCAGTGGGCACACAGTTCAGGGGACAGAGGCACAGGACAACAGGGAAAGTGGGAGGACTGCTGTGCACCAGGGAGAGCACAGGCCCAGGGAACCGACTCTCCAGGAGGCACTTGCAGAGATCCTGGGAGCCTCCCAACATTCCCAGGATACACTGGGCCAGATCCTGGACAAAGTACAAGAGAACAGGTGGCTGCACCAGGGGATCAGGGAGGACTTGCAGGCCATCAACACCACCCTGGTCTCCATAGCAGGGTTGCTGGCAGACATGGCCAGCATTATGAGGGAGGCAGTCTCACAACAGCGGGCCCCTGCCACTAGCCAGAATTCTGAACTGCCTACCACCTCCGCTGCCACTAGTGGACAGGAGGCACAGCCACAGGACCAACAGGCCCCGAGCACCCATCCCCCGCAGTAGGTGAACCACCCCAGAAATGTTCCCTGCAATCCAGGCAGAAGCCCAAGACTATTGCCAAGACCCCGACAGGAAATGAGACTCTCCTGATTGTCACCCTTGTGTCCCACTCTGTCACCCTATCCACCTTGAACTGCCATTGCTCCCCTTCCTATGTCCCTTTGGACAGTGCACCTGTGATACAAATAGACTGGAACAATACCCTGGACTTTCCTCCATCATCACCCAATCCCATTGCACTTGCCTCTCTTCTTCTTAGCACTTCAATAAACACACTTTGAAAAAAGTATGGAGTATGTCAAATATTTTAAGTAAGTACTCGTTTAACAAGGTTCAAACATTGCAATTCAACTGTACAGTGATGTTGACATAGTAAAGGCCTGTATTTGGCTGCAGTGATCACACCAGGAGCGAAAGTGGGGCACCGACATCTGCAAAATGAGTTGCCAAAGTGTACAGTGAGTGGGCATAGAAGTGGAAATTTACAGCATGCCATGGCCATAGATAATTCAATAAATGACAATGAAATGTGAAGAAACACTGTCTTACCTGGGTGTCATTGGAAATATTGTCAAATCACTGCAGTTCTGTTGTCCTCATCCTCATCCTCTACCTCCACATCCTCACTGTCCACAGGGTCCACTGCTGCCACAAGGCCATCTCCAGCCTCCTCCTCCTGCAGAAAAGGCACATGGCATCTCAAGGCAAAGTTGTGCAACATGCAGCATGCCACGATTATCTAGCAGACCTTCTTGGGTGAGTAGCACAGGGATCCACCTGTTAAATGGAGGCGCCGGAACCTGGCCTTCAGGAGGCCAAAGGTACGTTCGATAATCCTTCTTGTTCACCATGTGCCTTATTGTAACATTCTTCTGCCCTTGTCCTGGCATTCTTCACAGGGGTCAGTAGCCATGAAAGGTTGGGGTAACCTGAGTCACCTGCAATATTGAGGGAAAAACATTTAGGCACACACTATCCTACATGGCCCACACCATACCCATACACCAACATCTACTGGGTGGGACCCAGGGCTCTCCTATTAGCCACACCCAGTGCCTCTGTAGTTGGGCCATCAAATTTGGGATGCTGCTATTCCTCAGTATAAAGGCATCATGCACTGACCCTGGATACTTAGCATTGATGTGGGAGATGTATTGGTTCACCAAGCACACCATCTGCACATTCATGGAGTGAAAACTCTTTCGATTTCTGTACACCTGTTCATTTTGTGGGGGGGACAGATTTAATAAATGTTCCATCAATTGCCCCAATTATATTCGGGATATGTCCCATTGCAAAGAAGTCAGCCTTCACTGAGGTCAAATCTTCAACCTGGGGGAAAACAATGTAGCTGCACATGTGTTTAATCAGGGCAGACAACACTCTTGACAGCACTATTGAGAACATTGGCTGTGACAGTCCTGCTGCCAGGCCCACTGTCACTTGGAAAGAACCAGTTGCCAAGAAATGGAGCACAGATAGGACTTGCACAAGAGGGGGGATCCCAGTGGGGTGACGGATATCAGATATCAGATCAGGCTTCAGTTGGGCTCTCAGCTCTGTGATTGCGGCCCTGTCAAGTTTATAGGTGAGGATAATGTGCTTGTCCTCTATTGTTGCCAAGTCCACCAGGGGTCTAGACACGGGGGTTTGTCTCCATCTCCTATTCATCCGCAGAGGCTGCAGTCTAACGGACAAAAGAGTGAGGAGCCAGTCACAAACTGAACACCGGAGCCACAATAGTACAATGCATGATGTCAATTTGTAATGGGTAAGTGGGATTTGTCCTGTATGTCCTATTTTTAACTGTGACACAGTTATTACCAGGTCCTGCCCCCCCTGAAATGACTTTCGCCTGTCCTGTGTGGAGGGACAGGTGGTAGTGAGGTAATTCCGCTGACGTTCTGTGCCGTTGCGGGAGGCGGTCGGGATCCACCGTGCAACTCCTCATTTGATAACATTGGGCACTATGGGTTTCATTGGCCAATGGTGATGTACGCCAGTGGTGACGATATGCACCGCCGCGGACCTGACCGCCATGTTCTATCTGATCACCCACTTGCTACCTGACCTTCAACAGGAGAGGACCTACACTGCATGTGCTGCTGTGACCTGTTTCTGGAATGTACTATGGCGCGTGTGACTGGGGAAAGGGCCCCTGCCTTCACCTCGGCAGAGTTGGATTGACTGGTGGATGGGGTCCTACCCCAGTATGGACTGCTGTATGGGCCTCCAGACCAACAGGTGAGTACACTGTGAGCACGATGCATGTGGTATGAATGCATGGAGTGGTGTGTGAAGTTCTTGTGTTTATGTCCCCTGGGCGGCATGCAGTTTCTGTGCTGGGCCCTGTGTGTGCAAATGTCGATGTAAAGGGGAATGGTAGGCCATAAGTGTAACAGGCAGGACGGTCTGACTGATACCATTTCCTGTGTGTATTTCTCTGCAGGTTAGCGCCCATCAAAAGAAGGGTATATGGCATACCATCGCCAAGGAAGTGCGGACCCTGGGGTCTATGGCAGGCGGAGCACCCTCTGTCGGAAACGGTGGGAGGATCTGAGAAGCTGGGCACGGAAGACGGCGGAGGCCCAGCTGGGGATGGTCTCCCAATGTGGAAGGGGTGCCCGTCGGACCCTGACCCACCTGATGGCCCGCATACTGGCTGTGGCCTACCCTGAGCTGGATGGGCACTTGAGGGAATCACAGAAGCCACAAGGGGATGAGTACGGTGCCCATCATCACTACGTACGCTTGGTAGGGGGGTACCCGGGTGGGGGATGTGTGTCAATGGGTGCCCCTAGGCCAGGTCTGACATTGCAGAGTAGGTCCCATGTTCAGCAGGGTTCAGAAGTGATAATCCTGCTACCCAGCTTGAAGGCATACACTACTGGTCAGGGCTGTGTGGGTTCAAGGTGTGCTGAATTTGGCGGTATGTGCCCCTCCCCATGCCTTGGTGGCTAGCATTATCACAGGTAGTGCACTGCATAGTGCGCAGGGCTGTTTCCTGTGTGTGAGGGTGGTGTGTACGCCACCAGTGGTGTTGGTGCAGCCATTGACCAAGTGTATCCTTTTTGTCCCCCCCCTCTTTTTTTTTTGTCATTCTGTCCTTATGTGCATTAGCATCATCTGGTAGCGGAGCGGAGGAGCAGAGGCACCGTCGACGGAGGGAGCTGCATCTCACAGGACCCAAGAGGCAGAGTCCACCGACGCTGAGGGCACCAGTGGCACGGAGGGCAAGGGGAGCACCACTGCAGAGACTGGAGGGGACAGCTCAGACACAGCTACCTCCTCCGATGGAAGCTCGCTGATGGTGGACACTTCTGTGCCCACCCCAGCTACAGGTAGAGCCGCCATCCCCGGTACCAGCACCGCCCTCCCAGCAGCCCCTCATCAAGTTGCCCGTGCCCGCTCACCCAGGAGGGTGGGCATCTCCTTCGCCCCAGGCCCCATTTAGCTCTGCTGCCCTGAGTGAGGAGGCTATTGACCTCCTGCGATCCATCTCTGTTGGGCAGTCAACCATTGTGAATGCCATCCAGGGGCTGGCAGCCCAAATGCAACAGACAAATGCATTTCTGGAGGGCATTCACGCTGGCTTGGTGGGCCAACAGAGATAAATCCAGGCTTTGGCCTCCTCTCTGATGGCAGCCATTGTCCCTGTTTCTACCGTCCCCCGCCCAACTTCCTCTTCCCAATCCCATTCCCCTCAATCCCAACCTATCCCAAGTACACAGGCAGACAAGCATGTACACATGACATCACAAAAGAGTGGTACACATAAGCACCACACATCATCCCACAGGCACTCACACAAACACCATCTAGATGCAGACATACCAACATCCACTGCCTCCACTGTCTCCCCTTCCTCATCCTCCTCCACCTCCATCCCAGTTGCGTCTACACTCACACCTGCATGTACTACATCCTCATCCACTACCAGCATCACCACCACACCTAGCAGAACACACATCTCACTTGCAGACACCACTACAACAGCCATGCACATGTCCCCTGTGTCCTCTCCCACTGTGTCTGTCACCCCCCCTCCAAAGGTACACAAACACAAGCACTCAGACATCCAACAGCCATCCACCTCACAACAGCATCCAGCCCATGCACCTGCACCTAAACACAGCAGACAGACACCTCCTACAACCACTCCCTCTTCCTCTACTCCCAAACCTTCTCACTCTTCCCCCCACAGTGTCCCTAAGAGGCTTTTCCCCTCCACCATTGACCTCTTCCCTACCCCTCACCCCGTCCTTCACGTCTGGCCAGGGTGCCAAAAACCCAAGCAAGCACCTCAGCCACCCAGTCCATGGGACCAGTAGTCTCCACACCCACTTGTGGTGGGAAAGGATCCAGGGCACCAGCCAGCCTCAAAGAAAGTGTGCCTGCCCCAGCTGCTGCCTGGAAGGGCAAGGACCCTACCCAAGCTACTGCCTGGAAGGGCAAGGAGCCTGCCTCAGCTGCTGCCAGGAGGGGCAAGGAGCCTGCCCCAGCTGCTGCCTGGAAGTGCAAGGAGCCTGCCCCAAGTGTTTCCAGGAAAGGCAAGGGGCCTGCACCAGCAGGCAGGAAGGACAAGGGCCCTGGTGCAGGGACTAAGGCAGAGCCCTCACCACCAACCATGGTTGTGTAGCCATCTGAGGCTGCAAGGGATGGGCTCAAGGCTCCTCCCACCACCAGCAGCAGCAGGACCACCACCAGCAGTGGGAAGCTGTCTGAGGCTGCAGGGAATGGGATGGAGTCTCCCCCACCACCAGCAGCAGCAGCACCACCAACAGCAGTGGGCAGCCGTCTGAGGTTGCAGGGGATGGGCTGGAGCTTCCCCCCACCAGTGGCTGCAGCAGCACCACTACCACCACTGAGCAGCTGTCACCGCTGGTGGATGGTATGTAGTTCTGCCTCCATGGGCTGCTGTGCGGCCTGCCCCCTGCAAAGCCAGTAGGTATGACACCCAGCTGAGAGACTGTGACCTTGCACTCCCCAGGATCAAGAGCACAGGGCATGATGTTCCCATCAGAACCAGTGGGTAAGCCACCCACCAACCCCAGCCTCCCAGGATCAAGAGCCCAGGGCACGATGCCCCCTCCAGAACCAGTGGGTAAGCCACCCACCAACCCGAGCCTTCCCAGGATCAGGAGCACAGGGCACGATGCCCCCTCCAGAACCAGAGGGTAAGTCACTCACCAACCGCAGCCTCTCCAGGATCAAGAGCACAGGACACGATGCCCCCTCGAGAACCAGTGGGTAAGACACCCACCAACCCCAGCCTCCCCAGGATCAAGAGCACAGGGCATGTTGCCCCCTCCAGAACCAGTGGATAAGACACCCACTTGAGAGATTGTGGCCTTGCACTCCCGAGGATCAAGCACAGGGCATGTTGCCCCCCCCAGAGCATGTGGGCAAGTCACCCACCTGAGAGACTGTGACCTTGCACTCCCCAAGATCAAGCACAGGACATGTTGCCCCTCCAGAGCATGTGGGCAAGTCACCCACTTGAGAGACTGTGGCCTTGCAATTCCCAGGATCAAGTACAAGCCATGTTGTCCCCCCAACAGCATGTGGGCAAGTCACCCACGTGAGAGACTGTGGCCTTGCACTCCCTAAGATCAAGCACAGGGCATGTTGCCCCCTCCAGAGCCAGTGGGCAAGTCACTCACTTAAGAGACTGTGGCCTTGCACTCCCCAGGACCAAGCACTGGGCATGTTGCCCCCTCCAGAACCAGTGGTTTTGTTTCATCTTCCGGGTGAGGTGACCTCCCATTCCCCGTCCCCCGGAGGTGCCTGCCTATTTACCACCTGAAGCCCCTGCTGTGTTCTCTCCGTGTTGGTGCAGGTGACAAGTGGGGCCTTGGACTTTGGCCTGTGGCCCTGTGTCCTACGCACAATGAGGACTGGGCAGTGTCCCTTGAACTGTACATATGTAAATACCATGAGATTGACTTTTCGTATTTCTTCTGTGTTGTTATTCTTACAGTCACTTTTTCACATTCCTGTTGTCCTTGCATTATTCCTCAGGGGTACGTGGTAAATATATTTTATTACTGCAGCTGATTGTGTATATGGTGTTGGGGATGGGGAGGGTGTGTTGCGTGTGTGTGTGTCATTCTCTTTTTTCTCCCACCCTCCCTTGTGCTCTAGGCATCTGTACTCACTGTGGTCGTCTTCGTCGGCATTGGTGTTCGTGGTGGAGCAGGACGTAGAATATCATAGGGAATATTTGAAGTTCAGGCTCCATGGCAGCGTGGTTCTTCCCTGTGTCTCCAATGGTAAGACCTTTCCCTTCTGTGCAGTGTTTCTGCCAGGCTTTTCATGGCTTTGGTACCGCCCCAGAAAAGGTGGTGGTTTCCTGTCTCATAATACGGTAGGCGGAACATTGACTTCCGCCTGGCAGTTGGCGGCTACCGCCGTGGTGGCTGTTGTTTCCACCCTGGCGGCCGGTGTGGCAAAGTGGCTGTCTATCTGAGTTCTCACCGCCATGGTCATAATTTGGCAGTAGTTACTGCCAGCCTGTTGGTGGTATTACCGCCACTTTATCACCGTCCGCCAGAGTTGTAATTAGGGTCTATATTTTTCGTGATGCACACATACCGTGCTCAGTGTCCCATGTGAACAAAGGAACAACCAGACAACAAAGTGATCATAAACCAAACACAAAACATGAGCACATCTGTTTCAAAGAGCCCAGAAACTAACACAAACAAAGGGTTGTAAATAATTGCCGAAGACCCTTTATAATTTGAAGGGGCCAATAAGTAGCTTCATTTTATGTGTAGACAACGTTTCAACCTCTTACGCGACATGGGGTCTCATCAGGACCAAAGCAATGCTAGGGCGCCTGAAAGTTAGACAAAATATATAGTAACTCCAGGATTCACTGAAGATAGACGCACATCAATGAAAAGTATATTCTCTTGATGGGCCACCTAGAGGTGCCAGATTCGTCAAAAATTGTAAGTGCACAGCACAAAGTGAAAGTGCAAAATATATTCACTTGGGAGAAATGGATAGGTAACTGATTAAAACATAAAAAGTAAGAAAATTAGGAACAATAGAATCTTATTTGATTGAAGGAACAATGTTAAGGATAAGGAGAAAAAGAATTTACAAAAACTCACACCCGCAAGGAAATTGAAAAAAAACACTGCAATCGACACCTTTATAATTCAAATTATTAGCAGTGCGGAGACCCAATGAGGGCCACACCAACGAAGGAGGGCAAAGCACAACAAAAGCACACCAGCCTGAAGTGTACAGGCAGCTTTTGAAGATTGCCAGTAGTGTAAAAGTCAGGAATCCATGATGGCGGGTCGCAAGATTCAGGCCTTGCCGCTACCAGTGTCAAGACAGTGCTGACAGGATGATGCAAAAGAGTTCATCCCTAAGACACCGAAGGAGAATGAAAACGAGACTTGGAGGGCATAGCACTCCATTGGTCTCCAGTCACTGTGTGGTAGGCGGGGCCTCATATTGTGGGTCTAGTCAGAGCAGGGAAAGGTGGTATTAATACCGGTGGCTAGGGAAAGTGTGAATTATATGAAAATGTGTTAGTAATACAGACATATGCAAAATGCAAGTAAAATATCAAAGAGGAACATAAGGAACAATGAGGGAGGGGAGAGTGCAAAAACATACATAGTAATACTTGCAATATGGCTGCATAGCAAAAAATGCAATACTGTAAACAAATGGAATATTAATACAGTGAAATATCATAACAGCCAATCATAAACAAACTACCCATGATTCATAAAGTATAAGGAACTGGGAGGGGATAAATGGATTAAGTAGAGGCACAGATGGGTGAAAACATAAATTAAAAAATGATTTGTTAAAAAGAAAAAGATTCTCTGACATGCACATCAAGGTGGACATTAATGCGTATGTGTCATATTCACAGCACAAATGATTGTGGAAATCATCAAAAGAGTCATCATATCAATCCCTCACTTCAGATGTGAATGTCCACCATTCCTTGGATGTGTTCAGTTGATGGTTGATAGAACCACACAGTTCAATCCATTTACATTCCAATTTCTGAAGAATGTGAGCTATGTCACCACCTCTCTGAGGCATACAGGCTATGGCAATGTCTTGCCATATAAGATCTTCTACTGAATTACTTTTTGCCATGAAGTTCAAACATCTTGGTGATATAAGTATACACACAGGCTACACAATTGCCGCAGCGGTGATGGCAAACCACAGATGGAAGACCCCAAACTGACTCAAGGGTTACCCTGTTAGGTGATTTCATATTCCTCACCGAGGAATGGACTGAATGGTCCTTAATGTTCCTACCTCTTTTGTAGGTGAAAAGAGGCTGTTCTAAGGATGGATGGATGTTTTCTATAATGTACCAGTTTTTTTGATCAACTCACATTCTTTGTTTGTATGATGGAAAAGTTTGTCACACTTTTTCCACTGTTGTTTTTATACTGTCAAGCAGCAACTCCTCCCTGGTTCAGAACCATACTAGTTTAATTGCTATCTTAACAATCTTTTTTGGTAACCTCCTGACAAGCGCCAGTCTTGTAATACTGCAGCCTCTCTGAAGAATTCTTCCTTGTATGTACAATTCCTGCAGAGGAGCAAACATTTTCCATGATGTAAAGTATTTCACAGTGCCCTAGGATGGTGAGTAGCATATGCAAGAAGAGTATTTCTTTCAGTAGGTTTTCTAAAGAGGCTAGTGTATAAGTGTTCATTCTGCTGCCTAACAGTCAAGTCTAGAAATGCAATCTCAGTCTTGTGTGTAGAGCTTACGAAGGTCAAGTGTTGCTGGATGTTGTTAAGGTATGTGACCAATTCTTTAAAAACAGATTCATGACCAGATGAAATGAAAAAAAAACTCATCAATATGTAGGCCCTCATTACAACCCTGGTGGTAAATCCTGCTTACCGCCGTGCTGAAGGCCGCCAACATACCATGGCAGCGGCGGAAATCCGCTACAGGTATTACGACCCACATATCGGAATCCGCCACAATACAAACACCCACACAAGTCCGCCACACCAAAGGTCAGTGATAAACTGGCAATAACAAAACCTACACCATCATGCCAACAAGAATACGCCCACACTATCACGACCCACATATCAATGCAGCAGTCTTTCAACTACCGTAATCCATTGGCGGTACACACCGCCGCGCTCAAAATACACACACATTTACAAAACACAACCACATTGGACAATTCGAAAAACACACACCTTTTACACATACACACACCACACCCACACACTCACAACACTATAAAACACCCACCCACATTACCCACAAACCCTTACAATGCCATTTTTAAAAAAAAGCTGAGAGAGAGACTAGCAAATACAACACCAGCATCCACAGGCACACAACACCATCACTCATACAACAACCACGCACCTCACACAACACACCCCAACACAACACATCACACAGCACAACAAACAGCACCTCACACATCACCCACACCACATCACGGCACCTCAAAGACACCCCAGGTTTTCTGAGGAGAAGCTCAGGGTCATGGTGGAGGAAATCATCCGGCTAGAGCCACATCTTTTAAGATCACAGATGCAGCACACCTCCATTGCTAGGAAGATGGAGCTATGGCGGAGAATAGTCAACAGGGTCAACGCAGTGGGACAGCATCTAAGAACACAGGATGACATCAGGAAGAGGTGGAACGACCTACGGGGGAAGGTGTGTTCAGTGGTATCCAGATACCAGATAGCAGAACAGAGGACTGGCGGTGGACCCCCACCTCCTCCCCCACAACTAACAACATGGGAGGAGCAAGTCTTGGCAATACTGCATCCTGAGGGCCTCGCAGGAGTAGCAGGAGGACTGGACTCTGGTAAGTCATATCTTATTTACCATATCCCCTCCACCCCACCTGCATGCGATCACATACCCCACCCTCACCCTGACCCCCTCACTCCAACACCTCACATATGCCCCACAATCACAACCCAGCCATCCCAGTACCAAAGCCCTGCATGCAACACCTATGCATGGACCCCCATCACCAAAGCATGTCCAGTACAGATAGCCACACAGACTCCAAAACAACTATCACACAAGGGCAAACACAATAATGCAAGCACAGGAGAAGAGGGTAACTCACCCAGTGCAGAGGAGGTACACACAGATACTAAAACTATGCATTTACACCCCAACAGGACCCATACCCAACGTCACAGGACAGGAGGTGCCAGACATATCCAGTCCCCCCACAGAAGATGCCCACAGTGATGACAGCAGCTCTGCACGCCTGGATCAAGATGACCAGCCCGGCCCATCAGGGACCTCTGGACAGTCTGTTCCCCTGCCACTGTCACAAGGCACCACAGACACTCCCCTCTCAGGAAACATCACCACAGCACCCACCCAGCGGGCCCATGCCACTGTCTTAAGGAAACGTCAATCAGCAGTGTGTCCACCACTGCAAGGACCCCAGGCAAACCCACCAACCCAAGACAATCAGGGACCTGGGGTCAGTGGCAGTGGGCACACGGTTCAGGGGACAGAGGCACAGGACAACAGGAAAGCTGGGAGGACTGCTGTGCAACAGGGGGAGGACAGGCCTAGGGAACTGACCCTCCACGAGGCACTCTCCAACATCATGGGAGCATACCACCATTCCCAGGAGACCAGGGGCACGGTACTGGCGAAGTTTCAGGAGACCAAGCGGATGCAGGAGGAACACTACGTTGGGATCAGGGAGGACTTGAAGTCCATTAACACCACATCACCATATCACAGCACCATTGCAGGGGTGCTGGCAGACCTTGCCAACACCATTAGGGACACAGTGGCACACAAATGGGCCCCTGACACTAGCCTGGACAATGAACAGCCCTCCACCTCCGCCGGCGCTAGTGGACAGGAGGCACCGCCACAGGACCAACAGGTCACCAGCACCCCACCCCCTGAAGAAGGAGAACCACCCCGCAAACGGTCCCTGAGATCCAGGAACAAGACAGAGAACATTGGCAACACCCCCGCCAGGAAATAAGACCCACCTAAATGTCACCCTTCTGTCCCACTTTGTTACCCTGTCCACCTTAAACTGCCGTTGCTCCTCTTCCTATGCCCCCATGGACAATGCACATGTGAGACCAAGAGACTGAACTCTACCATGGACATTCCTCCACCATCACCCCTGCCCATTGCACCCTCCCCCCCCCTTATAAGCACATAAATAAACACCCTTGAATCACAAATCAATCTGGAGTCAGTCTGTACTTTCACAAATGTGTAATTGCAACCTCTCAGAAATATAGCAATGTACATGTCCACCTACCAATGTTATACAGTTGTTGGCCAGCAGTAAACATAGCAGAGGGCACAAAGTGGGACCCAGATCTGTGAAATGGAAAGGCAAAGTGACATGTCAGGGTCCATACACAGAGGTAAAATGGCAGATTTATGCTAGGTCCTACAATAGTATGAGATGTGGTAAGCAGTGCCATCCTCTTACCTGTGTCCCACTGGAAATATTGGATGATGATGTTGTTACATTTGTCTACGTCTTCTTCTTCTGCCTCCTCTTCTTCACTGTCCACAGGCTTCACAGCTGCCACGAGACCATCATCAGGCCCATCCTCCTGCAGAAAAGGCACCTGGCGTCGCAAAGCCAGGTTGTGCAACATACAGCATGCCACGATGATCTGGCACACCTTCTTCGTGAGTAGTATAGGGAGCCACCTGTCAGATAGAGGCACCGGAATCTGGCCTTCAGGAGGCTGAAGGTACGCTCTATTATCCTCCTAGTTCACCCATGTGCCTCATTGTAGCGTTCCTTTTCTATTGTCCTGGGATTCCTCACTGGGGTCAGTAGCCATGACAGGTTGGGGTAACCAGAATCACCTGCAAATATCGAGGGACAACTGTTAGACATCCTCCAAACATTAGGGAATCTCCCATACCCAGACACCTAATTAAACTGTGTGGGGGCCTTGGGCTCACCTATTAGCCACACACGGTGCCTCTGGAGTTGCCCCATCACATATGGGATGCTGCTATTCCTCAAAATGTAAGCGTCATGCACAGAGCCTGGACACTTGGCATTCACATGGGAGATGTACTGGTCTGCCAAACACACCATCTGCACATTCATTGAATGGTAGCTTTTCCGGTTTCTGTACACCTGTTCATGTCTGCGGGGGTGGGGGGACAAATGCCACATGTGTACCATAAGTGGCACTAATGATGTTAGGGATATGTCCCAGGGCATAAAAATCACCTTTCACTGTGGGCAGATCCTCCACCTGAGGGAAAACGATGTAGCTGTGCATGTGTTTCAGCAGGGCAGATAACACTCTAGACAACATGTTAGAGAACACTGGATGTGACATCCCTGATTCCATGGCTACTGTTGTTTGAAAAGACCCACTTGCCAGGAAATGGAGCACTGACAGGACCTGCACTAGAGGGGGGATTCCTGTGGGATGGCGGATAGCTGACATCAGGCCTGGCTCCAACTGGGCACACAGTTCCTGGATTGCTGCACGATCAAGTCTGTAAGTGATAATGATGTGTCTGTCTTCTATTGTCGACAGGTCCACCAGGGGCTGGTACACCGGAGGCTGTTTAGCACAATCATTAAATTATCTCTATGTGCCTTTGTCTGTCCGTATTCCTGGCCTAAATAGGTGTGACACAGTTAGTTGGCCTGCCATGTGGCCCCCTCAGATGGCGGCTGCCTGACCTGGTGGGACAAGGGGAAATGAGGTAACTGCACTGGTGTTGTGCAGCGTCGCGGTAGGCTGTCGAAGACCACTGCGCAATTCAGCACCGGTTATTATAGGGCCCTATGGGTTCCAGGAGCCAATGATGAGGTACGCCGGCGGTGACGGTACGCACCGCCGCGGACATGACTGCCATTTTTTATCTGTTCCCTCACTTGATACCTGACCTTCAACAGGAGAGGACCTACACTGCAAGTGCTGCTGTGACCTGCATCTGGAAGCGACAATGGCTACAGTGTCTGGGGAAAGGGCCCCTGCCTTCACTGCGGAGGAGTTGGAGAAACTGGTGGATGGGGTCTTCCCCCAGTACATCCTACTCTACGGTCCTCCAGACAAACATATGAGTGAACCGTGTACATGGTTGATTGGGACATGATTGTATGGAGTGTCGTGGATGGAAGAGACGGGGGGCACAGGCCAGCATGTGAGGATGCTGACTGTATGTTTTTCTGGGACAGCGTGGGAGGTTTGTGGCCAATGTGTGAGAAGAACTGTATGGGAAAGTAACATCCTTTTTAACTTCACTATTCCTCTAGGTCAGCGCCCACCAGAAGAAGGGTATTTGGCGTGCCATCACCAAGGGAGTGCGGACCCTCGGGGTCTACCATAGACGGAGCACCCACTGCCAAAAACTATGGGAGGACCTGCGCCGCTGGAGCAAGAAGACGGCGGAGGCCGTCGCACCATGACCCCCCTGATGTACTGGATCCTGGCGGTGGCATATCCTGAGTTGGATGGGCGCTTGAGGGCATCACAGCAGCCACAAGGGATGAGTGCAATCTCATTCAGCTGACTCTGCATGCTTGACGAGGTGTCTGGGTGGGGGAGATGGGTTGTGGGTTCCCCTAGGCCAGGGCAGACGCGCAAAGGTAGATCCATTGATTTGCAGGCTCATTCCCACTCCAACCCCAAAGGTGATATTTGCCCTCTACACCTAGTCAGGCTCCCATGGGTTCCAGCTGTGCATGAAATGTGTCTAGACAGAGTCCCCCTTGGGCATGTGCTTTTCCTCTGCACTGTTAGTGCATGGCTTAGTGCATAGGGCTGCTCACTGTGTGTTGTGTCCACCAACGGTAGTGGTGTTGCAGGCATTAACCATGTGTCTCCTCTGTCTTTTCCCCCCTTTTTGTTTTGTCACCCTGTCCTTATGTGCATTAGCATCATCTGGCAAAGCAGCATTGGCACCGGAGCAGGAGGGAGCTGCAACCCACATGGCCCTGGAGGGTGAATTTACTGATTTACTGAGTCTGAAGGCACCAGTGGGATGGAGGGTGAGGGGAGCTTCACGATGGGGACAGCAGCTGACACTAGCGAAATCGACTCCTCCTCTGATGGAAGCTCCCTTGCGGTGGCGGGCACCTGTGTGCCCACTGCATCAACAGGTACAGGCGCCACCCCCCCTACCAGCCCTGCCCTCCCAGCAGCCCATCATCGAGTTTTCTGTGCCCGCTCACCCAGGAGGGTGGGCATCTCCTTCGCCCCAGGCACCTCAGGCCCTGCCCCAGTCAGCCCTGCTGCCCTCAGTGAGGAGGCTATTAACCTCTTGAGATCCCTCACTGTTGGGCAATCAACCATTTTGAATGCCATCCAAGGTGTTGAGAGGCATTTGCAGCAAACAAATGCATACCTGGAGGGCATTCATTCTGGCATGGTGGCCCAACAGAGAGCATTTCAGGCTCTGACCCCAGCACTGATAGCAGCCATTGTCCCTGTGTCCAGCCTCCCCCCTCCATCTTCCTACACCCAGACCAACTCCCCCGTACGTCAGCCTATACCAAGCACACCATCAGACCCGCATGCACACTCATCAACACACAAGAGTGGACATGGCAAACATAAGCACCACACATTCCACAGGTACTCACACAAGCAGCATCCCCATGCAGACACACCAACATCCACTGCCTCCACTGTGTCCCCCTCCTCCACGTCCTCCTCCTCCCTCCCTGTCTCGTCTCCACTCACACCTGCATGCACTACATCTTCATCCACTACCTCCATCACCAGCACGCCCATCACCACACACTGCTCACGTGCAATCACCAACCCAACTACCATGCACACATCCCCTGTGTCCTCTCCCAGTGTGTCTGTGAGCCCTCCTCCCAAAGTACACAAACGCAGGCACACAATCACCCAACAGCCATCCACCTCACAGCAGTCTCCGGCCCATGCACCTTCACCCAAATTCAGCAGAGGTACACCTCCTATAACCACTACCTCTTCCTCCACTCCCAAACCCCCTCCATCTTCCCTTCCCAGTATGTCTAAGAAACTCTTCCTGGCTAACATTGGCCTCTTCCCTACATCTCCTCCCGTCCTTCCCCTAGGGCCAGGCTGTCCAGGTCCCAGCCCAGCACCTCAGCCACCAAATCATCCAGCACAGTGGTCTCAGCAAGTACGGTCATGTTGCGGGCAGCACCCATCAGGGCTGCCAGTGTGCCACCTAGCGAGGCCAAGGATCAGCCCATTCCACCAGCTGCCAAGGTGAAGAAGGTGCCCATATGCCAGAGGGAGAAGCCGCACCAACCACCAAGCAAGGGCTCCTCCAAGCCAAAAGGGGACAGTCCCAAGGGACCAGCAGCAACATCAAAGGTGGGGAAGGGACACAAGGCAAAGGGCAAGTCAGGACAGGGCACGGAGGCTCTGGCTGAGGGACCAGAGTCACCCCTTCTGTCAACCAGAACATCAACCTGTACGGCGGTGGACACCGTCACCTGCTCCGCTACCTGCACCGCCACCTGCACGTCTGCTGCCTCAGCAACAGTCCCCAGCATCATCCCCAGTGGGCAGCTGTCCGAGGCTGCAGGTGTCAGAGTCACCAGAACCTTGGGGTCTGCGCATGTTCCCAACACGTCCACCACTGAACAGCTCCAAGACTCTGATAGATAAATCACAGAGGCTAAGAGAGTTCAAGAGGGGAAGAGGGGATTAGGAAGGGAACAGCTGGGAAGGAGACCTGTAGTAAGAAAAAGGTTAGAACACACAATATGAAAATTATATCTCCTGAAATCAATACTAGACTATGATTCTAAGTCTAGTCATTCTGAAAACATGAACAATCTAAGAATTAAGCTTAAAATGACTAAGTTTCAAGATGGTCAGATACCTGTAAGGGAATCAAGATGGATTAAATGAAAACTTTCTTATTCAAGTACTTTCCTTTACATGAGAATCAGAAAACCATTCTGACTAAATTTTAAACCATTCATATAAATCCTTTTTTGAGAATGCATACTAGGACCATACAATATTGCATCTCAAAACTCTGGCCTTCTGTATACTCTTAAAATGTTTCAACACAAATTGTGTATATTGCATATTTATATATATATATATATATATATATATATATATATATATATATATATATATATATATATATATATATATATATAATATATATATATATAGTAAACACCATAAAAGGATTGTGCCCCATGAATAGCACAATATGGATTCAGGAAACAAATCACATAACTTGTCAACTCGAATATTACATAATAAATATCTTAGAATAGTGGCATACAATAAACAACATGAATTAAACTCGAGGAGAGAATCGTGCGTCTTGCCAATTCGAGTGTCACCATGTAAAATGCCAAGAAATGGTAGCACGCAATGAATATCAAAATCAAATCATCATTAAACGAATCGCACGTCTTGCCGATTCGTAGACCACGATGTAAATGCCAAGAAATAACAGCTCACAATGAATAACAAGATCAAAGTACAATGAAACGAATCGCGCGTCTTTTGCTGATTCTTAAGCTACCATGTAAATGTCAAGAAATGGTAGCGCGCAAATAACAACAAAGTTAAAACACCATAAAACGAATTGCGCACCTTGCCGATTCTCAAGCCACCATGCAAATGTCAAGACATAACAGCGCGCAATGAATAACTAAGTCAAATCATTATGAAATGAATCACGCGTCCTGCTGATTCGTAAGTTATCAAACAAATGTCAAGAAATGGTAGCGCGCAATGAATAACAAAGTTAAACCTTTATGAAACAAATCGCGCGTCTTGCCGATTTGTAAACCACCATATAAATGTCAAGAAATGGTAGCGCGCAAGTAATTTGTTAATCATTAAAGAATTAAACCAAGAATATGAAAATTCTCGATAACGGTGTCAGGACAGTCAGGACAGTCCAGGACAGTCCAACCACCGTCTTACCACCTGGGACAATGATCACCAATGAAGGATGAAGGGCAGAAGCCTGGAAGATCCAATAGGCCGCCGGGACAGGAGCTCAGGAAGAAGCTGTGCACCGGGACCTCTGAATAGTGAGCACTGGGAGTTGGGCTGGCTCTCTTTTATACAGTCTTGGCCCAGCCCACAACCATGCCCAGGCATGTTGCAGGGAAAGTCTCTGGAAGGCCCTGGAAAGGGGCCACACCCTAACACACTCTGAAAACCTGCAGCAATACATTGCAAAGGAACAGTATTTGTATGCATATTAAAAATAAATTTTCAGGATTGAACTCTGCGATGCAAAAGGTTAAACCACAACATATCAGCACAATGCATAAATTACGTTGTTTTGAGAGTGCTTGGTTTTTGCATTCTAGTCGCCAATGGAGCGCGTACTGCTCTGGTGTTGACAGTACTCCCCTCTCCCAGACGCGCTCTAGGGCCTGGTTTGCCTGGATTAAGACGATGAAAGCGTCTCACAAGTACTGGAGCATGAACATCAGATGCGGAAACCCATAAGTTACTTTCAGGACCATAACCTTTCCATGAGATTAAGTACCATAGATTGCGCCCTCTCAGTTTAGAATCCAACACTTTCTTGACTTCGTATTCTTCTTCCCCTTGTACTAGAACAGGAGCTGGATGAGGGTGGACCTTTTGGACTGCCTTTTTCATGAGTGGAGTGTGGAACACTGGATGAATCTGTAAGGATCTGGGCAATTGTAGTTTATAGGTCACCGGATTGATTTGCTGAAGGACAGTATAAGGACCTATGAATTTGGGGTTAAACATGTGCTTCTTTTTGAAGTCTATATGTTTTGTGGAAAGCCACACTTTGTCACCTGGTTGATATTGCGGTCCCTCACAATGTTTCTTGTCATAATGCCTTTTGTATTTTTGTTTGGCTTTTTCAAAATGCTGTTGAATCAGTTTCTGGGTTTGATGCAAATGCCGAATGGTTTCTGACACAGCTGGAGTAAGAGAACTTTCTTGAAGAATTGTGATGGGCAAGGTGTCAGGATGATAGCCAAATAAACCAAAAAAGGGTGTAACGCCAAAATAGAAGTGTGGAATGAGTTATTGTAAGCTAACTCAGCTAACCAGAGCACAGATGTCCAAGAATGAGGTGCCCTTTCAGCGTAGGCACGTAAGTATTGTTTCAAAGTCTGATTTAGTCTCTCCGTTTGACCATCTGTTTGTGGATGGTGACTAGTAGATAGCGTAGATGTCACTTGAAGTGTTTTACACCATGTCTTCCAGAAATTGGAGGCAAATTGCGACCCCCATCGGAGAGGATAACCTTTGGCAGTCCATGATAACGAACCACTCTGTTCAGTAAAATAGTTGACAATTCACTAGAAGTGGGCAATTTTTTACAGGCAATGAAATGTCCATATTTCGTGAGACTATCTACTACCACCAGAATTACTGAATGCTGTTGAACCACTGGCAGACTGGTAATAAAGTCTAAAGAAATGTGCTCCCATGGACGACTTGGGGTTGGAAGTGGATGTAACAACCCTTTTGGTTTTGAATGACTTGTTTTAATGTGAGCACAAACTTCGCAGTTGTTTACCATTGCTTTTACATCTTTTGTTAGGGTAGGCCACCAAAAATAGCGTTGGATCAGTTCAAGAGTTTTAGGAGTACCTGGGTGACCTGCCGTAGGTATAACATGCAACCAATTAAACACTATCTTGCGAAGTTTGGTAGTGGGTACAAACAAACGAGCGTCATGAAAGGGTAATCCTTGCTTGATTGACCTTTTGGGATCTGCTTGGGCCCATGTTTGCCATTTTTCAACAGTGAAAGAGTTGCGAATTTCTTCAAAGAAATCTTCAGTTTTTATGATACATAGAACCTTGTCAGGAGCAATGATAGCTCTGGAGGCTTGAAATGCAGGCAACGTGGTAGACTCTTGATGGGACAAGCCTTGCGATTATCTTTACCAGGCCGGAAGGTTACTGCAAAATCAAATTCGGCAAAAAACAGCATCCAGCGTAATTGCCGAGGGGTCAAAAGTCTGGCGGAACTCATGAATTGAAGATTACGATGATCAGTATATACTGTGACAGTGTATTTGGTATTTGGCACCCAACAAATGATGTCTCCATTCTTTAAAGGCGTCACAAATCTCCAGAAGCTCTTTTTCAGCAATGACATAGTTCTGTTCGGCTTCGTTCAACTTCCGAGACATATAAGCTACAGGATGAAGCTGACCAGTGTCTTTATTTCGTTGTGATAAGACGGCTCCTATTGCTACATCTGAAGCATCAGCTTCTACTATGAAAGGTCGATTCACATCAGGATGAGTCAAGACTGGGACAGTGGAGAAAGCTTCCTTCAAAGTCGAGAAGTCTTGATCAGCTTCTGGGGACCATACAAACTTTTCTTTCTTTCTTAGTAGCTTAGTGATTGGAGTCACTGTCTGGGAGAAATGATTTATGAACCTCCGGTAAAAATTTGCAAACCCCAGGAAACATTGTACATCACGAACAGTCTTTGGGGTGGGCCAATCAGATACGGCTTTTACTTTCTTTTCTGCCATCACCATACCTTGAGGGGTAAGAATAACCTCTAAAAACTCAACTGTGGTAACATGAAACTCACACTTGGTTAGTTTGCAATATAAATGGTGTTTTCGAAGGGCTGCAAGAATTTTCTTGACATGTTGGACATGTTCGTTTACATTGTCTGATTAGATCAAAATGTCATCGATGTAGACTATGGCAAATATGTCGAGGTACTCTCTAAGAACGTCATTCAAGAAAAATTGAAATGCTGCTGGAGCATTACACAGACCAAAAGGCATGATGGTTTATTCAAAAAGGCCATATCTTGTCTTGAACGCTGTTTTCCATTCGTCACCCTCTCTCATTCTGACCAAATGATAAGCACTTCAAAGGTCAAGCTTCGTGTAGATTTTTGCTCTCTTTACTTGTTCCAATAAGACCGGAATTAGGGGTAAAGGATATTTATCCTTGATGGTGACTTTGTTCAAACCCCTATAGTCGATGCAAGTTCGAAGTTCTACATTAGCTTTTGAAACAAAAAACAAAGACGAAGCTGCAGGAGACTTAGAGGGGTGAATGAAGTCATTCTCCAAAAATGGATCTAGGTATTTTCGTAAATGTTGATTTTCATGTTCTGACAGGGCATATACACGACAGTTGGGAAGTGTCGCTCCTGGGGCTAGATCAATTTGACAGTCATAAGATCTATGAGGAGGTAGAGTCTCTGCTCCTTTCTCATTAAATACATCTTTGTAAGATGAATACTGTTTGGGCAGCTGAATTTCTTTCTCCGCGGCAGTAGCTATGTAAGAGTTGCAAACTTTTGGTACTTGAATCTTTTGGAGACATTGTTCATTACATAGCGCAGATGAGAACACAATTTTTCGTTCTGCACAATTGATCTCTGGATTGTGATGAGTTAACCATGGCAAGCCGAGGATAATCCCATATTGGGGAGCATAGATCACGTCAAGGATGATTTTCTCTTTATGTTTCTTTCTTTGATTCTTATCTTCACAAATCATCGACAAGGGGATAGTCTGAAGAGTTACTGGACCTCCAGTCAAGAGTTTTCCATCGACTGCCTGGATGATTTCTGGGGTCTTCTTTTCAATACATGGGATCCCCAATGCACGAACCAATTGTACATCAACAAAGTTCCTAGTAGCCCCAGAATCGATTAGAGCTTTTTTTAAATAGATCTTTTTCTTGACCTGAATTCTTATTTCCAGTTTAAGATGTCTAGATTGTGAAGGGTCCACGGTGACACCCAAGAGCAACCCTTCTCTGCATCTCGGGTGTTTTAGTTTTCCAACTCAACTGGTGCATTGGCTGCGACCTTCTGAACTGGACCTTGCTTGTTCTTTGGTTTGATTGGACAATCTTTGGCAAAATTACCCTATCGCTCACAATAAAGACATTATCCATTTTTTCTGCGTAAGTCCTTTTCATCTTTGGTCAAAGGTCTTCATGACAAGGTTTATTAATTCTTGACAGTCTGTAGGTTGTGGGTCGATTTGCGCTAAGATATCTTTTAGTTCCTCTTTGAGTCCCTTGTAAAACAAGACCGCTTGTTTTTCCTCAGGCCAGGATGTCTCGGCAACCAGCCAGTTAAAGTTGGCTAAATACGACACTAGGTCTTGATTCCCTTGGCGTAAATCTAATAATTCACGATCTGCTGGCTGTGTTACAGTTCTACGATCAAAAACTCTCTCAAACTCATGAACAAAATTTCTCCAGTTGTACAACAAGGGACTATCTTTACGCACAAGAGGAATTGCCCAAGTAGCTGCATCCCCAGGCAGATATGATAACAAGAAAGCTACTTTGGACTGGGCATTGGGGAAAGTATGTGATCTGCAGGTGAAGTGTAGTTCCACTTGAACCAGGAAAGATTGCGCTTTCAAAGGGTCACCTGAGAAATGTTCTGGGGGAGCTAAAGGAATTGCGGAAGGAACATTTAGGGAAATGCTTGTCGGATTACTCCCAGAAGCCTGAGAAGAAGTACCTGGCCAAGACACACCTGTGAGACTTTGTTCCTTTTTCTCTACCTTATCTTGCAACTGACTCACTCTCTCTGCTAAGCTAGTTGTCAATTCTTTGGATGATACCACCTCTGCTTGGAGCTGGGTGATAGCCTTGACTAACTCGTGTAGCGTGGCCATGCTGAGAACATACACAAACCAGGAGGATAATAATTTGTGGGCTCACTATTCTGTCAGAGTCACCAGATCCTCGGGGTCTGCACACGTTCCCAACACGTCCACCACTGACCAGCTCCAAGACTCTGATAGATAAATCACAGAGGCTAAGAGAGTTCAAGAGGGGAAGAGGGGATTAGGAAGGGAACAGCTGGGAAGGAGACCTGTAGTACGAAAAAGTTAGAACACACAATATGAAAATTATATCTCCTGAAATCAATACTAGACTATGGGGGTCATTCCGACCCTGGCGGTAAATACCACCAGGGCCGGGGTCCGCGGGAGCACCGCCAACAGGCTGGCGGTGCTCCTTTGGGCATTCTGACCGCGGCAGTACAGCCGCGGCCAGAAACGGAAAGTCGGTGGTGTACCGCCGACTTTCCGCTGCCCAGGGGAATCCTCCATGGCGGCGCAGCTTGCTGCGCCGCCATGGGGGATTCCGACCCCCTCACCGCCATCCTGTTCCTGGCGGTTTCGACCGCCAGGAACAGGATGGCGGTGAGGGGTGTCGTGGGGCCCATGGGGGCCCCTGCAGTGCCCATGCCAATGGCATGGGCACTGCAGGGGCCCCCGTAAGAGGGCCCCACTTTGAATTTCAGTGTCTGCTTAGCAGACACTGAAATTCGCGACGGGTGCTACTGCACCCGTCGCACACCTTCCACTCCGCCGGCTCCATTCGGAGCCGGCTTCCTCGTAGAAGGGTGTTTCCCACTGGACTGGCGGGCGGCCTTTTGGCGGTCGCCCGCCAGCCCAGTGGGAAACCCAGAATGACCGCCGCGGTCTTTTGACCGCGGTACGGTCTTCTGGCGGTTCCCGCTTGGCGGGCGGCTACCGCCGCCCACCGAGCTTGGAATGACCCCCTATGATTCTAAATCTAGTCATTCTAAAAACATGAACAATCTAAGAATTTATCTTAAAATGACTAAGTTTCAAGATGGTCGGATACCTGTAGGGAATCAAGATGGATTGAATGAAAACTTTCTTATTCAAGTACTTTCCTTTACATGAGAATCAGAAAAAAATTCTGACTAAATTTTAAACCAGTCATATAAATCCTTTTTTGAGAATGCATACTAGGACCATACAATATTGCATCTCGAAACTCTGGCCTTCTGTATACTCTTAAAATGTTTCAACACAAATTGCGCATATTGCATATTTATACATATATATAGTAAACACCATAAAAGGACTGTGCACCATGAATAACACAATATGGATTCAGGAAACAAATCACATAACTTGTCAACTTGAATGTTACATAATAAATATTTTAGAATAGTGGCAAACAATAAACAACATGAATTAAACTTGAGGAGAGAATCGTGCGTTTTGCCAATTTGAGTGTCACCATGTAAAATGCCAAGAAATGGTAGCACGCAATGAATATCAAAATCAAATCATCATTAAACGAATCGCGCGTCTTGCCGATTCGTAAACCACGATGTAAATGCCAAGAAATAACAGCTCACAATGAATAACAAGATCAAAGTACAATTAAAAGAATCGCGCGTCTTTTGACGATTCTTAAGCTACCATGTAAATGTCAAGAAATGATAGCGCGCAATGAACAACAAAGTTAAAACACCATAAAACGAATCGCGCGTCTTGCCGATTCGTAAGCCACAATGTAAATGCCAAGAAATAACAGCTCACAATGAATAACAAGATCAAAGTACAATTAAACGAATCACGTGTCTTTTGCCGATTGTCAAGCCACCATGCAAATGTCAAGAAATAACAGCGCGCAATGAATAACTAAGTCAAATCATTATGAAGCGAATCGCGCGTCTTTCCGATTCATAAGTCACCATACAAATGTCAAGAAATGGTAGCGCGCAATGAATAACAAAGTTAAACCTTTATGAAACAAATCGTGCGTCTTGCCGATTTGTAAACCACCATATAAATGTCAAGAAATGGTAGCGCGCAAGTAATTTGTTAATCATTAAAGAATGAAACCAAGAATATGAAAATTCTCGATAACGGTGTCGGGACAGTCCAACCACCGTCTTACCGCCTGGAACAATGATCACCAATGAAGGATGAAGGGCAGAAGCCTGGAAGATTCAATAGGCCGCCAGGACAGGAGCTCAGGAAGAAGCTGCTGCTCTGCAACGGGACCTCTGAATAGTGAGCACTGGGAGTTGGGCTGGCTCTCTTTTATACAGTCTTGGCCCAGCCCACAACCACGCCCAGGCATGTTGCAGGTAAAGTCTCTGGAAGGCCCTGGAAAGGGGCCACACCCTAACACACTCTGAAAACCTGCAGCAATACATTAGAAAGGAACAGTATTTGTAAGCATATTAAAAGTAAGTTTTCAGGATTGAATTCTGCAATGCAAAAGGTTAAACCACAACATATCAGCACAATGCATAAATTACGTTGTTTTGAGAGTGCTTGGTTTTTGCATTGTAGTCGCCAATAGAGCGCGTACTGCTCTGGTGTTGACAGCAGGAGATGTCCTGCTGTCTCCCTCCACAGGTGCTGACACATGCAGCACCGCCAGCATTGCTGCCAGAGACACCGCCGCAACAACCGCCACCAACCCCGCGACGTGCTTAGACAGTGCCACCACAGCTGACATGGCTATCATCCCCAGTGGGCAGCCGTCCGAGGCACGACACCCAGCACTGTTTGTACCTGCAGGTGGCAGGCGAAGTTGCAGCAGGGTGGAGTGTGTCTCTGCCTCCATGGAGTATCATGCTACCTGTTCCCAGGCAATCTTGTGGCACACACACCCAGATGAGGGAATGGGACCTGCCACACTGAATGTGAAGCACTCTGGGCAAAATGCCCCCTCCAGAACCAGTGGAGAATCACATCCACTACCCCAGTCCTTGGCAGGATGAAGCACTCTGGGCACAATGCCCCCTCCAGAACCAGTGGAGAATCACATCCACTACCCTAGTCCTTGGCAGAATGAAGCACTCTGGGCACAATGCCCCATTCAGAACCAGTGGAGAATCACTTCCACTACCCCAGTCCTTGGCAGGATGAAGCACTCTGGGCACAATGCTCCCTCCAGAACCAGTGGTGAATCACATCCACTCACCTAATCCTTGGCAGGATGAAGCACTCTGGGCACAATGCCCCCTCAAGAACCAGTGGAGAATCACATCCACTCACCTAATCCTTGGCAGGATGAAGCACTCTGGGCACAATGCCCCATCCAGAACCAGTGGAGAATCAAATTCACTTGAGAGACTGTGGCTTTACACTCCCCAGTATAAGGCAGTGGGCAAACCACCCACTGGAGAGACTTGAGAGACTGTGGCTTTGCACTCCCCAGGATTAAGCAGTGGGCAAACCACCCACTGGAGAGACTTGAGAGACTGTGGCTTTGCACTCCCCAGGATAATGCAGTGGGCAAACCACACACTGAAAAGACTTGAGAGACTGTGGCTTTCCACTCCCCAGGATAATGCAGTGGGCAAACCACCCACTGGAGAGACTTGTGAGACTGTGGCTTTGCACTCCCCAGGGCCAAACTGTGGGCATAGAGCCCCCTCGTGGAGCAGTGGCGTTTTCCGTTCATCCGGCTGAGGTGCCCCGCCCCGAGGTGCTTGTTTATTTTCGATCTGATGCCCCAGCAGTGTTCTCTCCGTTTCGAGTCAGGTATCTTGTGTGGGCTTCACCTATGCATTTTGAGACCACTGGTCCACGGACAATGATTCCATTACTATCCAGACTTGTGTAGTTGGTGTACATATTTGTATATACTGATATTTTAATTTGGCCTTTCGGATTTTTCAATGATTACACTTGTTACAATCATTTCATTTTGTCCTTGCGTTCTTCCAGGGTGTGACGGCGTGTATATGTAATGTTGCTGCATGTATTTGTGTGTATGGTGTTGTGGGGGTGGTGCATGTTGCGTGTGTGTGTCACTCTCTTTTCCCTCCTTCCTTCCCCTGAGTGCTAGGTGCACTACTCACCGTGGTCATCGCCAGCGTCTTTGCTGCTCCTGATACAAGAGGAGGTAGACCAACATGGGCAGGTACTGCCCCGGAAAAGGTGGTGGATAGGCCTCTTGTAATACAGTGGGCGGAACCTTGTCTTCTGCCTGTCTGTTGGCGGTTACCGCTGCAGTGTTTGTTTCTACCGCCGTGGCGGTCGGAGTGTTAATGTGGTTGTCTGTGTTGGCGGTTTCCACCATGGTCGTGATCTCATTTTTTTACCGCCGGCCTGTTGGCGGTATTACCGCCGCTTTAACACCGACCGCCAGGGTTGTAATGAGGGCCATCGTTTCCAATCTAGACCCTCATTACAACCCTGGCGGTTGGTGTTAAAGCGGCGGTAACACCGCCAACAGACCGGCTGTAAAATAATGGAATCATGGCTACGGAGGAAACTGCACACACATACAGGCCGTATAACACTTGGACTGCCATGGTGGTAGCAACAAACACCACAATGGTAACCGCCAACAACCAGGCGGAAGACAATGTACCGACCACTCTATTACAACCCGCCCATCCGCCAGCTTTTCCGGGGCGGTACCAACGCCATCAAAAGCATGGAGGAAACAGTACTCTGAAGGGAAATGACTCACCTCTCGACACTGAAGGAAGAACCAGGAAGCCATGGAGCCCGAGCTGCAGGTTTTCCCCGTGCTGGTGTATCTCCTCATACAACAGGAGCATGGATGCCGGTGACGACGACCAAGGTGAGTACTGCACCTAGCACACAAGGGAGGGGGGGAGGAAAAAGAGAGTGACACACACACGCAACACGCAACACCCCCACTCCCACCCTCACTCACAACACCATACACACAAACACATGCAACAACATTACATATATACCCCGTAACCCTCAGGAATAACACAAGGACAAAAGGAATGGAGTAAAATGAGTGTAATATTAGTAATACTTAGAAATACGTTCATAAAGCAAAAACAGTATGCACAATATATATAATATATACAAAAGGTGGGACAATGCCCACTCAAAAATTGTCCACTGGGCCAAAACACATAGGCCAAGCCCACACTTGATTCCTGCCTCAATACGGGAAGAACACTTCAGGGGCATCAGGTCGGAAACACACAGGCACCTCAGGGGGACAGGGAATGGGGGGGCACCTCAGCCGGAAGATGGTACAATGCCACTGCTCCTGGAGGGGGCTACATGCCAACTGCTTGGTCCTGGGGAGTGCAAGGCCACAGTCTCTCAAATGGGTGGTTTGCCCACTACTTGGTCCTGGGGAGTGCAAAGCCACAGTCTCTTGAGTGGGTGGTTTGCCCACTGCTTGGTCCTGAGGAGTGCAAAGCCGCAGTCTCTCAAGTGGGTGGTTTGCCCACTGCTTGGTCCTGGGGAGTGCAAAGCCACAGTCTCTCAAGTGGGTGGCTTGCCCACTGCTTGGTCCTGGGGAGTGCAAAGCCACAGTCTCTCAAGTGGGTGGTTTGCCCACTGCTTGGTCCTGGGGAGTGCAAAGCCACAGTCTCTCAAGTGGGTGGTTTGCCCACTGCTTGGTCCTGTGGAGTGCAAGGCCACAGTCTCTCAAGTGCGTGGTTTGCCCACTGCTTGGTCCTGGGGAGTGCAAGGCCACAGTCTTTCAAGCGGGTGGTTTGTCCACTGCTTGGTCCTGGGGAGTGCAAGGCCACAGTCTCTCAAGTGGGTGGTTTACCCACTGCTTGGTCCTGGGGAGTTTAAGGCCACAGTCTCTCAAGTGGATGCCTTCTTCCACTGGTTCTGGAGGGGGCAATGGGCCTGATGTATCAAGGAATTTTGCATTCGCAAACGGTGCGAATTGCAAAATTTGGCCGTTTGCGAATGCAAAATAACCTTTCTGATTGTAAGAAAGGCAATCGCAGTGCAATTTTAAGGAATCGCTAAAATAGCGATTCCTTAAAATTGCGACCCCATTTAGAGAATCGCAATTTGCAATTCTCTAAATGCGGCATCCCAAATAAGGAATCCTTATTTGCGATTTCTTAAACACAAGTATGAATCAATTCCTTAATGCGAATTGGGCATTAAGGAATCGCTATTACCACCAAGTTGAACTTGGTGGTAACCATGTGCAAATTTAAAAAATGCATTTAAAATGCATTTTTAAAATTGACACGAACGCACACATGCCCCTTTGGCATGTGTGCGCGTTACATTTCCAAAAACATTTTTTTGGGGTGCAGCAGAGGGGGCCTTATACCCCTAGCACCCTGGGGTTTGCATTTCCCAAATTGCGAATTCCAGTTAGGAATTCGCTATTTGGAAAATGCAAAAAATTTGCAAATATGGGCCTACGGGCCCATAGGTGCGAATGGGGGCAGTGCCGCTATTTGCGATTCGGTAATAGCATTTGTGATTTTTAAGAAATCGCTATTACCGAATCGCAAATATGGTACATGCCATTTTGCGACTCTGAAATAGCGATTTCTTAAAAAATCGCTATTAGAGAATCGCAAAATGGATTCTTGATCCATCTAGTCCATTGTGCCCAGTGTGCTTCATCCTGGCAAGGAAGGGCTGAGTGGATGCCTTCTTCCACTGGTTCTGGAGGGGGCATTGTGCCCAATGTGCTACATCCTGGCAAGGAGGGGCTGAGTGGATGCCTTCTTCCACTGGTTCTGGAGGGGGCATGGCGCCCTGTGATACAGATGTTTTGGAGTACAAGGTCACAGTCTCTCAACTGGGTGTCACAACGACAGCTTTTGCAGGGGCCAGGACACACTGCAGCCCATGTAGTCACCACTACACACTGTTCTCTGGCGGTGACGGATGCTCAGTGAATCGCAGCTGCGCTGCAGGAGGCGGTGCTGGCAGTGGTAGTGGTAGCCTCCAGGCCTTCACCTGCCGCCTCAGACAGCTGCCCACTGGGGCTGCTGCTGCTGGCAGTGGTGCTGCTGCCGGCGGTGCTGGCAGCGGTGCAGGTGGCGGTGCTGGCCGCGATGCAGGTGGCGATACTGGCGGTTGTGGTGGTAGCATCCAGGCCTTCACCTGCAGCCTCGGACGGCTGCCCACTGGGGCTGCTGCTGGCAGTGGTGCTGCTTGCGGCGGTGCAGGTGGTGGTGCTGGCCGCACAGCAGGTGGCGGTGCTTGCCGTGGTGCAGGTGGCGATACTGGCGGTTGTGGTGGTAGCCTCCAGGCCTTCACCTGCAGCCTCGGATGGCTCAAGTGCTATGGCTGGTGTTCTGTGCCACTTCCTGCCCTTGGTAGATGGTGGTGCCTCCTTGCTTCTGCCAGCTGGAGTCTTTGACTTGGCCTTGCTGGCTGGTTGTGCCTCCTTCCCCTTGCCGGATGCTGTCCCCTTCTTGCCCTTGCCAGGTGGCGGAACCTTCTTGGCCTTGGCAGGTGTTGGTGGCACACTGGCTGGGCTGACGGGTGCCTCCTTGGAGCCTCTCACAGCTGCATAAACCACAGCGGATGTGGACTGGGTGGCTGAAGTGCTGGGCTTGGTTTTGGCAGTCCCTGGCCTGAGGTGAAGGACGGGGGGAGGATGGGTTGGGAAGAGGTCAATGTTGATGAGGAAAAGCTTCTTAGGGACACTGGGGCAGGAAGAGGGTGAAGGTTTGGGAGAGGAGGAAGAGGGAGTGGTTGTAGGAGGTGTCAGTCTGCTGTGTGTGGGTGCAGGTGCATGAGCTGGATGTTATTGTGAGGTGGATGGCTGTTGGGTGGGTGTGTGCTTGCGTTTGTGTACTTTGGGAGGAGGGGTCACAGACACAGTAGGAGTGGACACAGGGGACGTGTGCATAGATGTGGAGTTGGTGACTGCCAGTGAGGGGCGTGTAGTGATAGGTGTGCTGATGATGGAAGTAGTGGATGATGATGTAGTGCATGCAGGTGTGAGTGGAGACGCTATTGGGGGGAGGTGGACGAGGAGGAGGAGGGGGACACAGTGGAGGCAGTGGATGTTGGTGTGTCTGCATGGGGATGGTGCTTGTGTGAGTGCCTATGAAATGAAGTGTGGTGCTTGTGTTTGCCTGAGCCACTTCTGTGTGTTGATTTGGGTGCATGCAAGTCTGAAGGTGTGCTTGGGATAGGCTGGCGTTGAGGAGATTGGGACTGGGTAGAGGAAGTTGGAGGGAGGAGGCTGGAGACAGACACAATGGCTGCCATCAGTGCGGAGGCCAGAGCCTGGAATGCTCTTTGTTGGGCCGCCACACCCGAGTGAATGACATCCACGTATGCATTTGTTTGTTGCAAATGCCTCTTGACACCCTTGATGGCATTCAGAATGGTTGACTGCCCAACAATGAGGGATCACATGGGGTCAATTGCCTCCTCACTGAGGGCAGTAGGGCTGACTGCGGCAGGGCCTGAGGTGCCTGTGGTGAAGGAGATGCCCACCCTCCTGGGTGAGCGGGCATGGGAAACACGCTAGGGGGCTGCTGGGAGGGTGGTGCTGGTATGGGGGTGGCGGCTGTACCTGTTGTTGGGGTGGGCACAGAGGTGTCCACCACCGCCAGGGTGCTTTCATTGGAGGAGGAGTCACTGTCGGTAGTCTCCCCTCCTGTCTCCGTCGTGGTGCTCCCCTCGCCCTCTGTCCCACTGGTGCCCTCACCGTTGGTGGATTTGGCCTCCATGCCCATGTGGGATGCAGCTCCATCCGTCGCCGGTGCCTCTGCTCCTCCGCCAGATGATGCTAATGCTCACAAGGACAGGGTGACAAAACAAAAAGGGGGGGAGAGACAGAGGATACACTTGGTCAGTGCAAGCAACATAACTACTATTGGCATACACAACACACAGGGATCAACCCTATGCAGTAGGCCATGCACTACCAGTTACAAAGCTAGTCACCAGCCCATGGGGTACATTGCCTAACGCCATTAGCTGCACACCTGAAACAAACAGGACCCTGCCCAATAGTAGATGCCCACTAACACTATTGGGGTTGGAGTGCTTCAGAGCCTGCCCAACAAGGGAACTACTCTGCCAGTTCGCCCTGGCCTAGGGGCACCCACAACCCACATCCCCCACCCAGATAAAACCTTAACGTGCGCAAAGTCATGATTCTGAATCTGTACCCACCCCTTTGTGGCTGCTGTGATGCCTTCAAGCACCCATCCAACTCCGGATAGGCCACCGCCAGGATGCAGAACATCAGGGGGGGTCAGGGTACTACGGGCACCCCTTCCCCGTTGGGAAGCCAGCCCCAGCTGGGCCTCCGCCATCTTCCTTGTCCAGCGGCACAGGTCCTCCCACCGTTTGCGGCAGTGGGTGTTCCACCTGTCAAAGACCCTCAGGGTCCGCACCTCTTTGGCGATGGCATGCCAAATACCCTTTTTCTGATGGGTGCTGACCTGCAGGAAAATATGCATAGAAAAAAAGGATTAGTCATACCGTCGGACTGTTACACTCATGGTCCACAATATCCCTCCCATCCCCTTACGCACAGACATTGACCACCAGACGTGCAGCACTCTGCCCAGGATCCCTCAGACCCCCCCACACGAGGCTTACACACACAGCAATCTATAAATTCATGGCCCACGCATCATGCTCACAGTGTACTCACCTGTTTGTCTGGAGGACCATAGAGTAAAGTGTATTGGGGTAGGACCCTATCCACCAGTCTCTCCAACTCCTCCGAAGCAAAGGCAGGGGCCCTTTCCCAGACACTCGAGCCATTGTCGCTTCCAAATACAGGGTACAGCAGCACTTGCAGTGTAGGTCCTCTCCTGTTGAAGGTCAGGTAGCAAGTGAGTGAACAGATAGAAAAAGGTGGTTACATCTGTGGTGCAGCGTACCGTGACCTCTGGCCTACATCGCCATTGGCTCCGGGAACCCATAGGGCCCAATGATAACCAATGCGAAGATGCACAGCGGTCATTGACCGCCGACCGCAACGGCACACAACGCCAGCTGAATTAACTATTTTTTACTTGTCTCTCCTCACAGGTCAGGCAGCCGCCATTTCAGGGGAGCACAGGCCATGGCACCTAACTGCGTCACAGCAGACATTGGCACATTAACTGACTCTCGTATTCACATACTGTTTCTGTAAAGGAAGAAATACATTTTTATTTTCACATATGTGTGAATATGACTCTCTGCTCACGGTTTTTCACCCTAGAGTTCAACCGCTGAGGATGAATAGGAGATGGAGACATCCCCCTGTGTACAGACCCCTGGTAGACCTGGCGACAATGGAGGACAGGGACATTATCCTGACCTAAAGACTTGATAGGGCCGCAATCCAAGAACTGTGTGCCCAATTGGAGCCAGACCTGATCTCAGCTATCCGCCACCCCACAGGTATCCCCCCTCTAGTGCAGGTCATGTCAGTGCTCCATTTCCTGGCAAGTGGTTCCTTCCAAGCAGCAGTGGCCATGGCATCAGGGATGTCTCAGCCAATGTTCTCCAACGTGCTGACCAGAGTGTTGTCTGTCCTGCTGAAACACACGTGCAGTTACATCGTATTCCCCCAGGTGGAAGAATTGGCCACAGTGAAGGCTGCCTTTTATGCCCTGGTACATATCCCCAACATCATTGGTGCCATTGATGGTACACATATAGCATTTGTCCCCCGGGGGAAATGAACAAGTGTTCAGGAATAGAAAAAGCTTTCACTCTCTGAATGTGCAGATGGTGTGTTTGGCGGACCAGTACATCTCCCATGTAACTGCCAAGTATCCTGGCTCTGTGCATGATGCCTTTATCTTGAGGAATAGCAGCATTCCATATGTGATGTCTCAACTCCAGAGGCACCAGATGTTTCTAATAGGTGAGCCCATGGTCCCCACCCAGTTGATGTAGGTATATGGGTGTGGGTTTGGCCCTAAGGGTGAGTGTGTGGCTAACAGGTATCCCTCAATATTTACAGGTGACTCTGGTTACCCCAACCTCTCATGGCTACTGACCCCAGTGCGGATGACAGGACAAGAGCAGAGGAATGTTACAATGAGGCACATGGGCGAACAAGGAGGATAATTGAGAGAACCTTTGGCCTCCTGAAGGCCAGATTCCGGTGCCTCCATCTGACAGGTGGATCCCTGTACTACTCACCCAAGAAGGTGTGCCAGATCATCGTTGCATGTTGCACAACCTGGCCTTGAGACGCCAAGTGCCTTTTCTGCAGGAGGATGAGCCTGGAGATGACCTTGTGGCAGGGGTGGGGCCTGTGGACATTGACGAAGAGGAGGCAGAGGAAGAAGATGTGGACAACAGAAGTACACTCATTCAACAGTACTTCCAGTGACACACAGGTAAGACACTGTAACTTCACCTTCAATTGCAGTTTTGTGTTTGACATTGAACATGGCAGCCTGATTTCCCCATGTCTATGGCCACTTACTGTACCCTTTGGCATCCCTATTTTCAGATCTCTGTGCCCCACTCTGGCTCCTGGTGTGTTTACTGCTGCCCACTACAGGTTATACCTATGTTAAAATTACAGTAGATTAGAAATGCAATGTTTACAATTTGTGAAACTAATACGTGTCATATAATCGACAGACTCCATATTTGAATTTGTTCAAAGGGTGTTTATTTATGTGCTAATAAGAGAGGGGGTATTGCAATGGGCTGGGTTGCTGATGGAGGAAAGTCTAGGGTAGAGTCCAGTCTATTTGTATCACAGGTGCATTGTTTAAGGGGGCAAAGGAAAGGGAGCAATGGCAGTGCAAGGTGGACAGGGTGACAGAGTGGGACAGAAGGGTGACAATCAAGAGAGTCTTATTTCCTGGCGGGGGTCTTGGCAATGCTCTCTGGCCTCTGCCTGGATCGCAGGGACCGTTTGTGGGGTGATTCTCCTTCTGCAGGGGGTGGTGTGCTGGTGGTCTGTTGGTCCTGTGGCGAGGCCTTCTGTCCACTAGCGCCGGCAGAGGTGGAGGGCTGTTCTTCGGTGTGACTAGTGTCAGGGGCCCGTTGGAGTGCCACTGTCTCCGTCATGGTGTTGGCCATGTCTGCCAGCACCCCTGCAATGGTGACCAGGGTGGTGTGGATGTCTTTCAGGTCCTCCCTGATCCCCAGGTACTGTCCCTCCTGCAGCTGCTGGGTCTCCTGCAACTTGTACAGTATCTGGACCATGGTCTCCTGGGAATGGTGGTATGCTCCCAGGATCCCTGCAAGTGCCTCGTGGAGAGTGGGTTCCCTGGGCCTGTCCTCCCCCTGTCATGCAGCAGTCCTCCCAGCTTCCCTGTTGTCCTGTGCCTCTGTCCCCTGAACAGTGTGCCTAATGCTACTATCCCCAGGTCTCTGATTGTCTTGGGTTTGCGGGGTTGCCTGGGGTCCCTGAAGTGGTGGACACACTACTGATTGATGTGTCCTCGGGACAGAGGTATGGGCCCGCTGGGTGGGTGCTATGCTGGTGTTTCCTGGGGGGGGAGGCTCTGTGGTGGGTTGGAAATGTGGCAGGGTAACCAACTGTCCAGAGGTCCCTGGTGGGTGGGGTCTGGATGTTGGTGGCACCTCCTCTCCGGTGAAGTTGAGTGGGGGTCCTGTGGGGATGTTTAAGCAGTGTTATTGTATCTGCGTGTGCCATCTTTTGCACGGATATGTTTCCCTCTATGGTTGGTATTAGCAAGGAGGCTTTGGCTTGTGTGAGTTGTGCTTGGTTTGGCTAAGTGATTGTCACTAGTGTGCATGCTGTGGTGATGGGTGTCCATGCAGGTCTGTTATGGGTCTCCATGCATTGGTGTTGCATGCAGGGCTTGGTATTGGGATGGGTGGGTTGTGATAGTGGGGTATATGTGAGGTGGTGGAGTGATGGGGGTGAGGGTAGGGGTAGGAGTTTGTGATGGCATGAAGGTAGGTTGGGTGAAGTAGTAGTAAAGATTTAACTCAACAGAGTCCAGTCCTCCTGCTACTCCTGCGAGGACCTCTGAATGCATGGTCACCAAGACTTGCTCCTCCCATGTTGTTAGTTGTGGGGAGGGAGGTGGGGGTCCCCCACCAGTCCTCTGTACAGCTACCTGGTGTCTTGCAACCACGGAACACACCTACCCCCGTAGGTCGTTCCACCTCTTCCTGATGTCACCCCTTGTTCTTGGGTGCTGTCCTACGGCGTTGACCCTGTCCAAGACTCTCTGCCATAGCTCTTTCTTCCTAGCAATAGACGTCTGCTTCACCTGTGATCCAAATAGCTGTGGCTATACCCATATGATTTCCTCCACCATGACCCTTAGCTCCTCCTCAGAGAACCTGGGGTGTCTTTGTGGTACCATGGGTGTAGTGTGACTGGTGTGTGTGAGTGTGTGTGGGGTGAGGTGTTGGGGTGTGTGCTGTGAGGTGCGTGGATGGTGTATGGTTGATGGTGTTCTGTGGCTCTGGTCCTGTGGGTGCTCCTGCCGTGTCTCTCTCTCAGTTGTAAATTGTTTGTAGTCGTAAAGGGTTTTGGGTAGTGTGGGTGTCTGTTTTATAGTGGTGTGGGTGTGTGTATGTGTGTCAGGTGTGTGTAGTTTGAATTGTCCAATGTGGTGTTGTTTTGTTAGTGTGTGTGTATTTTGAGCGCAGCGGTATCTACTGCCAATGGTTTACTGGGGTTGAATGTACACCGCTGTGATTCGTGGGTCATAATGCTGTGGGTGTATTTCTGTTGGTGTATTGGTGTGGGTTTTGGTACCGCCAGTTTATCACTGACCTTTGGTGTGGCGGACTTGTGTGTGTGTCTCTATAGTGGCAGATTTCTATGTGTGGGTCATAATACGTGTAGCGGTATACCGCCGCTGTCGCGGTATGTTGGCGGCAGTCAGCATGGTGGTAAGCGCCTCTTACCGCCAATGTCATAATGAGGGCCTGTATGTCTGTTAGGCACATTGGCTGATCCTTTGAGTCTTTGAAGTTATTAAACCATTGCCTTACCTGCCTTCTTAATCATTCTTCTTTACAGGAACGTGTTGCTTAAAATCAACAGTGGGCCTACCTCTTTGCAAAGAAACCTAACTATGACATCTTCCTCTCTAGCTAATGTTTTCCCTGTATCACAACTTGCATCCTTTTCTAAAATATTAGAATGATTAGTCTTTAATTGCTGCTCACTGTTCATATCTTCTAACAACATGTGTAGCACACCACAACTAGACTAATGCATCCAATTTTATTATCACTGGCCATTACAATTGCCTCTTTTCAATCCTCATAGTTCTAGACATTTCGGATACCTTTTTTACAATGGACCACCCCACATTAATGATTTTTCCTCAAATAACCTAGCAACACTGGCCTAACACTCACATAGATTACATCCTACTTCTCCAACTACTTCTTCACAGTCGCCTAGGACCCAACAACATCTGTACTAACTTCTCTCCCAATGGGCATGTCACTGTGATTAGCTTTTTGACGTCTTCCTTTCTCTCTGTCCAGCATTACCCTTGGTGATGTCAGTTCCACCTGTTGCATTTTATTCCTCCTCTTCTTTCAAATTTCACACCCGACCACTACTCACATATCTTTAAGTGTATTGTATTCATCACTGAATGGTCATATTGTTGTTGATGCTAAATTCCACCAAGAAGAAGTGTTTTTTTCTTTATCTCCTTTTCTCCTTCTCTGATCCTTCAGCCCTGTCAACACCATCTCATTTCACTGAAACTCACTAATCAGCCAAGAATCTCAGGGTTCTGTGCTAAGCAGCTATGAAGATGAAAGCCTTCATCAGCAATACGGCCACCTCCTCATGCTTCCAATTACTTAAAATACAAAAATCTGTTAACTGACTCTATTAAACTCTGGCAAATCACTTATCAACACACTAGGTTTTACCAGATTACATTATTGGAAGAGTCTCTTGGATCTACTACCCAATTACTATATTGCTCTACTATATAAGTGTGAAATAATTAAATAATAAAAACAGAGAATACTAATATTAGTATTCAAACCAATAAAGAATCTGAAATGGCATAACGTGAGTTCAAGAGACTGATGATGATCGTACATTGAATGTGAATGAAATGAAGGATAAGATTTAGGATTTTGAAAAACGATGGAGAAGGAATAAACTGTGGGTTCTCTGGGTCATGGAAGGCTGCAGGCTGAGAGGGGAAAACCCCATGTATGTTTGTTGTTGATCTGTTTTGAAAGGCTTTACAGGCATGGCTGATTGTACTGGGACTCCAATGGGCACATAGATTCCCCTTTTAGTAAAGAGCTATGGGAAGGAAATGGTCCTCATATCTTCGTCCAATTTTGATTTATATGGGCAATTTTAATTTAAGATAGAAAATGTTTGCAAGGTCTAAACCATCTTTCTTGGTCAAAGTTGGTGGCATGGCCTCAGATTTATGAAAGGATTGCTTTCCCCTTTCGTCACATAAGGTGACACAAGGGCAACACAAGCCTTAAGTGAGTATTAGTATGCCATGCAGAGCCACCCTGTGTGGCATAGTTAATCTGGAGTAACACAATACAGTGCAAGTTGCTGCCTGTGCTATTCTGTCCTGTCAAAATGTTCCATGGGTGGAGAATTGGTGTTATCATGCATTCACCCGTGTATTTTGGCACATTCATAGACTTACTAACAGTAGTAAACCTGGAAATGCATCAAAAAGGTAAGCCATCCCAGGGAAGACACAAGAAGGAGTAATTACCTTATTTCTCCTTGCTTTTCATCTTTCTATGTGTGCTGCATTTTGCACACATAGAAAGAGGAAAACACATCTAAAGATTGTTTTTATGAAGGAAGGTTTCCCTTTCTGCACAAAACAATCCTGCTTGCAACAGACACCCTTGCACCATGTTGTAAGAGTGCCTGCATTGGCGCAAGACAGCACTGTGTGCAACAGTGCAGGGGGAGAGCAGGAGTGTGCTATATCTTAGCATTCTGCCCTCTTCCTGTGATGCAGAGCAGCAAGTTGTCTTGGTGTGTTGTGCTGTGTCACATCTCTGTAAATCAGGCCCATACTTTTTGTTTTGGATCTAATTTCTGCCTCTCCATGGTGGAGCATAGGTAGTGGCTCCATAAATGCATAATCCCAATGAAGAGCTCAGAACTCAGGTTTCTTTGCAAGAACCAGCAAGGCTAAAGAGGCAAGACAGGGCAAAATAGAATGCTGCAAGGAGGAGTGGGATGCAGAGAGAAATATCCAGATGGACTTGAGTAAATAAGACTCATGATGGGACATCTTGTCATTCTTTTTGTAAGCAAAGTATTTCAGTTGAAGGCTCCCACACTTTAAGTGACTTTGAATAAGGAAGGTATTTTTAAAGCTCAGCTATTGAATAGCAGGTGCACTATCATGAAGTGTGACTTTGGGGTAGGTGTATGATGGTATGTGATGGTATTCAGAGGTTGGTTTGACTTTGTTTCAGTAGGTTAAGAGGCTGAGTATGGATCTAGGATTTATTTTGGAATTACTAGTAGCTTAGGGCCAGATGCATGAAGCTCTTTTACTGGTCACAAATGGTTCATGATGTTTGCAAACGTAAAAAGGCTTTTTGCCATGTACCATTTGTATTTTGCAAGTCGGTAACCTATGACAGACTTACAAAATAGGGATTGCAAGTCGCAGGGAGAGGTAAGAATGTTTTGCAACCGAGAATGTGGTTGCAAAACATTTGTGGTTACCACCATTTTAAGTTGGTGGTACATCATTAACAAATGGGAATTGGTCGCTTGGGACCCCTTCTCCTGTGTGAATGGGGGTGCAAACATCATTTTTTAAGAGCAGGCAGTGGCCCCATGGACAACTGCCTCTCTTAAAAAATTAAAAGAAAACCATACAGTTTTGTTTTTGTAATGCATCCTGTTTTCCTTTAAGGAAAACGTGCTGCATTACAAAAAGAAAAATGATTGCTTTATTTAAAAGCAATCACAAACATGGTGGTCTGCTGACCCTAGGAGGCCACCACCACCCTGATTGTAGCCATTCACAATGGGCTGCAAATGAATTTTGATGAGGCAGGTCCATTTGTGACCCACTGCGAATCGCTAACAGTGTCAAACATACTGTCATACATTAGGTTGGGATTTCCGAATAGCAAATCGCTAAGATTCGCTATTAGGAAATTGCAGACATTAAACTACATACATCTCACCCCTAGTGAGTAGGTATCCTTGATGGTGTTCTTCATCAGCACTAATGAGGAGGCTAATTTTCCTGTAGGGGATAGGGGTGGGTGATCCATTCATTGAGAGAGCAAAGAGGGGATAAGGTTTCACAAGGGATGGGGTAGGTGGGTGGCATGATTAAAAAGACAGAGGAGCAGCTAAAATAATAGGTAAGGGTGGTAACTATGGAGCTATTACCCACCTAGTGAGCAGGTGTGATGGTATTAATCTTCAGAGATATAACAAATGTGTCCATAGTTGTACATTTTAGTTGCAAATGTTAGAGGACTAAATAGACCTATGATTACAGGCCACAAATAGAAGTGCTGTCTGTATATAACACTGAAGTAATTCGTAAGCTAGAAACACATATTGCATATAAAGACAGACATTGCCTACGGCAAATAGAACATGGTTTTTTAGCATGCACATCTCAACAGGTATCTGTAAGGGGAATTGCAATTCTGTGTAAATCACCTAAGAGACCTCCACTGGATTCTTATTGAGAAAATAATTCACTTCAAACTCCACGTACACGTATACAAGGCCTTCCACGACCTAGGACCTGCCTACTTCAACCACCGCATCAACTTCTACCCCCTCACCAGACCTCTCCACTCCACTAAGCAAGCACTAGCCACCATACCTCGCATACGGAAGACCTCGGCTGGAGGAAGATCATTTGCCTTCCTCACGGCAAAGAGCTGGAATACCCTGGTCCTGCACCTCAGGCAGTCACCATCGCTGCATCAGTTCAGGAAGGACCTTAAACCTGTCTCTTCAACTGAAGCTCAGAGGACAAACCCCCTCAGCCCCTTGAGACCCTTACAGGTGAGTAACTGAGCTTCATAAACATTGGTTTGATTTAATTTGTAAAAAAGAATAACATACAGCATTTTAAGCAATTAACAGACAAAGTAACAATAGAGCTTGCTGACCTGCATGGGAACTTAGTGATACTTAGTGATTTCAATTGCATTATGGATTATAAATGAGATACCACATATGCAAATCCTATGATGGTCAAATCTTGTAATTAGCAACAACTAATTAAAGATCATGGACTTAGAGATCTCCTAAGGATGAGGATTCTGAGAGGTATTGATAACGGTTTCACATATTATTCACATGCTCCTCATGAAATACCAAAGAGCTAATGAGCTATGCATGTTTGTGTAGTGTCAGTTCTTGTCAGAATTGTATTTTAAGATTTTTTTCATTATTTTTATTTTATTTTGAGAGTCTTATATAGCGCAAGCATGACCTATGGGTATCAGAGAGCTTTATATAATACACAATTAGCTCCCACATGGAATGGAGAATGCAAAGGATGTGAGGATATTGTAGTGTCCTGCATGATTTAGAACAGAAACTTTCTGGCTCCCCAGGATCCCGCATTAGTGTGACATAATCGCTACAATAGAATGTAATGAAAGCTTGGTTTAGAATGTTTAAGTTCAAAGGTACAGGCAGAGGAGTAAAGATGTGTGATTTACAGCTCCGTGTTGGCCTAGTTATTCAGTGGGTACCAGGTTGGGGAAAATGCAAAGTGAAAACAGTGTGAGCTAAAAACTAAACAGTAGGAGACCTATTTCTCTACAAGGATTTACAGATCACGATAAAGTGCTAAGTGCTAGGCCCCAAACTGTGCAAATTTACAATAAGGTGTTAGGTAGTACTAAATATAGCTTGCTTAATCAAGCCACTCTCTGTTTGATGGTTATTTGGGGCTCTAACCTTCCCTTGGCTGCCTTGATGCACTTTGTAGGCCTAATCCATACAGACAATAAATATCTAGGGATTGAGAAGACAAACAGTCTGCTTAAATTGGTAGAGAGACTACTAGATGCCTCAAAATAGTGGCCAGTGTACAGATTTGTGTACAATGGGACTATTCACTTACTTCTTTGGGGGCAGTATGTAGGGCAAAAGAACTATATGTGTGGTAATAATTCCATAGCCTCTCTGCATACTGGACATGTCATCCCCTGGAGCCTCTCTGGATAATTTTCTGCAAAATTGTTTAGTTGGAAGCAACCTATACCTGAACTGAATGTGCAATTTCTGGGCCAGGGGGAGTGATTTCCTCTGTAGTTGGCTCGTACCTTGCCAGTGGTTTACCATCAAGGTAGTCCCTTACCAGCGAACCAGTGCTAGAGAGTTTTACTTGGGTAGGAACAAATTCCCAGTAAATTTATTTTAGCGTAACTTTTGCTATTGCACCAACAGGCTTCCAAGCCCCAGTTTTCCCAAGAGCAAGCATATGGAATTAAGCTATGTAATTTTACACACACAGGTTGGGCACATAAGATTTTTGATGCCCAAAGGCTAGAATCTTAGCTCTGCCATGGACTACAATCTGTGCTAGTAGATAAGCCTTCTGCACTAGATATTCTGGTTAATACACCTGTGTGCCAAGTCAAAGCAAAGAGGTATAATTTGGGTACTTGCTGGTAGGCCAAATAGCGATCTTAAAAACCTATTCTTGGCTGTTGTAAGGTTTTGAGTGTTAGGAGAGCTCCATAATTTGTAGCCATTTCAGACTGCACCTAACACCTTTAAATTATGCATTTCTAGGGCTGGTGCAACACTCCCAGATAGGGTTTTCCTATGGATTTTAGAGATGGAAGCTGTGTTGAGTTAGAATTGCATGCAATTTCTGGAGCAGCATGCCCCAAATGAGGTTTTGCTTAAGCCTTAGACCCAAATAGTGGAAATGATGGACCTGGTCTATTGTACTGCTGCCCACTCTCATTTTCCTCTTGGTACCTCTTTGTATTACTGGCCTGAAAACCATAAACTTGGTCTTGGAACTATTTAGTTCTAGTCCCCTCTCTGTATGAAAGGTATTAAAATGATTTAAAAGCTGCTGCAGGCTCTGGGGGTATTTAGAGAGTAACAAGGTGTCGTCCGTGAAAAGGAGTGCTGGATAGATAGTCTCATGAATTGCTAGGATTAGGGATTATCCCTTGTTCGTTGATCTCTCAACATTTGACTGAGGTCAGTGAATGTAGCTATGTGTCGAGTCTACCTGTTTGTGGCATTTGTAGTTACGTTCTGTGTTGTTTGTGATAGATCCTCTTGTATTCCAAAATAATGATTATTTCCCTGTGGGCCATAGGTATCTTTCATCAGCAGCACTTTATTGATTCTTTATAAGTATGTTAAGGATGGATTTATGCATAGTCCTGTGGAACTCAGTGTCAGATTCTAGGTACAGTTCCAGAAAGGGAGTGTGTATGTCATTTGTTCTTGAACCTGGGTTGGTCCGGTAGCAGTTTGTCAGCTTCGAGGGCGTGGTTTCTTCCAGACCTTGTCAGTTTCCTCTACAGTTATTTCGGAGTATTTTTATAGAGAATTGTGTGAGTAATGCAGGCTGTTTTGCATACGCA
This sequence comes from Pleurodeles waltl, assembly GCF_031143425.1. Taxonomy (NCBI): domain Eukaryota; kingdom Metazoa; phylum Chordata; class Amphibia; order Caudata; family Salamandridae; genus Pleurodeles; species Pleurodeles waltl. The sequence continues at coordinate 105,321,455 of NC_090441.1, read as the reverse complement.
TTTTGCTTCACCTGGGTGCCATTCTAGCCTATTTATTGTGGGTGTGATGTGGTTGTACCTTTGTGCACCCAATATGACTCTAGCTGGTGCATTAAGCGTGAATCTCATGGGCGTTAGGTGCACTTTTGGAGTGCCTGTCAGTGTTGCATTAGGATACTCCAGTTTAGATAACATCAGGGATTGTATTACTGTTAACGTGCCCTTTTATGTTAATTTATATACATTAGGACTCGTTTTAGGCCAATGAATCTTTGGACCCAGTGGTGAGACACCGTAAGACAAGATAACTGATCAATATATCATACAATACATCAATAATATGGTCAACGTATATCACCACAATATATTTTACTTAAGACATTAGTTAAACCTTTGGCGCAACCATGACCTTTCAGTCATGAATAACCACACCTAATTGAAGTTTTTGTGAATTTTATTCCCTATTGATTACAATCTAAAGCAAACATATTTATCTCAAAACCAAGAAAACGAAGGAGCATAGTCAGAATGCATTAATAATACAAAGATTTCAACATCAGATTATAACATAAAGATTAATAATTCTAGTGCATAAATCTCTTATAGGTTTTAGTTCAGCATAGTATCAAGTCAGTCACGTCAGTTATGTCAGTCAAAAGGGTGCCTAGTCTTATCCACTAATTAGCATCGGCATGTTGGGGCTTCATGCAAAACAATTTAGAACACCAATTTGGAAAACATCTAACTATGGTCTCTAGTTAAAAATACACAGCAGTTGGTACCTAGAAAGGAAAGGCAAACAAGTGAATTTCATTAGCAACTACATAATTACCCTCCTCAGGATAGGTCAGCATACAGGATCAGTCTTCGTCTTCAGGTCATCAGCTAGATCGTCATCAGACTGTGGTACTGAAAATTCTGGACCCGTGTTATAAACATCGTCGTATCACAACGATTTTGGTATCAGCAGACCGAGAATGGTTAGAATAGTATGCACAAGCATTGTATTCATATTCAGGTGACGAAATCACCCGAATATCAGAGTTTCCGTCCTGAAACTCTGAGGTTCCATTTAAACGACAGCCATTTTGTGATTGCCCTCACATAGGCCAATGACTAATGCTGAAAACGAGTCTGAAGGACACGTACATCTTTGCTGACTCCTCTGTGACCTGAGCAAGCTGACTCCACTGCCTGAAGCCAAACCTGTTCGGACAGTTTCTTTCCCAGTGGCCGAATGAGATTAGTATCAAGGCACAACACATCATAAAACCTTTTCATCACACACAAACCATGCCTAATCTTACACACACCTGTCCCTGTTTCTTTCTTTATGACTTGCTTTACAAGGAGGAGGTGCCTGTTTATATTGGGGGTCCGTCGATATCTGATGAAAGTACTGAGCCTTGCCGGGTAATTGATTGAGGGCTGGACAAACTGAAATATGGCTTGTCATCATAACCCTGCTATTTCTTTGTAGTGAAAATATGTGAATGGTCAACTGTAAAATAAGGAATGTTTGCCTAAAGCATAATATTTTGTATAAAAGAGAAGGTTAGCTTTGCAAGGGAAGCAGTCTCCTGAGAATATACACTGTGTTGTACTTCTAGGATACCTGTTACTGGCTGCAGCCAATAAACAAGATCTTTGACTTCACCAAGAAGACTCTGTGTTTCTGTAGTCTGAAACAGGAAGGACTTGAAGTCTTAGGGTGTGTTCCCTGGCACCAATGGGTTCTGAAAAACCCAGTACTTCAGTTGGTGCCCTCTGTGAGGCGATTTCAGCGGTACCGATCCAAGCCTGAGGTTCGTGAGGAGCTTCGTGTGAAAATTCTGGAGGGAGGCCGCCACTTCATCGACCCCTGTATGTCGACGTGGTCCGAAAGTCTTTGCTGCGAGATTCCCCGCTTTCCGACGGCTACGAAGGACTGCTGCCCTGAGTATCGCCCTGTTTTGGACCCTTGATGATTTGGTAGAGCGAAACGATAAACGAGTCTTCTGGTGACGGCATCGATACCTCAGTTAAGTATAAGTGGAGCGTTTCCCAGTCCTTAGTTTGGTTCTTAGTTTGGTATCCCCTTGGGATCTTTGATTTGGAACTTGCAAGTACCAAAGCCGAGGGATTTGTGTATTCACGAGACTATCGTATTCGATAATCCTTTGAAGTTTGAAGCTAGACTGGAGAGCGAAGATGCCTGGTCTTAGCAGACATGGAAATTTGTTTTGTCTTGGTTATAATAGGGATTCCCGATTGGAGGACTCTTGTCCGGTTCCTCCGATTGGAACTCCAACCTATGAACTATATGTGAAACATGGCATAGGCCCCCTCACATATAATGAAGTATGGATTCGATACACCAGGAAAGATAGTGTTTTAAATTGGCCCCAATATGGTAGTTTTGACACAGAGATTCTGGATAATCTGGAGGTTAAACTTTTTAAGAAGAAAGCCCGGCCGGCGATGTTTGACTCTTTCCGCCTATGGCGTAAGGAAGCCAAACAGAAGGAAATTAAATTAGCAAAGAGAAATAAGAGGGAAGAGGGTATCTCGATAATGCAAGCTGCCATGCAGTTTAAAGATGATTAAGAAGAACAGATGAATGAGCAGTTGCACAGGCAACGTAAAATGGTGACCGATAAATGTTATCCAGTTTTTCCGGTTCTTCAGCCAGATGCAGCAAAAGAACTTGAGAAAGATCCTTTAATGTCACACTTGTTGAGTTCGCCACCCCTTATGCGCAGAATGCTACAGCACCCCCGCAACCTTTAGCTGTGCAACCTCCGGTTATTGTGCCTCAGGTTCTTCCACAGCCGCCAGCTCCTCTTCAGTTGGCTCCTACTACTATGGCGCAGCCCCTTCAAGGGCCGCCGACTTCGCTACCTGCTCCATCTGTACCTCCTACGACTTTATATACTACATCGACTGCCTCTTCTGGTGTTCTTCCTGATACTGCCTCTGCGTCTGCCTCTGCGTCTGCCTTGCCTCCCTCTGTTTTTCCTCCTGTTCTTTCATCAACTTCTCCTTCTGTCCGACAGAGAATGACAGATACTGTTGCCAGCCTTATATTTCCTCTCTTTGGGTCGTCTGGTGTGACCCCAGATTCGGAGCGTAAGCAGTTGCGTAGTCAACTGCCTAATTCTCGAGAGAGAGAAATGTTTGACCGTATGGCGCGTAAATGGGTTGTTTACCCCTCAAGATACGATGTAGAGTCTGTTATGGATGTCTTCTGTCAATGGGAAGCACCGAAACAAAGATACGTTTTTGAGAAAATGTGTGCTTTCCTTTGTGAGGAATTGGAGGATAATGATTTGGAAACAAATCCGCCTGATTTGTGCCGTGCACGGTTTGAGTTTGAAAAGGGCACGATTGTGGGTCCCGATGTTGAGAAAGCAGTTGCGACGTTGTTGTCCTTTAGGAATAAGGATCCTTCTCAGTCATTGTTCCAACATGACTCCTCTGTTAAAAAAAAGGTGCAACAGTACCCAATGAGAGAAGTCCCTCCGGTATGGAAGGACGCCGTTGCGGCTGATGTTGCTAATCAAATTGATGCTGTCCCAGCTCATTTTCAGCGTGTTTGGGTACATGTTTCGTGGAAGCGAGCTGAAGTTTTAGCCCTTAAGCAGACTTTGCCTGATCCCCGTAAAAACCCTGCAGGGTATTATAAGGAATTATCACAGACTGCAGACTCATGCATTATGAATTTAGCCGACATAGACATGTTATTTGGGAATGTTGTTCCACAGCCTTTGTGGGGATTGATTCGCCATACAGATCATGCGCAAGAGTTAGGTGACTCATGGGCTAATATTAGTGCTGCAAATGATAGACAAGTTGGTGGTGCCAAGCCTGAGCCTTTGGTAGCAGAAATGCCTGCTAGGATCATTACTTACATGAAGACTTTAATGCCTGCGATGCGTGTGAATTGGGATAAATTGTCTGCGTGTAAGCAGAAGAAAGATGAAACAGTGTCTGATTTCTTCACCAGGTTTGAGGAAACGTTTATCGACCACAGAGGTCAAGATATGAGTACAGAAGGTGGTCAACGGTTGTTCGTCGACAAGTTTGTGCACAATTTGCTTGCCGAGCTGTGTAACAAATTGAAGGATTCAGAGAGTTCTTGGGCCGTTTCCTCTTCAGCACAAATATTGGCTACTGCACAGTACTACGAAAATAGGGATAAAGATGAGAAGGATAGAGCAGACAAGAAAACTAAAGAATTAAAGACGAAGGTTCTTTTACAACAGGCGTATCCGCCACGTGGTTGTCAGAGTAACTATCAGCAACCTCAACAGTTCCAGAGAAACTCGCAAAGCTTCGAGTTTTCTCAACCACGTGTTCCTGTAGGTCCCAATCAGTGTTCATATTGTAAAGAAGAGGGTCATTTCAAGGATAGTTGTCCTATTTTGTTACAGCGTACGAATGATGCTTCTGGCGCAAGAGGTCGAGGTGGTCAACAAGCTCCTAGAGGTAGAGGACGTGGAAGTTTCCCCAAGAACACGCGTTCCTTTCCGTCTCAAAACTCAATGAATAGCTTTGACCAGCAACATAACGCGTCTGCTAGGACGGCTCAGTACTATGCTGACGACTACTATACAGAAGATGAGAATCTGGAAGGTAATAATTGCTAGGACAGCCATAGACGAAGAGAGGGAGTATTTTTAGTTCCAGTAGATCAGAATGGACCTTATGTTAAGGTGATTTCATCAGGTGTGTCGGAGCCTTTTTTGTTGGATACTGGTGCTACAAAGAGTTCTATTATGCACTCAAAACTCCCTGGCGCACCTTTGTCTGGCGAGATGAATGTTTCAGTAGGTTTTTCTGGCGCCCCGGTTAGGAACCCGATTTCTAGTCCTATGTCCCTTTCTGTTGGACCTTGTGAATTGGAAGCACCCCTTATTCTGACGACAGGTTGTGGTGAAAACTTGTTAGGATTGGATTTGTTGAAAAGATTGTATGCGACATTATATTGTTCTCCTTCGGGAGTACAACTTACACTGGGTAGGAAAACGGTCTCTCCAATGTATTTGTCGAAGGATAAACTTCCAACCGAATTGTCGTTTCTTCCTGATATCATTTGGGCTACTGGTACTAATGATGTGGGTCTTTTGGAAATACCGCCTTATGTTGTGACATTGAAAGCCAATGTTAAATTACCACGCATTCAACAATACAAGATCTCTAGTGAAGGTGAAAAGGCGTTGCTAGCGATCATTTATGATTTAATTGAAAAAGATGTAATTGAAGAGACAAGAGGCAACTTTTGTAATAGTCCTGTTCTGCCTGTTTTGAAACGTACTGATCCCTCTAAGCCACCTGTTTACAGGTTCGTGATTGATCTTAGAGAGGTAAATAAAATAGTTGTGCCACAGTTTCCAGTTGTTCCTAATATCACTGCCCTATTGACTATGATTCCAGCTTCCGCCACCTGGTTCTCGGTGATTGACTTAAAGAATGCTTTCTTCAGCATCCCGATTGCAGAGGAGAGCAGGGATATTTTTGGCTTCAGTTTAGGAGGCCGAAGTTTCCGCTTCAAACACGCTCCACAAGGCTACTGTGAAAGTCCATCAATATATAGTCAGGCTTTAAAATCACAGCTTGATGCAATTGTTTTACCTGACGGCACTACCCTTATTCAGTACGTCGATGATTTGCTAGTCGCTACAGATACTGAAAAGATTTGTAAAGAAGCCACCTTGTCGTTGTTGCGTCATTTATCTGATTTACATCACAAAGTGTCCCTTTCAAAACTGCAATATTGTCGACAAGAAGTGACCTACTTAGGTCATCTCTTATCGAAGGAGGGAAGGAAACTGACCTCAGAAAGAATTCAGGCAATTGCAAAATTGAGTGTGCCAAGGACACAGAGAGAAGTACGTGCTTTCTTGGGCATTACATCATACTGCAGACAATGGATACCGAATTTTTCTTTGCTGGCCAAACCTTTGGTAGCATTGACCTATAAAGATACACCGAACCCCGTTATTGCCGATTTCAGTAGAAACAGATGATGTTGAACAACATGATTGTTTTCTTAGGACAGAAGAAGAAACGAAAGGGAGAGTAGATCTTAAAGACACTCCTCTTGTAAAGTGTGATGGTACCTTATGTGTGGATGGTTCATGCTTCAAGCTTCCGAATGGTGATACGACTGCAGCATATGCTGTCACAACTTTGCATACGATTGTTGAAGCTGCACATATACCACATAATTCAGCTCAAGCAGCAGAGCTGATTGCACTTATGAGAGCGTGTGTGTTATCGAAAGGAATGAAAGTGACCATATATACCGACAGCCAGTATGCGTTTGGTGTGGCCCATAGTTTTGGACGATTGTGGAAAGAACGTGGGTTCCTGACTTCGCATGGAACTAAAATTCAGCATGGTCAGTTGGTGAATGAGCTTCTTGAGTCACTGACCTTGCCATTACAAGTTGCGATTGTGAAATGCAGTGCACACAAGAAGGTTACTGATGATGTCGGTCGTGGCAATGCATTTGCTGACGAAATCGCAAAAGAAACAGCAAAAGATGTGATGAATCGAATGTATGTTGCAGGCCCCGCAAGATGGGTTGGTGACGTTGGAATGTGTGAAGATACGATAGAGGGTGTGAAGTCTCTTCAAGCTGAAGCTTCAGAGAAAGAGTTGAATGTGTGGAAAGAAAGTACGGGTAAATTGGATGAAAATGGTTGTTGGGTTGACTTGTCAGAACATCAGCGATGGTTGTTACACGATGCGTATGTGCTTGCAGTGGTGACAATGGCTCATGGAATGGCCCATATCAGTGTGAAAGGGATTTGTAAGTTGTTGGCTCCAGTATGGCAAAATGCTGGAATTCCTAAATGTGCAGAGAATGTGGTCAAGAATTGCATGGTGTGTCTGAAATACAATCCTGGTAGGGGAACCCCAACTCCAGCTGGTCATTTTGCGCCTCCAACGTATCCGTTCGAGGTTTTGCAGCTAGATTTCATCCACATGGAAAGGTGCAACAATCTGAAATACGTACTCGTTGTTGTTTGTGCCTTTTCAAGATGGGTAGAAGCATATCCCTTAAAAGACAACACTGCCTTATCCACAGCTAAAGCCCTTGCCAAAGAATTCTTCCCTAGGTTTGGAATGCCGAGAATGGTCTGGAGTGATAATGGGAGTGAATTTGTGGGTCAAATGATGAAAAAAGTATGTGAGGGGCTAGGTATCCAGCAAAAATTCCACGCTGCAAATCACCCCCAATCAGCTGGACTAGTAGAGTGCTATAATGGCACGCTAAAACTGAAGTTGGCAAAGATACAAGCGAGCTCTGGTCTTAAATGGCCTGACGCTCTGCCTTTAGCACTCCTATCAACAAGAATGACTGTGCATTCGCGAGTGGGACTTAGTCCCTATGAAATTGTGTTCGGCCGCCCGGCCAACATATGGGGAGTGCCAAGACCAACAAAATTCAGTGAGATCGAACACCCTGTACTGCTTGATTATTTGTATGAATTGACGGCTAAATTGCGTGTTCTACACCAACAGGTTCACGATACTCTGCCTCAGGTCTCTGAAGCTCCAGGACATCTTATCGATCCTGGATCATGGGTGCTGGTCAAGAACTTCCAGCGGACAAAGAATGACCAGCCCCGTTGGACCGGCCCCCACCTCGTCCTTCTCTCAACAAGATCAGCTGTTCGAGTGGAAGGGAAAAAGAACTGGATCCACGGCATACACTGCAAGAGGGTCCCTTTTCCTCTACCATACGACCGGTGGGTCCAGGAGGGGATCGCTGACTCTGAGACTGAGACTGTGCCTCGTTTTTTGCCATTTAGCGATGCACGTGTAAAAGGAACAATTTCTGAACGAGAAAGTGACAATAATTTGCAAGAAGCTGTGCCACCGTCAATTCTATTGAACACTACAGAGCCTGAACTCTTGTTCCAGAACCAGACAGTACCTGGAAAAAGCCGTTATAATTTGAGACCAAGAACTAAGGACAAATAATTTTTTTCCCGTTCCTTTTTATTTTTTTTGAACGTGCGGCTCTCTCATCTGAGAAACTTTCTTATTTTTGTTTTTTCTTTTCGAACCGCCATCCGGGTTCAGCTGTAGGGTCGTGGTTGCCCAAGTCTTTGGAGTGCAGCTGAAGACGTTAGGTCGACAGTTCTGGTCGGTCTAAGGGAGTTGCCCTGGACTGACAGAAGCATTCCCTAGCATAGAACACCCTACCACCGCGAGCAGCAATTAGAGAGGATGGAGTTTTTCAAGAATGAGAGACCTGCCAGACAGATGGACTTTAAAGCCAGAATGTGTATAATAATGACAAAGAAACGATTTTTGATATTATGTATTTTCATGTTGCTCAGTGTAATGACGTTTTTAATAGGATATGTTTTATTCTCTTTTCAAGTGACATTTGCACCCATTACACAGCCCATACCTCCTTCTACTGTTTCCTCACATTCTTTTCACCCCCTGCCTGAACACGAGTCTGCCAGAAGATTAGAATTTGTCAACAATTCATTCATTCAGCTTCTACACCAACACCAATTAGTAGTGAACACAACTAACTGTTGGGTGTGTGGTCTTATGCCTCATACTACTGAAAAAGGTATCCCTTATCTGGTCCTGCCTTTCAGCCATAATGGTTCTGTGTGGGCATATAGAACGGTGTTCATATACGCGTATGAAGCCAACCCCCTACGTTCTGTGAAAGATAATCCTAAGAATAGTGCTCTAGCTAAGGGTATAGTAGATATGATTAGGGAAGATATTTCCTATGAGACTATCCCGAGAGATGAGACACTAGCATATATTGGATGGAACATAACAGGATATGGAGTTACTCTGAGTGGGAACCAGCGAGCAAAGAGATCCTCCCCGATTTGGATTGTACCCCATCAGGGTCACCTATGTCTGCAAGGTAATGGCAAGAATCCCAGAGCTCAGTTAGGGAAAAGTATCTGCACTGAAACATATGTTTTTGCGTCTCAGACTTCTCCTTCATTCTTAGCAGCTAAGGGTACCTATTTCATCTGCCATAATAGAGCCTATACATGGTTGCCCCCTGTCTTCTCAGGCACATGTTTTGTTTCATTCCTGTTACCTCCCACCTACACGGCCGCGGCAGATTACCATAAGACAAGGATAGTTAGAGGTGTCATAAGTAAAGAAGACACTACAGGACAAGAATTTGGAGATTTCGTAAAGGGTATTCTGCCGTTTTGGGGTCCTATGGTTAACAGCAGGAACATAAGGCAATTGACAAGGGTGGTTGAATCCACGGTAGTGGAAACCGCTGGTGCCCTTAGTAATTTGACTGCTGAGCTCCAGTCGGATCGCCTTATGACTCTTCAGAACAGGGTCGCATTAGACGTCATACTTGCAGACCGAGGTGGGGTATGTAAAGTGATCCAATCAAGTTGTTGTGTTTTCATCCCAGATAACGCTCCGACAGTCTACCAGGCGATTTCCAAACTGCATAAGATCTCCGAATCTATTCACGTGGATAAAGGAAATTGGTCATTGATGGGGTGGTTCTGGGAGCTGATATCCGCCTGGGGATGGAAGACTCTGGTAGTCATTGGGATGATCTTAGCCATTCTTTTCCTGTCCTGTTTGTGTGTACAGTGTGCTCCTGCAATATGTGGCCTCTGTGCTACATCGTGTGTAAGGAAACCTGTATCAAAAGACGAGCTAAGTAATAGGATGATGCTACAGCAACATCTCAACGACTTTATGAATATAGACCTGGACTCAGATTAGCGTGAGTATGGGTTATTGCCTATGTAAGGGCAAAAGGAGGGTCTGTGGTACTGAAAATTCTGGACCCGTGTTATAAACATCGTCGTATCACAACGATTTTGGTATCAGCAGACCGAGAATGGTTAGAATAGTATACACAAGCATTGTATTCATATTCAGGTGACGAAATCACCCGAATATCAGAGTTTCCGTCCTGAAACTCTGAGGTTCCATTTAAACGACAGCCATTTTGCGATTGCCCTCACATAGGCCAATGACTAATGCTGAAAATGAGTCTGAAGGACACGTACATCTTTGCTGACTCCTCTGTGACCTGAGCAAGCTGACTCCACTGCCTGAAGCCAAACCTGTTCGGCCAGTTTCTTTCCCAGTGGCCGAATGAGATTAGTATCAAGGCACAACACATCATAAAACCTTTTCATCACACACAAACCATGCCTAATCTTACACACACCTGTCCCTGTTTCTTTCTTTGTGACTTGCTTTACAAGGAGGAGGTGCCTGTTTATATTGGGGGTCCGTCGATTTCTGATGAAAGTACTGAGCCTTGCCGGGTAATTGATTGAGGGCTGGACAAACTGAAATATGGCTTGTCATCATAACCCTGCTATTTCTTTGTAGTGAAAATATGTGAATGGTCAACTGTAAAATAAGGAATGTTTGCCTAAAGCATAATATTTTGTATAAAAGAGAAGGTTAGCTTTGCAAGGGAAGCAGTCTCCTGAGAATATACACTGTGTTGTACTTCTAGGACACCTGTTACTGGCTGCAGCCAATAAACAAGATCTTTGACTTCACCAAGAAGGCTCTGTGTTTCTGTAGTCTGAAACAGGAAGGACTTGAAGTCTTAGGGTGTGTTCCCTGGCACCACTGGGTTCTGAAAAACCCAGTACTTCAAGACTATCTAATGTAAGAGCAGGAAAGTGTGATGGGACGGTCTATGGGTGAGGATGGTTTTGTCTAAGTCTCAAATCACCAAATAAAGTGACAGAGTTTCTGAATGCAATCGATATCATTCCCTACCTAGTTCTCTCGAGTCTTCTATGCCATGGGTTTTTATCACTTTTTCATAATACATTCCCCCAAAATTCTATTGGATGATCGCTTCACCCCACTATCTGTAACCTATCAAATTATACATTAAGTAATGCATTTGTCATTTTCCGATAATTTTCTAAACTTTGATTGGTCTTCATAGTTGAAGTTTTTCGTAGGTGGCACATCCGGGGTTACTTCATTTTCTGGCACGTTCTTCGGGTCAAGAGTTCTTTTGCCTCGATTCAGTGTCCTTGAAAGTATCTGTACTCTTGTTGCAAGCCTACAATTTTATACTAAAGCGATTAGCATGCGGATGAGAGTATAGCCAAAGTTACAATAAGCGGAGGAAAAGAACAAATGCTGGGTCATGGCCTTTTGCAAGTCAGCACACTGGAGAAACAGAAGAATATGCTTCAAAATGAGAGTTGCACAGCTAGTTTTTCGACTCACGCTAACTTAAGACTTATGAATTCTAATAAATGGAATCTTCGTATGTGTTAACATTTTTAATTCGTAATTCAAATAATTATTTCTTATGTCAACGTTAGTTTATTTACACAATATTTCTTCTGTATTAAACACATCTCTATGAATAATGTTGTTAATATAGCGTTGCTAATATGAACATTTCACATCTAAATAGGTAACGTTTAAACTGCACTCTCTCATTACATTTTGATATGCCTGTGGCAATTTCTACCTCATTGAATTTAGACGTTCCGAATGATTATATTTGGGTTCTATGAGGATATAGTGCAGACATGTAAATACTTATTTTAATGTATTTGTAATTGCTCTATAATTTAGCCTGTGTTCTTGTGTATGCAGCCACGCGCTGCAGAGTGTTTCATATGTAAGCAGCCATGCTCTGCAAGGTTACGCAGGAAAGTTCGGATCTGGAACGGCGTCGGGGTCGGCTGTTGAGAGTGTCTCCCTCCCGGTCATACGTGTAAGTAAATCATCCTTTACTTACTTTCATGTGTTTGGCATCAGATTATTTCACAAGTGTATGCATAGCTCTTGAATTGATTAACTCCATGATGTGTCATACTTACTCATTTAAAGGTGCTTTACCTACACCTACCGGTGAACAGATAAAAAGGCAGTTTTTTTAGAAAAAGGGGAACACTGATCAATGTGTACATTGTATCTTTACGCTGTGTTATATGTTTAAATCTAATTTTTAGATCTAATTATGTGCCATTTAGCTGCAAGGTGCATTCTATTTGAAAGCGTTAGCACCTGTCATTCATGCCTCAGGCTCGATTCAGAATTTCAAATGTGCTAAAATAACATCTGTAGTAACAAGTGAAGGAAAATGGATAACCATTACTTCTACTTCTATGCCTGTATGTAGTATCAGCATCGGCTCCTCTGCTATGGCGGAAGAGCATCTCCCCCCTGCAAGCAGCAGACGCTGCAAACCTTTTACAACTAAAGAATAATAAACTATGTTTATTAATCATTTGTTGTGAAAGGGGCAGGGCCATGTGGGATGACGGGGATAAGGAGAGTACACTGTGCACTCCCCTCAGTGCGCATGTGTGTTTTGCCGGCCGTCTCGGGCTGACAAGACACACATGCGCACTGTGTTCTCTCCAGCCCGGCACTGTGTTGTCAGGCTGGAGAAAGCAGGCATAGACTCGCAGTCTGCCTGCCAATCTGAGCAATGTCAGGATTGGCCACAGGGCAGGCTGGGAACCTGTGCCCGCTGAGGAGACGGAGGAGTGCCGGCACGGTGCAGAGGTAAGTTTTTATTTTTTTTATTTTTTATCTTGAATTTCATGTTTTTGTTTACTCTTCCTCCACGCCCCCCTGCGCGTCACCGTACCCTTCAAAGTGCAGCAAGCCGCATCTGTGTAGTATGCTTCTTATAACAGATACACCATTTGCTAGATGCATTTAGTTTTGCACTAATGCTTCATGTTGTCCTCCACAATCATTATCCAAACATTGTCAAATTTAATTAAGGCCAAACTATTAAATTCACACAAATGTAAACAAAATAGGTACTATAATGTTGAGCACTTAACAATTTGCAGCGTCTTGGCTTGCCATTGTGTGCTCCAGCATCTGTTCGTTCTTAAAATGTGCACTTTATCATAGGAAAAAACTGTTGTTTTAAATTGTGTTTATGTTTATTTTAATTTGCTCAAAGAGGAGGTCACACTCATCTTTGAATGTATTGTATGCATTTATTATTTGAATGTTTTAGTTGCTTTCATGATTATTTTTAATAATTGAATAAAGCTATGATGATGAACTAAACTAATCTTCCATGAACATTTTGGCTTTCAGACACCTATGTACAAAATGTTTGATAGAAATGTTATGTTGCTGCAACTACGTCAAAGAAATATATCCTAAATATTTCTACCATAGTAAGAAGCTGGCATCACTTGTTAGTTAAATCAGCAAAACTTTCAATGATTATTTATGTGCCAGTTAGAGAAGTCTTTTCAAACTAGAAATTCAGGCCCGTATTTATACTTCGTTTGCGCCGAATTTGCGTCTTTTTTTTCGACGCAAATTCGGCGCAAAACTAACGCCATATTTATACTTTGGCGTTAGACGCGTCTAGCGCCAAAGTATGGGCAAATAGCGTCATTTTTTGGCGTGAACGCCTTCCTTGCGTTAATGAGATGCAAGGAAGGCGTTCCCGTCTAAAAAAATGACGGCGACGCAAATGCGTCGTATTTATACTCCCGGGCAAAAATCACGCCCGGGAGGTGGCGGGTCAAAAAACCCCGCATTTGCGCCACTATTTAACGCCTGGGTCAGGGTAGGCGTTAAGGGGCCTGTGGGCTCAAAATGAGCCCACAGGTGCCCTCCCCTGCCCCCAGGGACCCCCCCTGCCACCCCTGCCCACCCCAGGAGGACACCCAAGGATGGAGGGACCCACCCCAGGGACATTCAGGTAAGTTCAGGTAAGTATAATTTTTTATATTTTTTAATTTTTTTTGGGTGGCATAGGGGGGCCTTATTTGTGCCCCCCTACATGCCACTATGCCCAATGACCATGCCCAGGGGACATAAGTCCCCTGGGCATGGCCATTGGGCAAGGGGGCATGACTCCTGTCTTTACTAAGACAGGAGTCATTTAAATGGCGTCTGGGCGTCGAAAATAATGGCGCAAATCGGGTTGAGGCGATTTTTTTGCCTCAACCTGACTTGCCCCATTTTAAGACGCCCTAACGCCATTTTCTCCCTACGCCGGTGCTGCCTGGTCTGCGTGGTTTTTTTCCACGCACACCAGGCAGCGCCGGTCTGCTAGCGCTGGCTAACGCCATTCCATAAATACGGCGCCCGCATGGCGCTTCAGAATGGCGTTAGACGGCGCTAAATTTTTTGACGCTAAACTGCGTTAGCGCAGTTTAGCGTCAAAAAGTATAAATATGGGCCTCAGTGTATCCTATGGCACTTGCATACTCTGTGTTACCTCTGTGTGTTAAATTCATAGTTAATATGTTAAGTATTCTACCTTTCATCCTTCTATATTCTACAACTAGGTTTGTTTTTACCTCTATTCCATAATTTCCCAAACATGATTGTTATGGGTCTTTACTTTCAGTGGTCAGGTATTGTTGTTGTTCATGTAACATTCTAAATTCTAAAAATGCTCCAATTTAGAATTCCTACTTATTTACTTTTACTGCCGTGTATGCCTTACTGCCTTGCCACACTCTGATGCTAATAAAAGGTATATCTGAGTGTGTGTGGGAAGGAGAGAGACACTAATGTGCAGGATTTTTCTGTCTTGACTGCCCAATGCATATCTGTGTTGCTGTTAGTACATTGTGATTTTGAGTATGTAATTCATCCTCAGTTGTAGTCCACAGCACGAAGTCTGTGGGCTTGCGGTTCGGAGATGTATCCCGAGAGGAGCACTTTTGTGCTGTTGGACTCATTGGGTCATAATCTCCAGGGCGTTTTTGATGCTGATATCTTCGCATAGCCTTCACACCCCCCACACAGCTGCCTAATTAACAAGAGTATGTTTTAATTCTCATCTGACAAAGTTTATATTCACATCATCCCATTGGTCTTTTTTCATGGGATTTCCGAAATCAGGTCATACCACTGTTTTTCTGGTTCTCAATTTTAATGAAATAGTAGGCCACCACTTTTTAATATTCAATAATCTGAATAAAAAGTTTTGAACAAAAAAGGATTAGTGGGTTTATCAATTTTCCCTGCGGTTATTTCCTAGCTAAATTTTATATATATTTGAAACTGCTCAGTAATAAATGTTCATGTTAGTGAGTGCACACCACAGCACGTTTCCTCTTCTCTGCCTCTGCTTGGCCACGCGCTACTGTTATATGAAACTTGTTTAGCAGATGTAGATCACTTGTATTAAAAACCTCTTTTCTGTAATGCTGCCAAAGCTAGTTCGATCAATTGCAATTAATTGCTACTAACAGCATCCTTCACCTTTGTAAGTAATAATTGACGTTATTGATGGTTTCTGCATAGAGAGAAAGGACATTCACAGTGTATTCAATTATCTTAATTAGAAGCCTGCTAATCGTTTCATGAAGTACCTGTTATGTGTTAGACGTGAGCTCCATTATACTTTCTTAGTTAGTCATATGTTTAAAGGGTACAATTATTTCTTTGTGTTATAACAGGAAAGTATCAGGCAATGTAAAGACATATCTGGTAAACGAGGATTCACATAATTGAGTAATAATTATGTAATTAGGCAGTAATCTGATAACTGAGTAATTGCTTCAATTATTGCACAGCTCAACCTACTTATTTCAAATGCACATTATTGGCAAAGACTGATGGTTTGTTTTGAAAGAAATGGAGCTAACTCTCTCAACACAATATCAATGTGATCCTTCAAATGGGAGTGATCACACCCTAATACGGTACGATTAACTTACAAATTCAAAAATAAGGCACTGGATTCAAAATAAATCACACTGGCAAAAAAATTTGGGCAAGGCAAATATTCCTCGTCGTTAATACCATGCATTGTCATCTTGTCTTTGTCATTGTTTTATTTTCATTCAAATGGGTGCCAATCGTGCATTCGCATACATCATGGCCATCTTGTAATTTTGTTTAAGCTTCTAATAAATAAAAAGAAACATTTAAAAAGTGTGGCCGTGCCTGAGCAGGCACGTGTGGCAGCCATCTTTTAATGGTTTTGCAATTATCATAAGATTACAAGATATGCTCTAAAGTTGCCATCTTGGATGAATTTTGGTTTCCCTTAGATGGTCGGATGACACTATTGACTTGGCAATGCTTCTGACATAAATCAACATGCAGGGGCCAAACCAAACGTTTGAGCAACAGTGAGATGCGGACAGCAATAAAGCAAGGCAGCTGTAGCACATCTTGCAAGGATGAGCAAAAAGGTGGCCCAGAAACAAAGAGGGAGAAGGAGGACATGAGCACATTTGCCACATGGGACTTCCGAATGCTTCACCCAGTCTAAGAAGCTAATGCAAAACATACTTGTAAATCCATGCAACCATTCTTGTTTTTTTGTACATCTCTTTATGGAAATCAAATCAGGCAGATAAGCAATTGATATTTCACAAACAATTGCACATTTGAACTTAGGATATCTTATTGTCTGAGAGCCCCACCCCTCCCCCCCTTCCACTCCCAGGATCAAGGTGTCACATTGGGGGGTGTTGCCCCAGCACTTCTGTAGAAGTTATTGTACATGGGCTCCCCATATAAGCATTCCATTTGCCCCACACTTTCCCCCATTTCACGGGATAGCATTTGCCTTTGTAGCCCTTTTTCGGCCACAATACCCCAATTCAAATCTTTTTTCTAGTCAGCTAGTAGAGGTATTGATGTGCCCCCCCCCCCACGATTGTGCTATGTTGAACTTGGCAACCACCAAATCCAGTGTCATCCAGATTTGATCCATCCTGTGTAAGTCCATTGAGTCCCATATATTCAGGAGGCACCACTTAGCTGAGAGGGCAAGGTCAAAACTCAATACTTCGTTAATGCACATCACCACCCTCCCCCAGAAGGATTAAACTAAGGGGAAATTCCAGAGTATATGAAAAAACGTTCCCACCTGCCTGCACCACTTAGGACAGGTAGAGTCCTCCTGTTCTCCCATTTTGACCAGTCTATTGCAAGAGCGGTAGGACCTGTGCAGGATTTTGAGCTGTACTAAATGGAACCAGGCCCTAGCTGCCAACTCCCGAAGGGAGGCCAAGGCCTCCAACCACTCGTCATCCTCAAGGCCACTCCTAACTCTTCATCCCAGTGTTCACCCAGTTCTGTAAGTGTATCAGGGGAGTTATTGATCAATTTTCTTTATGTAAGGGACATTGCTTTACGGAGCATGTGATCATCAAGTAGTCTATCCTCGAGTGGCGACTACTCAGGCAGGTCCATCCCCGGGGTATTACAACCTGGAGTGCATGATGGATCTAAAGATAAAGGAAGGACTCTGTGTGCTAAGTCATATTCCCTTTGTAGGTCTGAAGAGGGGAATCACCCCCGGGCCCAAAGGTCACTTACCCTGGACAGACCTATGAGTTCTCATTTGTCAAAGCCTGGCCTAGACCTCAGTGTGTCAAATTTTTTAGCATCCCATAGTGGTATTGCCTGAGTAATTTTGTTCCCCCATCCTAGTTTGTTGTGTGCCCTATCTGAACTGTGAGCAATGTGGGTCCTCAGGGGCCCAGGTGCTTGGGATTGATCTATAGGACACGTAGGTAGCCCCTTGGTTGTAGAGTAAGGTGATCCATTCAGAATGCTGGATCATCTTTAGTGTGACGCATCCATTAATTTATGACTAAGAGCTGCACCACCCAGTAGTATTTCTGGAGGTCTGGCAGCACAATTTTCCCATCATGCCAACTCCGAGTCAGTTTGTTTAAGGCTATACAAGCTTGTACTCCATCCCAAAGCAGGGTTCTTACTTCACCCTCTATGGTCCTAAAGCAGGTGTTCAGCACCAGGAAAGGCGTATTTTGCAGGGTGTAAAGGAAGGGGGGGAGGGACATCATTTTAAATAGCGCTGCTCTTCCAAATAAAGGGAGGGGCAGTGCTTTCCAGTATTGGACATCGCTCTTCAGGCTACATAGAGGGCTTGTAAATTCTTGGTACTAAAGATAACTGGGACTTTGTTGACGAATATGCCAAGGTACAAGAACCTTTTGCATGCTATTTGTGCCTCGCAATCCACAGGTAGGAAGGGTGTCTGACCATGTAGTAAGTATATAGTAGATTTAGCCCAGTTTATTGTGTAACCAGAATAGCTACTGACATTTGTGAAGATAGGTAATATTCAACGTATAGAGGACTGCGGGTCTGCAAGATATAGAAGAATATTGTTGGTGTATAAGGATATTCCGTGTTCCCACTGATCCGTCCAGTTAAGGCTGAGTATTATGGGATCCAGTATGAGTGTGAAAAGGAGAGGGGAAAGCAGAAACCACTGCCGGTTAGACGCGGGAGGGAAAATTCTCTAGATGCCCTCCTGTTAAATATATATTGTGCTTGGGGCTCAGTATATGGAAGCCGGAGCCACGATAAAAACCTAGCTCCAAAGCCCATTTGCTCCAAGGCCACAAATAGGAATGGCCATTTGACGGTGTCGAAGGCCATATGCGTGTCAAGAGATACTATGACTGTATCCTCCCTTATCCTACCTGACCAGTTTAACACCCAGTGAAGTCGTAGTAGATTGAGAGCTGTATTGCAGCCCGACATAAATCCAGATTGGTCTTGGTGAACTAATTTGGTAATTATTCTGATGAGTTGGGACGCCAGGAGCTTGGCAAGTATTTTAACTTTGGCATTTAGGGAACAGATAGGTCCAGCCGAAGCACAATTTTCTGGTGGCTTTCCCTCCTTATGTAAGACTACAATGGAGGCCAAGCGTTGGTCCTTGAGTAGAAGCCCCCTTTGCCTCCTCTCTTTGCACATCTGGAGGAGATGTGGGGCTATTTAGGTAGCTGTGAGTTTATAGAGCTCTATTGGTAAGCCACTTGGGCCCTTCGCTTTACCAAATTGCAACACCTTAATTGCCTGGGCTACCTCTTCTACAGTGGGGTCACTCTCAATGAGTGGGGAGTCCTCTTGAGAGAGAGTTGGCAGTGGTATATCGGTAAGCAGCTCGTGAGAATCTTCCCTAGTGTACCTGCTGGGAGGGGAGTAAAGGCATGAGTAATAAGCTCGTAGTTGTCTGCAATGGTCTGTGGGTCTTTCAAAATTGTGCCATTTTCAGAGGGAATGGAAGTCACCCAACAGTGTGCTCTTTCCTACTTATCTAGCCAGGCTACCAGTTTTCCTGCCTTGTCCCCCTTTTGATAAATGCTTTGCAGTGTTGTCCAGTGTCTAGCTCTGGCTGAATCTGTCATTATGTCCCTGTACTCCTGCTGTTTGAGACCTAGGTTGTAATGAACCTCCCCATCACATCCTGTGCCTGGGTCTGTTCCAGATTTAATATCTCCTGCTTTAGCATCTCTACTGTGGCCCTTTTGTCATGTTTATGTCCCACAATTATGGAGAGTGCCTGGCCATTGACTGCCACTTTATAAGCCTCCCACAATGTCTGTGCTGACTCCACTGAGTGTTTGGTTTCTGTGAAGTAATTTAACATTGCCTTTGCCAGGCCTTCTCTAATGACAGGATTTTTGAGATACCAGGGGTTGATTGTAATGGCTCTCTATTCTGAGATCTTGCCTTTACTGTGGATTCCCCACACAGGGGAGTGATCAGAAATACCCCTAGCCAAACTTCAGAAATCAGGAAAGGCTGAGATTATGTGGGCAAGTGTAACAATGGAATCTAATGTCATCTATAAGGGAAAGGCTGCCGTGAGCTCCAGAGTGAAAGAGTGAAAGGTGTAATGCTGCTTTGTTGGGTTATTGGCCCTTTGCACATCAGCTAATCCCATGGCCAGGAGATAGTCTTTCAACTGTGATCTGGGAAGCAGTAAAGGTCTTGGCAGCTTACGGTCCAAAGTGTCGCAGAGCGCCATATTGAAACACCCCCCCACCGCATCAACAGCTCCCCCTCCAGCATCTGCTGCAGGAGTGCTCTCAGTTCAGGAAGGGTAGTGCTCTATATGGCTGGAGGAGCGTATACAGACACAACGTTGATAATTTCACCTACCCATTCCCCTGTAAGGGCCGTATACCTGCCAAGTCTATCTGACCAGGTGTGATAGATGAGGAGTGGCAACTGTTTGCAAAGGAGAATCCCTAATATCTTGTATCCCCAGTGGTCGAGTGCTCTGCATATGTTACCTATGAAGTGTGTTTCCTGCAGAAGAATTATATCTGGAGGGTGTTATTTTATATATTGGACAACTACTCCCCTTTTAATTTAATCCCCTAGGCTGTTCATGTTCCAGGACAACAAACAGATGTCTGCCATTTTTAAAGCAGTTGTGTGCATCTCAAAAGGAATGGTCTAATGAGTTCTATATTCGGTTAGTCTACCACGGGTAACAACCTAGTATTAACTGAGCCCTGTGCATCTGGTTGTTGAATTGTGACTACAGTCGTATAGATTGTCTGCTGCCATGTGTTGAACTGGGTAAACCAACATAAATGCACTAAAATGCTTCCCCCCAATCCTCCCTATCCCCCCCACTCTCATAGACATACGGGTCCCACCTCCCTGTTACCCTGCACTGTGGACCTAAAACTGCCCGCCACCCCAACTTTGCAGAGTGCCTGTCATCCTCCCAACATATTCAATCAAAGGAGACAATGGCCTTCCCTCTCGGTGGGCCACCTGCCCCCTTTTGCCAAGGAACATTATTTTACCAGTTTGACCCACTGATTGTGAACTGTTTCCAGAACTTCTGGATCATGCGAGCACTGTGATGAACAGGGCTCACCCTTCTGGAAGACGGTCCCAAATGGTTATTTTTCTTGCCCTTCCCACATGGGCACAATCGTCTGTTGTCTGGGGCTGAGGCAGATGCTGGTTACCAATTGACGCCATATTGGTCAAGGTAGTTATTGAACTGATTGCAGAATAGTGATGTGGCCATTTGCCGGCCATCCAGATAATCCACCTTCTTGATTGCTCTCCATTCTTCCATGTCCGGTTGATGGAACAGGTCTTTGGCTCCATTTCCTTTATTTGCATTGGAGTTTGTGTCTCCTACTTTTTGCCAGCCATCGAGCCATTCCCAGTCCTCTTCCAGATTAATTAGGAACAAAGTCTATCCTTCTACCTCTACTCTCAACTTCACCGGAAAGAGCATGGAATACTTAATGTCATTGGCCTTCCTGCTCTTCCAGATGGGCCTCTAAATGTTTGCATGTAGCACTGAGTTCTTTGACCTGGGTCTTTATGGCTGTCATGTCTTACTGTAGGGCAGCTGTAGAATCCTCCACTTCCTTCATCCTGTTGCCGAATTTTCTGAAGGTCTGCTCACACCAGATAGACCTCTGCGATGACGGTGTCAATGCGTGCTTCCAGGGCAGTGCGCTCTCCCATCATCGGTGCCATGATGTCTTGAAGAGTTGGGGCTTTTTCTTCTGTGGTCAGCTTGGCTATAGAAGGTGGTGATTGTGAGGGCACCTCACTGGTTTTTGACCCCCTCACTAGCGTGTATATTTCAAGCTTGGTTTGGAGGGAGGTCTGTGCTCCTTTGCCCTCCAGTATGGTGGGAGGTTGCCCAAGTGATGGGGGGAGAGGCTTAGTGACTCTAGGTCAGGTACTCCGCACCGCCGCCTTTAGTGCTCTAAGGTGATAAAAGCGGCCTGTCGTTTTCTTCCCATGGGTACTCCAACCCTAGTGTCCTCCCCTGAGTCCACAGTTAGGTCTAGCCCCCCCCTACCCTGCCAATCCTTCAGTATCCAGGCCTCCCCCTGCCACTGGCTCCAGGTTTGCAGAAAAATGAGAGAAGATGGACCTCCGTTGGGTCCCTCTTTATTGTCACTTGTGTGTTTTGTTTCAGATGGCCAGACGTTTGTCTCGGCCCTCTGGGTTGGGGTCACTGCAGAGGGCGAGTTTGTGAGCTTCGTGTTAGTTGTCAACGTGAAGTGAGCGTTTATATTTGTGGCCCTTCATATGCTATTGCTCCTGCTGCGTAGGATATTGCACCTCTTCTTTAGACCTGATCTTCATTTGTGTCTATTTAGTCGGGTTCCATGTGGCATGCTGTTATGGCCTGCTACAAGGGCTCATCTACAAAGGCAATGATAATTCTTATTGCCCGCCTCTTATTTTGGAGTGTCTTTCACTCGCCCTTACATCGGGGCACCCTCAGCAAGGGGGGCTCGGATCTCAGCCGAGGTGTAGCAGCCAACGTGGAGGCCCATGCATGGGCCAATGGAAGTGCTTGCCTCCCTCCCGCTTTTATGTTCACCGCCTACCTCCTGTAGCTGGTGCGGAAGTGGCCCGGGCTTCAATGTCTTCTGAGATGGCAGAGGTTATTACTTGCGAGGAATGGCACGCACTACTTCCAGATGCACCCTTGTGCTTTATCAGGTTTCTGTCGTGGCCGTCTTATTCAGCACGCAGCTCAGGCCTCACTCTTCGCCTGGGCCGTGGCACACAGGCCCCTCCACGGCTTCTCTCTGTGGTCTATCAGGAGCTGATCTGGCTTGGTCAATTGGTTTTCCCCCAGGCTTGGTAGCAAGGACCCATCCTTAGGTGCTGCCCGGGGGTCGATGGAAGTGTGGAGAGTGCGGGAGTAGGTGGTCTGGAGACAGAGCCACTTTGCTAAGCTGCCATCATTAGTTGGCCCGTATCTCACCATGCAACCATTCTTGAAATGAAATTGTTTTATCGATTTTCCTCTTAGCAAATGGCTACACTCGTAAAAAATGCCACCCAGTTAATGGAGGCTGAAGGAGACTGACCAAAATCCCCAATCTCTTTGTGCTGTATGTGTATGTTGGATGTTTCTAGCAAATGTATTGGCAATATGAGGCCACCGACCTACAGAGACCTAAAAATACAGCCAGAATTGTCAGAGATGTGCTGCTAGCAATACCTCTAATGCCTCATTTTGACCTTTCTGGTATGTTTATGTAGTAAAATGCCCAGGTGAACACTGTTACAGGATGGTCATGGTATTACAGAGGGTTATCTTACTGTACAATTGCAAGTTTTACAAGTTTTAGTAAATACTAATTATCATTCCTGACAATAGCGCATCCATCAGTAAAGCACAAAAAGCTATCTTATGCACATAAAGGAGAGGAAATGGTGTTGTCCCATCCAACAAGGAAAGATGGGAGACAAATGTAAGTTCAATAAATTACAAGCAATGAGTAGGAATGGTCACGCAGTAAGGCTTGCATAGACAGCCACCATACAGCAATCAATTGGAAAGCTTGAACAAAATGAACTATAAATTACATGGGAACATAAACAGAACTGGGTTCTGATTTTTGAATTGTCAAAAATAAGTTACATTTTCCTTCATATGGTGTCTACAGTGCCATGGTATTTTGCCAACGTCTAATGTGTTTAGATGAAATATGAATATGTTGCATTATGTTTGAAACAATATTTCAATTCTCAGCTGCTTATTTTCTCTAGATAACTACATATACTTTCACTGAAGAAAACACAAAGAATATTGTGTTGGATAAAAAAGATTGACAAAACTTTACCACTCTATAGCTCTCTTACTTATCACATAGCTCGTCCACCTCACTTTTGGGCAATCCAGCCCAGAATGCTATAAAGGCATTACTTCTGGGACAAGTCCTGCTCTTTTCCTCACACTTTACTGGCGCATTACATTATTATATTTCACTAATTACCTCTCTGATCACATCACATATAAAAGCCCTCATATAAGAGAACCACAAACCTTATCAGTGACACTTCTGATAAATCCATATTTGACATTATCAATGTTGATTGTGCTAGGGGTCATCAAAGGCAGAATATCGAAGGGTGACAAAATAATGACAAGAATATTGAGGGATAAAATATTGTTAGTGCACAGAGCTAGGTATGGATTTAAAATTATTTACTCAACATACATGTATGTGGAATATATATATATATTTCCTACTGGCGGTCACCGGTAGGTAGTTATATTGAGGTCTGGTTTTCCCTAGATGGAGTGTTTTTTTGGTTTGCTCAGAACTTTGGCCCCGTTTGATGAATCTTCACTAAAACACCCCAAAAATAAGTTCACCCACCTCAGCTCCTTCTTGGAAAGTTTTGGGGTAATTTGTGAAGCTGGGGCCGAGAAAAAAAGTGGGGTGTCTAAACATAAAATCCCCTTGCATTTTCCATAGACCTCTATGGACACGACTACATTAAAAACTACTAAAAAGAATTACATCAGATTCGTCTGAAAGCTTGACCTTGGTCCGCAGATTGTGCTTTTTGTGATTTGGTGTAAATCCATTCAGTAGTTTTGGGGGAATTAAGGGTAAAAAATAATTGTACATTCGAATGGTTGGGCTTGTGTGAGTCCAGTAGGATTGCAAATTTAACAAGCATTTGCAATGCAACGGGTCTCGCATTTCTCTGAGTTAGAGCTATTAGCAGTTGTAAACTCCCAACCAGACTTTTCTTGCCACATTAACTGAAAATGAAAAGTAAAATAGTTGACAGAAGCAAGTCAATTCAAAGCGCCACGGCCGCCATGAGCGTGAAAGCGAAGGTGATTGGCTTCCTGCGTAAATGTCTAAAAAGAATTGTGTCTGGGATGAAAGGCAAACCAAAACTGGAGGAGGGGCCATCACCCGCTGTAACAGGAAGAAGCGTGAAGTAGTGTGATGGCCAACAAAAACGTTCACTTTGAAAATCGCCTGGGAGGGAACTCAGCACACAAAGGAGCGGCATCCCAATAACAATGAAGTATTTGAGAGAAGCACAACAAAGAATGAATAGCAAAAGTGGGCGTGGTTAAAAGCCCAGAGAGAGATTACAACAGGCCAGAGCGCTTGTGCGCTCGACCCTACAAACTATGCAGAGAGCCAGGGGAGTGCATTAGGAAAGTCATACATATAAACGGCTTTGTTTTGCTACATCACATTTTCAGTCTTTCTCAACTCCCAACAGAAATCTAATATATATCTCCAAAAGGTCCTGTGGAGTAACGTGAAGGCTCTAAGCCGTGCTAAATCCTAGGGCCACCCAACGTTTTGTTCAGAAGACTGCCAGCACCACGGCTCAATGTCAGAATGCCAAATACCAAGGTTGTCTAGTCTTGGTTTTCCCCTCATGCCTCTTTTAACCCCCAATCTAGGCTCCATGCCCTTTTAACTCCCTCTTGGAGCTTTTTTTTCCACCCTCGCTTCTCCCCTTTCACTGTTTTTTGTCAAACACTGATGAATTAAATCCCGGTTTCAAAAAACCAAAAAAATGCTGGTGGACCCCACCTGCAACCGCCGCTGAAATTAACCACTGGGCCCAAAATAAACAGACGTTAGAGGCTTTGTTAGTAATATGAATTTAAGAAATTATTATTATTATTTTTTTTTTATTCTGTATCTAGGGCCCGGTTATTTAATGATGCACATCATTTACATCTGTAACTCAGACACGCCTCAAAAGAAATGTTCTTATTCTGTTGTGATGAGTAGAGCTTTGCTTAGCAACAATTTTAATGTATAAAGTGCTGCATAAATGTTCTATTCCCTTAGGGGTTTTGGGGCCAGATGTAGCAAAAATCTGGATTGCGACTCGCAAATTGTGAGTCAGACCGACTCGCAATTTGCGAGTCTCAAACCAGAATGTAGGATGGTGTTCCTGACACCATCTGCGACTCGCAAGGGGGTCGCAAAGGCCCACCTCATTAATATTAATGAGGTGGGTCGCAATTTGCGACCCCCTTAGAGTGGCGGCACTCACAGGGATGGTGGCTTGCTGGAGACAGCAGACCACCATGTCTGTGACTGCTTTTAAATAAAGCAGTTTTTTTTTTTGCAATGCAGCCCGTTTTCCTTAAAGGAAAACGAGATGCATTACAAAACTAAAAAATGAAACGTTTACGTTTCATTTTTTCAGAGCAGGCAGTGGTCCATAGGACCACTGCCTGCTGTGAAAAAAAAATTTTCATGCCATTCACAAAGGGGAAGGGGTCCCCTGGGGACCCCTTCCCTTTTGCAAATGGGTTACCACCAGTGTGACACTGGTGGTAACTGCGATTGCTTTGCGACCGCGTTCGCGGTCACAAAACAATACAGCATCGTGCTGCGACTCGCAATTAGGAAGGGGAACACCCCTTCCTAATTGCGACTCGCAGTCCCGTTTTGCAAGTCGGTAACCAGGTTTCAGACTCGCAAAACGGGGATGGGGCATCGCGATGTGCTTTTTGCACATTGCAAACAGCGAAATTCGCTGTTTGTGACGTGCAAAAAGGTTTGTACATCTGGCCCTTGGTGAACCAAGAGTGTCAAACCTGTTGACATTCTCCTTTAAATATTTTTGTCATCGCACACATTTCTAACAGTGCATGATTAAAAGGGCCAGAAAAGCAAAGGCTGTGTCCTCAGTGCAACTACGAAAGGTAATGATACATTTTCTGTTGGTAAGAACATGATGAATGTGATTTCTGACTTCGAAAACGTTTGACACTGCACATTGCACAATTAAAAAAAATATGCATGCTTTGTGAAGAATGCACATTTCCTAAAAGTGAACAACAGTATTTTGTATATGACAGAGGTTTTCTTTTTTTAAAGCTGCAGACTTGATCACCTGTGGTGTAATACTGGAAATTATGGAATACTGATTTCACATGAACATAACTGAATACAAATTCCAACATAACAAACAGGGTTATTTTCCCAGTGTCTTTTGCCAGTCTAATTTGACATAACTTAAAACAATCCTTTGATCCAGGTTGCTTATATGTTGCTTTAAAGCCCAAAATGTCCTTCTTTGTACTGCAGAGATAAGGTCAAAGTTCAGCAAACTGATTCCTGCAGCTACAGTTGTGCCTGCTGTGCACCAAGACCTACCTAAGAGGTGCGTCCACATGTTGCCTGTCTCTGTGTGTAACCTGAAAATGTTTTTGAAGCAGGCTCGGAAGGAGGGCAATGGTGGTTTGTGCCGTGCAGAAGGTAGTCATTATCCTTCAGCCAGTCAGGTAAAACATTGTGCGGGATGACACGCCATCGACCTTCCCAAACCTGCACAAGTGTACACGAACAGTGGATTAGTCACTCTTAAACCTATGACCTTGGACACTTTCCAAGCTGACAACCCCGACTTTTAAACATGAAGTGATGCTGACAAACTTATTTGTATGGTGAGTAAGTTAACAGGCTAAAGATTTTTCTTGCCACGTTCAATGGAAAAAAACTGCACGATCGTGCTGCTACAGTTCACTCGTAGTGAAACCTATCTACGTAACCGGCAAAAGTGCAATTAACTATGTAACAGGGTCGATGTTATGCAAAGTGCTCGACTTCTGCCAAGCAAGATCGCGCTGTGAACAAAAGATAAAAAGTAGGCCACAAACCTGATGGGAAACAGTGAGCCTCGTATGTTTTCAGTACTTGGTCGCTGCGATCGAGGAGGGCTAACCACCGAAAAAGGCATGATGTATGCGTGCCTTACACTAATGAAAGCAAGCAGATTTTAACAAGCAAGCCCACGAACCAATGAAAGACACTGACGTGACGTGGACGGGGTCCGAGCCCTTTTCTAACTCCTGAAGCGTCTCGCAAGCGAATGCGGCGTAGGCTCAACCCTAAAAATGGAGGCCTGTGATTTGTCGAAAGGCCCCTTTTTCTCATGAACCTTCATGCTCTCGCTGGAGCTAGATGTTCCCATGAGTCTCTCAAGAGCAAACGCTCTGATTGGCTGACTATTGGAATGTCAGAATTTAAATGGCAGCCATTACTGTTTACTGTAAAAAACTTGACGTCTTGTTGAAATTAAATAAAAAAAAGCTGTATAAAGGGGCAGCCGAAAGGTATGCTGTCCCCCTAAGTTTAGAGAGGAGGTGTCTAAGGGATAACTACTGTGAAGAAAATTAATATATACTGTTTTTAACTAATTTTCATGACCTTGAGTACTTTTGCAAGATCTTGAATAGTAAAAAGGGGCAGATGAGTTCTTAATATACTCCATTAGTAGAAATGCATATTGTGGTGCTTGTTTTTGAGATGGAGTGTGTAAGAGGTACTTCCTGAGATGAATAGATGCTTAATTCCTATTTTCTAAAAAAAAGTTACTCTGGTGAGTTTGTGAATAGTAGAAAGTAGAAGGTGATCTTTGAATAGGCTGTAGTATGCACACCTGCTTTGCAGGAAGGACTATTACTGAAGATAGTGTTTGTCAGAGTGTACTATTTACATCCATCAGTTTTGTAAGAGTTGTGAGTAGGGTATAGTTTCTTCCCAAACTCTACTATGCACATCCATTATCAGGTAGAGGGGTGTTTGCAGGGAGGACAGTCCCTGGACAGAGCATACTATGCACACCTGGCATCCTAGACAGAGGTCTAAGCGGAGAGGCCAGTCTCTCTCCACACACTCTACTACGCAAATACGTCATCTGAGACTGAGTTGTGACAGAAAAGGCCAGTCCATGTACACAGCCTAATATGCACACCTGTCATCGGAGAGAGAGGTCTGAAAGGAGAGGCTACTCCATGTACACACCCTACTGTGCACAGCCATCATCTAAGACAGAGGTCTGACAGAAGAGGCTAGTCCATGTATACACTCTGCTAACCACACCTGTTATCTGAGACAGAGGACTCACTGGAGAGGTCAGTCTTTCTCTATACAGCCTACTATGCACACCCATCATCTGAGAGAGAGGTTGGTCCGTGTATACTCCATAATATGAGAGAGAAGTTAGTGGATAGGCAGCCTCTCTTTATACACCCTACTTTCAAACCCATCATCGGAGCGGTCTGGAAGTGAAGGGCAGTCCATGTACTCTCCTTACTATTCACACCTGTTATCTGAGAGGAGGTGTGGAAAGAGAGGGCAGTCCATACAGACACCTTACTATGTGTTCCTTTCACATAAAAGAGACATCTGAGGGAAGAAGCGAGTCTCACCTCACACCCGACTATGCACACCCATCATCCAAGAGAGGGGTTTTACTGGAGATGCCAGTCCCGCCAAACACACTACTATGTACACCCATGCATGCCAATAGACCCGATTCAGGTGGGAGACTAATGATTTTAAAAGCCAAAAATTGCTTTAATTTGTCTGTCTCCTGCCTGAAATTGCCTCTCCTTTAATAGAAGTCAATGCGGGAAATACATTCTCCTGATTTTTCTTTTTAGAATCTCCCACTTTCTTTCTCTAAAATGTTAGCATCTATGTACACCTATTATCTGAGACAGGGGTCTAGCATGTGCTGCACGCATAATGTGGCAGCCCCTTTAAGGTGGAATGGGTAGCCTTTAAGGCTCCATGCTGCACCATGGCGACTGCTTGTCATCAGCTTCCGTACTCAGCTGTCTGGAGGCTCTGTCTTCTTCCCGTCACGAGCTTACTGAGCACTTCCTGCTTCTGTGCCTGATATCCACTGGACACCTAAAAAAAATAAGAAGAAATATTTATCTTTGGAATCCCATTGAGAAGTACTGGTGTAGTCAACCATTTTTTGTTGTTGTTTCAACTAAAGGAAAGAAAAGACATGTATTATTGTTTTCAGCAATGTTTTTCTTTCTATCAAGGACTCAAATTAAGGTTGCAATTAGTGCCTGTCTAAGACATTAATTAATGCACAGTGACTTATAATTAGAGGAACAACATGCTGTGTATTTTTATGATTTCAGGAGATGAAAGCTGATTAAGCCTAGGAGTCATTAATTGAATTTTGATTTACTGTAAAAGACTGTTGTTTGATTATCTAGATCTGTAAAGCATATATAGTTAGGTACGTGTTAGCGCAAACTGTTATCTGTCTACCAGTACCTGAGACTATTACATGTGGAACTAATTATCTTGAGTTTGTCTTCTAGAAGTATCGCATAGCAAAATTCAGTCTACAGGAACCAGCACCTAACAAAGGGGGAAGGGACATTAGGTAATTAAACATGGGTTACATTAAATTGGGAAGAATTTAAACTGAGTATTTGAAGTACTAAAGGTTGTTCTTATGTTTACAGAAAACTGAAAAGACACCAACCTCTCACTGTGGAAATCCTGTCGGCTCCTGGTCAAGATTTGTCCCTTCATCCCGGGGGGTCATGTGTGACTTCTTTTGGAGTCCGCTTGATTTAAAGGGAAGTTGGGAACTACAAGCCTGACAACTACACACACCCAACATGTAAGAGATCGGTCTCAGGGGGAGGATACTCTGTTCTACATACTACTATTTCCCTACAGTCTTGTTGTGATTCCACTAGAGTCGTGCAAGAGTAGCTCACAAGCTTCAGTGAGTGGAACTTGCTCACAAGACCTGAGGGGAAATGACTGTGCACAAGGTGTTTTACGATCCCGCAAGAGTCTCACAAGATTGTATGGGGGAAGTAAAAAAACGGGCCAAGGCTCAACCAATATTTTCCATTCCTATTGCATGGTTGAGGAAATATAGTGATTTGAGTGGGTGCAGATCCAGGGATAGCTCAGATTGTTTTTGGTTATTTGGAGGAGAAGGAAGCCTGTTGGAGTTGTGCTCAGCAGAAATGACTGAGTTTGGAACTGAGACAGACTTGTGTCTTCGCCTGTATAAAAGAAACTGTTCTAAACTCAGGTAATTATATATACTTATGAATTTTGTTGAGAAGTGTCAGTAAGTGCGTTCCTGTTGGTAAATTTATTATATACAAAGTTTACTGAGTCAAAGGTTGTTTGTAGAGGTGGCTGTTTATTAATATATGTTTTGAGAGGTAGCCTTTAGATTGCGGAGAGATAAAAAATGAAATGTTCAATCTGTATGTAGTTGTCAGTAAAAGAGGCAGTGTTTCTGAAATTATAAAAAAAAAAGCATCTGCAATCTGTTAATACAAAGCCTAGAGTTTTCATAAACATTGATGTGCACATACTTTACCCCATGAGATGTTTGAGTAGAGATATTGCCATTTTTACAGTGAAACACTGTGTTC
Source organism: Pleurodeles waltl (assembly GCF_031143425.1). Classification (NCBI taxonomy): domain Eukaryota; kingdom Metazoa; phylum Chordata; class Amphibia; order Caudata; family Salamandridae; genus Pleurodeles; species Pleurodeles waltl. The sequence goes on along the minus strand of NC_090441.1, from coordinate 105,290,746 downwards.
ACTGTTAGGAAAGGTGTGTAAAGAGGAATGTGCTTCTTTGCAAATTGTTATGGAACCATGTTTGAAGGCATGTTATAGCTTAACCCCTTAGCTGCTGGGCCTTTTCCCCCCCCAGTGCTGAGCCCTTTTTTGGCTATTTGGGGTAGTTCGCGCTTAGGGCTTCATAACTTTTTGTCCACATAAGCTAACCACGCCAAATTTGCGTCCTTTTTTTCCAACATCCTAGGGATTCTAATGGTACCCAGAGTTGGTGGTTTCCCCTGGAGGAGACCAAGAAAATAGCCAAAATACAGTGAAAATTTTGTTTTTTCCAAAAAAATGGGAAAAAAGGGCTGCCGAAGAAGGCTTGTGGTTTTTTCCCTGAAAATGCCATCAACAAAGGGTTTCTGGTGCTGAAATCACTATCTTCCCATCTTTCAGGAACGGGCAGACTTGAATCAGAAAACCAAATTTTTCAACACAAATTTGGCATTTTACTGGGACATACCCCATTTCTACTATATTTGGTGCTTTCAGCCTACTTCCAGTTAGTGACAGGAATGGGTGTGAAACCAATGCTGGATCCCGGAATGCTAAACATTTCTGAAAACTAGACAAAATTCTGAATTCAGCAAGGGGTCATTTGTGTAGATCCTACAAGGTTTTCCTACAGAAAATAACAGCTGAAATAAAAAAATATTGAAATTGAGCTGAAAACAACAGCCATTTTTCTTTATGTTTTACTCTGTAACTTTTTCCTGCGATGTCAGATTTCTGAAAGCAATATACCGTTTTGTCTGCTGGACTCTTCTGGTTGCGGGGATATAAAGGGCTTGTAGGTTCATCAAGAACCCTAGGTACCGAGAGCCAATAAATGAGCTGCACCCTGCAGTTGGTTTTCATTCTATACTGGGTATACAGCAATTCATTTGCTGAAATATGAAGAGTGAAAAAGAGGTATCAAGAAAACCTTTGCATTTCCAAAATGGGATCAAGATAAGGTTTTGAGGAGCAGTGGTTATTTGCACATCGCTGAATTCCGAGGTGCCCATACTAGCATGTGAATTGCAGGGCATTTCTCAAATAGACGTCTTTTTTACACACTCTCTTATATTTGGAAGGAAAAAATGTAGAGAAAGATAAGGGGCAATAACACTTGTTTTGCTATTCTATGTTCCCCCAAGTCTCCCGATAAAAATGATACCTCACTTGTGTGGGTAGGCCTAGTGCCCGCGACAGGAAATGCCCCAAAACACAACATGGACACATCCTATTTTTTTTATAGAAAACACAGCTGTTTTTTCCAAAGTGCCTACCTGTAGATTTTGGCCTCTAGCTCAGCCGGCACATAGGGAAACCTACCAAACCTGTGCATTTCTGAAAACTAGAGACCTAGGGGAATCCAAGGAGGGGTGACTTGCGGGGCTCGGACCAGGTTCTGTTACCCAGAATCCTTTGCAAACCTCAAAAAGTGGCAAAAAAAACAAGTTTTCCTCACATTTCGGTGACAGAAAGTTCTGGAATCTGAGAGGAGCCACAAATTTCCTTCCACCCAGCGTTCCCCCAAGTCTCCCGATAAAAATGATACCTCACTTGTGTGGGTAGGCCTAGGGCCCGCAACAGGAAACGCCCCAAAGCGCAACGTGGACAAATACACATTTTTGGAAGAAAACAGAGGTGTTTTTTGCAAAGTGCCTACCTGTAGATTTTGGCCTCTAGCTCAGCCGGCACCTAGGGAAACCTACCAAACCTGTGCATTTCTGAAAACTAGAGACCTAGGGGAATCCAAGGAGGGGTGACTTGCGGGGCTCGGACCAGGTTCTGTTACCCAGAATCCTTTGCAAACCTCAAAAAGTGGCTAAAAAAACAAGTTTTCCTCACATTTCGGTGACAGAAAGTTCTGGAATCTGAGAGGAGCCACAAATTTCCTTCCACCCAGCGTTCCCCCAAGTCTGCCGATAAAAATGATACCTCACTTGTGTGGGTAGGCCTAGCGCCCGCGACAGGAAACGCCCCAAAGGGCAACGTGGACACATACAAATTTTTGGAAGAAAACAGAGGTGTTTTTTGCAAAGTGCCTACCTGTAGATTTTGGCCTCTAGCTCAGCCGGCACCAAGGGAAACCTACCAAACCTGTGCATTTCTGAAAACTAGAGACCTAGGGGAATCCAAGGAGGGGTGACTTGCGGGGCTCGGACCAGGTTCTGTTACCCAGAATCCTTTGCAAACCTCAAAAAGTGGCTAAAAAAACAAGTTTTCCTCACATTTCGGTGACAGAAAGTTCTGGAATCTGAGAGGAGCCACACATTTCCTTTCACCCAGCGTTCCCCCAAGTCTCCCGATAAAAATGATACCTCACTTGTGTGGGTAGGCCTAGCGCCCGCGACAGGAAACGCCCCAAAGCGCAACGTGGACACATACAAATTTTTGGAAGAAAACAGAGGTGTTTTTTGCAAAGTGCCTACCTGTAGATTTTGGCCTCTAGCTCAGCCGGCACCTAGGGAAACCTACCAAACCTGTGCATTTCTGAAAACTAGAGACCTAGGGGAATCCAAGGAGGGGTGACTTGCGGGGCTCGGACCAGGTTCTGTTACCCAGAATCCTTTGCAAACCTCAAAAAGTGGCTAAAAAAACAAGTTTTCCTCACATTTCGGTGACAGAAAGTGCTGGAATCTGAGAGGAGCCACAAATTTCCTTCCACCCAGCGTTCCCCCAAGTCTCCCGATAAAAATGATACCTCACCTGTGTGGATAGGCCTAGCGCCCGTGACAGGAAACGCCCCAAAGCGCAACGTGGACAAATACAAATTTTTGGAAGAAAACAGAGGTGTTTTTTGCAAAGTGCCTACCTGTAGATTTTGGCCTCTAGCTCAGCCGGCACCTAGGGAAACCTACCAAACCTGTGCATTTCTGAAAACTAGCGACCTAGGGGAATCCAAGGAGGGGTGACTTGCGGGGCTCGGACCAGGTTCTGTTACCCAGAATCCTTTGCAAACCTCAAAAAGTGGCTAAAAAAACAAGTTTTCCTCACATTTCGGTGACAGAAAGTTCTGGAATCTGAGAGGAGCCACAAATTTCCTTCCACCCAGCGTTCCCCCAAGTCTCCCGATAAAAATGATACCTCACTTGTGTGGGTAGGCCTAGCGCCCGCGACAGGAATGGATCACACAAGGGTCAATGGTAGTCATTGCTTGAGGTCTACTGTTAACCCTGGAGTGATTAATTCCTGAAGCATGCACTAGGCGCAGGCACACAAGCGGGGTTGTGTTTTTATCAGGACAAGTGGGGAAACACTGGGTGGTAGGAATTTTGAGGATCCCTGCAGATCCCTGGACTTCTGCTCATTGAAATGCAAGGAAAATGTGTTTTTTAAGCACATAATGTAATTTCAAGGGGATTCTGGGTGAAGGAAAACTGGTGAGAGCCATGCAAGTCCTGCACCCTTGGACTCCCCTGGTACTAGTTTGTTAAAGTTAACCCACCACTCACACTGGTTGGTTTTAGCACCTCCAGAAATTATGGTCTCAAAGCATGATTACTTATCAAAGTATCTGAATATTGAAACCAAGCCTTCTGAAGGTGGGCCATAAAGCCGCGTCCAGGCACCAACTTCTTTATGGTCCATTCACACGCCATTCACGCACAACAAACAACCCTTTCATATCGCCAGCCACGGGCCCAATCCAATCAATCACTCCACTCACATTAACTTACCGCTGCCAGACAAGGGCCCATCACATTCACACGCCACAGAACGGAATAAGTTTGACTACATTTTACCACCTGTCAAGTAACTGCCTCCTTCTTCCTTAACATTAAAAAAAATGCATGCGTAACAAACCTTTACTAATGACTCCTGTGACAGCCACCTGTGGCTCAGGAAGACATGTTTTTCATGCGCCTTTAACGCACTCTCTGTGCTAAATCCAACTCCTTCCAGTTTGTGGATGCAAGTTGGGGGTGTCCGAGTATGCCGTACAAAGCGATTCCTCGAACTGAGTGTGCATATCTACCTTTGAAACTAAGGGAGACATGCTGGGGATTTCTCATGCTGTTACCTAAAGAGAAGGTCATAGGCTACCTGCCTCCTTCTTCCTTAACATTACCAAATGCATGCGTAACAAACCTTTACTAATGACTCCTGTGACAGCCACCTGAGGCTCAGGAAGACATGTTTTTCATGCGCCTTTAACGCACTCTCTGTGCTAAATCCAACTCCTTCCAGTTTGTGGATGCAAGTTGGGGGTGTCCGAGTATGCCGTACAAAGCGATTCCTCGAACTGAGTGAGCATATCTACCTTTGAAACTAAGGGAGACATGCTGGGGATTTCTCATGATGTTCCCTAAAGAGAAGGTCATAGGCTATGGAAAAGGGTAGTGTTTGGTACATAGGGGAGTGCATGAGAACGTAGCATATGTCCCAGCCAACATTATGTGCAGTGATGTGACTATAATGCACTTATACAGCAAACTGAACATCTACTAAGTTCTGATGGAGAATGAACATGAAAAGCAGGTCAAACACTGACCTATACAAGTCATTCTCCTTCAGTGCTGGGATGGCACCAATGGGTTTGAATCCATAGGTGTAGATGATGTATATCTGTACTACCTTTACTATCTGCCTTCTACCTGTGCAATAACCCTGTGAAGGCACTCCTACCATAAGCTTTCCTTACCCATCCATGTCTCTGTTCTCATCAGAGTCCTGGCTAATCCTGTATAATAGCCAAGTGAACCTATACTAGTTTGTGGAAGCAAGTTGGGGGCTTCCAAGTATGCCCTATAAAGTGATTCCTCGAACTGAGAGAGCATATCTACCGTTGAAAGTAAGGTAGACATGCAGGTGAAGAAAGGGTACTCCGTGGCAATGTGGCATATGTTCTGTCCACTAGTATATGCAGTAGGGGGAAGAAAATGCATGTTAATTGAAAAGAACACCTACCACGCCAAAAGGAAGTCCATGATGAAGTAAAATTCTGTGGCTCCTTGCCTAACGAAGCAGTGGCCCATGGACGTTCGGTATCCATGCACTGCCACTGAAAGGATTACCCAACAGCAGCTCAACCTCAGTCGATTTCCCAGAACTTTGCTTTAGTATGATACAACGTAAAGCAAGTAGGGATACAGAGGCCTGGTTGTGATGGACACTGGGGACAGTAATACCGACTCTCCTGCCGCTTTCCATGCTTTGAGCACACTTTACAGCGACGACATGGACGATCCTTTTTGGGTGTTTTAGGTATGCGATCAGCAAAGTGTCGTTCCTGCAGCCTTGCCACATCCTCCAGAACATATGAGGTGGAGGCTGCTGCTTCTTCTGTAACAGCAGTGAGGCTTTCAATTACAGACAACTGGAAGTCAAGGAAAGTCATGAGTCTTCCTGTTGTTGTCTGACGGTAAACAACATACGCATTATATGTTGCCATCTGAATCAGGTGGGTAAATAGTTTCTTGTACCAAGTGCGAGTTTTACGACACGCATTGTATGGTTGAAGAACCTGGTCGTTCTTGTCCACTCCACCCATGTACTTATTGTAATCGAGTATACAGATGGGCTTGTGGACTTCGGCCATCTGACCCCAAACCGTGATGGGAGAAGTGCTCTCATCATGAATTGTAGTGAGCACGTATACATCACGTCTATCTAGGAACTTGACTGCGAGCAGTTCGTTAGAACGCAATGCAGTACTCTGTGATTTCTGGAGCTTCTTGCAAACAAGCTCCCGCGGGAATCCTTTGCGGTTACAACGAACTGTACCGCAGGCCACAGTGCCAGCTTTGTAGAGCTCACTGAACAGCTCTACTCCTGTATAGAAATTATCCACATAAAGGTTATAACCTTTGTGAAGAAGTGGCTGGACAAGTTCCCATACAATCTTACCTGTGACCCCTAACACGGGAGGGCAACCTACAGGGTTTAGGGTAGAATCCTTCCCTGTATACACTCTCAGGCTGTACACATAGCCAGTAGAGCTCTCACACAGCATGTACAGCTTTATGCCATAGCGAGCTCTTTTGCTCTCAATGTATTGTCTGAAAAGCAGCCGTCCTTTGTACAGGATCAAGGACTCATCGACTGCTATTTTCTTTCCAGGAGTATATATCTCTGGAAACCTGGCAGACAAATGTTCCACGACAGGCCGAATTTTGAACAACCTGTCATGATCTGGATGGTCCCGGGGCAATGCAGCAGAATTGTCATTGAAATGCAGCATGCGCTGCAGTAGCAAAAAACTATCTCTGCTCATGTATGGTGCGAAGATGGGAGTTACCCAAACCGTGCGAGTCGTCCAGTAGGACTGCAAGGTGGGTTTCTGTACTAACCCCATTTTGAGCGTAAGGCCCAAAAATATCTTCAACTCTGCCAGCGAAGTGGGAGTCCACTGGCGTGCCCTAGAACGGGGCCCTAGAGTGCCTCCGCGCTCCCTCAGAAATTGGTCTGCACGCAAATTTGTTTGCTGCACAACTTTCTGAAGAAAGTCAACATCCAAAAACAGATAGATGTAGTCGACTGGCAAAAAGTTAGCTGTATCGACTTTACATCCAGCGTCACCAGTAAAAGGTGGAATTTGGGGCTGAACCAAACAGGGGGGCTGCCAAGAGAGCACTCTCTCTGTGCTTGCGGCAGCAAGCACGTGCTCTCTGGGTTCGGCTAACCCAATGTGGTCCCGCTGCCCAGAATGTGCTTGCGAAGGGACAGCACGGATGCCGTCATTGTCTCCTTCAGACTCACTGGAAGAGGTGTCGTCAGATGGGACTCCGCCGACTGAAAAATCACTCCCAGAATCTGCCCCATTGTCCTCTCCCTCAGATGCTGTCTCAGTGTCTGCTGTCTCAGTCTCTGAGCCTACATCAGAACTGTCCTCCATAACCCGAGCTAGGGCTTGATCAGCAGTCATCCAACGAGACGCCATCTCTGCAACTGGCTAAACTGTCCCTCTAAATTACTAGCCTATGTAGAAGGCAGATAGTCACAAAATTGCGTGTGGGTATGTTTGTTGTGTACAACAGGAAATGTCGTCACCTTACCTTCGCTTCTTCTCCAATTCTGCAGATTTTCTGAAAACACTGAAAAAAACAAAAAAAGAATGTATTACTTCACCTTACCACACACCCTGTGCAACAGTCATTTTTGGTGCTCTGCCTCCCATTACCTCCTCTTCTAATTCCCTCAGTACTACCCAGCAAAAGTGCCACACATATCTCCATAGTCCCCCTGGCATTACATTTGTTTTAAAGCGCAGGTAACGCTTGCCTTTACTAATCCACTCAGCTACTTTATGGCAACTGCCACTACAGAAAAGACATGCATGCATGCATATATATATATATATATATATATATATATATATATATATATATATATATATATATATATATATATTGTGTGAACAAGATTCTCACCCCACTCCACGAGGTTCAAATTGACATCTTTTATTGCAAGCAACAGCCACGTACGCGTTTCGACTCTCAAGGATTCTTGATCACAGTAAATGAGTCCCTCTTTTCTTTCATTGTTTATACTTGCGATAAAACATGTCAATTTGAACCTCGTGGAGTGCGGTGAGATTCTTGTTCACAAAATATTTTCGAGGTTGCTCTCCTCCATCACTGAGCACCGGCAGTGGAGTGCACTGCGCAACAGTCTTTTTAACCAATTTGTGTTGCATATATATATATATATATATATATATATATATATATATATATATGTTTAGAAACAAAGTGGTTGAAGGGTTGCTGGGCGGCACACTCCACTGCCGGTGCCCAGTGACAGAGAAGACCAATCTAGAAATGATCTAATGCCGAAAAATTTTACAGCACTCCACAAAGTACAAATAAAAGTGTATTTTATTGCAGTCAATAACCACCAACGTGTTTCAACTCACCAAGGAGTCTTGATCACGGTCCTCGTGGAGTGCGGTGAAATTGTTCACCATTATAAAACAACACACACAAGAATAACAAGCATTTACAATGTAATGGGTCTCGCATCTGCTCGAGTTAGAGCTATTAGCGTTATAAACTCCTAACCCAACTTTTCTTGCCACATAAATTGATAATTGAAAGTTAAACTCTTTCACATGGGAGAGCCGATTCACATCGTCACGGCCACCATGAGCATCATGTGAAGAGTTACACAAAAGGAAAAGAAGTTCGCTCGCAAACGTAACAGCAAAAGTGCAATTAGCCATGTACCAGGGGCGATGGCCAAGGCGGTAACAAAACCTCCCCAAGGAGGGACAAAGGTAAATCATTTTCCAATGTCATCAAAGGATTTTTGAAGGGCAAGCCCACGAACGAGTGGTAGCGATGGGCGTGAGGTGGGCGTTGTTAGAAGCCCAGATACACACTAACAATTCAGAAAAGCAGCACATGGACGCTGCAATGTTTGTCCTGAAAAAAAAAATATATATATATATATATCTATATCTATATATATATATATATATATATGTGTATACATATATACACATATATATGAGAGAGAGAGAGAGAGAAAAAACACGACACTCATGTCACAAACCTTTTTTTTTTATACATGTGTGCTTGCCCTTGGCAAAGCACACATGTATAAAAAAAAAATTGGCCCCATTGATGGTCACCCTAAGGGCTGACCACCCAATTTTTTTTTTTTTTCTTGTTTACCCTGGGGGGGGGGGGGGGGCGATCGGCCCCCCCAGGCAAAACTACATGTTTTTTTTTTCCCCCCTGGGGTCGGCCCGTGTTCCAAGGGCCGACCCCGCCATTTTGTTTTTGTTTTTTTCTTTTTTTTCTTTTTTTTTTATTGTGGGGGGCCCGATCGCCCCCCAAAACTGTGTAAATAATTAAATATTGCCCCCGGGGGGGGGGGCGGCCCGTTTACGAGGGGGCCGACCCCCCCAAAGAAGATCCCTGGTGCCTAGGGGCGTTTCCTGGCCGTGGATCGCAGCCACGCTGCGATCCACGGCCAGGAAACGGTGCCAGGGAGGCATTGATGGAAAGGGGAGAGCCTCCCCTTTCCATCGATGCCTCCCTGGCATCTGGGGAGGCCGTTTTGGCAGTTTTTTCCCCACCGGAGAAAGAGAGAACGCTTACCTGCTTCTCTCCTTCTCCGGTGGGGAAAAACTGTGACGTCAGCGCGCCTCGCGGCGCGCTGACGTCATAAGGGGGCGGGAGGGGGGTGGGATGGAGACGCGGAAGCTCTTCCGCGTCTCCTACGATAAAAAAAAAAATACAAAAATCCTCCGGTGCATTGCACCGGAGGATTTTTAACTCCCTCCCTGGTGTCGGCCACTGGTCGTGACCCGCACCAGGGAGGGTGTGTGGGCGTCGGCCAGTGGCCGACGCCCGCACCAAAGGGGTTAACTGTGGATAAGAAATGCAGTGTTTGAGGCTGTTGATTTTTTTTACCAGATAGGAAGATAAGAAGAAGATAGTGCTGCAGGACGTATATGTATGTGATTGTGGCTTTACAATGTAGAGATCTTCAGAGAAGCAACTTTATCAGTATGAAGCTTTATGTTATTTTTATTGTTTTGTCTTTTTTAGGGAGAAATAGGAAAACAGAAGCTCTGAAAAACAGAAGCATCATGTCACACAAAATATGAAGGAATAAAATACAACTGTTTACTTTGGAAGAAAAATGGAACAGTGTTTGTGTGGAGAATCAGGGAAAAAAATAATTGCACAACTGTTATTCCTGCTGCCTATGTTGACATTTATACCCCTGGAGAAGCTTGTTTTGTTTAGCTGTCCTCTAATTGTCTTTGATGACAAATGATATCCTTACTTAAGCAGCAAAAATGCGCTTTGTTTAAATAAGGAACATTGCTCTCTGCTTGAGAATTGTGTAGCTGGGTAGTCACAGTGTCACCAGGTTCAAAAGACCCTGAGGAGTAATCAAGCACTGTAGCACGGGTTAACTTGGACTGAGCCAGACGTTGAGGGTGCATAGCACTCAAATGTCTCATGCTGTATTGGTTGATCTTGCTGCCTCTGCAAACTGCTTCTCATATATTTTACAAATCAGCAAATATAAATATTAATTTGTAAAGTCTGTTGCCTTTAATGTTGTTGTAGTTTAAGGCTGTTGTTATTGTTTGTTCTGTTGTTAAATTGTTTTTTTAAGTATTTGAAGTGGCTACTGATTTCTTTTCTTAATAGTTTTTAAAGATTTGCAAATTAGTACAGTTTTCTAATGTTGACTTACAGTGGCAGTTCATCCATCAAGAACTGTAACTGTACTTCTGCATGTATACGTATGTTTAAGGTACTATAAACAGATTAGTGCTTCTTCCCACTGTAGAATAAAGATTTTCTACAAAAGACAGGTTTTGGTACAGAGGCAAATGCATTCTCACAGTGTACTGTGCACTGCTGCCTGCTTGTGGAAAGGGCAGTTCTTTTTCACATCTCAGAATATATGCATGTCACTCTGGAGAGAAGTTTCAGTGAAGAGCTCTGTCTTTGTGTACACTGTACTACACATGCCTGTCCCCATAAGAAGCTGTCTGAGAGAGAGGTGCGAATGTCCTTACATTCAATTGTGCACACTCGTTACACAACACATAGTTGTCAACAGATATGATACTCCATTTTACACTCTACTAACGACATTCATTTTCATGAAAAGATGTTATGAGCTGAGGCAACAGCCTCTACCCACGTTGTATTTTGCACATGTGTCACCCCAGAGAGATGTCTCAGCTGAGAGGGCAGGTTGTTTTAATATAATTGTCTCTATAGTTCTTATGTAAGTTATACTCATGAGTATAAAGGTAATTTCAACTGCATAATTTGCTTGTACTTCTTTCATAATGGGGAGATGTGTGACCACAAAGGAAAGCCACTTTTCACACCCTGATTTGCCCATGCATTATACTTGAGGCACATCACAGGAGAGAGCCCAGTCTCTCCAGACACCATACTATGCAGAGTTATCATGCAAGAGACTTGTCTTAGGAAACAGCAGTTTCTCCCCACAGCATACTAGGCATACCTGTCACCAGAAAAAGAGGTATGATTAGAGAGATACATTTCTCTCAAATCCCACTAGAGACACCTCTTACCCTGGTAAGATGCGCTATTAGAAAGATGACTTCCTTCCTAGACAACACTAGGTGTTCTAAGGAGAGGTATGAGGACAGATGCCACTGGTTCACTACACCATACTGTATATCCAAGTTGTTGTGAAAATAGGAGTTAATGCAGATATTTCCCTACATACTACTGTATAAATCTGTCAGACTGGGGAGAGGTGTGAGTGGACAGGGAAATATATTCCCACACACTAATACATATGGTTATTTTCCTGTAAACGGGTGTAACTGGGGAGGCTAGTGCTTGTTATACTCAGTGTGGAATAGTGAGGTCTTAATGTGAGGTGAGTACCATCCCTACCCTTCTATGCATACTAGTGAGGCTGGGAAAGGTGGTAATGGAGAGGCAGTGTCTCTTTATACCATACTCTTCGCACCAGTTTGCTTCATGCAAGGTCTCAGTAGTGAGGCCAGTGTCTCCCTATAGTCTAGTAGAGGGGATAATAAGATGTAATTATTGTAATGAAGGAAAATGTAAATTCTTCCTCTAAAGTATTTTTATGATCTTTTATGATCTTGCAAGAGTCTTTCAGGAGCTTACAAATAAGGGGTAGCTAAAATCTGGTGCATATAAATTATACCTATTACAACAGGATATAATCAGTGAAAATACAAATTCCATTGTACAAGAGACTCACAAGCATAGAGCACCAAACACTGCCCCTTCACAGTTGACGCAGAGGACTTTGCGCCTGGATATCATCAGAGGCCCAGAGAGTCAACCACACTATGTATGAGAGCATCATTACACTCAATATTCTTGCAAGAGTCATCAAGAAATAAAAACAAGGGGGGCATAGTACAAAGAGGAGAAAATTTAGATTAGAAATGTTTTTTAAAAAACTACTGCAGAGGTGGGCATTTATGGTCCTGGATAAGCATGTCCCATGCACCCCTGCTTGTCTCAGAATTAAAAATAATCTCCTTGCATAAACAGCAAAAAAGGGCTTTGTTCAGATATGTTGGGTTGTTATATGTTGAACGGGGCGTACCTCTGCAGGCACACTGTCACCAGGTTGCAAAGATGTCGATGAAGTTCTGCAGCACGGGCTAACTCTGCCCGAGCAAGGCGTTCAGGTGCATAGCTCTCAAATGTCACCACATCCCACTGGTACTCATCAAATACTGCTTGTTCTGGCTGCCCTTGCTGAACTCTTTTTTGCATATGATACAACTTACATACTTTGCAGGCACTTTCTTCCTACTAGGCCTCACCTGAAAAAAATGCCTGACCAAGGACTCCCTGGGTGGCTGAGGTAGTTAACTTGCAGGAACAGGAGTAGGGGTCTCATGTGAATCAAATAATGGTGCTGATTGTAGAAAATCAGCAAAGTCAGAGAGGTAGCCAGTCAGTGATGTCATCACTGATGTAATTTGATATCTCATCAGTGATGTTATTAATTATGTCATAGAACATATAATGAGTGATGTTATATGTGAGGTCATAAGCAGTGCATGGGGGGAAGCAAGTTATAGTTATTGCGGCTAACTATAACTGCTTAAATTCAGTGGGTTTTTTAAGTTCAAAACATGAACGTTGTCACTGGGAAATTCACTTAACCATAATGTTACATTAACCTTTGATTTTTCAGTGAATATGTATATATATATAAATATTGATAAAAAACAAAGGTTACAGGGACGTTATAGTTATGTTAATATTTTACACACACAAAACCACAGAAATTGAGCAGTTGTAGTAATAGTTACTAGAGGTAACTATAACTTGAGCCCTAAGATAACTGTAACTCACACCCCAGCCATGCACAGTTTTCTCATCACTAATTTTATTGCAACTGTTGCAATAATATTACCAATGATTTCAGAGAAGATGTCTTGAGTGATGTAATTTGTGTGGTTAATTAGTGGTATATGTTGAGGGTGCGATTTATAGTTACCTTAGAGCACGAGTTATAGTTACTTGAGAGAACTATAACCATAACTGCTCAATTTCCATGGTTTTGTGTGTATAACATCTGAGCTTAACTAGGCCCTGCGGTAAGCATCCAAACCCCTGCCACGCAAGGCCACGTGTCTTCACCATTCTGCGGGGAAGGGGGCACATGCTCCCCTCACTGGGCCAGCTTTGGCCTGGGGGATTCCATCACCCCGTTCCTGGCCATATTTCAAAGGGGAAGGGGGCAGGTATCCCTCCTCCTCTGGATGATTGGACCCCATCCCTTGGAACCCAGCCATCAAAGGGTGGGTGCCCTGTAGCCTACCCAGGGCACCCACCACACTATGGATGGGGGCAAATAGAGGGAACCCCAAAGACCCTACAGCCGCAGACAGCTCCCCACCTCCAGTGGGATCTGATATTACTGCTACCTGCAGGGAGCAGCTAAAAATGCTGCTCCTGTGGGTGGGAGCAATCTTTTTATCTGTTACACTGCCTGCTTTACTGCCAGCAGGGAAACCAATGAAAAGTTTGCTCCCAGTGGGTGGAAGCATTTTCAATGGTTTTGTGTCTGTGAAATCTGATCCTAACTATAACATCCCTGCAACCTTTGTTTTTTTGTGTGAATTTCGAATTTTATTTTAAATTCTGTTTCCTAACATTAATGTCCCTGTAACCTTTATTTTTTCAGTAAATTTCTCAGTTTTTTAACATAAAGTAATATTTAATTGCCATACATTAATCCTGCTGCCATGCGCAGCGGGAGGTTGGCTTTGGGACTTGCCGCCAACCCCACGTCATGCATGTGCTGTGGCCAACCCCCCAAAGCCAGCCAACCCGTGAGGGGGACACGCAGCCCCTCTAACCAAGCCAATTTGGCCCCAGGTACCCCAAACCCTAGGCCCGACACATTTTGTGGTGAAAGGGGTCATGTATCCCCCTCCCTGGGCTGATTTTGACCATGGATCCTTGGTGGCATGCTTTTATGGGAGCCAGTATGTGCCCCCTTTGCTGGGCAATTTTTGGCCCCGAAGTCCCCATCCCCCAGGGCCCATCACCGGATTGATGGAAGAGGGGTTCTGGCTGTAGGGGGAAAATGTGTTTTGAGACCCCCCTTTTTCTCGTCCCTGCTTGATGAATCACCCCAAAACTTTCCAGACAGCAGATGAAGTGATAGGCAAACTAGTTTTGAAAATTTGGACTCCAAAGTTATCAGCACTACAAAAAACGCTTTTCCTATGGAAACTAGATCCTAACTGTAACTACCTACTAGCGGCCACCTATATATACATGCACATTCTAAGGTATGCACAAGAGTTGATAGGCCTATCTGTCCTATTCCAGTTGATATACACTGTATGGATGCCAAAAAGCATCAGATGTTTTATCTGCCCTATTTAGAGTGTTTAGGGCCTGATTAGGAACTGAAGTCTATGATTCACTGGCTGCACCAGAAACTTTATCTTGTGACCCCCATTAGAGCCCACTTTGCATGGTCCATAAATCCTGAATAAAGATCATATGAGGTAGCAAAGTTAAAAATCTATAAAAAATCATTTGTTTTCTGGGGTTTATGCCTGCTTACAGTTCACAGTGAAGTGCACTAAAGAATGTCAGCACATTCTAATGTTCATGGACTCTAAACTGAATTCTCAGACAACAGCAAACGTATGAATCCATATTGAGTTTGTGCCGTAGCCTGAGGATTTTATAAAGAGTTCATGAACTATGACACCCACGACACTCATAGTCACACTTTGGCCTTCTGATATAGTTTGTGGACTTTGCATAGAGTTAGAGGACTGCACTTACTATTTGGGTGTGTACCCAGCCACAGACTAGATTTAAAGTCTTCAAACTCAACACATATTTGGACATTGTTTAAAACAGAAAAAAATAATTTTGTTCTGACTTAATTTTGTCTGTTGACTTTTTACCAAATGTAAGAGTATTCTCAGGTTTTTATTGGCTAAAACGTCCTATACCCATCTACCAAATTAAAATATGCCTGATCCATAATCGGAGGTATTTCTACCATTTTGGTAGATGGAAATTACATTAGCAGGTGATACTGACTGTCAAAGCTCAATTATACAACAGAGCCATGGCTGAGAGACCGGAAGAGGAGATTCCATTATCATAATTTGATTCATCTGATTCTCTGGAGAAAAAAGTAGGTTACACTGGGGAGATTGTTGAACTAGGCGAGCATACCAAGGATTCCATCTTTTGGAAATTGTTCACTCTTCCCCCAGAAGACAAAAACACGGAACACGAGGATTTTAACATACAAACCTTGTGATCAGAAATTATTTAGGGGTAGAAAAGTCTGTACTTCTTTGGAAATTTAACAATAAACACTCATCTCAAGTTGCAGCATGAAAGGCAATTGAAGATCCAGCAGGAACAGGACAAATACCCAAACGTCTGAAAGGCAGGAAGCAGAAACAGTACAAAATGTTCTTGTACAGGTACTGCAGCAAGACAAGCAAGGAGTGCAAACAAATATGTGCTGTAGAGAGCAGAAGACAGGATTGGGAGAGAGAAGATGAGAAACATCTACAAAACATTTCACCAATAAAAAAGTGTACGGTTTGTACGTTTGCCACCACAGTTTCACCCGAGTTCAATAAAAATATAGCCCCCACTACTCAAAATCCAATAAAAAAAAAAACTCAAACCCAAGAACAAATAAAAATGTTTCTTTTGAGAACAGGCAAAGCACATTTAAACTGCTTGACTCTGTTAAATCTTGGACCTTGTGGCCAACCACTACTGGACACAGCCGAAGACCAGACGCAAGGCGGGTTCACCACCAATAGTAGGTTCAGCATATGGCTTGGCCATAGTGCTAGTCTCTAGTAATGGTCAGGCTCTGCAAGGCCACCCATGGTGGGATGGTCGCTGGCCAACCTACCTCTGTTCATAGTTGAAGACCATGCCCAATGGAAGTTGTCCACTCCCGGAATGGTAGAAGGCCTGGCGGAAAGCAATGCATTCATTGTGCGGGTTATAACTTGCATGGCTTTTGTATGAGCTTGGTTTCCAGTGCTGACAATACCAGGTAAATTGCACTACTTTTTTATTTTAATTCTCACCCATGATTGTACTTTAACTGTGGTTTGATTGCTAATAACTGAGGCACGTCTAAAGAAGTGATGGAAGTTACAATCCCCATGATGCTTTAATTGTTTCAATAGCTATGAAGCAGACATTGGAAAATGAGTGTTTCAATGTTGTTTACAAAACTAAAAACTAAAAGACTGCTTTCGTGGGTGATATATATTTTGTTTACCTGAAAAACGCACAAATTTCTTGTTGCTGAAATTCGCATTACCTGAATTTTACAAAATTTCACAAGAATTCGTGCCCTTGAGCAGAACGTGTCTCGCATCCACATAACATATATCGAAATATATTTTCTCCTTGAACAATTTCCTTTGAAAACCCACATGACTTTTGAACACGAGGTATAGCATCAGAGGCTAACCTCTGTTTCCTCCCACCTGCGGGGAACTCAATACTTTAAATGTAGACACAGACATATAATTTTCTAGTATTCTTCTTATTTTTCATGTTCATAACACCTCAGCTCTTGGACTAAGATGCACATTTTTAATTAGGCTAGCCATTCTATTTCGAGAAGTGTCATTCACTGTGCAACAAAAATAAGCCAATTAACCTCACCAAAGAACGGATATCCAGCACACACGTTATCCAAATTTTCAGCTTATCCATCTGCTGACATTTTTATGACAAATACCAAATTAGCCAGCTACTAATTCATGCTGACCTTCAGTAAAGAACACAAATAATATTTCCCCTGACTTTGAAACAAACAGTAAACAACTCTTTAATTATACTGATTTTCTGTGATCAATTTTGACAGTAATTACTATGCTCTGTGAAAGATATGTTTTTCAATTAAATTAATACAACTGTGAAAACTATTCCCTACTCTCCTAGAATTAGAATATAATGCACAACTTCTCTCAAGCAACTGTTATTTGCGCTCCTGCTGCCACAACTTATAGGTCATTGACTGCAACAGATAAAGTGATGGAGGGTCGCTTGAACTAATCTCAGTCCCCAGCGATTGGCATTTGCTCTGGGCCACCTTTTGGCATTGAGTGCTTGCGTGCATAGAAAATCTGAATTTTTTACTAAAGACGAGGGAGCTTATCTTCTTTACGAGAGAACTGTAGATAAGACATGGAAAGATTTTTAAGGTTCAAGCTCCCAAAAAGAGAGCTGTATGCAATTGTTCATGTCCCCTGTTTCTTCAACTGTAACTGTTGTTTAGTTGTGCAATTAGATATTGCATCTCTCACACTTCCTCTAAGGACTACCTTGTGCCTCACGTTCACCTACCAAATGGGAGCGCCATAACAGCTCACATCCACAGTATAACACATTTCTGTCAAAGCCAGGCTGTTCATTTTACTACAGTAGTATTTTGCAGGTGGGTGTCTAATAAGGCTCAGGAGGCTGTGGGATGTTATGTTGTGATTTAATGGTTACAAGTGTTTTTATTCAGTTGACATGTAACTAGTTATTATCCTATTCAATTTGCTTTATTACACCAGCCAAATATGCATAGGTCTTGCTAGGGTTGTGATAGATGCATATGTAATATCTGCATGTGTAAATGAATTGCAGCAAAGTACCCCTCTTGGGTGCACTCTTTGGTGGCAGATGAATACTACTGAACCATATGGACAAATAGCAAATTGGTATCTTTCTAATTCTGCATGTGCTAAGGTGTCTGTTAGTGGGCGACAAATACTTGATATACTAATTGGTAGGCTAAGATTGGTGGCAAATTCAGAACTACCTCTCACAGAAATACTGGTAACAGATATCAACCAAATCAAAAAGGAAATTATTTAAAAAAGCATATTTTCAGCGTGCTCACCTCCCATCTCACCATTTACTAATGAAGATACCTTAAGGACCATGGCCTTTCACATTTATTTCATGACATCTTTCAAAATATGACTGCCCTCCGATGTTTGGGACTCATCCTACATCTGTAAGCTCAAGTCAAAAAACGTACATCCAATGAGATTAAGGCCCTCATTACAACCCTGGTGGTCTGTGTTAAAGCGGCGGTAAAACCACAAACAGGCTGACGGTAAAAAAAATGGGATCACGACCACGGCAGAAACTGCCATCATAGACAGCCACTTTAACACTCCGACTGCCAGGGCGATAGCAACAAACACCGCGGCAGTCACCGCCAACAGACAGGTGGAAGACAATGTACTGCCCACTGTATTATGACAGGCCAATCCACCAGTTTTTCCGAGGCGGTACCAACAACATCAAAAGCATGGCAGAAACAGTACACTGAAGGGGAACCACTCACCTTTCAACACGCAACGAAGAAGCAGGACGCCATGGAGCCTGAACTGCAGGTCCTCCCCATGCTGGTGTATCTACTAATACACCAGGAATTTGAAAGAAGGGAGTGGCGACGACGACTGTGAATACTGCACCTAGCACACAAGGGAGGGGGGAGGAAAAAGAGAGTGACACGCACACGCAACATGCAACACCCCCACCCCCCACCCTCACCCACAACACCATACTCACTAACACATCCAACAACCTTACAGATACACCCCGTTACCCCCTGGAAGAACACAAGGACAAAAGGAATTGAGTCAAATCTTTCAAATATTAGAAATAGGCAGATAAAGTAAACGATTTGAAAAACCAGTATAAACAAATATTTATAAGATATATAGAAGGCTGTACACTGTTCTTTGCAAATGTCCATGGCCCAGTGGGCAAAATAATCATGGGGGCGAAGCCCACACTTGACTCCTGCCTCAAAATGGAGAGAACACTGCAGGGGCATCAGGTCAAAAACACACAGGCACCTCAGGGGGAATGGGAGGGGGCACCTCAGCTGGAAGATGGTACTACGCCACTGCTCCTGGAGGGGGCAACATGCCCGCAGCGATGTCCTCTGGAGTGCAAAGTCACAGTCTCTCAAGAGGGTGCTTTGCCCACTGCTTGGTCCTGGGGAGTGCAAAGCCACAGTCTCTCAAGTCTCTCAACTGGGTGCTCTGCCCACTGCTTGGTGCTGGGGAGTGCGAGGCAACAGTCTCTCTAGTGGGTAGTTTGCTCACTGCTTGCTCCTGGGGAGTGCAAAGCCACAGTCTCTCTAGTGGATGCAGTCTGCTTCATCCTGCCAAGGACAGTGATAGTGGATGCCTTTCTCCACTGGTTCTGGAGGGGGCCTTGTGCCCAGTCTGCTTCATCCTGCCAAGGACAGTGATAGTGGATGCATTTCTCCACTGGTTCTGGAGGGGGCCTTGTGCCCAGTCTGCTTCATCATGCCAAGGACAGAGATAGTGGATGCATTTCTCCACTGGTTCTGGAGGGGGCCTTTTGCCCAGTCTGCTTCATCCTGCAAAGGATAGGGTGGGTGGATGCATTTCTCCACTGGTTCTGGGGGAGGCATTGTGCCCAGTGATGCTGCACCTGGGGTGTGGCAGTTTCCATTCCCTCACCTGGGTGTCTGACGCATGAGATGTACAGGGAACAGGTAGCATGATACTCCATGGCGGCAGAGCCACACTCCATCCTGCGGCCACTTAGGCTGCAAACTGCTGGTAGTGCCAGTCCTGGTGGTGGTGCCTCAAGTGGTGGGTGCAGGGTCCAGGACATCTCCTGCACCCTCTGACGTCTGCCCACTCGGGATGCTGCTGATGTCCAATGTAGTGGCACCGGCTGGGCATATGGCGGTGCAAATGGCGGTGCAGGTGGCGGTGACTGCGGCGGTGCCTGGGTCGGTGTCTGCGGCGGAGATGCTGCCGGTGCTGCCCGTGGTGCAGGTGCTTGCAGTAGTGGAGGGAGACACCAGGCCGTCTCCAGCAGCCTCGGATGGCTGCCCACTGGGGATGATGCTGGTGACTGTCATTGTGGCAGCGGCGGTGCAGGGGGCAGTGCAGATGGCGGTGAAGGTGGTGGTCGTTGCGGCGGTGCTCACTGTGGTACAGGTTGCTGGCCTGTCAGGACTAATGGTGGTCAGCAGTCCCTTAGCTGGAGGCTCTGAGCCCTGAAGTGACTTGCCCTTGCCTTTGTGTCCTTTCCCCACCTTGGTAGATGCTGCTGGGACCTTGACACTGTCCTCTTTGGTTTTGGATGATGCCTTGCTGGGTGGGGGGTGCATCTTGTCCGTGCTGCATGACGGCCCCTTCTTAACCTTGGCAGGTGGCGGAATCGGGTGGTCTTTAGCATCTGAATGTGGCCCACTGCCAGCCCTGATGGGTTCCCCCTTCGATCCTCTTGTACTTGTAGGGACCACAGCGGACGCCGAGTGGGTGGCTGAGGTGCTGGCCTGGTATCTAGACATCCTGGCCTTAGGGGAAGGACAGGGGGGTAGGCATAGGGAAGAGGTCAACGTTAGCCAGGAAAAGGTTTTTAGACACACTGGGATGGGAAGATAGAGGGAATGTGGGAGTGGAGGAAGAGGTTGTGGTTGTAGGAGGTGTACGTCTGCTGAGTTTGGGTTAAGGTGCATGGGCTGGAGGCTGTTGTGAGGTGGATGGCTGTTGAGTGGGTGTGTGCCTTTGTTTGTGTACTTTGGGAGGAGGACTCACAGGCACACTGGGAGAGGACACAGGGGACTTTTGCATGGTTGTCGGGGGTGATGATTGCTCATGAGGGGTGTGTTGTGATGGGCGTGCTGGTGATGGAGGCAGTGGCTGATGTTGTAGTGCATGCAGGTGTGAGTGGAGGTGCTACTGGAAGGGAGGTGGACGAAGAGGAGGAGGGGGACACAGTGGAGGAAGTGGATGTTGGTATGTGTGCATTGGTATGGTGCTTGTGTGAGTGCCTGTGTGATGATGTGTGGTGCTTATGTTTTCCTGAGCCACTTTTGTGTGTTGATGTGTGTGCATGCTGATCTGAAAGTGTGCTTGGGATAGGGTGAGGTAGAGGGGATTGGGCCTAGGTAGTGGAAGTTGGAGGGGGGAGGCTGGACACAGGGACAATGGCTGCCATCAGTGCTGAGGCAAGAGCCTGAAAATGCTCTCTGTTGGGCCGCCACACCAGAATGAATGCCCTCCAGGTATGCATTTGTATGTTGCAAATGCCTCTCGACACCCTGTATGGCATTCAGAGTGGTTTACTGCCCAACAGTGAGGGATCTCAGGAGGTCAATAGCCTCCTCACTGAGGGCAGCAGGTCTGACTGGGGCAGGACCTAAGGTGCCTGGGGCAAAGGAGATGCCCACCCTCCAGGGTGAGCGGGCACTGGAAACACGCTGAGGGGCTGCTGGGAGAGCGGTGCTGGAGGGGGGGTGGCAGCTGTACCCGTTGTTGGGGTGGGCACAGAGGTGTCTGCCAGGGAGCTCCCATCGGAGGAGGAGTCGCTGTCACTGGTATCCCCTCCTGTCCCTGTCATGGAGCTCCCCTCGTCCTCCGTCCCACTGGTGCCCTCACCCTCAGTGGATTCACCCTCATGGGCCATGCTGCATTTCATTCTGGAGACTGCCAACCATTCCTGCACAATGTGACATACTCTTACCCTTCTTCGAATGTAATCATTGTGCACACCCAAACTCAGTTAGTCAGAAGAAAACACAGTTCCTGAATGGAAGGAGAAAATGTCTAGGTAGTAATGGTATTGAATACAGGGGTGGGGTCTATTCATGGATATTCATAAAAATCATGTATTTGAGATGAAAGTTCTCACTCTCAGTTCCTCAGTACTGTTTTTCAAAAATGAATGGTCTGTACCTGTCATTTTGAATATAATATAACTCAATTTAAGAACATTGTTGATATATGTTTGTTTTTAATCAACCGTTGTAAATGTTCCTGAGAAAGGTGTATGCATTTTATTTTATTTGTAGTAAATGTTAATAACATATTTTGCCTCGTGAAGTGGCAGAGTGCAGTACTTAACAGAAGTGATGCAAAGAAATGTAAGCATGATACACTGAAAGAGATTTACGTGCATCCCATGAGTTTGCTATCATTACTGGATTTTAAATGTAATTATTGTCATACTCTGTTTGTAGTGGCCCACCTCAGATAAGAAATACTTCAATTTTTTAAAAGGGTACAAGTTAGACTCTTTTTCTTGAGCCATACATCTTTTAAGCTACTGCACAACACCCAGTGCTTTCTTTGGTCATTTTAATCCCATTTTAACATCATCTTTCTCTTTTAACATGCTTAACTACCCTCCTCATCCAGCATCTAGAAAGTAAGTAGTTGTGCCACCTTGCCTCCTTTTTGTTCCATCCTTTTCCCAACCCGTATATCCCCAGCTCTCTTTCTCCTACTGATCCTTCCAACCCCAACCATCTACAAACTATGCCCTCTGTACCTACTAACCATCTTGTGCCACCTCCATACTAAACCCCAATCTGCTGGCTTGCCAGCCCACATGTAATTTAGTCCCTACTTATCTTCCTTCAGCAGGTTCATCCATCACCTACATTCATTTGACCTCTTTCCTTTTACCCCCTTCTCTCTCATATTCCCTCCTTTGCTACAAGTGTCCTTAACTACCTACTCTCTTCTTCCACACCCTAGCCTCACGTAACCTTATTAACAGTGTTTTCACTTCCATCTCTGCCCCTCCTCAAACATCAAATAAACTGATCTGTTTGTTTATCAGTACTGGTGCATGGAAAAAGAACTAACTGAACATATGTGACTCAACCAAAACCGAGTTTGCATCCTGAAACATGGCAGTGAGATGGTGGTTCAATATATTAACTACATCCTCAAGAGAGTTTGTAAATCACTCCTAGTCTTTAGCCTCATCTCCTTCTCCCTTCTTGCCTGTTTTGTGCATTTGCACTGCCCTACAAACGACAACAAGGCATTTATACAAGGCTTATTTAATGCCATCTTGAACATTTCCTTAGTTCATCCTGTTCATTCACTTCATAGTGGGGATCTCAATCCTTGGTTTGAAAAACGTTTTCTCTCACAATGCATTTGAATTTTCTTCCAGCTCAACACCTTGTCTACTACCAAAGCTGGCCATATGCTAGACTCCAACAGGGATCATTGCAATAATGGGAAACCTGCATATAATTTCACCATCAAGCTTCCCACAAGAACAAATGCTACAGCAACTGTGACCTCAGCTACCTGCAGACAGTTCAGCTGATTGAACCGCTCAGCATTAAAATTGAATCACTCAGTGATCTGAGTTCCCAACCAAATAACAAGTGTCAATATGCTGTACAGCTGACTCTCAGAAGCCTTCAAGAATCTCATTCTTCTTAAGATATCCATGCATCTAAACCATTGATATATGGAACAATCCCTAAGACACAAAAACTAAGGGCCTTATTTAGAAATTGTATTTTATGGAATTTAGAATTTGGCAGACGGGATATCTGTCACCATTGTGATGGAGTATCCTGACCACCAAGTTCTAAATTAGGTCCTAAATTATTCTTATTAAATCCCCAACATCAAAATGCCCTTCCAAACAATTCCAAGGGATGCTCACTGAATGAATCCTTTACTGACCAACCATACTTGATACTTGAACTACACCACACAAACAAGAATTCTGGTACCAAACCCACAGAGGATAAGATGGGTACGCTGTTCAAAGGGCATCAGACCTCTGCCTTCATCAAGCAACTTTCAGTCTCCTAATTCAATAAGATGATCTAAAATGGTGGACCTGAAGGACCATTTTCAAAACCCAATCCTCTATAGCTCTTCAAGATCATCCTATTCTCAACATGTGGCACAATCTCAGCTATAATCAAATATACTTATAACAGTAGAAGTATCTAGCTCTCACAGTGATATCTATATAATTAACTTTGGAATCAACTAGTATTAAAGAGCTTATTCATACCTATTTTGAATCACCAGCGAAGCAGTGGATATCATATAAGCTGTACCATTAAACAAAGAAGTCATTTTTGACCATTACTTTATTACTTTGCATAAAATCGCCACAAAATAGAACAAATTATAATTTATGGAAATATTCAACAATTTCAAAGAGATTGCACTTACCTTTAGCGATAAAGCTCATAATTCAGCTGAGGACACTCAATCACTCTTGGTGAATGACCCATAAAACCTACCTGGTTTATAAACCTTTGAACTGTAGTGAGTTAAAGGATACTATCCATTAGTCTGTATCTATGTCTTGAGCCCTTTAAGATCTCTATGTCAACATTTCAGGATTTTACATTATGGGAAGTCTCCTTCATCTGTAAAAGAATTTATTCATCTGGCAATAAAATGTAATATATGTGCTCATAGCCATCTAATCCCAGAATGAAATACAATCAGTTAAAAACTACAGATCATATTATGGCCCTCATTACAACCCTGGCGGTCGGTGATAAAGCGGCGGTAATACCGCCAACAGGCTGGCGGTAAAAAAAATGGAATTTTGACCATGGTGGAAACCGCCAACACAGACAGCCACTTTAACACTCCAACCGCCATGGCGGTAGCAACAAGCACCGCAGCGGCAACCGCCAACAGCCAGGCGGAAGACAATGTACCGCCCACTCTATTATGAGAGGCCAATCCGCCACCTTTTCTGGGGCGGTACCAACACCATCAAAACCACAGCGGAAACAGTACACAGAAAGGAAACGACTCACCTCTCGACACACAAGGAAGAACCATGACGCCATGGAGCCCGAACTGCAGATCTTCCCCATGGTGGTAAACCTCCTCCTACACCAGGAACACAAACGACGGGAAAGAAGACCACGGTGAGTTCCGCACCTAGCACACAAGGGAGGGGGGGAGGAAAAAGAGTGACACACACACACGCAACACACAACATGCCCACCCCCACCCCCATGACCATAAACACCAACAGATGCAACAACATTACGTATGCACCCCGCGAAACCCTCAGGAATAACGAAAGAACAAAAGGAATTGATAAAATTGAGTGTAATATTAAAAAATTAGATAAATACGTCCTTAAAGCAATAAACAGTATATACAATATATACAAATAGAGGGACAATGCCCACTCCAAAATGTCCGTGGCCCATGGGGCCATAACACATAGGCCAAAGCCACACTTGACTCTTGCCTCAATACGGAGAGAACACTGCAGGGGCATCAGGTCAAAAACACACAGGCACCTCAGGGGGATGGGGAATGGGGGATCACCTCAGCCAGAAGATGGTACAATGCCACTGCTCCTGGAGGGGGCTACGTGCCCACTGCTTGGTCCTGGAGAGTGCAAAGCCACAGTCTCTCAAGTGGGTGGTTTGCCCACTGCTTGGTCCTAGGGAATGCAAAGCCACAGTCTCTCAAGTGGGTGGTTTGCCCACTGCTTGGTCCTGGGGAGCGCAAAGCCACAGTCTCTCAAGTGGGTGGTTTGCCCACTGCTTGGTCCTGGGGAGTGCAAAGCCACAGTCTCTCAAGTGGGTGGTTTGCCCACTGCTTGGTCCTAGGGAGTGCAAAGCCACAGTCTCTCAAGTGGGTGGTTTGACCACTGCTTGGTCCTGGGGAGTGCAAAGCCACAGTCTCTCTAGTGGGGGTTTGCCCACTGCCTGGTCCTGGGGAGTGCAAAGCCACAGTCTCTCTAGTGGATGCCTTCTTCCACTGGTTCTGGAGGGGGTCTTCTGCCCAGTGTGCTTCATCCTGGAAAGGATGGGGTGAGTGGATGCCTTCTTCCACTGGTTTTGGAGGGGGTCTTGTGCCCAGTGTGCTTCATCCTGGCTAGGAGGGGGTGAGTGGATGCCTTCTTCCACTGGTTCAGGAGGGGGTCTTGTGCCCAGTGTGCTTCATCCTGGCAAGGAGGGGGTGAGTGGATGCCTTCTCCCACTGGTTCTGGAGGGGGCATTCATCCTGGATGGTGCAAGGTCACAGCCTCTCACCTGGGTGTCACACCTACAGGTTTTGCAGTGGCCAGGACGCACTGCAGCCCATGTAGTCACGACTACACATTGCTCGCCGGCGATGACAGCTGCTCAGTGGATGGCAGTGGTGGTGCTGTCAGTGGTGGGGGGAGGCTCCAGCCCTTCCCCTGCAGCCTCGGACGGCTGCCCACTGGGGCTGCTGCTACTGCCAGTGGTGCTTGTAGCGGTGCAAGTGGCGGTGCTGTCAGTGGTGGGTGGAGGCTACAGCCCTTCCCCTGTAGCCTTGGACGGCTGCCCACTAGGGCTGCTGCAGCTTCCAGTGGTGCTCGCAGTGGTGCACGTGGCGATGCTTGCCGCAGTGCAGGTGGCGGTGCTGGCCACAGTACAGGTGGCGGTGCTGTCAGTGGTGGAGGGAGGCTCCAGCCCTTCCACTGCAGCCTCTGACGGCTGAAGTGCCATGACTGGTGTTGTTTGCCCCTTCCTGCCCTTGGCAGATGGTGGTGCCTCCTTGCTTCTGCCAGCTGGTGTTCCCTCCTTGCTTCTGCCAGCTGGTGTTCCCTCCTTCCCCTTGCTGGCTGGTGGTGCCTCCTTCCCCTTGCTGGCTGGTGTCCCCTTCTTGCCCTTGCTAGGTGGCAGGCCCTTCTTGCCCTTGGCAAGTGGTGCAGGCACACTGGCTGTACTGACGGGTGCTTCCTTGGAGCCTCTCACACCTGCAGTAGCTGCAGAAAATACAGTGGCCGTGGACTGGGAGGCTGAGGTGATGGGCTGGGTTCTGCCCACCCTGGCCCGAAGTGAAGAACGGGGGGCAGGGAATAGGTCAAGGGTAGTGAGGAAAAGCTTCTTAGGGGCACTGGGGCGGGAAGAGGGTAAAGGTTTGGGTGTGGAGGAAGAAGGGGTGGTTGTAGGTGATGTCAGTCTGCTGTGTTTGGGTGTATGGGCTGGATGCTGTTGTTAGGTGGATGGCTGTTGGGTGTCTGAGTGCTTATGTTTGTGTACTTTGGGAGGAGGGGGCACAGACACAGTGGGAGAGGACACAGGAGACGTGTGCATGGATGTGGGGGTGGTGACTGCCAGTGAGGGGCATGTATTGATAGGTGTGCTGGTGATGGACGTAGTGGACGAGGATGTCGTGCATGCAGGTGTGAGTGGAGACACTACTGGGAGGGATGTGGACGAGGAGGAGGAGGGGGACACAGTGGAGGCAGTGGATGTTGGTGTGTCTGCTTCTGGATGGTGCTTGTGTGAGCGCCTGTGGGATAAAGTGTGGTGCTTGTGTTTGCCTGAGCCACTCCTGTGTGTTTATTTGGGTGCATGCTGGTCTGAAGGTGTGCTTGGGATAGGCTGGGGTTGAGGGGATTGGGACTGGGTAGAGGAAGTTGGAGGGGGGAGGCTGGAGACAGGGACAATGGCTGCCATCAGTGAGTTGGCCAGAGCCTGTAATGCTCTTTTTTGGGCCACCACACCAGTGTGAATGCCATCCAGGTATGCATTTGTTTGTTGCAAATGGCCTGCTAGACCCTGGATGGCATTCAGTATGGTTGACTGCCCAACAGAGAGGGATCTCAGGAGGTCAATAGCCTCCTCACTGAGGGCAGCAGGGCTGACTGGGGCAGGGCCTGAGGTGCCTGGGGTGAAGTAGATGCCCACCCTCTTGGGTGACCAGGCACAGGAAACACACTGAGGGGCTGCTGGGAGGGCGGTGCTGGTACGGTGTGGCAGCTGTACCTGTTGTTGGGGTGCCCACAGAGGTGTCCGCCACCGCCAGACAGCTTCTATCCGAGGAGGAGTCACTGGCGGTACTGTCCCCTCCTGTCTCCATCGTGGTGCTCCCCTTGCACTCCGTCCCACTGGTGCCCTCACCTCATGTGGGATGCAGCTCCCTCCGTCGCAGGTGACTCTGCTCCTCCGCAAGATGATGCTGATGCACACAAGGACAGGGAGACAAAAACAAAAAAGGGAAGGAAGAGTCAGAGGATTCACTTGGTCAATGCCAGCAACAACACTACCGTTGGCGTACACAACTCACAGGGAACAGCCATATGCACTAGGCCATGCACTACCAGTTACAATGCTAGTCACCAGGCCATGGGGTACAATGCCTTACACCATTAGTTGCACACCTGAAACCCACAGGACCCTGCCCAGTAGTAGATGCCCACTAACATAATTGGGGTTGGAGTGCATCTGAGCTTGCCCATCATGGAACCTACCCTGCCATGTTCACCCTGTCCTAGGGGCATCCAGAGCCACATCCCCCACCCAGGTAACACCTTAACGCGTGCAAAGTCATGGTTCTGAATCTGTACTCACCCCTTTGTGGCTGCTGTGATGCCTTCAAGCACCCATCCAACTCCGGATAGGCCACCGCCAGGATGCGGAACATCAGCAGGGTAAGGGTACGATAGGCACCCCTTCCTCGTTGGTCTCCGTTGTCTTCCTTGCCCAGCAGCGCAGGTCCTCCCACCGTTTGTGGCAATGGGTGCTCCGCCTGTCAAAGACCCCCAGGTTCCGCACCTCCTTGGTGATGGCACGCCAAATACCCTTTTTCTAATGGGTGGTGTCCTGCAGGAAAAAATACAGCAGAAAAGGTATTATACATACCGTCCGGACTGTTATACTCATGGCCCAACATATCCCTCCCATCACCTTATGCGCAGACATTGACCACCAATACATGCAGCACTCTGCCCAGGACCCCACAGCCTTCCCCTCACACGAGGCTTACATACACAGCACTCCATACATTAATGCCCCATGCATCGTGCTCACAGTGCTCTCCACTGTTGGTCTGGAGGACCATAAAGTAAACCGTACTGGGGTAGGACCCCATCCACCAGTTTCTCCAATTCCTCCGAAGTGAAGGCAGGGGCCCTTTCCCCAGACACTCGAGCCATGGTCGCTTCCAGATACAGGTCACAGCAGCACTTGCAGTGTAGGTCCTCTCCTGTTGAAGGTCAGGTAGCAAGTGAGTGAATAGATAGAAAATCGCGGTCACGTCTGCGGCGGTGCATACCGTTACATTACCATTGGCTCCTGGAACCCGTAGGCCCCAATGATAACCAATGCGGTGTTGCACGGTGGTCATCAACCGCCCCCCCGCAACAGCACACAACACCAGCGGAATTACCTCATTTCCACTTGTCCCTCCTCACAGGTCAGGCGGCCGCCATTTCAGGGGGGCCAAAGCCATGGCACCTAACTGCTTCACAGCAGGCATAGGTACATCACCGAACTTACTCTTTCACATACTGTTTCTGTAAAAAAAGAAAAGCATATTAATCTGAGTATATGTTTGAATGTGACCATCTGCTCACCATTTTTCACCCTAGAGTTCAAGCGCTGAGGATGAATAGGAGATGGAGACATACCCCTGTGTACAGACCCCTAGTGGACCTGGCGACAATGGAGGACAGGCACATTATCGTAATCTACAGACTTGATCGGGCCACAATCCAAGAACTGTGTGCCCAATTGGAGCCAGACCTGATTTCAGCTATCCGCCACCCCACAGGTATCCCCCCTCTAGTGCAGGTCCTGTCAGTGCTCCATTTCTTGGCAAGTGGTTCCTTCCAAGCGACAGTGGCCATGGCATCTGGGATGTTCACAGCCTATGTTCTCAAACGAGCTGACCAGAGTGTTGTATGCCCTGATGAAACACATCAGCTACATTGTATTCCCCGAGGTGGAGGATTTGGCCACAGTGAAGGCTGACTTCTATGCACTGGGACATATGCCCAACATCTCTGGTGCCATTGATGGTACACATATTGCCTTTGTCCCCCCACCCCCCCGGAGAAATGAACAGGTGTTCAGAAATCGAAAGAGCTTTCACTCTCTGAATGTGCAGATGGTGTGTTTGGCGGACCAGTACATCTCCCATGTCAATGCAAAGTATCCTGGCTCTGTGCATGATGCCTTTATCTTGAAGAAGAGCAGCAGCCCATATGTGATGTCTCAACTCCAGAGGCACCGGGTATGGCTAATAGATGAGCCCATGGTTCCCACCCAGAGTATGTTGGTATATGGGTGTGGGGTTGGCCCTAAGGGTGAGTGTCTGGCTAACACGTATCCCACGATACTTGCAGGTGACTCTGGTTACCCCAACCTTTCATGGCTACTAACCCCAGAGAGGAATGCCAGGACAAGGGCAGAGGAACATTACAATGAGGCACATGGGTGAACAAGGAGGATCATTGAGCGCACCTTTGGCCTCCTGAAGGCCAGATTCCAGTGCCACCATCTGACAGGTGGATCCCTGTACTACTCACCCAAGAAGGTGTGCCAGATCATCGTTGCATGTTGCATGTTACACAACCTGTCCTTGAGACGCCAGGTGCCTTTTCTGCAGGAGGATGAAGCTGGAGATGGTCGTGTGGCAGCGGTGGAGCCTGTGGACAGTGACGAAGAGGAGGCAGAGGAAGAGGATGTGGACAACAGAACTACAATAATTCAACAGTACTTCCAGTGACACACAGGTAAGACACTGTAACTTCACCTTCCATTGCAGTTTTGTGTTGGACATTGTACATGGCAGACTGATTTTTCGAATTCTATGGCCACTTACTGTACCCTTTGGCATCTCTATTTTCAGATATCTGTGCCCCACTCTGGCTCCTGGTGTGTTTACTGCTGCCCACTACAGGTCATACCTATGTGTATGTCACTGTTCATTTGAATTGAAATGTTTACAGCTTGTTAAACTAATACATTTTTCAAACAATTGACAGACTTCATACTTGTATTAGTTCCAAGGGTGTTTATTTATGTGATACTAAGTGTAGGGGGTATTGCAATGGGCTGGGTTGATGGTGGAGGAATGTCCAGGGTAAAGTTCCAATCTATTGGTGTCACAGGTGCATTGTCCAAGGGGCATAGGAAGTGGAGCAATGGCAGTTCAAGGTGGACAGGGTGACAGAGTGGGACACAAGGGTGACATTCAGGGGAGTCTTATTTCCTTGCGGGAGTCTTGGCAATGTTCTCTGGCTTCTGCCTGGATCACAGTGACCTTTTTTGCGTGGTGGTTCTCCTTCTGAAGGGCGTGGGGTGCTGGTGGCCTGTTGTTCCTATGGTGGGGCCTCCTGTCCACTAGCGTCAGCGGAGGTGGATGGCTGTTCATCAGTGTGGCTAGTGTCAGGGGCCCATTGGTGTGACACTGTCTCCCTCATGGTGTTGGCCATGTCTGCCAGCACCCCTGCAATGGTGACAAGGGTGGTGTGGATGTGTCTCATGTCCTCCCTGATCCCCAGGTACTGTCCGGCCTGCAGCTGCTGGGTCTCCTGCAGCTTGGCCAGTATCTGGCCCATGGTCTCCTGGGAATGGTGGTATGCTCCCAGGATGTTGGTGAGTGCCTCGTGGAGAGTCAGTTCCCTGGACCTATCCTGCCCCTGTCGCACAGCAGTCCTCCCAGCTTCCCTGTGGTCCTGTGCCTCTGTCCCCTGAACTGTGTGCCCACTGCCACTGACCCCGGGTCCCTGATCGTTCTGTGTTTGTGGGGTTGCCTGGGGTCCCTGTAGTGGTGGACAGACTGCTGATTGATGTGTCCTGGGGACAGAGGGATGGGCCCACTGGGTGAGTGCTGTGTTGGTGTTTCCTGATGGGGAGGCTGTGTGGTGGGATGGGACAGTGCCTGGGTAACCGACTGTCCAAAGGTCCCTGATGGGCCAGGTTGGTCATCGTGATCCAGGCGTGCAGAGCTGCTGTCATCACTGTTGGCCTCTTCGGTGGGGGGACTGGATGTTGCTGGCACCTCCTCTCCGGTGACGGTGTGTGGGGGTCCTGTGGGATGTAAATGCAGTGATATTGCTTCTGCGTGTGCCATCTTGTGCATGGGTATGTTTCCCTCTATGGTTGTTATTACCAAGGCAGCTTTGTGTTGTGTGAGTTGTGATTTGGTTGGCTAAGTGATTGTCACTAGTGTGTATGCTGTGGTGATGGGTGTCTATGCAGTGATGGGGGTCCATGCATTGGTGTAGCATGCAGGGCTTGGCACTGGGATAGGTGGGTTGTGATGGTGGGGTATATGTGAGGTGGTGGAGTGATAGGGGTCAGGGTAGGGGTAGGAATTTGACTTACCAGAGTCCAGTCCTCCTGCTACTCCTGCCAGGCCCTCAGGATGCATGCTCGCCAAGACTTGCTCCTCCCATGTTGTTAGTTGTGGGGGAGGAGGTGGGGGTCCACCGCCAGTCCTCTGTACAGGTATCTGGTGTCATGCAACCACGGAACGCACCTTCCCCCATAGGTCGTTCCACCTCCTCCTGATGTCATCCCTTGTTCTTGGGTGCTGTCCCATGGCGTTGACCCTGTCCACGACTCTCCACCATAGCTCCATCTTCCTAGCAATGGATGTCTGCTGCACCTGTGATCCGAAAAGCTGTGGCTCTACCCGGATGATTTCCTCCACCATGACCCTTAGCTCCTCCTCTGAGAACCTGGGGTGTCTTTGTGGTGCCATGGGTGTAGTGTGAGTGGTGTGTGTGAGGGTGTGTGGGGTGATGTGTTGGGGTGTCTGCTGTGAGGTGCGTGGATGGTGTATGGGTGATGGTGTTTTGTGGCTCTGATTCAGAGGGTGCTCCTGGCTTGTCACTCTCTCAGTTGTCAATTTTTTTTTTTTTTTAAGGGTCGTGGGTAGTGTGGGTGTGTGTTTTATAGTGGTGTGGGTGTGGTGTGTGTATGTGTGTCAGGTGTGTGCTGTTTGAAATGTCCAATGTAGTGTTGCTTTGTTAGTGTGTGTGTATTTTGAGCGCGGCAGTGTGTACCGCGAATGGTTTACCGCGGTTGAATGTCCGCCACAGTGATTCGTGGGTCATGATGCTATGGGCATATTTCTGTTGCCGTAACAGTGTGGGTTTTGGTACCGCCGTTTTATCACTGACCTTTGGGCTGGTGGACTTGTATGTGTGTCTATATAGTGGCGGATTTCTATGTGTGGGTCATAATACGCATATCGGTATACCACCACGGTTGCGGTATGTTGGCAGCAGTCAGCATGGAGGTAAGCGGCACTTACCGCCAATGTCATAATGAGGGCCTATGTGTACTTCTTCTCTTCCGATCCTTGAGATACATGCATGCTCTCTAATTCCTTTTATCACTGTAACTCATCCAAACTTAATTGCATGATGTTTGAATCTACTTAGTTACCTGCTTGTCCTGACCCTCTCTGCAGGGTCATCCCGAAGCCCTTTGACTTCCTCCTTCTATTTTTGCTAAAATCTTTTTTGTTGCCCTTGGGACTCTGAGAGCTTTACCACTGCTAATCAATGCTAAAGTGCTTGCGCTCTCTCTTTTTTTACTTATAAGTGCCTGGTAAAATGGTACTATTCGTCCCCAGGGCCTGTAAATTAAATGCTACTACTTGGCCTGCAACCCTGGTTGTGCCTCCTATTTAAGTAGCCCTGTAACCATGTCTCAATCTTGCCACTGCAGAGGCTGTGTGTGCAGTTTTAAACTGGCATTTCGACCTAGCACAATAAACCTTTTTATAGACCAGAACCTTCCATTCTAATCCATATAAGTCACCCCTAGGACAGCCGAGAGGGCAGAGTGCAATGCATTTGAAAACTAGGACCTGTACATTTTAGTTTTACATGTCCTGGTAGTGAAAAATTCTTACATTTGTTTTTCACTCATGCAAGGTCTATCTCTCCCATGGGACAGCATTGGAGTTGCCTTATCACATTTTATAAGTGTAATTTACAAATGGGAAAAGATAATTCATCAAAGTTTGGTGTCTCTGGAATTACAATTTAAAATCCCAACTTATGGTGAGGTCGGATTTTAAAATTCACTTGCCTTACCCTTTTGGTGCCTGCAGCCTGTCTCTGGTCATATGACTGAGTGTAGTTGGCAGTAGGGCTTTGTGTATTCCTTCTAGATATCCCTACGCAATGAGAGCTCAGGTGTGACTTAATGAGCCATTACTGGCAGAATTGGAATGAACAGCTGGACCCAGCCCATTTACACCTGAATAGGCTATGTCCTGTCTACAAACAAAGGCGCTAACAACCCTGTATTGTCATTTCAGCCAGCTTGGAGCCAGGCAGGTGAGGCAGGGAATTCCTTGCACTTCACAGACGCTGTCTAGAAGTTTCTCCCACCTCCCAGAACCAGGGCACCACTGTATAAATACTGGACCTCAGACACAACCACTTTAGTACACTTCTGGACTGCTGTGCTACTAAAAGGACTGCTACTCTCTTGACTGGGGAAAAAGAATTGTACCTGGAACCCATCTTGAGCCCAGGATCCCTGAGTGACTAAAGGGCTAGTCTTCCAGACTCCTTATCTAAGCCTCAAGGACATAACAGGCTGTCTACAATGCCTGATCATATCTTTAATGAGTTCCTGACCTTTCAGGTCTCTCAAGCTCTTTAATTCAAGTGTTTGGGCACTGGAACAGCCGCATGTTTGCCTTTTCGCAGAGCAAACACCATCCACCTGCCTGGGTTGCCAACGCAAGCCTCCAACTCAGCCGTCCATGATTCCTGACCTGCTCACACACCCCACTGACCATCACCAATGACGCTCTCTTTGCTTCCGGTGAACTCCTTCCCCGTGAACTGGCCTCTTGGCACCAAATTTGAGAAGGGACTAACCTGAAGCTGTATCTGATCCACGCTCCATTGTGGTTGGCTTGAACTTTTGACTTTGACCTCGTCCAGCGTGACCAGGTAGCCATGGTTGGAGCGTCATGGTTTCAGGCACTACATTGTATTTTGTTCTTTAAAAATTCCTAACTCTGGTTCCATTGATTGGATTTTTGTCATTTTGGTCTTGTATTTATAACACTTTACTCTATTTTCTGGCATCTTTTGTGTGGTGTTTGCACTGTTTTACTGTTTGAAGTATGGCACAAACACTTTACATATCGCCTCTAGGTTAAGCCTGACTGCCCTGTGCCAAGCTACCAGAGGCCTGGCACAGTTTAATTTTGGGTTTGCTTGTGCCTTATCCTGATAAATATTGTGGTTGCTGTTTGACCAGGGCTCACACCCCAGTAGATCAACATCCCAATTTCTTACATTACCACTAATACAGGATACCAATGTGTTAAAGCAAACATCAAAGAGGACAATACTAATTAAATATGCCCATTCTCTCATTATTTGATTACTACCAATACTGTTCTGTCAAATTTCTCTATACAAAATGCATCATTTCTGGGAACACCTGAACTAGACAGCGATTCATCTCTTAGATCCTATTGATCTATGTTTTAATTATTCTATAGGCACAATTTAATTTGTGCATTCCCTGGTCTACTTCCAGAAAAACTACTTCTGGTTACCACTCTATTCCATAAAGCAAACGTGACATTCACCATTACTGTGCTCGAAATATTGCGTGGAGTCAAACTTCTAACTATTCATCTTGGTTTGTACATCAAATATGAAATCTATGGCCTCTTCATACAACGCACAGCATTTTGTTCCCACCTGTAAAGCTTTTGTTTCAATTCATTCTGAGAACCAGGTTTCATGCATACTAGTTAAAGTGTTAATGAATTATTAAAGTTTTAAAATGTCTCTGCACAATATGTGCAAGTAATTATAGAGGAATATTTCATCCGCTATGAGATTTTCTGCATTATCTCACAGGACTTGTACTAATTCATATATAAATCTTAATGAGCCAAACCACCATCTTGCGAAATTAAAAGTGCATCCCCAATGGTAATATTGAACCTTACAATGATCATTTTTTTATTTATAACAATTAACACATCGTCGGTATACTTTGGAATTGAGTATTCGGTTGCAGCAAGCAAGGACAATGAGAGCCCCTCTTGCAGCCCCTCTTGCAGCCCCATAACCCCGTACGCCGACCCCTCCCCCCGCCACCACTGGCTTGGTAGAAAAATTCAGCAATAATCAAGGCTTCAGGCTCACAGACTACCAGTAAAAGCATACAATATTGCTTTACTACCAACCTTTCGTCACAGCTGCCCTATTTCATATCTAAATGACAGTAGCTTGCTAGTACTAGGCCAAGCATCCTGCATGACCCACATCAGCCTAAAAAGACTGTATATCACCCCCAGTAAGCAACATACTATATGTAAATTTCAGCAGCCAAAAATATGTACTTGTATTGTACAACAAATCTATCACATTTGTTTAATTGATTTTGCCGTTTTTCAAACAGATATGTGAAAATAAATATATCCCCGGAAACACGCGGATCTCATGAGTCCGAGAGGTCAGAACGTGCATCTACCAGTCTCAGCGGTTTCAAGAAGCTCCTCGTCAAGTGAGCCCCTGTGGAAGAGGCAAGCTCTGGGATGTAGCTGTCATTAGTGCATCAGATGCATTAGGCGATGGCCCATTGCAAACTCTGATGCCCTTTGGCTAGGTTTGCGCTGCAGCAATACTACATACATACACCGGTTATGTACTGACTAAGCGAGAGTAAAGGGAGCCGATTTCCCTCGCTTGCATTAAGACCTATAAATAGCACCCTTACTACATCACTGTTTGCCCACCGCTACTAAGAGGACGTAGCAATTACAGGGATACTATACTATACAAATAACATAAGGTAAAATAAAATAGCAGATTAAATAATTCAAGTTCCCATACTTACTAGAATGAAAAGATCTGTTTTGAGTATCAAGTGATTCGTTTATACCTACACAGTCCAAAAGAGGTTTGCCTCTTGCGATTCTAGGACAATTTTATTTATATATATATATCAAACCAAGGCCCTTTCAGGGTTAGAGTGACGCATAAATTATGCAAAAAACAAAGGAGAACTCTGGGAAGTTCCCAATTTTAGGTGGAGAGCCGCTCTAGTAAGGAGCACCCTGCAACACCAGCGACACTCTAGATTTGCTCACCTCAAATGTCTGCTTATCTAGCAAAGTTTTTAAGCATAGGATCAGCACAGTGCAATCCTGGCTGAGCTAGATAGTGACAAAGGGCCTCATTCTGACTTTGGCGGGCGGCGGAGGCCGCCCGCCAAAGTACCGCCGTCAGAATACCGCTGCGCGGTCAAAAGACCGCTGAGGTAATTCTGAGTTTCCCGCTGGGCTGGCGGGCGACCGCCAGAAGGCCGCCCGCCAGCCCAGCGGGAAACCCCCTTCCACGAGGATGCCGGCTCCGAATGGAGCCGGCGGAGTGGAAAGGGTGCGACGGGTGCAGTTGCACCCGTCGCGATTTTCAGTGTCTGCTATGCAGACACTGAAAATCTTGGTGGGGCCCTTTTAGGGGGGCCCTGCAGTGCCCATGCCATTGGCATGGGCACTGCAGGGGCCCCCAGGGGCCCCACGACACCTGTTACCACCAACCAGGTTCTGGCGGTCAAAACCGCCAGAACCAGGCTGGCGGTAAGGGGGTCGGAATCCCCATGGCGGCGCTGCCTGCAGCGCCGCCATGGAGGATTCCTAAGGCCAGGGGGAAACCGGCGGGAAACCGCCGGTTTCCCTTTTCTGACCGGAGCTTTACAGCCGCGGTCAGAATTGGCCTGGATGCACCGCCAGCCTGTTGGCGGTGCATCCGCGGTCCCCGGCCCTGGCGGTCCATGACCGCCAGGGTCATAATGACCCCCAAAGTCTTTTGCCATTTATACAGCAAAAATTTTAAGCTTAGGATTGACACAGTCTCATCCTCGCTGAGCTGTAAAATGACAAAAGCCATTTGCCACTCCAGGCACAGTATTACAGCTTTGGACTGGTCAAATACCGTCCAAACCAAACTGGAATGAGTAAAGCAACCTCTGGCAAGTGTTTCGCTCTCATTAGAGCTCTTCAGAGGGGTTTAGCTTTGTCCAGACACAAGGGAGCACCCAGTATAAGTCAAACCAAGCCCTTTCAGGGTTAGAGTGACGCATAAATTATGCAAAAAACAAAGGAGAACTCTGGGAAGTTCCCAATTTTAGGTGGAGAGCCGCTCTAGTAAGGAGCACCCTGC
This sequence comes from Pleurodeles waltl, assembly GCF_031143425.1. Classification (NCBI taxonomy): domain Eukaryota; kingdom Metazoa; phylum Chordata; class Amphibia; order Caudata; family Salamandridae; genus Pleurodeles; species Pleurodeles waltl. The sequence goes on along the minus strand of NC_090441.1, from coordinate 105,253,043 downwards.
AACACCAGCGACACTCTAGATTAGCTCACCTCAAATGTCTGCTTATCTAGCAAAGTTTTTAAGCATAGGACCAGCACAGTGCAATCCTCGCTGAGCTAGATAGTGACAAAGTATTTTGCCATTAATACAGCAAAATCTTTAAACATAGGATTGACACAGTGTCATCCTCGCCGAGCTGTAAAATTACAAAAGCCATTTACCACTCCAGGCACAGTATTACAGCTGTGGGCTGGTCAAATACCGTCCAAGCCAAACTGGAATGAGTAAAGCAACCCCTGACACGTGTTTCGCTCTCATTAGAGCTCTTCAGAGGGGTTTAGCTTTGTCCAGACATAAGGGAGCACCCAGTATACGTCAAACCAAGGCCCTTTCAGGGTTAGAGTGACATTTGAGGTGAGCAAATCTAGAGTGTCGCTGGTGTTGCAGGGTGCTCCTTACTAGAGCGGCTCTCCACCTAAAATTGGGAACTTCCCAGAGTTCTCCTTTGTTTTTTGCATATATATATATATATATATATATTTTTTTTTTTTTGCCTGAACAGAGAAAATGTGACATAGTTATACACGTGAAACATGCCAGAAACAGTTTTTTGTCTCGCTGTTCATCTTTTGTACACCTCGAATCTTTGCCACCTGCTTTTCTTTGGAGTTGGCAGTCAAACCTGCCAGCATTTAGAGAAGCTAGAGAGACGATTTAAAGAGCCTGTCGCTTTACCAGTGCTAGACAGCATGACACCTTTTAACTTGGCCCTGCCTTGTTCTTAAAAAAAGAATAAGAATTGCACCGAATACATCTGCACTTTTAGTACTTACAATTGCTTTCATGCTGGTATATTGCATAATCTGAAAATCAGCGTAGGTGGCCTGTTTGCTACAGAACACAGGGAGTTTCTCTGCAAAGCACCACAATATTTTGTTGTGATTTAGTAAATGGTTATAATGATTAAATTTTACTCCTTTGCATCATCTTTGCCTCCGAAGTGGTCCAGCTGTGCAATTTACTGTGCTGTAGTCGCCTACTCATATTTCCAGAGCAAGCAGGTCCTAACATTTTCCCTTTTTGTTTCAGAAGATGCCCTCAAAACTGTTAAGTGTGTTAATTTTTTAATAGACTAGAGAAACCGCTATAACTAAGCCATTTCCTTTAGAGTGACTGCCCCTCTACATACTTCCCAACGTCCCACGGTGGGTTCGATTCTTTGTTAAATGTATTGAAATATGCAGCTACCTCTGCATTTATTCTTTGTAGCTAACCACACTAGACATTTCTTTTCTCTTTTACGCAGGGTCCATTGAAAGATCTCCCAGTACATGTGAGAAATTGCATTTCACATCTGGCAAGTTAACCAGGTCTTTATTGCATCGGTAAAGTATATCAAGCTTTGATGAATAGGTTGGTGATCATGTTCTGCTGACGAGTAGATGTGTTACCACACTCTAAATGAAATGCATCTTTTTGTTTTGATACCCTACATTTGGACGTCAGGTGAGTTACAATTGGCTAAATAGTTCCTCGATTTCACTACTTACACAGGATGCTTATGCAATGATGCGGCCTATAAACCAAGGGAATCTGGACCATTATTAAATCAGCCACTGGGATGTGGTTAAGGCCTGAAGAGTGGATCCGTTTCACAGCTTTACCACTTATGTTACCAATATTGATCTTAATTAAATAATGTTTATATCAATATCATACCTAGACTGTTATTGTTTTACGATTTTGCTGCAGTAAATATCAATGCTTCATTACAATAATGCATTAGGTGATCCTGTCAATTAACCCCTTTGCTGCTAGGCCTTCTCCCCACCCCCTGTGCTAAGCCTTTTTTTGGCTATTTGGGATACTTCATGCTTAGGCCTTTATAACTTTTTGTCCACTAAAGCTATTGAAGGCTAATTTGCACCCTTTTTTTCAAACATCGTAGAAATTCTACAGCCACCCAGGTTTATAGATTCCCCTAAAAGGAACCGAGAAATTAGCCAAAATATAGCAGCATTTCAGTTTTTTTTGAGGAAAATTCGAAAAAAGTGCTGCAGAAGAAAGTGTCTATTATTTTGTTTCCAGCAAATGACATCAAAGAGAGGTTTATGTTGCTAAAATCACCATCTTGCTAGCTTTCAGGAACAGGCATACTTGATTCAGAAAACAAAAATTTCTAACACGGTTTTAGCATTTTACTGGGACATAGCCCATGTTCCCTATTTTTTGTACTTTCAACCTATTTCCAGTTTGTGGTGGAAACAGGTATGAAACCCATTGTGGATCCTGGGAAGCTATACATTTCTAACAGCTATACAGAATTCTGAATTCAGCAGTGGTCATGTGTGTAGCTCCTTTAAGGTTTTCCCAAGGAAACCAAGGGGGTCATTATGACTCTGGCGGAAGGAGGAGAACCGGCGGTAAGACCGCCAACTGGCTGGCGGTCTTACTTTGTGGAACTATGACCATGGCGGTTACTGCCATGGTCATCCGCCGGTTCTCCGTTCCGCCCGCCGGGCTGGAGACCTGGGTCTCCAGCCCGGTGGCCGTCACTATACTGAAGACGGTATTTGGACCCGGCTTACCGCCGTGGATTTCCAGCGGTTTGAACCGCCATGAAATCCATGGCGGTAAGCACTATCAGTGCCAGGGAATTCCTTCCCTGACACTGATAGGGGTCTCCCCCATCCCCCACCCCCACCGCCACCCGACTCCCTCTCCTACCCCCCACCAACCTGGCCACCCCCCAAAGGTGGCAGGGCCCCCCTCCCCACCCCGACCCCCAACATCACTTCACCCATACCCACACGACACGCACGCAGGCACCACCTACATACTTACACACACACACGCCAGCATACATGCCTACATCCACACACACAGTCATACACGCACACCCACATTCAAACATACACGCACACATCCATACAGACATACCCACAGACGTACACACACTCATTCCCACACACACAACACCCCTGCAGGCATACACGCGCTCACACACCCCCTCTACATACACACACGCACACCCCCATGCACCCACACAACACACAACATCCCCCCACCCCCCTCCCCTCACGGACGATCGACTTACCTGGTCCAACGATCCTCCGGGAGTGGGCGGGAGCCATGGTGGCAGCTCCGCCGACACCACACCGCCAACAGAACACCGCCACGGCGAATCACAGGACGTGATTCGCTGGGCGGTGTTCTGTTGGCGTGGCGGTGGAGGTGGAGCAACCTCCACTTCCCCGCCTCCCGCCAGTATGGTTGTTGGCGGCTCTCCGTCCGTAAAAGGACAGAGAGCTGCCAAAGGTCATAATAGGGCGAGCGGCAAACCACCACCACTGGCGGTCTTCCGCACGGCGGTCCCTCGGCGGTCTTTAAAAAAGACCGCTGAGGTCAAAATGACCCCCCAAGTGTTGAAATAAAAGAAATATTGGAAATTAATAGGGCAAAATGGGTATTTGTGACAATGTTTTCATTTATAACTTCTCATCACAATGGCTGATTTACAAAAGCTATGCACCATTACATCTGCTAGACAATTCTGGTTGTAGGGATATATACAGTTTGGTCATTTTCCAAGAACTCGAGGTACCAAGAGCCAATAACTAAGATGCACCTTGCAATGTTATTTCATTGTGTACTGGTTATAGAACAATTGATATAGTAAAATATAAATTGTGAAAAGTAGGTATCAAGGAAACCTATGTATTTCCAAAATTGGCACAAGATATGGAGCGTTGAAACAGGGGTTATTTGCCTATCCCTGAATTTGTGAGTACCCATACAAGCGTGTGACTTAGAGGGTAGTTCTCAAATTTATTTATTTATTACACATTGTTGTACATTTGGAAGGTGCAAATTAAGAGAAATACAATTGGTAATAGCACTTGTTCTACTATTCTATGTTTCCAGAAGTCTCCCAGTAAAAATGGTACCTCGCTTGTGTGGATAAGTCTAGAGCCCGCAACAGGAAAGGGCCCAAAGTCGGCATGGACGCATCAACATTTTCAGAGCAAAACTGGTCTGTTTTTTGCAAAGTGGGTAGCTGTGGTTTTTGGACCCTACCTCAGTTGGTGCCTAGGGAAACCTAACAAATCTGTAGGGGAATCCAGGATGGGGTGACTTGCGTGGCTCTCACTAGGTTGTTTTACCCAGAATCCCTTGCAAATCTCACATTTTGACCAAAAAAACACATTTTCTTCATTTCTGTGTGATGGAAAATTCCGAAATCTGCACAGAGCCACAAATGTCCTTCCACCCAGCATTCTCCTTAGTCTTCTGATGAAAATGGTACCTTGGTAGAACTAGTGCCTGTGACAGAAAACGGACCCAAATGCAACATGGATAAATCAAATTTTTCTACGCAAAATTTACCTGTTTTTTGCAAAGTGGGTAGCAGTGGTTTTTAGGCCCTACCTCAGTCGGCACCTAGGGAAACCTAGTAAACCTGTACATTTTCTAAACCTAGACACCTAGGGGAATCCAGGATGGGGTGGCATTCATGGCTCTCAACAGGTTGTTTCACACAGAATCCCTTGCAAACGTAAAACGTTGATAAAAAACAAATTTTCCTCACATTTCTGTAATGGAAAGTTGTGGGATCTGCACAGAGCCTCAAACTTCCTTCCACCCAGCATTTTCCTAAGTCTTCTGAAGAAAATGGTACCTCACTTGTGTGGTTAGAACTAGTGCCAGCGACAGAAAACGGCCCAAAATGCAACATGGATACATCAACTTTTTCTACTCAAAATTGACCTGTTTTTGCAAAGTGGGTAGCTGTGGTTTTTGGGCTCTATCTCAGTCTGTACCCTGGGAAACCTAGTAAACCTGTACATTTTTTTTAACTGGATATCTAGGGAAATTTAGGATGGGGTGATGGATGGCTCTCACCAGGTTGTTTTACACAGAATCCATTGCAAACTTCAAACGTTGACTAGAAAATGCATTTTCCTCACATTTCGGTGATGGAAAGTTCAGGAATCTGCAAGGAGCCTCAAACTTCCTTCCACCCAGCATTTTCCTAAGTCTTTTGATGAAAATGGTACCTCACTTGTGTGGGTAGGCCTAGTGCCTGCACCATGAAATAGCCTAAAATACATACATACATACATAGAATTTTTATACGTAAAGCTGACACGTTTTTTATGCAAAGTTGATAGCTGTAGTTTTTGGGCCCTACCTCATTCAGCACCTAGGGTAATCTAGGAATCCTGTACATTTTTTAAAACTAGACACCTATGGAAATCCAGGCAGGGGTGACTTGTATGGATCCCAAAAGGTTTTTACCCATAATGCCCTGAAAACCTCAAAACTTGCCTGAAATCACCCATTTTCCTTACATTTTTGTGACGGATACTTCTGGAATCTGCAGGAATCCACAAACGTCCTACCACACAGCATTGCCCTACTTGTGCTGATAAAAATGATGTGCCACTTGTGTGGCTGGGGCTAGTGCTGCAACAGGAACAAATCAAACCAAGGACAATGAGAGCCCTTGCATGGGGACTCCTACTGACATTGATTGGATCAGTTCCTGTCTCTTGCACTAGGCCCAACCACGCAAGTGCCACAGCAAATTATCGCCAGAATTGGGGCAATGCTGGGTAATAGGAATTTTGTGGATTCCTGCAGATTCCGGATTCCGGAAGGTTCCATCACAGGGACAGGAGGTAAAGTGTGTGTTTTAAGTGAACATTTAAGGTTTGCAGGACATTGTGGGTAAGAAAATGGTGTGGGATGGATACGAAGCACACCACCCTGGACTCACCCAATGTCTAATTTTCAGAACTGTCTGGGTCTGGTCAGTTTTTTCAGGTAGCAGCCTACCCAAGCCCAAAAAATGCATCTGTTCACCAATGCAAGTGGGATTATACTGCGAGTTAGCCAAACTCACATGGCTTAATTTGTAAAAACAACACTCAAAACATCAAATATCCTTTTGCTTGACATGGGATGAAATAGTCCACAGGGGTGCAGAAAGACTGTTCCCTCATTTTTAAGGGAGTGGGAGCATGGCCTTGCCCATGCTGGGCAGCTCCCACCCCTACAAATAAATAAAAGTAATCACTGGTGTCTAGTGGGCTTTCTGCGCCCAGGGGGGCTGATGGGATAATTGTCCCCCTGGGGCAAAAAGACTGTTTCCCTTTATTTTGGGACAGAAATGGCCCTGCCCATCCTTGGAAGCCCCCATCGATACAAATAAAAAAAAAAATTCCTGGTGTTTAGTGAGCTTTCTGACCCCTGAGGGACAGATGTAGTAATTGCCCCCATCTGGGGAGAAAGACTGTTTCCCTTTTTTGGGGGGAATGGGGGCATGGCCGTGCACATGCAGGGCAGCCCTCACTGGCACATATAAAAATAAATAGTAATCCCTGGTGTCTAGTGGGCTCTCTGTCCCCCCAGGGGGGCAGATGGGGTAATTACCACCATCTGCCCTCCTGGTGGGCAAAAAGACTGCTTTCTTTTTTAGGGGGGGTGGTGGTGGCTTAGCCATGCTCATGCTGGGCAGCCCCCACCCCTACAAATAAGAAAACAAGTAATCCCTGGTGTCTAGAGGATTTTCTGCCCCTCCAGGGGGGCACATGGGATAATGGTGAGTGATCCTTGCCCAAGGGGCGGCCCCCAACAAATATATATGGTTATATCCCTGGTGTCTAGTGGTATTCTGCCCCCAAGAGGGCAGATTGGCATAATAATAAGGCCAACCTGCCTCTGGGGAGAGGAAAATAGCCAAAATATGTTTACCTTTATGGGGAGCAGCCCTTGCCTAAGGAGCAGCTTCCTGCGCAAAAAAATATCCCTGGTATCTACTGGGGTGGACCTCTGGTTGGGGATCATCCTCCTTGGGTGATCCCCAAGCAGGGATCCTCTTGGGAAAGGTACCAGTAGAAAGGAGACATTATTCCCAGACTTTGCTAGGACCTTGGGGGGAACAGCGAAGAAGAATAGGGGAAGGGAGAACAATGGCATGGCCCCACAGACTTCACAGGACTGCTACTCTCACTCTGTAGTTGTCCACCACCACTGCTCTAGGCAAATGACAGGCATCACCCACAGTTTGAGTAATCACTCCAGTAATGGACTTGGAGGAAGGAGTAGATGGTATCAGAGGTATGCTTGGAGTTTGTTCATAGCAGTAGAGGACTGGAACAATGAAGTGCAGAGCTTAAGCAGGATATCATCAGAAGAAAGCCAAAGGTAGTAACCAAAATAATAAATGCACATTTGGGGGGAAGTCCAGGTGCGAACTGGTATGAGAGTGAAATAAAAACAAAAATAGTACAGTTGCCAGGCAAGGTGTTGTCACACGCTGGATTAAACACTGTCCCTTTACCACTTGACCTCGAAGTACCATCCCTTCCCATCTTAGATTAAGAAGCTTTTGTATTCTTCGATGGAACTACATACCTTGATTAAATGGGAAGGGTGCTAACATTGCTGGCCCTTCAGTAACATTTTATGGTTCTCCATATTCTGCATGCTCTTTTCTTATGCCTGTGAAGTGTGGTATAAAATAAAAATGGTGGGACCTGCTTACACCCATACCATGCTTAAATTGTCAAAGCCAAAGGCTCTCCCACAATTAATCCTGAAGGAACGCCCTTTCTATTTCTGATCCACGTGCATCTGTAGCAAACTGTAACATGGGCTTATAAATAGTCACGTGGACTAATTTACAAAGAAAAAGGAAAAGTATTTTGGCACACATAATGACAGGCTAAGCCGTAAGTGTGCACTTACATGTTGTGCACAGCTGCTATATGTTTAAATCTGAAAAGGATGAGGATTTTTACTTGCATCCACAAAGTCAACCATGGTTTTGGAGTTAAGAGTAGTATAGGCATCTGCAGCCACTTGCAGGTCTAAAGCATAGCAATTTGATTAAACCCTACTTTTGCTAATTTCTGCTGCAACACATTTAGAAATTGTTATTTATTTTAATGTGGGATTTTTATTATCAACACTGCTAAAGTTAATTTTCAAAAGTTTTCCACATGGCTTAATCCTGCACCTCTTGCTGAGCCTCTTGTCGCTCAGCGATCACTTTTGTTATTCACAGCACATCGTCCTTAAGGTGACCAACTGGCAAACTTAAAAGGATTATCAGCAAAATGTCCTTCTCATAAGTTCAATCCACATGCAAGCCACATCCACCTGTCACAAAACCCCTTAACTCATGTTCCTTTGAGAGGAAGCCACCTTGCGGGCTAAGAGCAGCCATTCTCTGCATGGGGTGGTGTCTGGATGCAGTAACCTTTGTGCTCAGAATCCAATGGAAGTAATGCACTTTTCTGTCTCTCATCATCACCACCAATGACAGGGGGGGTTCTAGAAGCTAAGTCGGACAGGATCACCAGATCATTAACTTCCTGGGAATGCATGCTTACGAACTTCCTCACTTAAAGTCATTTCTAGGTCAGGAGAGGTAGAGCCACATTTAGTCCATTTGAGCCCTTAGCTCAGTGTCTGGCAACAGGTTGTGTGGTTTCATTTAGTTATCCAATCCTCACTATAGTCCTCACTATAGTTCACACTCATTTTGGCACCCCTCATTTTTTGCTATTTTCTCCCTTTTGGTTCCTTCATTCCTTTTGTTGATCCTCTCCTCAGTATTGTTCTTATTGTTGCTAGTCTGTCAACCTGTTTCTCATAGAATCTTACCTGTGTGTTTCTAGCAGCGTCCTAGAGCAATTTCCTAATCGGCACCTAGATCACCATTACATTCGCTGCTGGAACCAGTAAGCCTTGCTTCAGTTGCTACCTGTTCAGTTATCTCCAACTGGTATATACTGGCCTTCTGTCGTGTGTCTTACAGCTGGTTAGATCTATCTAAGACTCATACAATCAAGGCAAAGTGGTGCAGTGTCTTGAAAGAGTGATCTCCAGTCCTGGATTTTTCTTTCACTCTCTAACCCTGTTTCTCTCCTGGTTACGTGCTTGGTAATACTTATCACTCTATGCACCAATATTGAGGCTAAAGGACAGCAGTGGCTTTCAGTGGTCCCCAACTCCAAATGACAGAGGGAAAAACTTGGAAAGGGGTATAGGATAAGAAAGAAAAAGGAGACACAGGACCTAAGCACTCTGAATCTTAATATCTGTTGGTCAAGGATGTCTGCAAAATATAGTAGATGTCTAAATGTAACTTCTTATTAAAGGTTCTATCTTGGACTGTAATTGTGAATGGTTATACCTTAGCAATATCTGTTTGTAACCAATGATATGTACTTCGATGAGGAACTCGTAATTCCTAAAAACTAAACCCACAAAGAATGAGTACCTCAGATATACATATGCTAGGGCTAACCTACATCCCTATAACTTGAATACCTACCTTAAGCGCTGTAACTTTTCTCTTTATTGTGGCACATTGGTTATAGTTTCCACTTGACTCCTGCAGAACAACAAGATAACCAGCATTGTTAATATTCTGTCACCCTCTCGTCTTGACAATTCATACATATATACATGCTACACCTTGAATACCTTGTACATGAAATTCATATGTACAAGCACATTATAGTTCATTCTAATAATTATTTTTGTTCTGTCACAAGATCATTCTTGCAACATATAACAACTCTCAGGCCTTGAAAGAGTTAATCTATATGTTGAAGAATTAATTCAAAGTTTGTTTTCAATAACATGACATTCTGAATACATCGCAGTATATCCATCTACACAGATTCTTAGAAAGCAATAGGTCCGACCAAAAAAATACAAGATCCAAGAAGTGAGATCCAGGCTGCACAAACATTGTATCACCATTGCCTAGCAAAGTTAACGTAGGCCATGAGGCAAGTTATACCCAGTTATCAAAGGTGGCCGCATCTCTCTAGAATATGCAAGAGTTTATAGGCCACTGCGAATTGTAGTTTGATGTCTTAATGCTGCTGCTTAGAATGTTGTATGTGCACGCAACCTCATTACAGATAATGCCAACACTCACAATATCTGCCAGTCTCCCAGCAAGAATCTTAGTACATTTCAGGTATCACTTACCCCTGCCCAGCCCAAACTAAGTGGTAAACAGTGTCTCGTGCCCTGCTTCGCGACTGGTTGAAGGAGATGTGTCCAGAAGCAATGGAATTTTTATTAATCACCTAGGGTAGTATGGCATTTGACTGTGAGCAATCCATGTTAGAATGAACAGTATTATAAGGCACTGTGGTAATAATGTTACAGTGAGGCACATGGGTGAGACTGAAAATGGGCCAAATGGTATTAAAATTTAGGTGGGGATTATTCTGATAATCGTAGCTTGGTTTATTTTGAGATTATCGCTAAGAGCTGAGTTTGCCTTTTAAAAATGATTGCAAAGCCTTCTGAAGCTAGAAAGCTCACCAGGACAAAATAAAAGATGACTTGCTTGCTTATAGATTTCCTCTGTCTGGTAAATGATTCTGATGTGTCTGCTTCCAGTCTTAATTTGAACGTTTGGGCTTGAAATATTTCTTCAAGTGTTAAGAAAGTTAGCCTCTTTCTGCCCACAAGGTAAACAGTCTGCAGATCCTGACCAGGTGGAGCCTGGTTTCTGTGAGAACTTCTCCCCTAAGCCTTCAGCGCTGAAGTTCCTCGAGACAGAAGGAGAAGTATTTTTTAGGAAACACCAAGCATACCAATTGTATGTTGGGGGAGATCGCTCAGTGGTAAAGAGAAGAATGATTCTGTAGATTAACTTTTAAATGGAGAATACAAAAAAACCTACAGCACTAATAGGTCAATTTAGAATTTTAAAATTTAATTATTTTGAATAAAGATTAACTTAAAAAAAATGTACCCAAATATACATTGCGAGGGCACAAGTTATAGATACTTTAGGGCACAAGTTATTGTTACTTGAGATAACTATAACTGGTAAATTTCAGTGGTTTTGTTAGCTGGAAATGGTATGAGATGTAACATTTTCACCTAATTACAACATAATTTAACCTTTGTTTTTTTTGGTGATTTTGTATGTTTTTTTTGTTCTAAAGTTAGATATTCTTACAATTTCTAACTATAACGTCACTTTAACCTTTTTTTTTGGTGAATTTCTAGGGTTTATTTTAACATAAAGTAAGATATCCATTGTAATGCATGGTGGGGGGCTGGATTCCGGGCCTGGCCTGGTATTGTCTGTTTTGCTCCCCTATCCAAGCCTTCTGCCCCTGCCCCACTCCTCCTTGCACTCCATTGTCCAAGTCCATCCCCCTGCTCTCTCATTCCAGCCCTGTGTGTACTGCCACTGCCCTTCCCGCCTGCACACCACAGTCAGCTTGCTGCCCCTACCCACCTCCTCCCTGCCCTCCGTTTTCCGAGTCCATGCACCTGCCCTCTTCCCCCTGCCCTGCGTGATCTGATGTGCTGCCATTGCCTTCCAGTTAGTTTGCCATCCCTCTGCACTCTGCTGCCCAAGCATATGCCCCTATCACTGCCCTCCTGCTTATCCTCAGTGCTTAGGTTGCTGCTTCTACCATCCTTCCTCTTGCCATCTGATGTCTGTGTGCATGGCCCTGCTCCCTCCCTTCTGCCCACTATTTTCCCTGGAACTGCCAATGCCCCTTCTATCTACTGTATGGGCCTCATTTATAAGTATCTGACAAATTGGTCCCGATCCGTCAGATTTCTTGCACTGCCCTATGATCCCCTAATGATGCCATGGATGTGCTGTAGTTACAAAACAGACGCATACAAACTTAAATGATAGATGGAATGCAGAACCAATCAAACATTCACCCCCAGTCACAGATGTGGGTTTAATCCATCAATTCTTTTGCTCACCACGCCACTCCAGTTTGGATCCAGCCATATGCAAATCAATCTTGACCCTGTTTCCCATGGGAACAGTCCAGCCCAAACTGCCAGGCCAGGTCCTCCCTGGACTGCAAACAAGCATCCTGGGACCCTTTTCAGGGTATCACCTTCCATCAGCCAGGCTAGCTTGAATCCAGTGGCATAGTAATCCTGGGACCCATGTCTGGGCATACCCAGTGCATTAGGACGACATAAGCAAACAAACACAAATGTTGGGCGGAATGCTGCAGAACCAATCAACCATTCATCCCTGTCACAGATCTGGGTTTAATGCATTGTTTCTATTGCTCACCACGCTACCCCAGTTTGGACCCAGCCATATGCAAATTAGTTTTGACCCTGTTCCCCATGGGAACAGTCCAGCCCGAACCGCCGTTCCAATGTACAACACTCTGTTCCACTATGCAACATTTTTATAGATGATACAGCACTCCACTCTATTGTACGAGACCCCATTACAATTTATAACAGTTTACTACCTGTGCGACGCTAGTACACTTCACTCTATGCTACTCCAACTCACTCTCTTGTACTTTACTGCACACTACATTATACTACTCCAGACAATACTAACTATAACTCACCACTCTTCCATGCAGTGTATTGTCACAAATAATGATAATCCACTGTAGAACACTCCACTGTATGAGAATCTCCGCCATTCGATTGCATAATACTTCCTCAACAACACTGAACCATACAATGCTCTACTCTCCTGAAATCCACTCTATGCCACTACACTCTCCAACACTTTGCTACACTCTATGTCACCTTACAACACTCTACTCGATAACACTCCACTCCACCACACTCCACTTCATGACACTCCAGTCAACAACACTCCACTGTATAACACTCAGCTCTACTGTTTGATATGCTACCAAACTGTACAACCCACCGCTCTACTCTACAATACTCCACTCAATGATATGACACCATGCCACTCCACGCCACTCCACAGTATAACACTTTAGTCCACTATACTCTACTCTACTTCACTCTGTTCCACTGTTTAACACTCGAGTCTACAACACTCTCCTTCACTGTACTGTACTTCACTCCACTTTATTTTATATCCTTACTGCCATTATTGCCTATGGGAAGGTGCTGCAATACCAGCTGGCCATGTGTGGTGCTGGGCACACTCCATTTTTGAGATGGAGTACATTTAACTACTGTTTTGGATCATTTGTGGCTGTGATGAGGCTAGTTTGCGTATAGCAGTGGGTTAACACTTTTGGTGCTGGGTTTCCTAAATCCCTCCCTAAATGCCTTCTTTCTCCTTCCAAATGTCCTTCCATTTAGTAGTAAGTACGCTTCTTTTTCCAGCTACTCCCTAGGGTCCCTTCCACTCTTACTACTAAGTAGTAACTTTGTGAGGTTTTCTCCATAGAAAATATAGGAGAGGTGGAGAATTCCACTCATAGGTCTGTGAATTGCATTTTGCAGAAGGCATGCAGTACTACTGCAGTAGGTACTACTTTATGCACAACAAAATGCAGTTTGTGAATTGGGCTCTTAAACTCTATTTTTACCTATTACACCCTTTCCCTATTGTCATTTCCCACCTGATTCCTACTATTGCCCACCTATGTTTCCATCATCCCAAGCTACCATCTCTCATCTTCTCTCCCTTCCTCACCTCCCTCCCCAATGTTGCTCTTAATTATTCCCTTTAACAAATGCTGCTCTCCCTTAGATGCTGAATTTAATGTAACTTCTAACTTATTATTCTTTGTCTTCTATGTTACTGTAAATAGATTCTGGTCACTACCGTATTGGGATAGCCAGATTCCTATCAAGTGTTCCAAGTGTAAAGAGCACTGACCCCTACCTTAGATAGAGTTGTGCTATATGACAATTTGAAATGAATAAATGCACTAACTGTCTGTAAATTGGGTTAGATAGTGGTATTCTATGATGGAAGCTTAAAATAGTACATATTATAAATATCAAACATTAGAAAGAAAAATAAAAGTTGCCTTTCGTTTTTCAGAACTTAATAAAATGTTAGTGTGACCTGTAGACATGTCCTCAGACCTTCTCTAAGACTGTCAAAATCGTATCAGTAGACTTGTATAGGGAGTCAGATAGAGAAAGCAAAATTGGACTAATGGCCTCAATATGAGTTTGTGGGAAATCCTGATGTAGGATTATGAGATGTATGGGGGAAAGCACATTCCATTTTTTTCACCATGCAGATTTTTACAAAATCTCAGAAAATGCCCAGGATGATGGAAAACCCTGTAAAAACCCAGGCATTTGCAATGCAATGGGTCTCACGTTTGCTCGAGTTAGAGATATTTGCGTTGAAAATTACTAACTGGACATTTACTGCCACACAAACTGAAAATAAAAAGTAAAACAGTTGACATAAGCAAGCCAATTCAAAGCACCGCCATGAGCATGAAGGAGACACACTCCCAGTGAAAGTTATCGCCAAACATGCAATTATCCATGTAACAGGATTGATGGCCAAGGCGGTAGCAAAACCGCCCTAAGGAGGGACAAACGTAAAGCAGTTACCAATGAAAAGAAAGGATTTTTGAAATGCAAGCCCACGAATGAGTGATAGTGATGGGCGTGCAGTGGGCATGGGTAAAAGCCCAGATATATACCAACACATCGGAAAACATCGCTTGGGCGCTGTTATACTCGACCTAGTAAGCGTAAACTTTAGTTTCTGCAGTTATTTCTCATTCTGAAGTATAAAACTCAGGTTCCTTGCAAATTGCAACCTGGAAAGTTACAGAATTCCATGTTTTTCATTTGACAATTGGCATACTTATGAGGCCCTCATTTCAGATCAGGGCTTGTTGTTGCTGTCTGCAAAAACGGAGTTATGAAGAAGAAATGTTGATTATATTTTGCAAGATACAATTTTGTTTTGAATGTGAAAATCCAAAGCATCATAAAAAATAACACTGAAAATACCTTATGCAGTATATCTTAGGCTCACCGGATAGAACATGGTATGAGGCCCTTTAGCAACCTTTCACTTCCTTACTGGACTGATTTTCAAGATGTCTGAACTTCCACAGCGAGCGCATAGAAGATCCAGTCTAGGACAATTGGGATATAGCCTTTAATGAAGCGAGCATTTTGTTACTTTGTGATGTTTATGATTTTGCAACTTAAAAACTTATTAGGTTTTTCTGTAAATAGCAGAAAGATCTTTTTATCCCTTAAAATACTTTATTAGTAGTCTATTTTTCTGTAAATGGAGGACTGGACTCCATCACAATTATGGAGCGGGTAAAGAGAAGCAAAGAGAAGCTAGACCGGCCATTGTTAATAAGGGCTGTCACACACTTCGTACAACTTCACTGGTGCAGTGATCATACAGTGGGCTAAGAAGACTCACAGTGGTCCTTCTGAGGAGCAGCATCACTGTAGTCAGTACATGAAAACCTGATGCATACTCACCAACATCAAGCTTCCTGACTATCTAGCATTTTCCCCAATTGCATGTGTAGCTTGGCTCTGAAAGTTTCACTCTAAGAAGCATTGGTGGGACAAAGGCCAGTGCAGCCCCTTTGGAACTCTTTGAGCCCAAACCCTCAGGGGCCCCCAACCATTCAATTGGACCCCTGCCAGCCCTAGAACAATGAATATCTGTGAGACATAGGAGACTCAAATCTCTCTTCACATTCTGTAGGGGGGCTCCATCATTTTGCGTTATGCCACTCCTAGGAAGAGATCCTGGAGCAGTGTATTGGGACAAACTCATATTGTTAGTGTGACTGGCTCTAAGATAGTACCTTCGTGATATTTTGAGAAGCACAGAAACAAGCAGCAAAGAAAGAAAGCAGGGAAGACTTGAACATGCCATCAGAATGTTATGGGAAAAGGCAGCTAGTTGGGAACAACATGTTGTCCTTATTTTATAGTCATTAAACAAATAGCCAGGCAACAGTCAATCAATCAATCAATCAATCAAATAATTTCTTAAGCGCACTACTCACTCAGTAGGGTCTCAAGGCGCTGGGGGGGTCTAGGAGGATGAGGGCGACGGTCTCGCCCTTGTCCACTCTGGTCCTGATGTCGTCTGTGCGGGCGATGAGGGTGGTCTCAGTACTGTGGTTCTTGCGGAATCCAGATTAGGAAGCATTGAGTATATTGTTTTCTTCAAGGAAGCGAGACAATTGTGCGTTGACTATCTTCTCAGCGACCTTTGCGGGGAAGGGGAGAAGAGAAATGGTTCGGTAGTTTGTGAGGTCTTCCGGGTCTGGTTTGGGTTTTTTGAGAAGAGCGTTGACTTCGGCATGCTTCCAAATATCTGGGAAGGTTGCGGTGTCGAAGGAACTGTTGATGATGGCACGGAGCTGGGGAGCGATGATTTGGCTGGCCTTGTTGAAAATGTGGTGGGGGCACGGGTCTGTTGGGGAGCCTGAGTGGATGGAGTTCATGGTTTTGCCGATTTCTTCATCGTTGGTGTGGGTCCAGGTGTTCAGTCGGTTGGTGCGGCAGGGTGTTGTAGTGTTGGTTGTGTCGGTGGAGGTGGTGGTGGTTGCTGATTATGAGAAGCTGTTGTGTATGTCTGCGATTTTGCGGTGGAAGTAGGTGGAGAGGGAGTTGCAGAGTTCTTGGGAGTGTGGGGGGGGTCGATGGTGCAGGATTTGGGTTTGGTGAGTTCTTTGATGATGGCAAAGAGTTCCTTGCTGTTGTGTGTGTTGTTGTCTATGCGTTCTTTTTAGAACAGGGATCTTTTAGTTGCACATCTCTCTTAGTTTCAACACTATCTGTTGCCAAGAAGCGTACATTTTGAGCTAGGAAAAACTCAGTCAAGACCAATGTATGCAAAAAGTAGCAGAGTACTCTTAACTATTGCATTACATAGCTAGTACATTATGGTCCAGGAACACATAACAGTAACACATGTGGATGTCTAGTATGTACACTAAAAATAATGATATAGAGAATCCAACAGTTGTACCAAAGAATAATTTTTTACTAAACACCCAAAAAGACCATGAACAAATTCAAACAAAAGTGCAAATGTGTTGGTGATCTTGGTTGCATTAAGAATTCAGCCAGTCCTTCTGAAATATGTTTGGTGTAGTGTCACACAATTTCACTCTAGTTTGGTTTGAATATACTAGGAAAGGTAGTACGTTATGTAAGTGATGAACAAACACCTCCTGACATCCCAGTCCACTGACAGATATAGTTGCTGATTTTTACAAATTGGGTTGTAGGTTAACTAGGGTATGAGCTCTGATCAAGCAGGAACCACAACATAGTCTGCGTAAGCATCTGGCAACCCTAAATTAGTGCTCACTCTCTAGTAGCGTGGCACAGAGCAGTCAGGCTTAAAGTAGAGGCAGTGTGTAAAGTATTTGTGTAACACTTCAAACAGCAAAACAGTGAAAACACCACAAAAAAGATTCCACACAAACTTAGAAAAAGAGAGCAGAATGTAATAAATAAAACAAGTCCAAAATGAAAACAAATCCAATCCATAACACTTGAGATAGAGAATTTCAAAGTATTAGGTAAAAATAGCAATAAGAAGCAGGAACGGATTTTTGGGATATCTGGTAACACTGGACCAGGACAAAGCAAAACGTTTAGGCTGACCGCAATGGAGCACAGGCCAGCTACAAGGATCAAGTAGGCTGAACCAAGGTACCTTAAATGCTGGTTGCGTAGCACAGCGTGGACCTGAGTCGAAGATGTATTGTGCAGCCGAGGCGATGCTTTGGTTCTGAGATGCGTCAAGGGAGCGGTGTGAGGTCCTATTGCGTCGAGGCGGAGGATCCTGTTGATTCGGCTTTCAATGTGAAGGCCGGTGTCAAGGATGCATTCAACAGTCGAGACAATGTATCAGTTCTGCTGACCGGTGAAGATATGACAAAGTTTTGGCAGTGTTGAGGCTGCCGTCAACTGGAGATGCGAGGAGCTTGCACTGGGAAAAGTGTAGAGCAATGGCGGTTCCGAAGGTGATGTGCCAAGAACAAGATGTGGGATTCAGCGATGATGCAAGTTTGTTGTGATGGGTCAAATTCATACAACAGGGGCAATGTGTTGGTTCTGATTGAGAATGCACTGCTCAACCCAGGAAATGCGTTGATTCGGCCTGAGGATGCATTGCTCAGCAGAGGATGCCTTGGTTCCACTGAGAAAACAACTTAGGGCTAGTTTTAAGGGCCTAGGACTGGGGTTGCACCACTTGGCAGGTTAGACTCACAGATGGCGGAGTCCAGGTGAAAAAAAAGCAGGGTGGTTAAAAGTCTTTTATGTCCCTGAGACTTTAGATCAAAAGGCCAGCCAATTTGTGCATAATCCATCCACAGAGCACTGCTCTCCTCTTCCTCCTCCTATCTAAATGAGAAACTGAAAAATTCTGGAGGAAATAGGGGTTCAAGAAATGCTTAATCCCTACTCCTTGAAGCCCCCCACCTTCAGTCAAGAACGAAACATATGCCAGTCATTTTCTGGTAATGCCACACGAATGTGGAACTCCTTGCCTCTCTCCCTCTGCCAAATCACCTGCCTAGTCACCTTCAAAAAGCACCTCAAGCTCCTCTTATTTGACAGACACCTTAGTTAATCACCCTCGATCAGACTTTAACATTCTCTTCTCACCAGGATCTGTACTACCTTGGTTATGGGACCTCACTATCTAAATCAATGCTTCAAGTGTGTATGGCTTCAACCAACTATTGTAATTGTCTCATGCGGTAATTCCTGCAGGCATCTACTGATCCATCTACCGAACTAAACATTCAAATTTAAAAAACAGAACTGGAACCTGCTGCAACCCTTGTATCCTGCTACTGTTATAAAGTGCTCCGATGCTTTTGGGCCATGTCCACTCTAGATAAAATTGCAAAAAAAAAAAAGCTCTACAGTACTCACAAACCCTTTGTTCTCCTAATTCCAGTTTACTCCAAACTCTGCTTTCAAGCAAAGTCGAATTGGAGGCACATTCTTCTTAGATGCCAAATGGTGGACAATTCTTCTGTCCACCCTTTAAAATATGCTATCCACATCTCACCTCTAGAAAGTACACCAAAAAATGTCTCTTTCAACAAAGCATGTTCTTTCCATGAATAATCGTTTTAGTATCAGGACACCCAAATTTTCATTCATTCATTCATTGTTTTGTCATTGTCCCTTGGCAAACAAGCACCACACATCTAAGTCTGGATGCTGATGCTGTGTCTAGGATTGGGAAGAAAAGTCAATGCCCTCAATAACGAGCGCCTCATAAAGAACTGACACCGGGGCAAACCACTGAATACACAGGCATCAGAATCAGTCACCCAATAAACTTTGGTAGGTCATGCCATATTTTTTTTCCTAAACATTTTATAGTTTTGGGGGATACAAAGAAAAAAGGGGAAAATGAAGAGAGGTAATAGTACTTCATAGAATGAATATTTAAGGTCTGAAAATACTATCATGAGTAGCACAAAGTATGGGAAAATGGGAGCAGATCTATCTGACAAATATTGTTTGTTATACATTAATGCTTGTAAACCCCAAAAGAGAATGGAAGTAAGGCATGGGAAAGGGAAGGAACACAAGGGTGAAGCAGGAAAGGAATGGAAAAGATCAGAGAATAGGGGGTGAGAGAGATCTCAAGGTTAAAAACATGGTCACTGTTCTGATGGTCTATGTTTTTGTCATTACTGAATCTGAGAGGTGGATTGGTTCCAGCAATAAAGGTGGTGGAATGTAGAGTACTAAGTCATGAAGGCTTGATTCTTGAATATATAGGTCTAATTTGTTCTATAGCTTCTGTGATGTCTGAAGTTGTGTAGAAAATTGAACTGTCAGCGCTTCTTGTGAAACAAACCCATGCACACCAAGTGTTTGGAATGTTTTCCATTCACATAGGATATTTTTTATTCTGATCGTTAGTATGGAGTCCAAAAGGCACATATTAGTGGAGCTTAGTTTCAGATCAGGAGAATGGCACCAAGGGCCTAAGATGTCTCTGAGAATTATGACCCCCCCCTCCACTGCTGCCATATAAAGGCTGGCAGAGACGGGGTGCAGGGGCACTGGCCATGCACTTGGCATGGGCCCCCATGGCCAGCCCCGTCGCGCTTTTCACTGTCCACTTTGCAGACAGTGAAAAGCGCTACGGGTGCTATTGCACCCTATG
Organism: Pleurodeles waltl; assembly: GCF_031143425.1. NCBI lineage: Eukaryota > Metazoa > Chordata > Amphibia > Caudata > Salamandridae > Pleurodeles > Pleurodeles waltl. The sequence goes on along the minus strand of NC_090441.1, from coordinate 105,233,140 downwards.
CACCGCAACATTGCTGCCTGCTCAATTACAAGCCAGTGTCAATGTTGTGGGCTCTTTCACACTGCGCCAGCAACGGAAGCTCTGTTTCCGCCTGCTGAACTAGCTGGAAACTCTTAACAGGGGCCGCGGGAAGGGGACCGCATTTGTGGTAACCCAACCGCAGGAGTTTGGGGGGAGGCCTTTTCCGCCCGCCAAACTCATAATGAGGGGCTGAATCTTGACAATTCCAGCATTTCTCTATGTCTAGAAGTCCTAATTTATAAAGTTTCTCAAGGGTCCAGTTATGTTGTACCCAGTATTTATATTGTGCAAGACTGGGAGATATTTTGTTTTTGGGAGCAAATGTCCAGATCTTTTCACAAGAGTCATCATTTAAAGTGGATGTAATAGGGTTAAGGGCAGATTCTATCCATTTGTTCTGGATTACAAATGTGACTTTACTATTGGTGTTTGAGGAGTTCAGTGTTTTGCATATTGAAGAAGCGGCGTGGGGTAATTAGGAAAGTATAGAAAGGAGGGATACTAGGTCAGATTTGTGTGGTGTAGGATTCCTTTAAATCGCAACCTATATTTTAAGTAAGTTATAGAATTCAGTGCAATATTTTGAGGGCAAAAGTTATAACTGCTGTTTTGTCTAGCAACCAATAAATAACCCTAGGATGCAGTTATTTATCAGATGTGATACATAATGATTCATTTACTAAGAACTCAAAATTGAGGTCAATAGTGTTTAAAGTTGCTCACTAATTTGATCATTTTAAGTTGCATAGCCATCCTATCAGAAACATTGCATGTTAGTTAATCAAAAAAACTCAACATGCCTGTTGGAAATAGACCTTTTGTGCAGGGTTATCCCTTTTGCTTTTCTCCTCCTATTTTTCTGATCCTTTTTTTGTTGGCTTTAGGATTCTGTGCACTTTAGCATTGCTAATCAGTGCTAAAGTGCATGTGCTCTCTCCCCTAAAACTTGATATGATTGACTTACACCTGTTTGGCATATTTAATTTACCTGTAAGTCCCTTGAAAAGTGTTATACCATATAGCCAGGGAGGGCCTGTAAATTAAATGCTGCTAGTGGACCTGCAGTGCTGAATGTCACACCCACAGAAGTAGCCTTTTAAACTTGTCTCAGGCCTACCACAGCAGTACATGTGTGCACAGTTGACTGCCACATTGACTTGGCAAGTCAAACTACTTGCCAAGGCCTAAACTTTCTTTTTACTACACCTGAGTTACCCCTAATGTAGGCCCTAGAAAGCTCTATGGTGCTGTGTATGTAAAAGGTAGGACATGTACTTTTTTAAGTGTTTCCATGTCCTAGTAGTGACAAACAGCCTATTTTGTTTTTCACTACTGTGAGGGCTGCTCCTTTCAGAGGTTAGGATTGGGAATTCCCTTATAGAGGGCTAAGTGGTAATTTCTGATACGATCAGACTCCGGTCTCAGCCCTCACCCCTGCTCCTTGCTCCTCATGTCTGCTGCCCACCTGCAACACACAAGGCTGTCAGTTCGATCTAGCGGTCCACCTGGACTAACTCCCCGCCTTGTGTAATTGCTGTGATTGCTGTCACTGTAATTGTTTTTTGTAAAGCGTTTTTTGTAAAGTGTTATTAAAGTCTATGGAATTTCATTGAGGCCAACAACTCCCTGGACATCTCCCAGTCCGCTTCCACAGCAACCACAGCACTGAGACAGCCCTCCTGGCAGCCACCGATGACATCCGATTTCTCCTAGACAGCAGCCACATCACAGCACTCATACTCCTCGACCCCTCAGCACTATTCAACAAAGTCTCCCACAGCACCCTGCTCACCACACTCCATGACATAGGAATCCGCAGAAGAGCCCTGGAATGGATCCACTGCATCCTCTCCAGGAGGACGCATAGGGTCAGACTCACGGCCCACACTTCCAGACCCACAGGAGTCAACTGCGGAGTCCCTGAAGGATCCACACTGAGTCCCACACTGTTCAATGTATACATGGCCCCTCTCGCTGCCATTGTCAGAAGCCATGGTATGAACATTGTGTCATATGCCAATGACACACAACTCATCATTTACCTTATCGAAGACCCGGACACGGCCAAAAGGAACTTACACTTAGGAATGGAAGCCGTTGCCACCTGGATGAGAGAAAGCTGCCTCAAGCTCAACTCCGTCAAGACTAAGTTCATCATCTTCGGAAACACCACCTTAGCTTGGGACGAATCCTTTTGTGTTGCTAAAGTTGCCCTAAGTGGGAAGGGTATGCCCAGACGTGGGTCCCTTGCTCACTGTGCCACTGGATTCAAGCTAGCCTGGCTGATGAAGGGTGAAACCCTGAAACCGGTCCCAGAATGCTTGTTCCCGGTCCAGGCAGGACCTGGCTTGGCAGTTCGGGCTGGACTGTTCCCATCAGGAACAGGAACAAGACTGATTTGCATATGGCTGGGTCCAAACTGGGGTGGCATTGTGAGCAAAAGAACGGTGGATTAAACCCAGATCTGTGACTGGGGGTGAGTGTTTGCATTGTTCAGCACTCCGTCCATCATCCTTTTGTGTTGCTAAAGTTGCCCTAAGTGGGAAGGGTATGCCCAGACGTGGGTCTCTTGCTCACTGTGCCACTGGATTCAAGCTAGCGTGGCTGATGAAGGGTGAAACCCTGAAACCGGTTCCAGGATGCTTGTTTCCGGTCCAGGGAGGACCTGGCTTGGCAGTTCGGGCTGGACTGTTCCCATGAGGAACAGGGTCAAGACTGATTTGCATATGGCTGGGTCCAAACTGGGGTGGCATTGTGAGCAAAAGAACGATGGATTAAACCCAGATCTGTGACTGGGGGTGAGTCTTTGCATTGTTCAGCACTCTGTCCATCATCCTTTTGTGTTGCTAAAGAACATATCCACCTGGATGAAGAATAACTGCCTGAAGTTCAACACTGACAAAATGGAGGTTCTGATATTTGGCAGACACTCAATACTCTGGAACGACTCCCGGTGGCCAGCAGAACTCAGACCTGCCCCCACACCAAAAGATCACATCCACAACCTTGGCATCATTCTTGACAGCAAGCTCTCCATGTTACGCTAGGTCAACACCGTTTCCTCAGCCTGGTTCAACATGCTCTGCAAGATCTTAAAGTGGCTCACCATCGGCATGAGGATGAGAGTGACTGAACCGAAGTCATGCAAAGACTCCAGATGATCCAGAATGCAGCTGCCACACTGATCTTCAACCTGACCAAGAGAACCCACATCACCCAGCACCTGAAGGACATCTGTTGGCTCCTGATCCAGAAATGATGCCACTTCAAGCTCCTGATCCATGCCTACAAAGCCCTCCAAAACCAAGGAGCTGCCTACCTGCACCTGCCTTCACTTGCACCAACTGACCAGAAATCTTTGCTTGGTACTCAACACCCTCCCAAAGATACCATACATACGCCACTGTTGTGCTGGAGGACGGTCCTTCTCCCACCTCACTGCCAAAGCCTGGAGCTCCCTACCCCCCACCTCTGTGTCACACTCTCACTGACCCACTTCAGAAAGGAACTGAAAACCTGGCTTCTCAAATAAACACCTGCAGCAAGCGCCTGAAAACTCATTTGCGTGACAAGCCACGCTATACAAATAACACCTGATTAATTGATTGATTGATTGAGGAGTAGCATGGGCATGCTTTGTATGTATGCTGCTGTGCCGCTCAGGGCAAGCAGGCATGATGCGTTACCAGGGTGATCAAGGGCGTGCCAGATGCCATCGCTTGGGAGCCGTCTCTGCCCACCTGAGCCGCACGGGGTGCTAGGGTCCAATGATCGTGCTGCACATCAAATGCAACCTTCTGCACGCTGACCATCCACCCCCTGCGTGTCAAGATTCACCTGCTTAAGGTGGCGGCCCGAGCCGAGCTGTGCCAGTGGGCTCGGAAATAGCCCACCCCTGCCCTGGTCGGAGGTGCCGGCAGGGAGGAGTCCCCTTCAGCACGCTCTGAACCAGAGGAGCTGCGGTTCCCTCGCGGCCTGGATCCTCGTCGTCCTGGCTACCCTGCTGCCAGAGAAGGGCTGCTCCTCAGTCGCCCGAAGCCCGGGTAGGTCAGGCATTGGGTGCAGGAGAGCCCGGTGGCAGGATCTTCAGGGTGGGGTGGTCCCAGCACGGGGAGGCACTTTGATTCGGTTTCCCCCCCAGGGTCATGCTGGGTGAGCGTAGGTTCCATCTTGAGAGCGGCTTCCCACCTTGCTTCTCAAGGAGGGGCCGGAGATGGGGAGGCACGTACCCCACTTCCCGGTCCCTCCCATGTGAGAGGGTCGGGTCCTCCCAGCTGGAGGAAACCGCCCCATGCCCGGTCCTCTCCAAAGTGGCCCGGCGGCCACGGACCTCTCCACCGGCCAGGAAGCGCGAGGGGAGGGGAGGCCCTGGCCCTGTGCCTATGGGTATTTCATTCTTAGAAGCAGCCAAGGGCTTTCAGGCTGGTGCCGTGGGTCGCTCGGACCTCCCCACCGTTAATGATTCTTCCACAGGTTCATCTACGGAAACCTTGTTATGACTTTTACTTCCTCTAGATAGACAACTTTGATTGTCTTCTCAATGCTCCGCCAGGGCCTAGGACCTCACTAAACCATCCAATCAGTAGTAGTGACCAGCGGTGTGTACAAAGGGCAAGGACTTAATTAACGCAAGCTTAAAACCCGCACTTACTGGGAATTCCTCGTTCATGGGAAATAACTGCAATCCCCAATCCCTATCATGAACAGGGTTCAGAGGGTTACCCACACCTGTCGGCGAAGCGTAGACACACACTGATCTGTTCAGTGTAGCATGTGTGCAGCCCCGAACATCTAAGGGCATCACATACCTGTTATTATTCGATCTCATGTGGCTGAATGACACTTGTCTCTCTAAGAAGTTGGACACCGACCGCTGGGGGGCGCGTAACTAGTTAGCATGGAGGAGTCTTGCACGTTATCTGGATAAAACCAGACAATCGTTCCACCAACTGAGAATGGCCATGTACCACCACCCACAGATTCAAGAAAGAGCTATCAATCTTTCGATCCTCTCCAGGCCAGGTGAGGTTTCCCATGTTGAGTCAAATTAAGCCACAGGCTCCACTTTTGGTGGTGCTCTTCCATCCATTCCTTTAAGTTTCAGCTTTGCAACCATACTCCCCCCAAGAGAAGACTTTGGTTTCCCAGAAGCTGCTCTGCAGGTCATGAGAATACCACCACTGGATCGCTAGTCGGCATCCTTTATGGTTGGAACTACGATCATCTTCAAACCTCCGACTTTAGTTCTTGATTAATGAACACATTCTTGGCAAATGCTTTCACTTTGGTTCGTCTTGCACTGGTCCAAGAATTTCATCTCTAGCGGCACAATACGAATGCCCCCAGCCATCCCTCTTAATCATGGCCCCAGTTCTGAAAACCAACAAAATAGAACCGAAGTCCTATTCCATTATTCCTAGCTGAAGTATTCAGGCAACCGGCCTGCTTTGAACACTCTAATTTTTTCAAAGTAAACACTTAGGACCACCAGGACAGTCAGTAAAGAGAATCAAAGGGGTGCCGGGAGGCAGGGGCTGGGACAGGTTGTAGCTCACCTCACAGCAGACCGCCAGCTCGATCCCAAGATCCAACTACGAGCTTTTTAACTGCAGCAACTTTAATATACGCTACTGGAGCTGGAATTACTGAGGCTGCTGGTACCAGACTTGCCCTCCAATGGATCCTCGTTAAAGGATTTAGAGTGCACTCATTCCAAAACTCAAAAGAGTCCTGTATTGTCATTTTTTGTCACTACCTCCCCAACTCGGGAGTGGGTAATTTGTTCACCTGCTGCCTTCCCTGAATGTGGTAGCCATTTCTCAGGGTCCCTCTCTGGAATCGAACCCCGATTCCCCGGTAGCTGCGGTCACCATGGTAGGCACAGAAAATACCATCAAAAGTTGATAGGGTAGACCTCCAAATGTATCATCGCTGTCACAGGGACGTGCAATCGGCCCGAGGTTATCTAGAGCCACCAAAGTGGCCGGGTGTTGGACTTTTTGCCTTACGCAGGGTCATCCCCAGTCTTTTTGCCTCCTTCCTCCTGGTTTTTCTGACCTCTTGCTGTTGGCTCTAGGACTCTGAGCACTTTATCACTGCTGACCAGTGCTAAAGTGCAGGTGCTCTCCCATCTAAAGTTGGTATGATTGGCTTATACCTAATTGGCATATTTAATTTACCTATAAGTCCCTTGTACAGTGGTATCTCTAAACCCAGGGCCTGTCAATTAAATACTACTAGTGGGCCTGCAGCGCTGCTTGCGCCACCGACTGAAGTAGACTTTCAAAACCTGTCTCAGGCATGCTAGCGCAGGGCCTGTGTGCGCAGTTTTCTGCCACAGGGACCTGGCATCTAAACTTACTTGCCAGGTCCAGAACTCCCCTTTTACTACATCTAAGTCACCCCTAAGGTACGCCCTAGCTGGCCCTATGGGCAGGCTGCTATGTATGTAGAAAGGCAGGACATGTGCCATATTGCATGGCCTGTCCTAGTAGTGACAAACAGCCTAACTTGGTGTCTCACTGTTGTGAGTGCTGCCTTCTCATAGGATTGCATTAGAAATGCCCTACCTTATGTGTAAGGGGTATTGTCTGATTTATGAGGGGTAGCGTAGACATGTTTGGTATGGTTGTGATGGTGATAATAAATGCTGCTTACTGGTGTGGGTGTAATTTTTATTACTATCACAGAAATGCCACTTCTAGAAAGTGCGCATTTATCTGTGCTTATGACTCTGGTGTTTTGCAGCTTGACTCCAATCTACGTCTGGGCAGAGTGACAGTTGGGGCAGTGTGCACACTTTTCAGACAGCCTGTACACAGGGAGGGTGGAGGTGTCACAGAGGTGCATCTGCATACTGAATAGTCTTCCTGGGCTGAGAGAAGGGAGAGGCGGGGCACACCTGCATTTGTAAAGACTGTGCCCTGGCCTCACACAATAGGGTGGTTAACCCCCCCACTGATGTTTGGAGCCTGTGCTGAAAGGAGAGAGGGGGCACTCCCAGAACCAGTTGTAACTGGCTGGAAACTCCTCTCCCTACCATTGTAAAACACTGTAAGAACTGACTATAAGTACAGGGGAATTTTCCCCACAATTTGAACATTCTTGGAACTTTAAACTGGACACAGAATGCTGATGAATGGACTCACCAGGAAACCGCCTTGGACTGCTGCTGCTGTGCTGACCTGTGACCTGCCTGGTCACTAGGAGGAACTGCCACCATCTGCACCCCTTGTGCTGGCCTGTAGCTGGGCCCACCAGCCCTGTACCTGTTCCTTGCTTATTGTTCCCAGGGGCAGGGTGCTGTGGCCCCTGACCCCTGTAAACGATCTTCACAACTTTGTCCAAGGGCGCTCTTCCAATTGCTGAGGAAGAATCACCGCCGCAGCCCAGGCTGCAGATCTTGCCTTAGCGATGTGAAAAGCGCTTTATTTGGAGCCCCCGGATCACCGCCGCAGCCGGGTTTTGTGAATTATACGAAGCGCAGGGATCGCGCTTCTCCCAGTGCCCCCGGGGCACACAAACAAAGGCACCGGAGCAAGAGTGCTCCTCTCGACGCCCCCGAGGCACCTCCCACTCCTGGGAGCACCCCCGGGGCACCAGCTGCTGCCAGCTCTTCACAGAGCCTCCCAGCAGCCCAGGAGCAGCTCCGTGTACTCGCGCACCGCATCGGGTGCTGGCGAGTATTTTCTCGGACCCCCAGAGGGGTCCAAGTGCCTTTCATCATTTCAGCAGGACTCGGGGAAGGCGCTGGGAGCGCCCCCTTCCCCGGTCGCTGCACTGGGAGTGGGAAGCTCCTGTTTTGGGCATCTCCTGCGATCACGGGCCCCTGGAGGGTCCCGCAACAAAGTTGGAGGGGGTGCGTGACGCCCCTCTTCTCCCCCTTATTGCCAGGACGTTGGCCCCCCCTCGTGAGGGTCGGTTGAGGCCTGGGGGGGCCCCTAGTAATCAGGGGTCCCTGGAGGGGCCCGCACACAAAGGAGAGGAGGGGCGTGCAGCACTCCTCGGATCTGAGAAATAGAGGAGGCCCCCGTTTTGCGCACAGGAGCGCCGGGGGCCCCATTTTTCACTGGTTTCCTCAGGCACTGGAGGTGCCTTTACCACCCAAACAGGTACTCCCTAAAAAGGGGTCCACATATGTAATCTAAAGTTCTTAGTAGAGACTTCTTCTGATTTATATGTTGCCTACCTGTTTTTGATGCTTTTACATATATGTGCAAATGTTCCTTTTATGGGCATGACTTGCTAATATGTTTTCCTAACTTGCCATAGTTTTTCTAATGTTCCTACTATGGGCGTTTTATGATATTCTTATGAGAAGTGTTCTAATGTGATAACGTGTTTCCTGACTACTGCTTATGTTGCAGAATACTGAGTAACCTGTGTGTTATGTGTGACTACTGCTAGTTTGCAGAGTAACTAATGTGTAACGTTCTGACAACTGCTAAGGTAGCAGGATAGTACTGTTATGTGATGTTGGTCTAATAATTACGTTGTGTCCAATACAGTATATTTTCATATAATCTGGTGTTGTGTTTCCTTTGTGGTGGGGATATTGCGTCACATGTGTTGTGTGTGTTGCGCAAACGCTTTACACATTGCCTCCGGGTTAAGCCTGACTGCTTGTGCCAAGCTACCAAGGGGGTGAGCAGGGGTTATCTTGGACGTGTAACTCCCTTGCCCTGACTAGAGTGGGAAAGTTCTGCCTGGCTGAGGTGCATACCCTAGCCAACCAGAAACCCCATTTCTAACATTGGTTGTCAGCGGTGAGGATAGGACTTGCGCTTGCACAATACCATTGTGACTCATTATTTCACTACAAGGATTGCGTTTAGACCATCACATGTTTGGCTTCTCTTAACTTTCTCTCTTTGGTCATTTTTCCTGTTTTCAGTTCTCACGCTTGGGTATTGTGGTTGTCACATTTGAGTTATTTGTACCTTTTCAAGATGGGGCTTACCTTTGATTTAGAAGACCTGCAGTTTTACACGCAGGAGGAATTAGAGGGGTTCTGTAGAGAGGGCTGCCTGTAGAAGGGGACCTCAGGAGATCTATGAATTTCTTTGAAAGGTTTGTGACATATACCCAGGGAGGGAGTGTGCTTAGGGGGTACCCAGAGGATCCTGAGTGTAGCGAGGGTTCCCAATGGGAGGGCTCCCAGACCTCATCCCTAGAGAGTGGTAGAGAGACTGATCAGGAGGGCGAGAATGACCGGTTGGGGACGCCAGTTGACAGGGAAGTCCCCAGTGATAGGGAGTCCCTTGCTGGGTCCAGTGTAAGAAGCAGGGCTACCTCTCATTCCTTGACGCCTGATGAGCTAAGAGATAGGTGGGAAGAGAGGAACCTGAAGTTGCAGTTAGCGCGCCTAGCTGTTGAGGTGAGAAGGGCTGAGGTAGAGAAGGCCTTAGTACAGGAGAGGATGGCAGAGGCGGAGAGGGCCTTTGCCAGAGAAAGACTCGCTCTAGAGCACAGTCTGAAGGTTCTGGACTCACCAGCGCTGCAGGTGGAGTCCAGTGGTGGCAGCAATGTACAGTGCTGTAGCAAAGATGTTCCTCACATACCCATAGATCTGGTACCTAGGATCCAAGAGGGGGGTGACATACGTCAGTGGTTAAAGGAAAATGAGAGGGCTCTGGTAGAGCGCAGGATCACTGAGAAGGAATGGGGAACTGGCCTAGGGAGCTTTATTCCTAAGGAGTGGAGGGATGCCCTACTGACTCTAGAAGAGAGTAACAGGGAGGGGTACTCCACTGTAAAAAATGCACTGATTGTGAAGTATGGTTTTTCTCCTGAGGAATACAGAAAAAGGTTTAGGGGGGGTAAGAAACTGTCCCACCAGTCTTGGGAGGAGTTTGTGGAGGATTGCTGCATTGCACTAGATGGATGGGTGAAGGGTAGCACAGTAAACAATTTTGAAGGGCTGTTTAATCTGTTTGTCAGAGAGCACCTGCTTCGTTGTTGTTTTTCAGAGTTACGCCAACACTTGTCAGTGTGTGAGCTCTCTGACCCCAGAGAGCTTGCAAAGGAGGCAGACTTCTGGCTGCGTACCAGAGGGTCTGGTGTGGCATTAGGGGGTGTTCCTAATGAGAGTGGTCTAGGTGTTTCCCAACCAGGTGTGGTGGGAAAGGCTTGTGTCCCAGGTAGGTCCCAGTGTATTGGGGCGGGTAAGGCACCCCATGTCCAGTCTCAGAGGAGAGGGAATGGGATTGGGCTGAGGCCCAGGGTACCCGAGCTCCAGTCCCAGGTCTTGGAGGGTTCCATGAGTGAACGCCAGGATGTGAGCCTAGCCTGTGCCGTAGTGCCAGCTGTTCAGAAGGATCCCATTTTGTCATTAGGAGTTGGGCGGGTGGCTGGTGATAGCGTTCCACCGGTCCTGGTGTCTGGTAGTCTCGCTCTACAGCGGAGGAGGCGGAAATCCAGGCATAGGGTTGAGAGGGGGCTGCGGGCCCCAGTGGAGAACCTGGAGGGTCAGGGGTCCGCTCTGAGAGCAGAGCCCCCCAGGAATGACCTTGGTGAGACCATTTCTGGGCTGGGGGGAATCCAGACTCTGTCAGATGGGCAGAGGTCAGGAGACCTGCGCTAGCCAGACTCTTGTTTGGCCCTTGGGCAAGGTGTTTCCCCGGTGGGGGGTAGGTGTGCCCCCCCAGGAAGTCCTTATGCGCCAGGCAATGATTCAACCGCAGGGTGGTGACTCTGTGTTGGATGATCAGGTTCAGGGGGTAAACTCTGACCTGATGGGGAGTAGGTGTGCTCCCAAGGAAGTCCTGGTGCGCCAGGCAGTGGTTCAACCGCAGTGTAGTGACTCTGGGTTGGATTGCCAGATTCAGGGGGTAAGCTCTGATCTGGTAGGGGGTAGGTGTGCTCCCAAGGAAGTCCTGGTTCGCTGGGCAATCGTCCAGTCTAAGGGTGTCGTCCCTGGACTAGATAGACAGGTTCAGGGGGTAAACTCTGACCTGGTTGGGGGGGCGGTTAGTGTGCTCACCCCGTGTGAAACTTCTGGTGGCTTCTCCCGAGGTGGGGAGACGCAGGACTCTGGAAGTGGGGTTCAGGGAGGGGGAAGCCCGCCCCGGACCCTGGTGCAACCCAAGGGTGTCGTCCCTAGGTTGGGTGGTCAGTCGCCAGGTAGTGATCCTGGGCTGGCGAGAGAGTTGTGCAGGGCTGCTGTACCCAGCACCCTGGCAAGTGTGGATTCTGGTGATACCCCTCATAGGAGAGGAGGGCGGGATCCTAGACGGAGGGGTAGAGGGAGGAGAGCCTCGCCTCTAGCCCCTGTAGAACCTATCGGTGCGGACCCTAGGTTGGTGGATCAGTGGCAGGGTAGAGCCCCTGAACTGATTGGAAGTGGAGTGGAGACAGGTTGCTTTCCACCTGGGGCTACCGCCCCCCACTCGTTATGGTTTCAGAGACCAGGGGCTCCTAGATGGCCTGGGGCCTGGTTATGGCCATTGGCAGCTAGAGAATCCCTGTGGGTTGGTCTAGGCTGCCTGGGAAGCATTGACAGAGAGATCCAAGTGGAGTCAGGAAGGCGTAGAACTGGAACATGCCCCTGCTGTTGTGGGCCTGGGTCCTTGTTCTATCGCCCCAATCAGGGAAGTACATCAAGGTATTGATTGTTCTCCCCTGGCTTTTGGCTGGTAGGGGGTTGTGTTGTACTTTTTGCCTTACGCAGGGTCATCCCCAGTCTTTTTGCCTCCTTCCTCCTGGTTTTTCTGACCTCTTGCTGTTGGCTCTAGGACTCTGAGCACTTTATCACTGCTGACCAGTGCTAAAGTGCAGGTGCTCTCCCATCTAAAGTTGGTATGATTGGCTTATACCTAATTATTTAATTTACCTATAAGTCCCTTGTACAGTGGTATCTCTAAACCCAGGGCCTGTAAATTAATACTACTAGTGGGCCTGCAGCGCTGCTTGCGCCACCCACTGAAGTAGACTTTCAAAACCTGTCTCAGGCATGCTAGCGCAGGGCCTGTGTGCGCAGTTTTCTGCCACAGGGACCTGGCATCTAAATTTACTTGCCAGGCCCAGAACTCCCCTTTTACTACATCTAAGTAACCCCTAAGGTACGTCCTAGCTAGCCCTATGGGCAGGGTGCCATGTATGTAGAAAGGCAGGACATGTGCCATATTGCATGGCCTGTCCTAGTAGTGACAAACAGCCTAACTTGGTGACTCATTGCTGTGAGTGCTGCCTTCTCATATGATTGCATTAGAAATGCCCTGCCTTATGTGTAAGGGGTATTGTCTGATTTATGAGAGGTAGCATAGGCATGTTTGGTATGGTTGTGATGGTGATGATAAATGCTGCTTACTGGTGTGGGTGTATTTTTTATTACTAACACTGAAATGCCACTTCTAGAAAGTGCGCATTTATCTGTGCTTATGACTCCGGTGTTTTGCAGCTTGACTCCAATCCACGTCTGGGGAGAGTGACAGTTGGGGCTTTGTGCATACTTTTCAGACAGCCTGTACACAGGGAGGGTGGAGGTGTCACAGAGGTGCATCTGCATACTGAATAGTCTTCCTGGGCTGAGAGAAGGGAGAGACGGGGCACACCTGCATTTGTAAAGACTGTGCCCTGGCCTCACACAATAGGGTCATTAACCCCCCACTGATGTTTGGAGCCTGTGCTGAAAGGAGAGAGGGGTCACTCCCAGAACCAGTTGTAACTGGCTGGAACCTCCTCTCCCTACCATTGTAAAGCACTGTAAGAACTGACTATAAGTACTGGGGAATTTTCCCCACAACTTGAACATTCTTGGAACTTGAAACTGGCCACAGAATGCTGATGAATGGACTCACCAGGAAACCGCCTTGGACTGCTGCTGCTGTGCTGACCTGTGACCTGCCTGGTCACTAGGAGGAACTGCCACCATCTGCACCCCTTGTGCTGGCCTGTAGCTGGGCCCACCAGCCCTGTACCTGTTCCTTGCTTATTGTTCCCAGGGGCAGGGTGCTGTGGCCCCTGACCCCTGTAAACGATCTCCACAACTTTGTCCAAGGGCGCTCTTCCAATTGCTGAGAAAGAATCACCACCGCAGCCCAGGCTGCAGATCTTGCCTTAGCGATGTGAAAAGCGCTTTATTTGGAGCCCCCGGATCACCGCCGCAGCCGGGTTTTGTGAATTATACGAAGCGCAGGGATCGCGCTTCTCCCAGTGCCCCCGGGGCACACAAACGAAGGCACCGAAGCAAGTGTGCTCATCTCGGCGCCCCCGAGGCACCTCCCACTCCTGGGAGCGCCCCCGGGGCACCAGCTGTCGCCAGCTCTTCACAGAGCCTCCCGGCAGCCCAGGAGCAGCTCCGTGTACTCGCGCACTGCATCGGGTGCGGGCGAGTATTTCCTCGGACCCCCCGGAGGGGTCCGAGTGCCTTTCATCATTTCAGCAGGACTCGGGGAAGGCATGGGGAGCGCCCCCCTTCCCCGGTCGCTGCACTTGGAGCGGGAAGCTCCTGTTTTGGGCATCCCCTGCGATCACGGGCCCCTGGAGGGGCCTGCAACAAAGTTGGAGGGGGTGCGTGACGCCCCCCTACTCCCCCTTATTGCCAGGACGTTGGCCCCCCCTCGTGAGGGTCGGTTGAGGCCCGGGGGTGCCCCTAGTAATCAGGGGTCCCCAGAGGGGCCCGCGCACAAAGGAGAGGAGGGGCGTGCAGCCCTCCTCCGATCTGAGAAATAGAGGAGGCCCCCGTTTTGTGCACAGGAGCTCCGGGGGCCCAATTTTTCACTGGTTTCCTCAGGCACTGGCGGTGCCTTTACCACCCAAACAGGTACTCCCTAAAAAGGGGTCCACATATGTAATCTAAAGTTCTTAGTAGAGACTTCTTCTGATTTATATGTTGCCTACCTGTTTTTGATGCTTTTACATATGTGTGCAAATGTTCCTTTTATGGGCATGACTTGCTAATATGTTTCCCTAACTTGCCATAGATTTTCTAATGTTCCTACTATGGGCGTTTTATGATATTCTTATGACAAGTGTTCTAATGTGATAACGTGTTTCCTGGCTACTGCTTATGTTGCAGAATACTGAGTAACCTGTGTGTTATGTGTGACTACTGCTAGTTTGCAGAGTAACTAATGTGTAACGTTCTGACAACTGCTAAGGTAGCAGGATAGTACTGTTATGTGATGTTGGTCTAATAATTACGTTGTGTACAATACAGTATATTTTCATATAATCTGGTGTTGTGTTTCCTTTGTGGTGGGGATATTGCGTCACATGTGTTGTGTGTGTTGTGCAAACGCTTTAAACATTGCCTCCGGGTTAAGCCTGACTGCTCGTGCCAAGCTACCAAGGGGGTGAGCAGGGGTTATCTTGGACGTCTAACTCCCTTGCCCTGACTAGAGTGGGTAAGTTCTGCCTGGCTGAGGTGCATACCCTAGCCAACCAGAAACCCCATTTCTAACACCAGGCAATCCCAGATTGGTCTTGGTCTGATAAATGCATCCATCATGGGAGTTCAGTGCTCATCGGCATGTATTAGCTCTAGGATTACCACAGTTATCCAAGTAACAGATTGAGCGATCGAAGGAACCATAACTGATTTACTGAGACTTTCACAGTTTCACTGTACCGGCCGTGTGTACTTACACGTGCATGGCTTAATCTTTGAGACGAGCATATGCTACTGGCAGGATCAAACAGTTAGCCACACCTGCTAGATGTGGGGGATCTGCATGCCTGTCTTGGACCGACCTTCACATCCCACAGGGGCAAGCCTGCTGCGGAGAAGCCCCTGCCTGGGTCACACAGGCACCAGCCATCTCCATAGGGGAGAGACAGCCAGGCCAAGGCGCAGCCTGAGCGAGAGACAGGTGCTCCTGCCGGCCTGGGCCAGCAGAGACACCTCACGGAATGGTCATTCCAAGCTTCTGCGGAAATGCACTGGGTGGAGGAAGGTGACAGCAAACTTGTGCCTAGATTGCCAGGCAGCTTGCAGGACCTGGCACCACCCAACCCCTTCCTCTCTTGTCAGACCGCAGGAGGGGCACAAGCTGCCGGGCTGCTTGGCCTTCGCTCTGCCGGGTAAGGGAAAGGCAACTGTGAACAGCAGGCCCTCGAGTGCGACGGTCCCTGGTGGGGTGAAAGCTCTTTGCTTGAAACAGCAGCTGAGGCTGACCAAGCAGTCCATTCTCAAACAGACCAAGGCCCATATTTATACTTTTTCACGCAAAACTGTGCTAACACAGTTTTGCGTGAAAAAGTTTACAGCTGGCTAGCGCCATTCCAAGACGCCGGCCGGGCATCTTATTTATGGAATGGTGCAATACGGTGCAAAGAGTGGGCCAACATCATGGAAAATGACACTCGCCAGGTGGGAGTGGTGGTATGGGAGACGGGGGTTTGGCACCAAAAAATGCTGTTAGGCTGGTTAGAGTAAAAAAAGATTACTCTAACCAGCCTAGCGTCATTTCTAGACGCTAAACCTACCATACCACATGACTCCTGTCATATAAAAGACACGACGGTAGCAACAAACACCGCAGCGGTCACCGCCAACATACAGGTAGAAGACAATATACCGCCCACACTATTACAAGGCACCAATCCACCAGCTTTTCCGGGGCGGTACCAACACCATCAAAAGCACGGCGGAAACAGTGTTTAAAATGGAAACCACTCACCTCTCAAGAAGAAACGAAGAACCAGGACGCCATGGAGCCCAAGTTACAGGTCCTGCCCATGTTGCTGTATCTATTAATACACCACGAAGTGGAAAGAAGGCGGCGACGACGAAGGTGAGTACTGCACCTAGCACACAGGGGAGGGGAGGAGGGAAAAGAGAGTGACACACACACACAAAACGCAACACCCCCAACCCCCACGCACAACAACACACACACACACATATCCAAATACATCACAGATACACCCCGTCACCCCCTGGAGGAACGCAAGGACAAAACGAAATGAGTTTAACTAGTGTAATATTCGAACAATCAGATAGCTCAAGAGAACAGCAAATAATCAGTATACACAAATATTTACAGCAAGTACACAAGTCCATGGACCGGTGGTCCCAAAAAGCATGGGCGAAGCTGACACATGACACCTGCCTCAAAACAGAGAGAACACTGTAGGGGTATCAGGTCGGAAAAAAAGACAGGCACCCCAGGGGGAAGGGGAGGGGGTGCACCTCAGCCGGATGATGTTACAATGCTACTGCTCCTCGAGGGGGCTTCATGCCCACTGTGTGGTCCTGAGGAGTGCAAAGCCACAGTCTCTCAAGTCTCTCTAGTGGGTGGGTTGCCCACTGTTTGGTCCTGGGGAGTGCAAAGCCACAGTCTCTCAAGTCTCTCAAGTGGGTGATTTGCCCACTGCTTGGTCCTGGGGAGTGCAAAGCCACAGTCTCTCAAGTGTCTCAAGTGGGTGGGTTGCCCACTGCTTGGTCCTGGGGAGTGCAAAGCCACAGTCTCTCAAGTGTCTCAAGTGGGTGGGTTGCCCACTGCTTGGTCCTGGGGAGTGCAAAGCCACAGTCTCTCAAGTCTCTCAAGTGGGTGGGTTGCCCACTGCTTGCTTCTGGGGAGTACAAGGCCACTGTCTCCAAGTGGATGGCTTCTCCACTGGTTTTGGAGGGGGCTTTGTGCCCAGAGTGCTTCATCCTGCCAAGGACTGGGTTAGTGGATGCTTTTCTCCAATGGTTCTGGAGGGGGCTTTGTGCCCAGAGTGCTTCATCCTTCCAAGGACTGTGATAGTGGATGCTTTTCTCCACAGGTTCTGGAGGGGGCTTTGTGCCCAGTGATGCTGCACCTGGGGTGTGGCAGTTGACTTAATCTCACCTGGGTGTCTCAGCCACGTGATGTACCTGGAACAGGTGGCATGATACTTCATGGAGGCAGATCCACACTCCATCCTGCGGTGACTTAGGCTGCCAATTGCTGGTTCGTGTCAGTGCTGGAGGTGGTGTCTCAAGTCGCGTGTCTAGGGTCCAGGACGTCATCATCAGACTCTGATGGCTGCACCCTGGGGATGGGGCTGACGTCCGACAGAGTGGCATCGGCTGTGCACGTGGCGGTGCTGATGGTGGTGCAGGCGGCAGGGGCTGAGCGGAGATTCTGCCAGTGCTGGCCGTGGTGCAAGTGTCTGTTGCGGTGGATGGAGACACCATACCGTCTCCGGCAGCCTCGGATGGATGCTCCTTGGGGAGGATGCTGCAGACTGACGTTGTGGCAGCAGCAGTGCAGGGGGCGGTGCAGATGGCTGTGCAGGTGGCGGTCGGAGCAGCGGTGGTGACTGTGGTGCATCTCGCAGACACCCCTGCTGATTTGGTGGTCACCAGCCCCTCACCAGGTGACATTGTGCCCAGAGGTGATGTGCCCTTTGGCTTGTGGCCCTTCCCCATCTTGACAGTTGCTGCAGGGACCTTGGCACTGTCCATTTGCTGTTTGTGCAAGGACTTGCTGGGTGGGTGGTGTGACTGTCCTCTGCTGGAAGCCGGGCCCTTTTTGACCATTTCAGGTGGTGGAATAGGGTGGTCATTCTTTTCTGTCGGTGGCACACTGGCAGCTATGATGGGTGCTCCCTTATACCGTACTGAAGTAGCAGGGGCCACAGCGGATGCAGATTTGGTAGCTGAGGTGCTGGGCTGGGATCTAGACATCCTGGCCCTAGGTGAAGGGTGGGGGGGGGTGTAGGGAAGAGGTTCAAGTTAGCTAGGAAAAGTTTTTTTGACACACTGCGACGGGAAGATGGAGGGTTTTGGGAGTGGAGGAAGAGGCAGTGGCTGTAGGAGGTGTCAATCTGCTGAGTTTGGGTGAAGGTGCATGGGTTGGAGGCTGTTGTGAGGTGGATGGCTGTTGAGTGGGTGTGTGCCTGCATTTGTGTACTTTGGAAGGAGGGCTTACAGACACACTGGGAGAGGACACAGGGGACGGGTGAATGGTAGTGGGGGTGGTGATTGCACGTGAGTGGTGTGTAGTGATGGGCGTGCTGGTGATGGAGGTAATGGCTGAGGATGTAGTGCATGCAGGTGTGAGTGGAGATGAGAATGGGAGGGGGGTAGAGGACATGGAGGAGGGGGACACAGTGGAGGCAGTGGATGTTGGTGTGTCTGCATGGGTATGGTGCTTTTGTGAGTGCCTGTGGGATTTGTGGTGCTTATGTTTTTCTGAGCCACTTTTGTGTGTTGATGTGTGTGCATGCTGGTCTGATGGTGTGCTTGGGATAGGCTGAGGTAGAGGGGATTGGGTCTGGGTAGTGGAATTTGGAGTGGGGAGGCTGGATACAGGGACAATGGCTGCCATCAGTGCTGAGGCCAGAGCCTGAAATGCTCTCTGTTGGGCCGTCACGCCAGAATGAATGCCCTCCAGATATGCATTTGTTTGCTGCAAATGCCTCTCGACACCCTGGATGGCATTCAGAATGGTTGACTCCCCAACAGTAAGGGATCTCAGGAGGTCAATAATCTCCTCACTGAGGGCAGCAGGGCTGGCTGGGGCAGGGCCTGAGGTGCCTGGGGTGAAGGGGATGCCCACCCTCCTGGGTGAGCGGGCACGGGAACACGCTAAGGGGCTGCTGGGAGGGCGGTGCTGGTAGGGGGGGTGGCGGCTGTACCTGTTGTTGCGGTGGGCACAGAGGTGCCCGCCACTGCAAGGGAGCTCCCATCAGAGGAGGAGTTGCTGTCGCTGGTGTCCCCTCCTGTCCCTGTTGTGGAGCTCCCCTCACCCTCCGTCCCACTGGTGCCTTCAGGCTCCGTAGATTCACCCTCATGGGCCATGTGAGATGCAGCTCCCTCCGTCGCCGGTGCCTCTGCTCCTCCACCAGATGATGCTAATGCACACAAGGACAGGGTGACAAAACAAGAAAGGGGGGAAAGACAGAGGAGACACATGGTCAATGCCAGTAACACCACTACCGTTGGCGGACACAACACGCAGGGAGCAGCCCTATGCACTAGGCCATGCACTAGCAGTTAGTAGGAAAATCACCTGCCCATGGGGTACTATCCCTAACACCATTAGCTGCACACCTGGAACCCACAGGAGCCTGACTAGTTGTAGATGCCCACTAACATTATTGGGGTTGGAGTGCCTCAGAGCCTGCCTAACAAGGGACCTACCCTACCAAGTTCGCCCTGGCATAGGGGAACCCACAGCCCAAATTCCCCACCCAGACACTTCGTAAAACGCACAGAGTCAGCTGAATTACACTGTACTCACCCCCTTGTGGCTGCTATGATGCCCTCAAGCGCCCATCCAATTCCAGATATGCCACCGCCAGGATCCGGACCATCAGGGGGGTCATGGTGCGACAGGCACCCCTTCCACGTTGGGAGGCCAGCCCCAGCTGGGCCTCCGCCGTCTTCTTGCTCCAGCGGTGCAGGTCCTCCCATCTCTTACGGCAGTGGGTGCTCCGTCTATGATAGACCCCCAGGGTCCACACTTCCTTGGCGATGGCACGCCAAATACCCTTCTTCTGGTGGGCGCTGACCTAGACGGAAGGTACAGGATGAAAGGAAATTACTCTACCGTCCAGGCCTTCATACTCATTGCCCAC
Organism: Pleurodeles waltl; assembly: GCF_031143425.1. Taxonomy (NCBI): domain Eukaryota; kingdom Metazoa; phylum Chordata; class Amphibia; order Caudata; family Salamandridae; genus Pleurodeles; species Pleurodeles waltl. The sequence goes on along the minus strand of NC_090441.1, from coordinate 105,213,628 downwards.
CAGTTCCCGCTCATACCCTGACGCACATACACTCACCATCCTCACATGCAGGCCTCAGCCCCCCCACATGTATCTTCCATCCACAAAACTCCAAACAGGCATTGCCTACTCATCATGCTCACAGTGTACTCACCTGTTTGTCTGGAGGATCGTAGAATAGCGTGTACTGGGGGAGTACCCCATCCACCAGTTTGTCCAACTACTCCGCAGTGAAGGGAGGGGCCCTCTCCCCAGACACATGAGCCATTGTCGCTTCCAGACTCAGGTCACAGAAGCACTTGCAGTGTAGGTCCTCTTCTGTTGAAGGTCAGGTATCAAGTGAGTGAACAGATAGAAAATGGCGGTCACGTCCGCGGCGGTGCGTACCGTCACCGCCGGTGTACATCGTCATTGGCTCCTAGAACCCATAGAGTCCAATGATAACCAATGCTAAATTGCGCGCGGTCTTCGTCCGCCTACCGCGACGCTGCCCAATGCCAGCGCAGTTACCTCATTTCCCCTTGTCCCTCCTTACAGGTCAGGTAGCCGCCATTTCAGGGGGGCACATTGCATGGCACCTAACTGCGTCACATTACATTTTGGCAGATATACGGACAAACAACGCCACACACGGATTTACTCACATTACTGAAAACACACTAGTGCAGCCTACGTGGTACATGACCCTCTGCTCACCATTCTCCTCCATAGTGCACATCCGCTGGGGCAGATGATGAGATGGCGTCATCCTCCGGTGTACAGACCCTGGTGGACCTATCGACAATGGAAGACAGACACATCATTATCACCTACAGACTTGATTGTTCCACAATCCAAGAACTGTGTGCACAACTGGAGCCAGACCTGATGTCAGCTATCCGTCATCCCACAGGAATGCCCCCTCTAGTGCAGGTCCTGTCAGTGCTCCATTTCCTGGCAAGTGGCTCCTTTCAAACTACAGTGGCCATGGCATCAGGGATGTCTCAGCCAATGTTTTCTAACGTGTTGACCCGAGTGTTGTCAGCCCTGCTGAAACACATGCGCAGCTACATCGTTTTCCCCCAGGTGGAGGATTTGCCCACAGTGAAAGCTGACTTTTATGCCCTGGGACATATCCCCAACATCATTGGTGCCATTGATGGTACACATGCAGCATTTGTCCCCCCGCAGAAGTGAACAAGTGTACAGAAATCAAAAAAGCTACCATTCACTGCTCATCTCATATCTGACTACTGTAGGACATTGTATAAGTCAGCCTCTGAACCTCTGTCTATGGACACTGACAGTTCACTTTGGCTTTCCATTTCACAGATCTGGGTACCTCATTCTGCCCTCTGCTATATTTACTGTTGCCCAACAACTGTCATACATTGGTATGAGCAAATGAACATTTACATTGATATTTGTGGATGATGTTGTAATTATACATTTGAGAAAGAACAGACTCCAGATTGGTTTGTGATTCAAGGGTGTTTATTTATAGGCTAATGTGTATAGGGGTATGTGGAATGGGCTGGGGTGATGGTGGAAGAAAGTCCATGGTAGAATCCAGTCTCTTGGTATCACAGGCGCATTGTCCAAGGGGGCATAGGAAGAGGAGCAATAGCAGTTCAAGGTGGACAGGGTAACAGAGTGGGACAGAAGGGTGACAATCAGGAGAGTCTTATTTCCTGGAGGGGGTCTTGGCAATGTTCTCTCTCTTCTGCCTAGATCGCAGGGTGGTTCTCCTTCTGCAGGGGGTGGGGTGCTGGTGGCCTGTTAGTCCTGTGGCGGGGCCTCCTGTTCACTAGCACCGGCGGACATGGAAGGCTGTTCATCGGTTGGGCTGGTGTCAGAGGCCCAGTGGTATGCCACTGTCTCCCTCATGGTTTTGCCCATGTCTGCCAGCACCCCTGCAATGGTGACCAGGGTGGTGTTGATGGACTTCAATTCCTCCCTGATCCCCAGGTACTGTCCCTCCTGCAGCCACTGGGTCTCCTGAAACTTGGTCAGTACCGTGCCCATGGTCTCCTGGGAACGGTGGTGTGCTCCCATGATGTTTGAGAGTGCCTCGTGGCGAGTGGGTTCCCTGGGCCTGTCCTGCCCCTGTCGCACAGCAGTCCTATCAGCTTCCCTGTTGTCCTGTGCTTCTGTCCCCTGAACTGTGTGCCCACTGCCACTGACCCCAGGTCCCTGATTTGATTTTGTTAGTGGGTTTGCCTGGGGTCCCTGTAGTGGTGGACAAACTGCTGATTGACGTGTCCTGGGGACAGTGCCATGGGCCCGCTGGGTGGGTGCTGTGCTGGTGTTTCCTGAGTGAGGAGGCTCTGAGGTGGCTTGGGACTGTGGCATGGGAACCGACTGTCCTGAGGTCCCTAATGGGCCGGGCTGATCATCTTGATCCAGGCGTGCAGAGCCCTAGAGTCATAATTGTCCGGGAACACCTACGTTGCATCTCATTAACACAAGGTAGGTTCACGCTAGCAAAAAATGACTTTAACTCCAAAACTTTGGCTCTAGACAGGTCAAGCGCCAATGTATAAATTTAGGGATTTTAGTTTGCGCTGAATTAGCATTAAAAAAAAATCGCTAATTCAGCACAAAGCAAGTATAAATCTGGGCCCAAATGTGCCCAATCGATCACAGTACAATGCTGGTTGGACCCTCTTCCCCAGTGGGTGGGGAGGGGTAGGCCACCTTGCATGGGGATGTCAGTTTGCTCTCTGGGAATCCAGGTTCAGAGGAGAGACTCATCAGACAGGGCTGCAAGGTGGCTGCACACCTGGGACCCGGGACCTAGGGCAGGCCTTCCCAGGCCCAGGCCCAGGCCCTGGCAGTGCCTGGTTGAAAACCACTGGACCACAAGGGGGTCTGGCATACATTGTCCCTAGAAATCCGGAGGAAGGCTACCCCCCTTTCTTGTACTTTGTGTGCACCGAGGGACGGAGGGGACCACCAGCGAGAATGCACCTGACCTCCTGGAGCCCTGGCTCGGCATGAGGAAGCGAATAAGCCCTCATCGTGAATTCCGGGGGAGCCTGGCCATCTTTATTATTGGAGCGACCAGATGGCCAGGCTACAAGGACGTAAGGCTCCCCAAGAGCCCTGGGCTCAGGGGCAGGAAGACAAAGACCAGGATGGGGGCACCATCCCCGGGCAGAGAATGGCCATCTGGTCACATCGTGCCTTAACATAAGGAGCCTGTGCTCTCCCCTACAGGGGACCGAGACTCTGTGGCCTGGGTTCTCTGAGCCCCCGCTGGCCCTCAGGCACGGGGCTCCGATGGGTGCCTTGTCAGACCTCCGACCGGGGACCAGAGGCCTCTTTACATGCTGGTGGAGCCCTCCAGAGGTTTGAGGGACTCCGTCCTGGGCACTTTCCCATCCGGCAGGCCAGAGGATGAAGCCCAGGATGAAGGTTCCCACCCTGGGGCCCCTGAACCTGAACTGGAGGGGGAAGCCTCCCCCCAGCCCAATGGACTCCCAGCCCCTTCATGGTGCGGCAGGCTGGAGGAAGGGTGTGCCCACCCCAGGGCCTTGCGGGGCCTGGTCAGGGCTCATGAACTTGGCCATACAGGTGAGGCCTCCCTGGGCCCCACAGGACCCCGTCCTGGGTGCCTTGACACACGGTGGGCTGTTGAACGACGCCCAGGATAGGGGTTCCCATCCCAACCACTGGCTTGAGGCTAGGATGGGGCCCCTGAGCATGACCTGGCAGGGGAAGCCTCCCCGTGTCAGCCCGGCGATCTGGACACGCTATAGGAATGCACAGAGCACAACCAGACGCCCTAGGGTATCAGAGCAACCAGATGGCTGGGCTCAGAGGACAGTCATCTGGTCTCATTGTACCTTAACGTAAGGAGACTCACTCACCCCTGCAAAGACTCTGCAGCCTGGGTTCTCTAAGCCCCAGCTGAGCCTCAGGCGTGGGGCTTCAAGGGGGCCCCAACTCCGACCTGGGGCCCTGAGGCCTCTTTACACACCAGCAAAGCTCTCCCAGGGCCTGCCGGACCACGCCCCAGGCTATTTGGCACCCAGCAGGGCAGAGGACAAAGCCTAGGCAAGGTGTCCCCACCCTGGGGCCTGCCACAGCCCTGGCCTGGGGCCAATGGGCCCAGCCGGAGCCCCTGAACTCAAACCAGCAGAGGAAGCCTCCCTTCGCCCAGTGAACGCCAAGGCCCTCCAGGGTACGGAAGGCTGGAGGATACGAGCGCACATCTCAGGCTCTCGTGGGAAGCCAGGTTGGAAGGAGAGACTCATCGGACAGGGCTGCAAGGCGGCCCCCACCTGGGCCCCCAGGGCAGGCTGGCCCAGGCCCTTGCAGTGCCCATTCCCAGAATTACTGGACCCCAAGGGGGTCCAGAGTAGCCTGTCCCTAGTAATCTGGAGGAAGGCTAGCCACTTTGCTGTACTCCATGCGCACTGAGGGACAGAGGGGACCATCAGCGAGAAAGCACCTGACCGTGTGGAGCCCTGGCTGGGCTTAAGGAAGCAAATGAACACTCATCATAACGTCCAGGGCAGCCTGGCCATCTGGACGTGCCATAGGAATGCATGGAGCACAACCAGATGACCCGAGTTGTCGGAACAAACTGATGGCTGGGCCACGAGGCCATAAAGGCTCCCCAGGAGAACAAAGACCAAGACAGGGGCTCCCACCCTGGGGCCTGAACAGGACCCCTGAACACAAATTGGCAGGGGAAGCCTCCCCGGGCCTGGTGGACTCCCAGGCCTGGGCCCCTCGGGTATGGCAGGCTGGAGGAAGGGAGCACCTTCCCCAGGGCCTAGTGGGGGCGTGGCCCAGCAGGGCCCCTGAACTCGAACTAGTAGGAGAAGCCTCCCCGGGCCCGGTGGACTTCCAGGCCTGGGCCCCTCAGGGTACGGCAGTCTGGAGGAAGGGAGTGCCTGGCTCAGGGCCCAGTGGGAGCTGAGGGCCCAGCCAGGGCTCTCTGAGCACAGCCACACAGGGGAGGCCTCCCGGACCCCCTCCCAAGTGCCTTGCACACGGTGGGCTGGAGGACAAATCCCAGGACGGAGGCTCCCACCTCGGGGCCTGCCAGAGCCCTGGCCTGGGCCCCTGAACCAAAAGCAGCAGGGGAAGCCACCCTTGGCTCAGTGTACGCCAAGATCCTCCAGGGTACGGCAGGCAGGAGGAAGGGAGCACCCACCCCAGGCTCTGGATCGTCAGTTTGCTATGTGTGGAGCCAGGTTTGGAGGAGAGACGCATCAGACAGGGCTGAAAGGCCACAAGGACGTAAAGGCTCCCCAGGAGCCCTGGCCTTGGGAGCCGGAGGACAAAGACCAGGTTGGGGGCTCCCACTCCAGGGCCAGAACAGGGCCCCTGAACACAAACTGGCTGGGGAAGCCTCCCCGGGCCTAGTGGTCTCCCGGGCACAGGGTCCTCAGGTTATGGCAGGCTGGAAGAAGGGAAAGACCACCCAAGGGCCCAGTCAGAGCTCTCTGAACACAGCCAAGCATGGGAGTCATCCCCGGCACCTGTCCCAGGCACCTTGCCACCCGGTGGGCCAGAGGGCGAAGCCCAGGACACGGGCTCCCACCCCGGGACCCACCAGGGCCCCTGGAACTGAACTGGCATGGGAAGCCTCCCCAGGCCCGGTGGACTCCCAGGCCTCAGCCCCTCAGGGTATGGCAGGCTGGAGGAAGGGAGCACCCATCCCAGGGCCTGGCTGGGGCCTGAAGCCCAACCATGGCTCTCCTAACACGACCACGCAGTGGAGTCCCCCCGGACCCTGGCGCAGGTGTCTTGCCACATGGAAAGCCGGAGGACAAAGCATAGTGTGGGGGCTTCCACCCTGGGGCCTGCCAGAGTCCTGGCCCAGGGCCCAGCCTAGGCACCTGCACTCAAACCGGAAGGGGAAATCATGCTTTTCTCTCATTTCTGTCTGGGATCACTGGGCACCACAAATTTCCTAATACCCAGCATTCCCCTCGGTCTCCCGAGGAAAATTATACCTCACTTGTGTGGGTGGGCCAAGTGCCTGCAACAGGGAAAGGCCAGAAAATGTGTAGAGATTGAGGGGATATCACAGCGAGTTGATAAGTGCAATTTAAAAAATGTTTTTAGGCTGACACTGCTTTGGGCACCCACGCAAGGGAGATAGTTTTCTGAAATTCATCATTGTTTTCAGACCCATATTTATCGCTAACTGGAAGAAGGTTGAAAGCACAAAAAATAGGAAAAATGGGCTATGTTCCAGTAAAATGTCAAAACTGTGTTGAAAGTGTGGTTTTCTGATTCTAGTCTGCCTGTTCCTGAAAGCTGGGAAGACGGTGGTTTTAACATGGCAAACCCTTTGTTGATGCCATTTGCAGGGAAATAACTAGATGCTTTCTTCTGCAGCACTTTTTTCTCATTTTTTCCCCAAAACACTACATTTTTGCTGCATTTTGGCTAATTTCTCAGTCCCCATCAGGGGAATCCACAAACTCTGGGTGCCTTTAGAATCTCCAGGATGTTGGAAAAGTAAGACGCAAATTTGGCGTGGATAGCTTATGTGGACAAAACGTTATAGGGGCCTAAGTGCGCACTATCCCAAATAGCCAAAAAAAGGCTTGGCGCAGGAGGGAGAAAAGGCCTGGCAGCAGAGGGGAAAAAATCATATTCTTTTTTTAGGTGGCATTATTCAGTATACTTTTAGTTGTTTGCCAGGTGTGTGCCTGTCCAAAAATAGCATTTTGGCATTATATAGATGTTTCTATATGGTCTTTACTCCTCTGGATCATCAGGACTTTTGAAGGCTGTTGCTATGATTATTATTAGGGGGACAGAAGTGGAATGGTATATTTGAGTGACACACTATGCAGTTGGGATTAGTTCACTTTTTCAAGTCTCATACTGTTGCATGGGTTGATTTCCAGTGGCCCTCTGTTGAATACGTCATCATTTTGAACAACACACTCTGGCCCAATTTGCAATGTATTGATTTTAGAGAATCTTCAAACCATTCCCACAGGGACACTGTATGTGTTCACTAAGTTAAACAATTGGTTGGATTTTGTTCTGGCTAGCATCTTTTGACATGATGCCTAGCATTCAATATCTCTGTGAATAGTATGCATCAGACTCAATGCATTTGGTTGTTGTGCATTGTTAGAAATGGAGTTTCTGGTTGGCTAGTGTGTGCACCAAAGCCAGGCAGAACACATCACTGTAGTCAGGGCAAGTAAGTTACACACGAAAGATAACCTGTGTTCACCCCCTGGTAGCCTAGCGCAGAGCAGTCAGGGTTATCCCCAGAGACAATGTGTAAAGAGCTTGCACAACATACACCAGTAACACAATGAATACACTGCAAATGAGACTCCACACAGAATTATACAAAATATGGTTCTATATTCTATAGGTATCATGAGACCAAAATGACATAAATTAGAAATACTATTCAAATCATGCCAATGCTGAATTAATACTATGTATACTGATAATGCAAAAGGAAATCACAACATCATACATGATAGCATCAGGGCATGAAATACAGCAAGTTGGTCAGAAACCACACATGAATTACACTGTATCACCCTCACCTCCTAAATACATTGGAAGTAGTGCCCAATGGTCTAGAGGAAGTACACATCACTAGGAAATATAGGTACCAGAGCATCTGCGCTTGTATTAGCAGGATTACAGTTGTTTTGGTGAACCAAGAGAATTTAAGAGCAATGCGTAGGCTGCAGGAGCACTTTCGTGCCCACTCATCGGGACGCAGTAATGCTGGATTCCGTGTGGGTCAGAGGAGCCCAGATGTGCCGATTATCAACTAAACGGTTGGGCTACCATGTGAAGAAAAGGCTCTCTTGCTGTCTGTCCTCTGGAAGGGAATCGGGTGATGCAGTGACTGCACTTATCAGGAGAAGGCAGAGCACACATCCGACACTGGTGCACAGGTCCTTCATGTCAGGGGGAAGTACCAATGGAGCACTGTGCCCAACTGACAACCAGGCAGTGCTAACTTCACTCCCACTCGCCGTCTCTGGGGATCATGGAGCAGCTTGGGCTGGTCGGCCACTTTCAGTGCTACAGCATCAGTTGAATCTTCCAGGATGCTCAGTCCTGAAAAAAAAAGCCCACACCTTGGCGCTCCTTAGAACATGCTAGGAATCCTGCCAAAGTGCATGGTTTCCAGGTAGTACGAAGTGCTGTACTCGGGCTGGATGGAGCGCTGGTGGGTTTTGCAGGTTTGTTTAATTGCCCTTAGGTGTGGGGTGCAAAGGGGGATAGCAAGCAGCAGGCCAGCACAGGTAGTCCAGATGGCAGTTCCTACTGGCAAAGCAGCAGTCCTCCGGTAGAACAGAGTCAGGGAGCAGCTGGCAGCAGGGCAACTGATAGAAAAGCAATCTAGTGAGTCCTTTAGGTCACCCAGCATATAGCAGGCAGCAGGGTAACACTGGAAGAGTAGTCCTATGGGTCATTTGAGCAGCTCAGCAGTCCTTCTGACACAGGTCCAGTTCCAGTTCCAAAAGCACTCTGAAAACATGGGGTCAGAGCCCCTGTACATATACTCATAAGTGCCTTTGATGTAAGATGACTTCAAAGGAACCCTTTCATGTTTACAACAGACCCCTTTCAACCAGGCTCTGGCTCCAGACATCAGTCGGGGGTAAATTAGACCTTTGTGTGAGAGCAGGACACAACCTATTGACATGTAAGTATAAAGGATATTCCTTCTCTCATCCCAGGAAGGCTATCAGTATGCAGGTGAATGCAGGCATAGCTCCTGTCACACCCTGCTCTTTCTGTGTGCATTGTTAGAAATTGAGTTTCTGGTTGGCTAGTGTGTGCACCAAAGCCAGGCAGGACACATCACTGTAGTCAGGGCAAGTAAGTTACACATGAAAGATAACCTGTGTTCACCCCCTGGCAGCATAGCGCAGAGCAGTCAGGGTTATCCCCAGAGACAATGTGTAAAGAGCTTGCACAACATACACCACTAACACAATGAATACACTGCAAATGAGACTCCACACAGTATTAAAAAAAATATGGTTCTATATTCTATAGGTATCATGAGACCAAAATGACATAAATTAGAAATATTATTCATATCATGCCAATACTGAATTAATACTATGTATACTGAGAATGCAAAAGGAAATCACAACATCATACATGATAGCATCAGGGCATGAAATACAGCAAGTTGGTCAGAAAACACACATGAATTACACTGTATCACCCTCACCTCCTAAATACATTGGAAGTAGTGCCCAATGGTCTAGTGGAAGTACACATCACTAGGAAATATAGGTACCAGTGCATCTGCGCTTTTATTAGCAGGATTATAGTTGTTTTGGTGAACCAAGTGAATTTAGGAGCAATGCGTAGGCTGCCGGAGCACTTTCGTGCCAACTCATCGGGATGCAGTAATGCTGGATTCCGTGTGGGCCAGAGGAGCCCCGATGTGCCGATTATCAACTAAACGGTTGGGCTACCATGTGAAGAAAAGGCTCTCTTGCTCTGTGCCGAACAACCAATTGTCAACCCCTCGAGACCAGGAGGTTTCCAAAAGAAGATGGTCATACTCAGTCACAGGGGGGTGGAGCACAGACTCACCCAGTGAGTTCTCCTGCTTCTCAGGCTTGTACTGTAGCTGCCCGTGGGAAAGCTCGGGATGGCTGTATCAATGTAGGGCATGCTTCTAATCCTACAATACCTCCTGGCCAGACGGGGGCGCCCGGGGTGGCCACGCCGGGCTGCAGTGATGGCTAGGCTGGTCAGTTCTCTGGAACGGGATCGGGTGACACGGTGACTGCACTTATCAGGAGAAGGCAGAGCACACAGCCTTCCCAGCAACACCTCCGAACCAGACGGTAATCAGGGACGTAATTTTGATGCCTGGAATGTGGCTGCATCCGACACTGGTGCACAGGTCCTTCATGTCAGGGGGAAGTACCAATGGAGCACTGTGCCCAACTGACAACCAGGCAGTGCTAACTTCACTCCCACTCGCTGTCTCTGGGGATCATGGAGCAGCTTGGACTGGTCGGCCACATTCAGTGCTACAGCATCAGTTGAATCTTCCAGGATGCTCAGTCCTGAAAATAAAAGCCCACACCTTGGCGCTCCTGAGAACATGCTAGGAATCCTGCCAAAGTGCATGGTTTCCAGGTAGTACGAAGTGCTGTACTCGGGCTGGATGGAGCGCTGGTGGGTTTTGCAGGTTTGTTTAATTGCCCTTAGGTGTGGGGTGCAAAGGGGGATAGCAAGCAGCAGGCCAGCACAGGTAGTCCAGATGCAGTTCCTACTAGCAAAGCAGCAGTCCTCCGGTAGAACAGAGTCAGGGAGCAGCTGGTAGCAGAGCAACTGATAGAAAAGCAATCTAGTGAGTCCTTTAGGTCACCCAGCATATAGCAGGCAGAAGGGTAACACTGGAAGAGTAGTCCTATGAGTCCTTTGAGCAGCTCAGCAGTCCTTCTGACACAGGTCCAGTTCCAGTTCCAAAAGCACTCTGAAAACATGGGGTCAGAGCCCCTGTACATATACTCATAAGTGCCTTTGATGGAAAATGACTTCAAAGGAACCCTTTCATGTTTACAACAGACCCCTTTCAACCAGGCCCTGGCTCCAGACATCAGTCCTTCTCTCATCCCAGGAAGGCTATCAGTATGCAGGTGAATGCAGACATAGCTCCTGTCACACCCTGCTCTTCCTGTGTTGTGGCTGTCTGGGAAATATGCACAAAGTGTAACTGTCACTCAGCCCTAGATGTGGATTGGAGTCAGGCTGCAAAGCACATAGAGTTATAAACAAAGAGAAATGCTCAATTTCTAAAAGTGGCATTTCTAAAATAGTAATGTAAAATCCAACTACACGAGTAAGCAGGATTTGTCACTACCATTCCAAACATACCAAAAATGCTAACGCAACTTCTTCAAATCAGAAATTGCCACTTAAAAGTATATCAGAGAATTATTGATGCTAACCTATGAGAGGACCAGCCCTTTCAGCAATGAAAAACGAAATGGGCTGTTTGTCACTATTTAGGACATGCAAAACATAAGAGTATATGTCCTACTTATTACCTACACAGCACCCTGCCCAAGGCGCTACTTAGGGCTTACCTTTCAGGTGACCTAACTATAATAAATGGGGAGTTTGGGACTTGGCAAGTAGTTTGATATGGCAAGTCAAGGTGGCAGTGAACTGGGCACGCAGGCATTTCAGTGGCAGGCCTGAGACAGGTTTGAAAGGCTACTTCTGTTGGTGGCGCAATCAGTACTGCAGACCTACTAGTAGCATTTTATTTACAAGCCCTGGGTACCTGTTTCAGGTCCTGAGCTCGCCCCCCACGACCGCAGCACCAACCTGCTGCCTTCTGCCTCTGTCCCACGAGCACGCTGCCGTTTGCGTGTTCGAGGCCCTCCTCCACCCGCAGGCATCCTCCTGCGCCTCATCCCTGGTGGCTAGTGGGCTCACTTGACCCGTGTGCCGCTTCCACCGTCCTGTAAGTGTTTTTTGGCTTTTTCGTTTTTTCAGCGCCTCGCCGCCGGCGCTTCTGCCCCCTTTGTGCCCCCCTGATTGCTGTCTCCCCGATCGTGTATTGTGCCATTATTGTATTTCTGATTGTATTTCTGATTGTATTTTCTCATTGTAACTGCTTGTAGTTTTGCTCGTTTTCAGTGTTTTTTGCCCCTTGTGCGCTCCCCGTTCCCTGCCGCTGCCTCCCTGCGGCCCCGCCCCCCTCGCGCCCCCATTTGCCGCTCCCTCCCGCCTCCCACCTCCCAGCTGCTCCTCCCTCCCCCCTCCCTTCTTAATGGCTGGCGCTGCGCGTCGCGAGTGAGCGAACTCTGACCTGTTTCAGGTCCTGAGCTTGCCCCCCACGACCGCAGCACCAACCTGCTGCCTTCTGCCTCTGTCCCACAAGCACGCTGCCGTTTGCGTGTTCGAGGCCCTCCTCCACCCGCAGGCATCCTCCTGCGCCTCATCCCTGGTGGCTAGTGGGCTCACTTGACCCGTGTGCCGCTTCCGCCGTCCTGTAAGTGTTTTTTGGCTTTTTCGTTTTTTCAGCGCCTCGCCGCCGGCGCTTCTGCCCCCTTTGTGCCCCCCTGATTGCTGTCTCCCCGATCGTGTATTGTGCCATTATTGTATTTCTGATTGTATTTCTGATTGTATTTTCTCATTGTAACTGCTTGTAGTTTTGCTCATTTTCAGTGTTTTTTGCCCCTTGTGCGCTCCCCGTTCCCTGCCGCTGCCTCCCTGCGGCCCGCCCCCCTCGCGCCCCCATTTGCCGCTCCCTCCCGCCCCCGCCTCCCAGCTGCTCCTCCCTCCCCCCTCCCTTCTTAATGGCTGGCTCTGCGCGTCGCGAGTGAGCGAACTCTGACCTGTTTCAGGTCCTGAGCTCGCCCCCCACGACCGCAGCACCAACCTGCTGCCTTCTGCCTCTGTCCCACGAGCACGCTGCCGTTTGCGTGTTCGAGGCCCTCCTCCACCCGCAGGCATCCTCCTGCGCCTCATCCCTGGTGGCTAGTGGGCTCACTTGACCCGTGTGCCGCTTCCGCCGTCCTGTAAGTGTTTTTTGGCTTTTTCGTTTTTTCAGCGCCTCGCCGCCAGCGCTTCTGCCCCCTTTGTGCCCCCCTGATTGCTGTCTCCCCGATCGTGTATTGTGCCATTATTGTATTTCTGATTGTATTTCTGATTGTATTTTCTCATTGTAACTGCTTGTAGTTTTGCTTGTTTTCAGTGTTTTTTGCCCCTTGTGCGCTCCCCGTTCCCTGCCGCTGCCTCCCTGCGGCCCCGCCCCCCTCGTGCCCCCATTTGCCGTTCCCTCCCGCCTCCCAGCTGCTCCTCCCTCCCCCCTCCCTTCTTAATGGCTGGCGCTGCGCGTCGCGAGTGAGCGAACTCTGACCTGTTTCAGGTCCTGAGCTCGCCCCCCACGACCGCAGCACCAACCTGCTGCCTTCTGCCTCTGTCCCACGAGCACGCTGCCGTTTGCGTGGTCGAGGCCCTCCTCCACCCGCAGGCATCCTCCTGCGCCTCATCCCTGGTGGGTAGTGGGCTCACTTGACCCATGTGCCGCTTCCGCCGTCCTGTAAGAGTTTTTTGGCTTTTTCGTTTTTTCAGCGCCTCGCCGCCGGCGCTTCTGCCCCCTTTGTGCCCCCCTGATTGCTGTCTCCCCGATCGTGTATTGTGCCATTATTGTATTTCTGATTGTATTTCTGATTGTATTTTCTCATTGTAACCGCTTGTAGTTTTGCTAGTTTTCAGTGTTTTTTGCCCCTTGTGCGCTCCCCGTTCCCTGCCGCTGCCTCCCTGCGGCCCCGCCCCCCTCGCGCCCCCATTTGCCGCTCCCTCCCACCTCCCGCCTCCCAGCTGCTCCTCCCTCCCCCCTCCCTTCTTAATGGCTGGCGCTGCGCGTCGCGAGTGAGCGAACTCTGACCTGTTTCAGGTCCTGAGCTCGCCCCCCACGACCGCAGCACCAACCTGCTGCCTTCTGCCTCTGTCCCACGAGCACGCTGCCGTTTGCGTGTTCGAGGCCCTCCTCCACCCGCAGGCATCCTCCTGCGCCTCATCCCTGGTGGCTAGTGGGCTCACTTGACCCGTGTGCCGCTTCCGCCGTCCTGTAAGTGTTTTTTGGCTTTTTCGTTTTTTCAGCGCCTCGCCGCCGGCGCTTCTGCCCCCTTTGTGCCCCCCTGATTGCTGTCTCCCCGATCGTGTATTGTGCCATTATTGTATTTCTGATTGTATTTTCTCATTGTAAGTGCTTGTAGTTTTGCTCGTTTTCAGTGTTTTTTGCCCCTTGTGCGCTCCCCGTTCCCTGCCGCTGCCTCCCTGTGGCCCCGCCCCCCTCGCGCCCCCATTTGCCGCTCCCTCCCGCCTCCCGCCTCCCAGCTGCTCCTCCCTCCCCCCTCCCTTCTTAATGGCTGGCGCTGCGCGTCGCGAGTGAGCGAACTCTGACCTGTTTCAGGTCCTGAGCTCGCCCCCCACGACCGCAGCACCAACCTGCTGCCTTCTGCCTCTGTCCCACGAGCACGCTGCTGTTTGCGTGTTCGAGGCCCTCCTCCACCCGCAGGCATCCTCCTGCGCCTCATCCCTGGTGGCTAGTGGGCTCACTTGACCCGTGTGCCGCTTCCGCCGTCCTGTAAGTGTTTTTTGGCTTTTTCGTTTTTTCAGCGCCTCGCCACCGGCGCTTCTGCCCCCTTTGTGCCCCCCTGATTGCTGTCTCCCCGATCGTGTATTGTGCCATTATTGTATTTCTGATTGTATTTCTGATTGTATTTTCTCATTGTAACTGCTTGTAGTTTTGCTCGTTTTCAGTGTTTTTTGCCCCTTGTACGCTCCCCGTTCCCTGCCGCTGCCTCCCTGCGGCCCCGCCCCCCTCGCGCCCCCATTTGCCGCTCCTTCCCGCCTCCCGCCTCCCAGCTGCTCCTCCCTCCCCCCTCCCTTCTTAATGGCTGGCGCTGCGCGACGCGAGTGAGCGAACTCTGACCTGTTTCAGGTCCTGAGCTCGCCCCCCACGACCGCAGCACCAACCTGCTGCCTTCTGCCTCTGTCCCACGAGCACGCTGCCGTTTGCGTGTTCGAGGCCCTCCTCCACCCGCAGGCATCCTCCTGCGCCTCATCCCTGGTGGCTAGTGGGCGCACTTGACCCGTGTGCCGCTTCCGCCGTCCTGTAAGTGTTTTTTGGCTTTTTCGTTTTTTCAGCGCCTCGCCGCCGGCGCTTCTGCCCCCTTTGTGCCCCCCTGATTGCTGTCTCCCCGATCGTGTATTGTGCCATTATTGTATTTCTGATTGTATTTCTGATTGTATTTTCTCATTGTAACTGCTTGTAGTTTTGCTCGTTTTCAGTGTTTTTTGCCCCTTGTGCGCTCCCCGTTCCCTGCCGCTGCCTCCCTGCGGCCCCGCCCCCCTTGTGCCCCCATTTGCCGTTCCCTCCCGCCTCCCGCCTCCCAGCTGCTCCTCCCTCCCCCCTCCCTTCTTAATGGCTGGCGCTGCGCGTCGCGAGTGAGCGAACTCTGACCTGTTTCAGGTCCTGAGCTCGCCCCCCACGACCGCAGCACCAACCTGCTGCCTTCTGCCTCTGTCCCACGAGCACGCTGCCGTTTGCGTGTTCGAGGCCCTCCTCCACCCGCAGGCATCCTCCTGCGCCTCATCCCTGGTGGGTAGTGGGCTCACTTGACCCGTGTGCCGCTTCCGCCGTCCTGTAAGTGTTTTTTGGCTTTTTCGTTTTTTCAGCGCCTCGCCGCCGGCGCTTCTGCCCCCTTTGTGCCCCCCTGATTGCTGTCTCCCCGATCGTGTATTGTGCCATTATTGTATTTCTTATTGTATTTCTGATTGTATTTTCTCATTGTAACTGCTTGTAGTTTTGCTCGTTTTCAGTGTTTTTTGCCCCTTGTGCGCTCCCCGTTCCCTGCCGCTGCCTCCCTGCGGCCCCGCCCCCCTCGCGCCCCCATTTGCCGCTCCCTCCCACCTCCCGCCTCCCAGCTGCTCCTCCCTCCCCCCTCCCTTCTTAATGGCTGGCGCTGCGCGTCGCGAGTGAGCGAACTCTGACCTGTTTCAGGTCCTGAGCTCGCCCCCCACGACGGCAGCACCAACCTGCTGCCTTCTGCCTCTGTCCCACGAGCACGCTGCCGTTTGTGTGTTCGAGGCCCTCCTCCACCCGCAGGCATCCTCCTGCGCCTCATCCCTGGTGGCTAGTGGGCTCACTTGACCCGTGTGCCGCTTCCGCCGTCCTGTAAGTGTTTTTTGGCTTTATCGTTTTTTCAGCGCCTCGCCGCCGGCTCTTCTGCCCCCTTTGTGCCCCCCTGATTGCTGTCTCCACGATCGTGTATTGTGCCATTATTGTATTTCTGATTGTATTTCTGATTGTATTTTCTCATTGTAACTGCTTGTAGTTTTGCTCGTTTTCAGTGTTTTTGGCCCTTGTGCGCTCCCCGTTCCCTGCCGCTGCCTCCCTGCGGCCCCGCCCCCCTCGCGCCCCCATTTGCCGCTCCCTCCCACCTCCCGCCTCCCAGCTGCTCCTCCCTCCCCCCTCCCTTCTTAATGGCTGGCCCTGCGCGTCGCGAGTGAGCGAACTCTGACCTGTTTCAGGTCCTGAGCTCGCCCCCCCACGACCGCAGCACCAACCTGCTGCCTTCTGCCTCTGTCCCACGAGCACGCTGCCGTTTGCGTGTTCGAGGCCCTCCTCCACCCGCAGGCATCCTCCTGCGCCTCATCCCTGGTGGCTAGTGGGCTCACTTGACCCGTGTGCCGCTTCCGCCGTCCTGTAAGTGTTTTTTGGCTTTTTCGTTTTTTCAGCGCCTCGCCGCCGGCGCTTCTGCCCCCTTTGTGCCCCCCTGATTGCTGTCTCCCCGATCGTGTATTGTGCCATTATTGTATTTCTGATTGTATTTTCTCATTGTAACTGCTTGTAGTTTTGCTCGTTTTCAGTGTTTTTTGCCCCTTGTGCGCTCCCCGTTCCCTGCCGCTGCCTCCCTGCGGCCCGCCCCCCTCGCGCCCCCATTTGCCGCTCCCTCCCGCCTCCCGCCTCCCAGCTGCTCCTCCCTCCCCCCTCCCTTCTTAATGGCTGGCGCTGCGCGTCGCGAGTGAGCGAACTCTGACCTGTTTCAGGTCCTGAGCTCGCCCCCCACGACCGCAGCACCAACCTGCTGCCTTCTGCCTCTGTCCCACGAGCACGCTGCCGTTTGCGTGTTCGAGGCCCTCCTCCACCCGCAGGCATCCTCCTGCGCCTCATTCCTGGTGGCTAGTGGGCTCACTTGACCCGTGTGCCGCTTCCGCCGTCCTGTAAGTGTTTTTTGGCTTTTTCGTTTTTTCAGCGCCTCGCCGCCGGCGCTTCTGCCCCCTTTGTGCCCCCCTGATTGCTGTCTCCCCGATCGTGTATTGTGCCATTATTGTATTTCTGATTGTATTTCTGATTGTATTTTCTCATTGTAACTGCTTGTAGTTTTGCTCGTTTTCAGTGTTTTTTGCCCCTTGTGCGCTCCCCGTTCCCTGCCGCTGCCTCCCTGCGGCCCCGCCCCCCTCGCGCCCCCATTTGCCGCTCCCTCCCGCCTTCCGCCTCCCAGCTGCTCCTCCCTCCCCCCTCCCTTCTTAATGGCTGGCGCTGCGCGTCGCGAGTGAGCGAACTCTGACCTGTTTCAGGTCCTGAGCTCGCCCCCCACGACCGCAGCACCAACCTGCTGCCTTCTGCCTCTGTCCCACGAGCACGCTGCCGTTTGCGTGTTCGAGGCCCTCCTCCACCCGCAGGCATCCTCCTGCGCCTCATCCCTGGTGGCTAGTGGGCGCACTTGACCCGTGTGCCGCTTCCGCCGTCCTGTAAGTGTTTTTTGGCTTTTTCGTTTTTTCAGCGCCTCGCCGCCGGCGCTTCTGCCCCCTTTGTGCCCCCCTGATTGCTGTCTCCCCGATCGTGTATTGTGCCATTATTGTATTTCTGATTGTATTTCTGATTGTATTTTCTCATTGTAACTGCTTGTAGTTTTGCTCGTTTTCAGTGTTTTTTGCCCCTTGTGCGCTCCCCGTTCCCTGCCTCCCTGCGGCCCGCCCCCCTCGTGCCCCCATTTGCCGTTCTCTCCCGCCTCCCGCCTCCCAGCTGCTCCTCCCTCCCCCCTCCCTTCTTAATGGCTGGCGCTGCGCGTCGCGAGTGAGCGAACTCTGACCTGTTTCAGGTCCTGAGCTCGCCCCCCACGACCGCAGCACCAACCTGCTGCCTTCTGCCTCTGTCCCACGAGCACGCTGCCGTTTGCGTGTTCGAGGCCCTCCTCCACCCGCAGGCATCCTCCTGCGCCTCATCCCTGGTGGGTAGTGGGCTCACTTGACCCGTGTGCCGCTTCCGCCGTCCTGTAAGTGTTTTTTGGCTTTTTCGTTTTTTCAGCGCCTCGCCGCCGGCGCTTCTGCCCCCTTTGTGCCCCCCTGATTGCTGTCTCCCCGATCGTGTATTGTGCCATTATTGTATTTCTTATTGTATTTCTGATTGTATTTTCTCATTGTAACTGCTTGTAGTTTTGCTCGTTTTCAGTGTTTTTTGCCCCTTGTGCGCTCCCCGTTCCCTGCCGCTGCCTCCCTGCGGCCCCGCCCCCCTTGCGCCCCCATTTGCCGCTCCCTCCCACCTCCCGCCTCCCAGCTGCTCCTCCCTCCCCACTCCCTTCTTAATGGCTGGCGCTGCGCGTCGCGAGTGAGCGAACTCTGACCTGTTTCAGGTCCTGAGCTCGCCCCCCACGACCGCAGCACCAACCTGCTGCCTTCTGCCTCTGTCCCACGAGCACGCTGCCGTTTGCGTGTTCGAGGCCCTCCTCCACCCGCAGGCATCCTCCTGCGCCTCATCCCTGGTGGCTAGTGGGCTCACTTGACCCGTGTGCCGCTTCCGCCGTCCTGTAAGTGTTTTTTGTTTTTTTTTCGTTTTTTCAGCGCCTCGCCGCCGGCTCTTCTGCCCCCTTTGTGCCCCCCTGATTGCTGTCTCCCCGATCGTGTATTGTGCCATTATTGTATTTCTGATTGTATTTCTGATTGTATTTTCTCATTGTAACTGCTTGTAGTTTTGCTCGTTTTCAGTGTTTTTTGCCCTTTGTGCGCTCCCCGTTCCCTGCCGCTGCCTCCCTGCGGCCCGCCCCCCTCGTGCCCCCATTTGCCGCTCCCTCCAGCCTCCCGCCGACCAGCTGCTCCTCCCTCCCCCCTCCCTTCTTAATGGCTGGCGCTGCGCGTCGCGAGTGAGCGAACTCTGACCTGTTTCAGGTCCTGAGCTCGCCCCCCACGACCGCAGCACCAACCTGCTGCCTTCTGCCTCTGTCCCACGAGCACGCTGCCGTTTGCGTGTTCGAGGCCCTCCTCCACCCGCAGGCATCCTCCTGCGCCTCATCCCTGGTGGCTAGTGGGCTCACTTGACCCGTGTGCCGCTTCCGCCGTCCTGTAAGTGTTTTTTGGCTTTTTCGTTTTTTCAGCGCCTCGCCACCGGCGCTTCTGCCCCCTTTGTGCCCCCCTGATTGCTGTCTCCCCGATCGTGTATTGTGCCATTATTGTATTTCTGATTGTATTTCTGATTGTATTTTCTCATTGTAACTGCTTGTAGTTTTGCTCGTTTTCAGTGTTTTTTGCCCCTTGTGCGCTCCCGTTCCCTGCCGCTGCCTCCCTGCGGCCCCGCCCCCCTCGCGCCCCCATTTGCCGCTCCCTCCCGCCTCCCAGCTGCTCCTCCCTCCCCCCTCCCTTCTTAATGGCTGGCCCTGCGCGTCGCGAGTGAGCGAACTCTGACCTGTTTCAGGTCCTGAGCTCGCCCCCCCACGACCGCAGCACCAACCTGCTGCCTTCTGCCTCTGTCCCACGAGCACGCTGCCGTTTGCATGTTCGAGGCCCTCCTCCACCCGCAGGCATCCTCCTGCGCCTCATCCCTGGTGGCTAGTGGGCTCACTTGACCCGTGTGCCGCTTCCGCCGTCCTGTAAGTGTTTTTTGGCTTTTTCGTTTTTTCAGCGCCTCGCCGCCGGCGCTTCTGCCCCCTTTGTGCCCCCCTGATTGCTGTCTCCCCGATCGTGTATTGTGCCATTATTGTATTTCTGATTGTATTTTCTCATTGTAACTGCTTGTAGTTTTGCTCGTTTTCAGTGTTTTTTGCCCCTTGTGCGCTCCCCGTTCCCTGCCGCTGCCTCCCTGCGGCCCGCCCCCCTCGCGCCCCCATTTGCCGCTCCCTCCCGCCTCCCGCCTCCCAGCTGCTCCTCCCTCCCCCCTCCCTTCTTAATGGCTGGCGCTGCGCGTCGCGAGTGAGCGAACTCTGACCTGTTTCAGGTCCTGAGCTCGCCCCCCACGACCGCAGCACCAACCTGCTGCCTTCTGCCTCTGTCCCACGAGCACGCTGCCGTTTGCATGTTCGAGGCCCTCCTCCACCCGCAGGCATCCTCCTGCGCCTCATTCCTGGTGGCTAGTGGGCTCACTTGACCCGTGTGCCGCTTCCGCCGTCCTGTAAGTGTTTTTTGGCTTTTTCGTTTTTTCAGCGCCTCGCCACCGGCGCTTCGGCCCCCTTTGTGCCCCCCTGATTGCTGTCTCCCCGATCGTGTATTGTGCCATTATTGTATTTCTGATTGTATTTCTGATTGTATTTTCTCATTGTAACTGCTTGTAGTTTTGCTCGTTTTCAGTGTTTTTTGCCCCTTGTGCGCTCCCCGTTCCCTGCCGCTGCCTCCCTGCGGCCCCGCCCCCCTCGCGCCCCCATCTGCCGCTCCCTCCCGCCTTCCGCCTCCCAGCTGCTCCTCCCTCCCCCCTCCCTTCTTAATGGCTGGCGCTGCGCGTCGCGAGTGAGCGAACTCTGACCTGTTTCAGGTCCTGAGCTCGCCCCCCACGACCGCAGCACCAACCTGCTGCCTTCTGCCTCTGTCCCACGAGCACGCTGCCGTTTGCGTGTTCGAGGCCCTCCTCCACCCGCAGGCATCCTCCTGCGCCTCATCCCTGGTGGCTAGTGGGCTCACTTGACCCGTGTGCCGCTTCCGCCGTCCTGTAAGTGTTTTTTGGCTTTTTCGTTTTTTCAGCGCCTCGCCGCCGGCGCTTCTGCCCCCTTTGTGCCCCCCTGATTGCTGTCTCCCCGATCGTGTATTGTGCCATTATTGTGTTTCTGATTGTATTTCTGATTGTATTTTCTCATTGTAACTGCTTGTAGTTTTGCTCGTTTTCAGTGTTTTTTGCCCCTTGTGCGCTCCCTGTTCCCTGCCGCTGCCTCCCTGCGGCCCCGCCCCCCTCGCGCCCCCATTTGCCGCTCCCTCCCGCCTCCCGCCTCCCAGCTGCTCCT
This sequence comes from Pleurodeles waltl, assembly GCF_031143425.1. NCBI lineage: Eukaryota > Metazoa > Chordata > Amphibia > Caudata > Salamandridae > Pleurodeles > Pleurodeles waltl. Next base: position 105,192,953 of record NC_090441.1, on the reverse strand, counting down.
CCCTCCCCCCTCCCCCCTCCCTTCTTAATGGCTGGCGCTGCGCGTCCGCGCAGCGGGCGCGCCAGAGGCAAGCCCGTCTGCGCCCGTCCGCGCCTGGACCGCGCCCAGCGCCATACCCCCTGGCCCTCGCGCCCCCCGCATCCGCTACTCGATCAACGAACTCTGCGCCTTCAACCCCGGCCCCTCCACTGAATGCTGCCGGGCATCCCCGAAGCACACTAAAGGACCTTTTTCCTGCCGTACCTGCAACTTCTCCTGCATCAGAACGACCAATCCAACTACTGAAACATTCAACCCCAACCACCTGAACTGCATCCTCATCAACACCCGCTCCACACGAAAACACGCCATCGAGCTCTGGGATTTGCTCGACACCACTGCTCCTGACGTGGCTTTCCTGACCGAAACCTGGTGGAACGACTCCTCGTCTCCGGACATCGCCATCGCCATACCGGACGGCTACAAAATCACCTGAAGAGACCGAACCAACGGAATCGGCGGCGGAATAGCCATCGCTCACAAAGCTACCCTCAAAATCCACACCCACTCGGACGACACCCTCAGGACAGCCGAACACCTCCACTTCCAGATCCACACGGACCCCAACACGACCCTCAGAGGAACCCTCATATACCGCCCTGCAGGACCAAGAGCCCCCTTCAGCGACACCATCGCCGACCTTGCAAGCACCCACGCCCTCGCTTCCCCGGATTACATCCTCCTGGGAGATCTGAACTACCATCTGGAAAATGCCAACGACGTCAACACCGCATCACTGACCTCCAACCTCCTCAACCTCGGACTCCGCCAGCTAGTCAACACGCCCACCCACATCGCCGGACACACCCTTGACCCCCTCTTCACCTCAAGCAACCACGTTTCCTTCAGCCACACCTCCGAACTCCACTGGACCGACCATCACTGCGTCCATTTCACCTATAAGAAAACCACAGAGCAACACCGCATCCAGCTACCTCCCCACCGCCGCTGGGGCAAAGTCACCCAAGACCAACTGACCAGCACCCTCATCAACAACCTTCCACCCGACGCAACCGACCTGAGCACAGCCGCCATCAACCTCCATCAATGGATCCTCGACTGCGCCAACACCCTTGCCCCTCTCAAGAAACCCACCGCCATCCAAGGAAAGAAAAAACCAGCCTGGTTCACAGACGATCTAACCACCTCCAAAAGCATCTGCCAGAAGCTCAAAAAGAAATGGATCCAAGAACGCACACCCGACAACCTCGTCGCCCTCAAAAACACCAACCGCGAACACCACCAACGGATCCGCATCGCCAAGCGCGCCCACTTCACCGAACGCATCAACAACAACGCCCACGACTGCAAAGAACTCTTCGGCATCGTGAAGGAACTCTCCAATCCAAAAGCCAACTCCAACGACATCCCGCCCTCCCAGAAACTCTGCGACGACCTCTCCACCTTCTTCCACCAGAAAATCGCTACCATCCACGACAGCTTCAACACCGGTCCACCGCCAGACCCCACCCCCGACGTCTCCTCCCGCGACTGCCGCCTCACCGCCTGGACCCACGTGGACGAGGCAGAAACCATAACAACCATGAACACCATCCACTCAGGCTCCCCCACGGACCCCTGCCCCCATCATGTTTTCAACTCAGCCAACGCCACCATCGCCCCCGAACTCCGCAAGATCATCAACCTCTCCTTCACTTCTGCCACCTTCCCGGACAGCTGGAAACACGCAGAAATCCAACCCCTCCTCAAAAAACCCAAGGCCGACCCCAACGATCTCAAAAACTTCCGTCCGATCTCTCTCCTCCCTTTTCCAGCGAAAGTCATCGAGAAGATCGTCAACACTCAGCTCACCCACTTCCTCGAAGACAATTCCATCCTGGACCCCTCACAATCCGGATTCAGACGAAACCACAGCACTGAGACTGCTCTCCTCGCCGCCACAGATGACATCAGACATCAAATGGACAACGGCGAAACCTCAGCCCTCATCCTCCTCGACCTATCAGCCGCCTTTGACACCGTCTGCCACTGCACCCTACTGACCCGCCTCCAGGAAGCCGGCATCCAAGACAAAGCCCTCCACTGGATCTCATCCTTCCTCTCCGACAGAACGCAGAGAGTCCGTCTCTCCCCTTTCCGCTCCAAAGCCACCAACCTCATCTGCGGCGTCCCCCAAGGATCCTCCCTCAGCCCTACGTTGTTCAACGTCTACATGGCCCCCCTCGCTCAACTGGCCCGCCAACATCATCTCAGCATCATCTCCTACGCCGACGACACCCAGCTCGTCCTCTCCCTGACCAAAGACCCGCTCACCGCCAAAACAAACCTCCACGAGGGACTAAAATCCATCGCCGATTGGATGAACAACAGTCGCCTGAAACTCAACTCCGACAAGACGGAAGTCCTCATCCTCGGGCGCACTCCCTCGGCCTGGAACGACTCATGGTGGCCCTCCGTCCTCGGACCCCCGCCCACCCCTGCCAGCCACGCAAGAAACCTCGACTTCATCCTGGACTCCGCCCTCACCATGTCCAAACAGGTCAGCGCCGTCTCCTCCTCCTGTTTCAACACCCTTCGAATGCTCCGCAGAATCTTCAAGTGGATTCCAACAGAAACCAGAAAGACGGTGACCCAGGCCCTCGTCAGCAGCAGACTTGACTACGGCAACGCACTCTACACAGGCATCCCAACCAAAGACATCAAACGACTCCAACGTATCCAAAATGCCTCCGCCCGACTGATCCTCGACATACCCCGCCGAAGTCACATCTCCCCTCACCTAAAGGAACTCCACTGGCTCCCGGTAGACAAGAGGATCACCTTTAAACTCCTGACCCACGCTCACAAGGCACTTCACAACACCGGACCCTCCTACCTCAACACCAGACTTAACTTCTACACTCCAACACGTCAACTCCGATCCGCCAACCTCGCCCTCGCCATCGTACCCCGAATCCAGCGCAAGACATCCGGCGGCAGATCCTTCTCCTTCCTCGCCGCCAAGACCTGGAACTCTCTCCCCACATCTCTTCGCCAGACCCAGGACCTCCTCGCATTCAGAAGGCTCCTCAAGACCTGGCTCTTCGACCGCTAAATCAGCAGCGCTCCCCCCCCCCTCAGCGCCTCGAAACCCCGACGGGTACATAGCGCGCTTTATAAATACTATGATTGATTGATTGATTGATATGGTACACCACTTTACAAGAGACTTATAGCGAAATTAAATATGCCAAACAGGTGTAAGCCAATCATACTTTGTTTTAGGTGAGAGAGCACATGCTCTTTAGCACTGATTAGCGGTGGTAAGGTGCCCAGAGTCGTAAGGCCAACAAAAAGAAGGTGAGAAAAATAGGAGGAAGGCAAAACGTTGGGGATAACCCTGCAGAAAGGGCCATTTCCAATATGCATTTATTCAGTGTGCAATCACAATTGTTTCTAATGCTTGATTGTATTTGTAGGGAATATCTCTCCCCTGTAAAGAAAATTACAAGTAAGGACTCGAGCAAGTGCCTCTTTGTGTGACAGCGCATGGAGCTTAACCAGTGCCTTTTACACATCAATATGGAAGCTGGAAAGATAGCTTAATAAATGCACTCTTTATGGTAATATCTGCAGTGGTCAGAAGGCAATCAGGTCAACTGCTGTGGAACACTCAAATTTCAGTTTTTCTTAGGATGGTAAATTGAATACTATTTAATTATGTAAGAGCAGCATCTGTAATTTATATCACTTGGAAACAGCGAAAGAGCTGCAATGACACGTTGTTTAAACTAAAACATATGATGTGCACAATTTATGTCTTCCGATTGCAGGACGTCATATTTCCAGCAGCTTCTCTGTACACAGGCATTTTTACCATATTGGGACTGAACTGATAACAGTAGTTTGAAAGCGTTGAATAAAAAGTAAACACGTGGAAATCTGCTTTTGTTATTGCATGCCAATATATTGAAAGTTTACTGTAAAGTTTTTAATTTCATACCAGTTTGTGTCCTCAACTTCATTTTGGAAAGCATTGATGGCAGTAGTTAGACGAAGGTAGATATTGTCATGCTGATCAGTCTCAAAGGGTGCTTCAGACAGCCATACACATGTTTGTATTAAATCGGGACGTGTGTCTACGCAGGCTGGAGTACACCCATTGATTGTTGTTAGATAAAGAATTCCAAATTGCCTTGTCAAGCAGATTCACGCCGACATTTTTAAAAAGCTCTGCTGGTCAAAAACATCAATCAAGAACTAATGTGTTTGGAGTTTATTTTTAAAGATGACATCTGTTTAATAACTAAACATTGTGCAGATCAATTCCAGGGCCTCACAGTGATGGACAGAACATTGTGCCACAGCCCTCCCATGTGCAATTAGTGGCACTCCTCCACTGAAACTCACAAACAGTGGCAGTACCTAGCCGTGGATGCATTATAGATTAAAGGTGTTATCCAGAGAATTACGTCAAAATCCAACTCAAAAACCCACTGACATCATTAGAGCAACATTCTAGAATGCTTAGCGTTGACGATTCTTTGACAGATGCAGGACTAGGCAATGAGATCATTGTTCCCTCTACTTTTGGAAGGCCCCTTTAAATGCACACACACTGACCCATTCCATCACCACACGGTTGCCCAAAATATCTAAATAATAACTCCTTCTGAAAACACAAAGGTGAATACAATCTCAACACTTAATTGTATAGCCAAAAAGACAAAACATAATAGCCTTAGACCAGTGGTTCCCAACCTGTGGTCCGGGGACCCCTGGGGTGTCCGCAAAGCCTCCTAAGGGGGTCTGCGACTGCTTAGAAAATTAAATAATATTAACTGATTAGGTCCACAGCTTTCAGTAATGACTCAGTAGGGGGTCCTTGGATTCCAATAAGGACTCAATGGGGGTCCCCAGGTTCCAGTAAAGATAAAGTGGGGGTCCACAGAAGTGAAAAGGTTGGGAACCACTGCCTTAGACAACTGGGTACCTATCCGCAGATATATCCCGGCTTACATAATAGCGCCATGCCCTGATAAGCAAATACTGACCAATTTGCGTACTTTGCTGTAGTTCAGTTACTAGCAAAAAAAAATAACCCTTGTGCTAAGACTTCTTTCAGCACTTTTCGCTGTCTGGAATACAAAATTTGAAGTCCGGCAGAACTTTTACAGAATATGGACACACGTGGCTAATTTCAGAAACCAGTCACATGTTCCAAGAGATATGTGCTGAAAAAGGCATTTCTATGATGTGAGAGTCACATATGCAGCCCTAAGTTGTCAGTATACTGTAGAGCTGCTACATTATTGAAAGTAACACCAGTACTAGCAACGAGGAGGTTGCCGCACGAGTCCACGCACTCAGATCGCAATATATATTTTTGTTGGTCACATGTTACGTTATATCGTGAAATATTTTCATCGCCTCACGAAGTATTTGTTCAGCTTCTGTATCCGATGATGAGTGCATATTATGATCAGAAACTCAAGATAATTATAGAATATTTACAAGGCAAAATCAGTTTGCTCTATTACTTGTTGATCCTGAGTGAAATGTAAGGCCAAAGGGCTTGAACCAGCCTTTGCCCCAGTGCCGATGCAAGTGCAAATTTGAATTACGTTGCTACAGATTCAAGAATGGAATTAAAATAAAATACAAAATGATCCTATTGATGAGCGTGAAAAAAGAACTAGTCAAGACAGTTTATAGGGATACATCGGTCATATTCTGAACCGAAGTAGGAGTTAAACACAAAATGAAAAGTGCCGGCCACATCATCACTTCTCTGACAAACTAGCACTCAAACTACAGTGAGACTGAATAAATACGATAAAATGGTTAGAACCCCTGTTATAACCTCTCCTAACTCTGTGGTATTCAATCCTATGAAAAGGAGAATAGACCTAGAGGACCTATCAGAAGGAATGAAAAAACACCAAGGGCCAGTAAGGTGTCGCCGGTGAAGGAGACTATATTTAACTCGTATTGTTTGGTGATGTTGGCAAGCGGGCCATGTAGACGTTGAAAAGCGTTGGGCTGAGTGAAGATCCTTGGGTCACTCCACAGAAAGTGTTTTTAGGTTCTGAAGTGAACCGCAGTAGTCTGACCCTCTGTGTCCTTCGCGTGAGGAAGGACCTGATCCAGTCTAGGGCTTTGTCTCGGATGCCGGTGTTGTGCAGTCTGTCACAGAGGGTGGAGTGGGAGACAGTGTCAAATGCGGCGGAGAGGTCAAGGTGGATGAGTTCGGCCATGCCTCTGTGGTCCAGTATGATGCGTATGTTGTAGGAGGTTGCTAAGAGTGCAGTTTCGGTGCTGTGGTTGCTTCTGAATACTGCGATGAATCTAGGATACAGTGTCTCTTGAGGAATTCAGTGAGTTGCTGGTTGATGGCTTTCTCCGTTACCTTGGCTGGGAACGAGAGCATAGAGATGGGTCTGTAGTTCTTCAGATCCGTAGGGTCGGTGGTGGGTTTCTTGAGTAGTGGGCTGATTTTGGCATGTGAGGGGAATGTGGTGGTCTTGAAGGATCGGTTGATGGTTTGGCAGAGCTCCGGTGCTATGGTGGCACTGGCCAGGTTGACGATGTGATGAGGGCATGGATCAGAGGGTGGAGTTCATCAGTCTTTGGGAGTCCTCTATGGTGATGGGGGTCTAGGAGTTCAGTATCTGGTGAGGTGCTAGGTCCATGGTGGTGAGCGGTGCTGGCAGGATTTGGTTCCCGAATCCTTTATAGATGTCCTGGATCTTACGGTGAAAGAATGTGGCAAGGTCATTGCAGAGGTCATGGGAGGTTGGGATGGATGAAGTGTCTATCCTGGGGTTCGTGACCTGTTTGACAATGGTGAAGAGGTCTTTGCTGTTGTGAGCTCTGGTGTTGAGGCATGCTTGAAAGGTGGCCTTTTTGTCAGCTCTGATGTTCTGGTGGTGCGTGGTTACTGCATTTTTGTAGGCTGTGCAGTCTTTGGCTGATTTGCTGATCCTCCATTTATGTTCCAGTCATCTGCAGGAGTGCTTGGATTCCTGTAGGTCCATTGTAAACCACCTGGGTGTTTTGCTCTGTCGATTGCGTGCTGTTTTCCTTAGGGGGGCTACATTGTTGGCTCAGTTTGAGAGCCAGTGGTGTAAATTGTTTGCGGCTTCATTTGCGTCCGCTGGGTCCGGTGGGAGGGAGTGGTTGAGAGCATTGGTGAGCTGTGCTTCTGTGACTTTGCCCCAGCGGCTGCTAGGAGGTCAGGGGGTGTAGAAGCATGTGGTGTTCTTTGTGTAGTTAAAGTGGATGCACTTGTGGTCGGTCCAATGGTGTTTGAAGGTGTGGGAGGTGGTGATGTTGTCCACTGCTGAAAAAACAGGGTCAAGAATGTGTCCAGCTCTGTGGGTGGGGACGTTGACGAGTTATTTGAGGCCGAGAGTTGTGAGGTTGTCCAGGAGGTTTGAGGTGTTGGGATCATCATGGATATCAAGGTGGAAGTAGAGGTCGCCGTGTAGGATGTAGTCCGAGGAGGTGAGCACTTGGGGGGAGATGAGGTCGGCGATGTCTTTGCAGACCTGCATTGGGGTCCAGGTAGCCTGTAGATGAGGGTTCCATGTAGGGAGGGGTTTGGGTTGGTCTGGATCTGGAAATGTAGGTGCTCGTGAGTTGACTAAGACTACGACTTGATGGTGGCAGTCAGGCGGAGGTTGTTTTTGTAGATTATGGCAATGACTCCTCCGGGCCAGTTGGCTCTGTCCTTGTGAAAGATTTTGTAGTTGTCTGGGATGGCTGTGGTGATGTCTGGGGCAGCAGTGGGGGTGATCCAAGTCTCTGTGAAGAAGGCAACGTCCAGGGCTGTTGAGTCGAGGAAGTCCCAGACTTCTACTGCATGCTTTACGAGGGAGTGTGTGTTGAGGAGTATGCACTTGAGGTGGCTGTCCGAGCTTGGTGCGGGATCTTGGGGTGGTCCTTGCAGGGTGCTGGGCAGGCCTGGCAAGAAAAAGATCCATGGGTGTTCCTGGGGTCAGCTTGGTGGCAGATTGATGATCTTCTCGAGTTGAGCGCACGTAGAGTACCGGCATCAAACCGGCGGATGGGGTGAGAATCAGGGTCTGTGGCACTGGGTGCGGTCAGGGCACAGATGGGTGCAGACAGGCTTGCCTTCGGTGCACCAGTGGAGTGCCCACACTGCGGCTGCCATTAAGAAAGGGATGGAGGTGGGGGGTCTGGTCAGCTAGGAAGTGGGAGGGCAGGAAAAGGACATCACAAGGGTAGAGGGGGCGCAACGGCAGCAGAGGCATGGGAAAAAACACAAAAAGGGAGAAAAATAAAAAAAGAGACAGAAAAAGAGACAGAAGTGAAAAATAGAAGTAAATGCAGAAGTAAAAGGCAGGAGTAAAGAGAGACAGAAGATACTTATTTGCAGATGGCCACTAGACCACCTGGGATGAAGCGCAGGCAGGAACCTGCGGGTGGAGGTGGACCTTGAGTCAGGCAGGCTCTCAGTTCATCCCAAACAGAGGCAGCAGCAGCAGGAGGAGCTGCACTGGGAGGGCAACAGACACTGACCAGGAGGAAAATCACCTGAGGAGTGCCATATTTTGCTCTACCAAGCAAGCAAACTGTGGGGCACCATGCCCGTCCCACCAAGAGGTCCTCAAAAGTTTTATAGGCCACATGCTACCTTAGACACATGTTAGAAGGCGATGTGCCATTTGAGCAAACATCATAGATGTTGCCTCATTCACAAGCAGCTCTCTGATGGTGTTCCACTGGTAGTAATGGCCTGTTTTGTCTTTTCGAGGCACAGCACAGGGACCACCGTTGTGAGCAGGGACAAGGGAAGTATGAGGCAGGAGGCGAGAGAGTCTTGCCAAGCTGGAGCCCCTATCACCCAAATCCTCATGGAAGAAAGAAAGAGAGCAGAAGAGAACAAAGAAATGAAATGTAAAATATGCTAATGGTGATGAACATGAGGGCGTCTGTGACACCACTTTTTGAAGGGCACATAGCGGGTCACAGAGCCAGAAAGGGGTGATGAAAGTATAGTTAGGTATCAGGCAACAAAGTATTCAGGACAAAGCACGAGTAAATAAAACAGCTCTAGTTCATGGAAGGATTTGAGAGCTAAAGGTGGGAGTAGAAGGAAGGAGAGTTAGACAGGATGGGCATAAGGTATACAGTCAATGAACAAGGACAAGCAAGGCTCAGAACTCTTTACAAGAAGGGAGTGATGCGCCTTAAGTTACACAACTGAGTGGTCTCGACTGGTAAGACAAACAGAATTGGGCAGAATGAAAAAAGAGTGAAAAAGAAGAGTGACAGAAACAAAGAGGGGCAGGTAGTAAAAGAAGCTCAAACTCATCTCGAATAAAGTGGGTCAACACGGAAAGACGAGCAGAACAGAGGCCTGAAGAGAGCAAAACTGATGACAGACACAGTGCCTTTTCAAGCACATGAATATCAGAATCTTGGTGGGACAGCAATATGGGAAACAGATGTGGAATAAGGATGGAGTGAAAAATCATTCAATGAAATGATACAATTGGGGTACTAACGGGGTCAGATTATATATCCCTATATAGCGCAATATTAGAAGCAGTAGAGGGACACACAAGAAACATTTACTACATACACGCAAAGAATAAGACAAGGGTGAACAATGCTTGTACACCATTTGTAGTGGCTAAATAGAACTCAAGGTTTACAACAAATCACCACATTCATTAAACAAAGTGATCTGTTGCTTACTCAAAGTTGGAGAAAGCAATGGAGCTGGGTTGGAAATGTGAATAATATGCAGGCAGTAAAGTGCAGCATCAGGTCAAACATCTTCCTCCTTTATAATCACCATGGGTTTATATGCTAGAAATGTGATTTGGAGGAGAGAGCTAAGTGAGGTGAGGAAAACAAAGCCCTAAAGGTGCTTTCAATAGTTTTCCAATGGGTATTTGTCACATGTCTATGTTTGAGGACTGCACTCAGGATAAATTCCTCTCAGTATGCAGAATGTAGAACAGGGAAGTAGTAGTAATGTGAGCCATAACTTTCTGATTGATTTGGAAGACATAGTATGAATCTGCAAATTTTCTGGAAAGGAGCCTGAATAAACTGAGGGGCAAATATTGGGAAACATAAATTTAGCCTGTAATGTGGTGATGCCAGTAACAGCTACTTGCATGAGTTTGGCCTTTGCGATACTAGTGGTATCAAAGGCCCTTCTTCCTACCTTATGCGGTCCCTAAAAGGCAGCTGTGCCAGCAGTCCCCCGACTGCAGTATTACAATGTACACAGGCAGAACCTTCGCCCACCAAGCCAAAGTGCAGACCACCAGTGGCACAGTGGTCTGCTATTGTGATGGTCTGTACTCTGGTGACGTCAGAACCATGGCTAACCACCGAGCCTATTACAAACACACAGGCGACGTGGTGGACCCCTTGCAGCAGTTAACCAATGGCGGTCGAACACTGCGCTCCACGTTCAGCAGAATAACAGACAAGTGCACATTGGATGTATTCAAATACAACACAGCTGACAATTATGAGCCCAGTGGACTCACCTGCAAATCACACTATAAAACACACCATGATCCTTTGCCTCCCCACTGCAGCACATCAAGACAGAGACCACACTACTTTTTTTAATTTTTGGCATATAAGGCAGCCCTTTTTGCCCATCCAATTTTGCTCCTTTCACACACTTCTACTATTTTTTTCATTTTTTGTCTCAAATATCACTTGTCTTGTTTACTTTGCCCACTTTATTTTCAGTCATGTCAAGCACCAAAAATCAACATTTTTCTGAGGATGAGTTGAGAGTCATGATGGATGAAATCATAAGAGCAGAGCCACAATTGTTTGGAGCTCAAGTCCAGGACTCTCCTCTCAGTAGCACAATGGAACTATGGCAAAGGCTTTTCAACAGAGTGAATGCTATCGGCACCACCCTGTGCATAAAGGAGGACATTAGGAACAGGTGGAACATCCTGAGGGGCAAGGTGCATTCCCTGTTCTCCTGGCAACAGATGGAGGTCAACAAGACTGGTGGAGGCACTCCCGGTGCCCCATTACACCTCTTTCTCTGGGAGGAGAAGGTGTTGGCCATCCTGCATCCTTAGGTCTTAACAGGAATACCTGGGGGAGCAGAGTCTGGTAAGTTACTGTTGCTAAACTGCAATGTCATACATGCTCATGGCTCAGCATTTGCAGCCATGTTGTTCACTGACTCGAACAACATTCAATACCCATAGTATCTGAGATGTTAGATTGTCAATGTGCATGTTGGACCTAACATCACAGCAACCAAGGTCAGTCACATGCTATAAGTTGGAATGATGCCTGTAAGTGTTTCATCAACAGAAATGCATCCCAGGACTCATGGTATGTCTCAACATGTAAATGTAAGCTCCAACCTAAATGCACTCTGGCAACAGATATGTAATACCCAACATTTGTCAAGTGTTTGGAAGTACAGGGAGTGACAACTACAACTCCCAAGAGGCCTTGTTCCTGTAACTCCAACCCCCCAGCCTGTTGTTTACTTTCTCAAAGACACCTGTTTCTGTACTCTCAAATGAAGTTTACTCACCTGGGAGTATGCCATTTATCTAGTGTGTAAAGTAGAGGAAATTACCAGACTGCCAAGCCCCATAGGCCTTTTTCCTGTAACTCCAACCACCAGCCCAGTGTTCACTTTCCCATAGACACCTGTGTGTGTATTCTCAAATGAAGTTTACTCACCTGGGAGTATGCCATTTGTCTAGCGTGTGAAGTAAAGAGAGTGGCCTGACTACAACTCCCAGGTGGCCCTGTTCCTGTATCTCTAACCACTAGCCCAGTGTTCACTTTCCCAAAGACACCTGTCTGTGTGCTCTCAAATAAGGTTTACTCACCTGGGAGTATGCCATTTGTCTGGGGTGCGAAGTAGAGGGAGTGACCTGACTGCCAAGTCCAATAGGCCCTGATCCTGTAACTCCAACCACCAGCCTAGTGTTCACTTTCCCAAAGACACCTGTCTGTGTACTCTCAAATGAAATTTACTCACCTGGGAGTATGCAATTTATCTTGTGTGTGAAGTAGAGAGATTGACCTTACTGCAAAGCCCAATAGGTCCTGTTCCTGTAACTCCAATCACCAGCGCTGAATTTACTTTTCCAAAGACACCTGTGTGTGAATGCACAAATGAAGTTTACTCACCTGGAAGTGAGCAAAATAAGATCATGCTCAACTCAGAGACATGTTTGTCTAACTAGCTTCATCTTGACCTGGTATCCCAAAATTAAACTAGTGAGGACGGGAATGACACCTTACCAAGTCTGTACACCATGAATTCATATGGCCTTAAGCTGCATCAGCAGATTAGAAGCAACAGCAAACACATTGACACGCAACTGCACACATGATGATGGCAGAGACAGATACAACAAAGTAGTATGTTTTCCGATATCACACTCAACTAGGCCTCTAAATGGTCAAATGCACATCTTACCTCTCCCCTGTGTTGGCGTAACTGTTGGTAAAATCTCATTTTCATTCTCTAATCCAAACTGCAAATAATCATCACATCTACTTACCTACAACTTAAGAATGTCCAATGTCTCCGCTTTCTGTGATACCTAACCTTTGGAGGTAGACTGCACACTTCAAACAATCACAATGTACGCTTTTACTCAACAGGCTGAGCTGGCATAGCCCCTGGGCAGACCTCGTCCACCAGCAAGACTACTACTCCACCCCCGGATGAAGTCCTCAGTCATCACAACACTCCTGGACTTTTGAACATGGGGGACGGTCCTGGTACATCTGGGCAACCTGGTCAGATGGCAACAGTGAGTCTCACTGTGCCCACAACTACACCTCCCAGCCCTGTTGCATCAATAACACATGCAACAACGCATCCCACAGCCTGTGTACCTAAACAGTTATCATCAACTTGTGTCACCCAATCCTGGATCCTGAGGTCCAACCCAACACTCCTGATACTGAGGTTCCGGGACCCAGTTAAGGGGGGGGACTCGGTGCCAAGGGCGCGTGCTTGTGGGGGTAGGGTCTGTGGGAGGGATGCTGTGTCCGGCAAAGTGAGGCCACTGGGTCCTCTCATGACCAAGACACCAACAGCCAAGTCTTGGGGGTCTATCATGAGTCCCAAGATGCGATGGGTCAGGTATTGACTGAACTCTGGGACATGAAACAGTTTCAGAGGGACATGCATAGGGACATGTGCAAACAAATGGAGGCCCACTATTCCATCATGGCCTTCCTAATAGGGGTGCTGAGGGACATCCATACAACCCTGAGCAAGGCTTTTCCACTCCAATATTCCCCTTCCTTTGCAGCAACTACATCAAGCCCAAGTACATCTGCGGCAGCCACAGGAAGGGAGGCCCTGCCAGAGGCACAACCACTCACAGACACCCCTGACTCTGTAGCAGCTGATCCTCCCCTCGTAAGCAGGGATGTCCATGCAAGAATCCAAGAGGTGTGGATTGCAGGACACCCAATACTGCCAGTAAGAGACCTCTTTCTTAATTCCCTCCTTTGTGTGTCACATATACACTCTGTGGACTGATCCTGAATTACATTCTATTTCCAATGGGAGGAGTACTCTGGACTTTGGATTTTCTATGATATGGCATCCACTCCAATGATTTCATTCTCCATGACAGACCCCTTCACTTTACACTTTTGTTTACAATTTCTGTTACAATTTGTTTTATGTAGTGTCATTTCAATAAATTCACCCATCACAAATTCATTGTCTGCTGTCTACAATTTAACATTTAGCCATGAGGATATGTCAGACCATGTGGAAAATCTGATGACGATCCAAGGTACTTATGCAGCAGGGATATGTTGCATGTACTCAGTGTTCAGCTCAGGATTACAACCATTCCAAACAAACACACGCATACAAGTGTCTTATCATATAAGAAATGTTATTACATTGTTCAGAGTATAGGCTGTCAATATGTCTGAAAAATAGCAAATCATACTTGATTGAACCATCCTGGGTAAATGATCAAATTTAAAGGTACAGACCTCCAGGCCATGAAAGGAAGGGATGTATCAGACATTGGCCTATAGAATAGGCAAACATTAAAGTGCTTGATGTCATCATTTGGAGCCATATCACCTACCACACAAAAGGAATCAAACATCTTATAATGCAAGACTCGGACATATGTCAGTACAACAGTATCTGATCACAGGGTCATTACAATCCAGTGCTTCAGCAACTGGTGGTATGACACAAACAAATGTCAGTGATGTGTCACAGGCATTTTGGCCTACAATGATGAAACATATCAACAGCTACATACAGTTCATATAAAAAGAGTGCTTAGCCAATGTGAAGGTACATTAATATTAATTTTGCCTAGGACTACATATTCTATGAGCACATGATGACTCACACGATGCATCAGGGCCACCACACATCAAGGAACAAGTCCAATGGAGTCTTCCAAACTTCCATCCTATTACTGTACAGGCTGTCTTGGCACTGGTCTTGTACTTGCAAAGTATGTTACCTACATTCCTAGGAACAATCCATGTCCACTTCGTATGTCTGAACAGCATCATATACTTGCCAATGTCACAACTCTGAAATGCCCACATGAGGATGTCATGGTGAAGGTACCTGAACAAAGAGCAAAACAAAGAGTATAGTTATGAAACCATACATATGACACAAGATAACATGCATCTGGAAAACAAGTAAATTATAAAAAATCTGACACAAACAAAGCAACATCATCAAGATGTGGATGTGTCAAAAGCTACCTCAGCAAACACCCTTTGGATGATTTTGCCTGAGCATCAGGCAAAATCCCTTTTGAAAAATAAACACCACTCATTATCACAACTACAGTTCATTGTACAGTCAAAGTCATGACATCTCATGGCATACTTACACTCGTGAGTAGAAGCTGTTGATGAGATCTTGTCACAAGTCAGCTCTTTCTTCTTCACCACTATCATATGAATTTGTCATTTTGAAGTCTCACCTGGTAGTGCCCCAGTCTCCTCCTCCTCTGTGATGTAAGGGATATTCTCTGACAGGGCGATATTATGTAGCATGCAGCATGCCACAGTGATCTGACACACTTTTCCGGGTGAGTAGAGGAGGGCTCTCCCAGTCCTGTTCAGACAGCAAAATCTGGCCTTCAGATGCCCAAAAGCCCACTCAACTGCCTGCTGTGTTATTCCATGGGCCTCATTGAAGTGGACCTCACTGGCATAGTTGGATTCCCCAGCAGTGTCAATAACAAAGGACGGTTTGGATATGCTGAGTCTCCTGTTTAGGAATGAGACATAAGTACCACAATGAGTCACTCACTTCAGGATTCTTGCACCTGACATTGCACACACAAAATCAGGACAAATGTGACTTACCAACCAGCCAGACCCTCTCTGGCTGCAGTTGTAACATCAGCTGGGGTATGCTGCTCTTCTGCAGTTCAAAGGAATCATGGGCTGAACCTGGGAACCTGGCACAGACATTTGAGATGTAGATATCTGACAAGCAGACAACTTGCACATTGATAGAATGGAAGTGCTTCCTGTTATGATAGACTTCTTTAATGGCCTGCGATGACACAAAGCCAACATATGTGCCATCAATGGCTCCCACCACATGTGGGAGGCAAGCAAAACCATTGAAGTCAGTCTTCACATTGACTAAATCCTCACGTCTGGGGAACCTCGTGTAGGTTTCAGTGTGTTTTATCATTGCTGATAGGACATCTCTTAACACTCCACTAGATATAGTTCGGGACATACCACCAGAAATGAGCACTGTATTTTGGAAGGACCCTGTGGCCGGTATGTATAATACTGCCATGAGTTAAACAATGGGTGGTATGCATAATGGATTGTGTTTTCAGGAATCAGATCTAGCTCTAATTGACGACATAAATCCACAATTGTTTGCCTACTGAGAGGATACTGTTTGATGATGTGACATTCTTTCATCATTTGAAAGTCTGGCAATGGACAGTACACTGGAGGTTTTCTCCTCCTCCCTTTTCAGGAATCAGATCTAGCTCTAATTGTCGACATAAATCCACAATTGTTTGCCTACTGAGAGGATACTGTTTGATGATGTGACATTCTTTCATCATTTGAAAGTCTAGCAATGAACAGTACACTGGAGGTTTTCTCCTCCACTCTCTCCCACGGTACCTATTTGTAAACTTACATGAGTTTGAACATTAGTCACTGTATCCACACCAACATACATGAGGAATACCACCAAAATCATGTGACAAAGCATTTCTGACAGACAATACATTACACCCAGTACACATCACAGCTGTCAACTACACAAGGGCCAAATGTGACCCCCATGGCTGTCTACACATTTGTCCACAACATGGAGATGGCCAACACCCAACTATCTGCTCCTCAAATGCCCCTCGAAATTTACCAGTCTTTTCTGACCATCAAAAACATTGTCTGCCGTGGTGGACAGTGAACCTCCGTATTAGGCCATCTGTGCCCAGCAACACACTGCACGGGTGATTGTGTAGTAGTACCATCAAAACAAGGCTGCTTTAGAATATTTGTGATGGTCAGACACACATAGTGGTGTTGTGATGCATTTATCAGGGCCCAATACTGTATTTCCAACCTCCAAAATGGCAGATGCCTGACCTACATCACTGGTCATTAGGAACTGCCCACAGCCGACGGAATTTGACTGTGCAGTGGTCAGTTTCAACCTCAGCGAACACAGCCATAAGCTAACATTATTGCCTGTGACGGTTATGGGCTAATGTCTGTGCCCGTCGGTGGTGATGGCCATGTACATGGCATACATGTTGACCCCGTTTTGCAAATTCATTCACTTGACTCCTGACACTGCTGCCATCAACACCTCCATCACTTCAGCTGCTGTGTGCCACCTCTGGGAGCAATAATGCCAGGCTAAGCAGCTGAGAGCGCCCCTGCCATCTCTCCTGAGCAGCTGGAGAGGCTCGTTGAGGAGGTCCTCCCCCTGCATGGTCAGCTCTATGGCTCAGCAGAGGAGCAGGCAAGCACCTCATAGGCATATTTGACTCTGTTCAACACCATGCTTTCCTTCCACATAGGCTACAATGTGCCTCTGTGTGCCAGTTAGATTTTTTGGGTGCCTTTTGTTACATTTGGTGTGCCATACATGGGATGTACATGGTGTTGGTAGTGGAGAAAAGCACTCTATGTGTTTCACATTACCATTGTATTGTGTGATGACCTAGATCCTACTTGTGTTGCATTCATATATCTAGGCAAGGGGGCTTTACAGCAACACAATGACATATCTTTGGATAAGATGACTGGAAATGTAAACCAACATACATGTGGATCACAGCATGAGCTATGTATGTATACTGTTTGAGTCATTTTAGGAACTTGTAAGCAGAGCGTATAGTGCCAGAGATCACTAAGCCCACTTCTGGCCTTGCATGAGAACCATATACAACTCGCAGTGCCCTTCAGAGTGCCACACAAGCCACATCCCACATAGAGGATAGGCACATGATGTACTGTCATACACGGAAGTGAAAGAAATGGGAGTGTAATTTAGGTTCTGACCCCACCCACATCCTGACCCATCCCTTCCATATCCACGTCCTCCCCTGCTGCACCTGCCCCACAGAACCAGTCACACCCCTCCCACCCCAAAGAAGAAGCCCAACCTTCCCAAAGTTAAACCCACCCCTCCCAAAGTGAAACCCACCCCTCACAAACCCACCCGTCCAAAATCTGATACTCCCTCACCCAAGGATAATCCCTGAGTGCATGCCCACTTGATGCCCCTTCCTTTGGACGTTCTTTGGCAGTGATCAGGGTGAAGCAGGTGCACAGCACTGTACAGATACTTTCTAATGGACTGGCAAATGGACTTTAATACTCATTACTCTTGAGTTAATGAACCCAAGGTGCTTTTTGGGTACACATTTGTCCTGCCATTACTTTTCTACCTTTTTGCTCTTCTTGAACAATTTGTGATGTATGCCTACAGTTGTGTATGATTCACCCTGATTGCTGTTTCATTTGCTATGTTTGGCAAGAATTGACTTTGGGGCAGTGCTGGTGTCAACCAGGACAAGGTTAGATGTTCACTGGATGCATATGTGGGTGGTAATCCAATTGGGGTGTCAATGCATTGTATTTTGTTTGATATGGTAAGTATTTAATCTTGGCTTGGCCAATGTTAACATGTATTGTGTTAGATTTGTTCCCCTTGATGTAGAATGTACATTTGTATCATGTTTGCAAGTTAGAGTTTTGTTTGTCCACACATGGAGGGTGTACAATTGTGCTACCTTCCTATACATTTGGCTGACCATGGGTCTATTTTCATGTGTGTAGCTTCCAACTATTTCATCTACAGGTGTGACCCATGCTGTCGCTGTTGTATTTGCTTTCTTGACTTGCACGAACACATTTGGCACATAGGCATGGCACTTGGTTCTACAGTTCGTTGCCCCTGTGATACATGAAGGCCCAGTTCCTGTGCAAATAGTGTTTTCTGAGCATGTGTAAAGTGATGTGTGTCTCAGGACTGCATCCTTCCTTGGGTCCCCCTGATGCTGCCATCCCTACTCTAAAGGCATTGTTTACATTGTGAGCTTCAGATAATTGTATCCCAAAATATTGTGCATCCCATTTATCTTACATTCTCTTGCAATGTGGGTGATATGTGTGGGTCCATTATAGGAATTTTGCATGGAAGGGGAGTTTGGGGTAATTGACACATCCATACATATGTGTGTTCAAAATGTTGACAATCCATGGCATAAGTGCAATGTGAGGATGTCAGTTCAAATACTAGGATGTGATATTGATGTGGTTTTGTGGTTGTGTGACACAATGTAATGTACACTTCACTGTCCCTGAAACTAGAATGTGCAGACATGTGTGGTTTTGTGGAGTGTGGTGGTGCAGTGTCAGTGACCTGCCCTGAGGGGGTGTCATGTTGCTGTGATTGGGTCATATATTGCGTTCAACTCCGACCCGAGATACACAAAATCATACTAGGTTCACGGAACACAGCCCCCATACCAGGACGATGGCTGCACATCGATTTGCTGTTCAGTTTGGGGACATGGATCAGTGTTTTGTCTTACCATCTGTTGCATCCACAGCAGTAGCTGCGTCTGAATGTAAAGGATCAACTCCATGGCAGCACAGGATGTGTGATGCTGCCTACAGGTGAGTTCTTGCCTTTTATGCCTCCGTTTCCGCCAGCTGGGAAGTGGTGGTTGGACTGTCACAGTCATGTCGGCAGAAGGCAACATCATAATCTGTCCGGCTTAAACAGTGGTTCCGACTGCGTCATTGGCCTGTCTTGTGGCCGTGGCAGTCTGCTCTGCCTGGAGGTGCGGGCAGGACAGTGGCAATCTTTGGTCTATGTAACTGCATGCATCGTAATACAGTAGTCCGACCTCCAACCCGATGGCAGTCAGACCACTGAGGCCATTTCAGTCCGCGGACCGCCAAACTCGTAATCAAGCCTAAGAAAGTATTTTCACGTTGTTTGCCAAGCAAATGATGCGGTTATGTCCCATCCCCCAAAAGGGGCCCTGAGTTGAAAGAATCTCGAACAGTAAGTCAACTGTAAGTTATCTAGTGCCCAGCTTGAAATGCAGCTATCTTCCATTTGACACACAGAATATTCGACATGCTTTTTGTCATTTATTTGAAGGTTTTTTTAGATAGCAGCATCATTTTCATATTAAATCTCCATTCTCTTGTGACAATGGTCTTATATGAAGCCCTAAGCAGTAAAAGAATGCTTACACTGTCAAAATACTCCCTACGAACACGTTAGGTGTATATTTACTTGGCAAAAATGATTAAATGCTGACATATAAATACTTAATCACATTTTCCAAGCAATTCTTGTTTTTTATGCATTTTCTTGGAAAATACAAGTGCTGAACTCTTATGTACCTGTCGATATTCTCAGCTATTTTTGCTATCTAGATCTATGTAAAAACAACTCTGTTATTGGATGCAACCACTACTAGCAGCTTTATTATTATTATTACATTATTTGCGTTTATCTCATAGATTTATATTTTTCGATGTGATGCAGGTGCCTATACACTACAATCGCTAGAATAACTCCATCTAAATGCAAATGTGAAATTTCTGTCCAGCAGAGAGCTGAATGCTTTCTTATTAAAATACAAGCGATAGGAAAGTTAATTTAATGCTAAAAAATTCCCATAAAAGAGAGGCATCTTCTCCAGTTCAGTCTGAAAATCACTTTCACATCATGACCTCCCCGCCATAATATGATAATTCTACCTCTTTAAGCGATACTCTAGAAAAAAGGGATGCAATATATCAGGAAATGGCATTCCGCCATACATTTAATATAGTGAAATGCAGATATCTGCCTGCCATGTTAATGAATGCCCTGCAGAAGCTCGAGTCTGCAGGTACACAGCTTCACTGGAGAGATGTGTAGGGATTTAATTAGTTTTGTAAACATGCCGCCCTTACGCGATAATAGATGCCTATCACTATCTATGCTGTGCTATCTGAAAGTCACGCGCTGAGAACCTGAAGCTGATTTTCGATATCTTCCAAAGGTTGCTGCCCTGTGTGGCATCTCGGACTTCCGACGACCGTATGGCTAAGTTAGGAGTTGGTCACGACTACGAGTTGTACTAATCTCTTAACACCCTACTACTTAACCCTGAATACATGTAGCAAATGCAAAATTGGAAACCTCTTTTTCATTGAAGTCACCATTCATTTTAGATCAAACTAAAAGCTACACCTCTCTTGCGTCTGTAGCAGTGGCGGCCAGTCCTTTAGGGCAGAGGGGCCATGCCCCCCACCTGTTGCCCCTCATGAAGAGTATCTGTCAGGCTGGACAAAGGTCAGCCTGACAGACACTCTCCATGTTCAGCTCAGGCAGCCAGGAGCATACATACGCAATTTGCACACACTCCTGGCTGCCTGAGCTGAACTTTGCAGGGCTGAGGAGGTCACAGCTCCTATGGGCGTGACCTTCTCTGCTCAGCAAAGGTGCCTCGAGGCCCTCCCCTGGGTGATGAGGAAAGTGTCACCAATTGACACTCTCCCTGGGCGCCTCAGGTTTAAGCTCTCAAGTGCCCAGGGCGAGTGTCAATCAGTGACACTTCGTCACAAAGTGGGGTGGGGTCAGAAGTCTCACTGACCCCATCCCACTCTGTGACGAGGCTGGGACTGCTGCCTTTCCTCATTGGCTGACCTAAGTTCAGCCAATGAGGGAAAGCAGCAGTCCCAACCCTCCTGGGACGTGGAGGCTGAAGGTAAGTGTGTGTGTATGTGTGTGATGTTTTAAATTGAATGTTTGGTGCGAGCGTGCATGTTTGAGTGTTATGAGTGTTGTTAATGGATGTGCGTGCGTGCGTGTGTGTGTGAAAGAATAAGTGTGTGAGATCTTTTAAAATGAATGTTTGGTGCATGCGTGCATGTTTGAATGGTATGAGTGTTGTTAATGGATGTGCATGCGTGTCTGTGTGTGAAAGAATGAGTGTGTGTGTATCCCGCCCGCCCCACTCCCTCTTAAAGTTGCCGGCCGCCACTGGTCTGTAGCTCGCTCTTTTACACACTTAGAGAGGCACTGACACAGCTAGGCCTGAGAGTAAACTTTGTTACAACAGTGTAATAATCACCTATAACACTAAGGGCCCCATTTTAGAGTTTGACAGGTGGATACTCCATGACAAACAAGACGGATATTCCCGCTGCTGTATTACAAGTGCCATAGGTTATAATGCATTTGTAATATGACAGACGAGCTATCCGTTAAGTATGTAGAGGAGTATCCCATTCCCCAAAGTCTAAATCGGGCCCTAAGTATTTCATGTTAGACTAGCGATTCGAAAATCCTGCTATTACGCCAATACTTCGTTACGCAATGTTGGATAAAAAAGGACTTCTTTTGTGATAAAAGTGTCATAGACAGGTGTGTAACACAGGTCTCTTCAGCCCAGCCCTTCAGAGGGGCCCATTCAGCTAAAGGCCAAGGAATATCTGGGAGATGTAGTTACCTGGCGACCCCTCATCACATTCTACACAGGTGACCACCATGTTGCATTACGCCACTGCTCACAGAAGCAGCACCTGCAACATTTTCAGAAAATGCTATTGGTTGAATGGAAGTACATCGACCCCTGAGCAAAATTAATTTCGAGTTCACTTTTTGCAAAAAGGCTTATTGAACAGACCTTGTTTATTTAGGGGTTGAGTGTGACTGTGCATGGAATAGAAACATCTGCTCTTTGTCCTCCAGACTTCTCCATGTTCTTTGTTGACTTCTTGGATGTTGATACTGGTACTAAAGCATCATGCATCCTTTGTCTACAACCTCTACTGCAACATCAACCTTTGGATTGTTCAGTAAAATCAACTAAGCCCAGTTCAACTACTCAAAAGAGTTTTCCTTTGGATGGGCTGATGGCTAAGGGAGGGCACCACCAATTTGTTGTCCTCTTTTAGCATTTTTTTGGGGAGGGCCTAAACTATAGGATGAAGGACAGCCACATGGGGAGAAACAGCCACGAATGTGAGGGCAATGGGCATTTTGGTGTGGTGAAGGCTTGGGTTTTCTGTTTTTCTTTCCATATCCATTTTTATTGTACTGTGGTTTTTTACTGTTTAGCATATTGTATTACTAGTCTGCTACAGGTCACAGACCTTTTCTCATGCCAATAGTGTTGCCAATTATGTTGTAAATGGCCCCTCTCTCAGACTCGCACATGGCAGACCCTAGGGAATAATATTATACAATTGTTTTAAGTTGTTTTTATAAGTGGCATTTGGGTGGAAGCCTTGCCAGAGGTGAGTAGTATATTCCATGAGATGACTGAAGAAACTCTAGTCTATGTAGCTAACAAATTACTCATTTATGTACATCTACTATGTCCGAGGGTTACAAGGGTACATCAGGATGGATCAGGCTATAGACAGGGCTTGTTTTCTGTGGTTTTTGGTTCTTGGGTTTTGGCCTAGACATTTCTTCTTAGAGGTTGCTCTCTTTGTTCCTGTTGCTGATTGCTAGCCCTCTAGTCTTGATTTCTACTAGGGTATTCAACAAAGGGTTTACTGGCCTCTGGAGAGGAGCTAGATGTTTTGGCCTGTCACAAAGCTGGGTCTCTAGAATATTGAACTCTCAACTTAATTGATAGAAATATGCAATTTACGCCAATTTGTCATATATTCACATACTGTAATTCTGTGCACATATTTACATAAAAATGAGTGCCTGTGGGGGTCTCTGGAAATTGTCCATTGTCTAAATCAATGGCAGAAATAAATCATGGAGCTGCTGGGGCAGCTGGTAGGGTCCTTGTTAGAAAGTATGTTATTAATTGGGGAAGGAGGAACCCTTACTAACTTAAAAAAACACACCCTGGTTAGGTCTCAACTAGATCTGGGTGCATTTTAAATTATGCTGGGGTAATTCATGCAGTTTTGAGAATTTTACATTAAGCTGGTTACAGAAAATTCTAAATCTTATGCCATCAAGTTACTTCACGTAAGTAGATGCCATTCACAGAAAAAAAAATTAGAGCAATCCTGCCATTCACTGTAAAAATGTACAGTTAACACGAGAACAATAGAAAATGAGTGGCGTGTTTGTTATGCTTTTTTAGCACTAAATCTGTTCATACATCAACAATTAAAGAAGTTTGCATTTTGCGCATCTTCTCGTAATTTCGTGTAATGTTTGCTTAAATTTCACTTACCTATAGGAAAGCAAATCATGTGAATTTCACACAACTGTAGTGTCAACACAAGTAAGCGAAACCCTGCTAAACCCATATTAGCTGTGCCCAAGTAGCAGGCAATTTCCCAGAAAAATGTGTGATACGCTCAAGCAATGCCAAAAATATCTAAAGTCGAGAAAACAGCACTGTAAAATTTCCAAACCAATATTAAAAATGAGAGAAAAATGTACTAAGTGAAAAGACACCAAAATGTTAAAATCACATAAGGTGAATATATGAATACATGAATGTTTACATTTTTAAGGAAAATAGTGCAAAGCAAAACCTAAAGTGGTGCAGAGGTTGGATACACAAATCAATTAATCCTGGTTGAAATGTTTATCTTCTTATTTAGAGCCAGACATGTAGATTGGTGGATCGGAACGGACCGTCAAAAACAGTGGTTCAATCATCAACATTCATGAAGGTTCATCCACTCTGTTTTGGAGTGTGACAGATCAACATCTGACACTGTCTGCCACCTCCACCCCATTTTACTTACTACATTGATGGTGATATACCCTAATCACAGCACACAGAACAACAGAAAGTCAGCACTCCATCCACTGTATTTACAGTATAATTTCCGTCGATGGACATGTCCCTGTATTATAAACCGTGGGACATTATGTGGCAGTGGCAAGGCAAAACAGTACAATGCACAACAAAATAAAATGTGAGTCAACTTTTCTAACTTTTTTAAATGCACTATGTTAACTACCAGTGCCACTAAATTTAAATTAACGTACACCAAAGCATATCTAACAACAATAGCCCTGTCCTCCTCCTGCCCTTCCGCATGCCTCACACTTCCTACCCATTTAAAATACTAGTGTAACATAATTTTATAACACCTTAATCTCAAATCTGTAGGGTCATACTATAACTGACCTGTTAATTTGTTTTTAAATACAAGAATATGTAATGACTCTAAACAAAAATGGCTTGAATAAAAAAACACCTATTATGAGGTTCCCTGTGATCCCTGTCTACACACTAATCTCACAATAGCCAAATCTATGAAATAGCTATACATAGCAAATAACTATTACTATAACACACTCACTACTATAATATGGGGGTCATTCTGACCCTGGCGGTCATGGACCGCCAGGGCCAACGACCGCGGGAGCACTGCCAACAGGCTGGCGGTGCTCCCATGGCATTCTACCGCCGCGGTCAGATACGGGAAACCGGCGGTGTACCGCCGGTTTCCCGCTGCCCAAGGGAATCCTCCATGGCGGCTCTGCAAGCAGTGCCGCCATGGGGATTCCGACCCCCTTACCGCCAGCCTTGTTCTGGTGGTTTTGACCGCCAGAACCTGGTTGGCGGTAACGGGTGTCGAGGTGCCCCCTAACATGGCCCCACCAAGATTTTCAGTGTCTGCTACGCAGACACTGAAAATCGCGACGGGTGCAACTGCACCCGTCGCACCCCTTACACTCCGCCGGCTCCATTCCGAGCCGGCATCTTCATGGAAGGGGGTTTCCCGCTGGGCTGGCTGGCGGCCTTCTGGCGGTCGCCCGCCAGCCCAGCGGGAAACTCAGAATTACTGCGGCGGTCTTTTGACCGCGCAGCGGTATTCTGCCGGCGGAACTTTGGCCGGCGGAAAGTCAGAATGACCCCTTATGTGTTTTAAATATTGCAAGGGCAGGATACAAACCTGCATATCAGACATTCTCCTAATGAAGGGATCCTTGGTGTACGCACACTAAAAATACGACATGTACTGTACATGAACCCCAACTCTTGAAGATACACCCACAATTTGTCACCCAAGTTCCAAAGTAAAATAAATTAGGACCACTCCTACTCTACATGCCACACACCTACCTTCTTGCAAAACTACTCTCAATCTTATTAATACACATGGGAAAGGTAATGAGCCACATCTCCCACAGTGCCACCCCTAGGAAATCACACTACATAGAAATTGAATCAAATGGTTACCATAAGCAATATTAAGGCAAATATGCAAACACATATGTCATAAATTATAATATATTCATTAGAACCCCAAACCACAAACTTTCAGTCACAAAAGTTGTAAAATTAAGAGCTTTAAATAATGTAAATAATTAAACCAAAAACTTCATTCTCTGTGTGAATCATGCAAAATAATTGAAATGTCCAAATATATTAAAGAATAAAAGTTTAGGATGGGAAATAAAGAGTGTCCTGTCCAGATCTCCCTATATATGTTAGGTGGAACAAGTCTCCTGCCTCTGTCTGTGACAGACCCAACATTGTGCAAAGGTTTCGCCTAATGTGATTGCCTATCCTCTCAGATCAGGTGGTAATCTGGGCACTTATTTTTTTGGATGGGGTGGGATTTTTAAGACTTGAGTGAGAAAGAAAAATTCTGCAGGACATAGGTCCTGGGGAGGAGTGCTCTGGGGCATTCCCATGTCTTGTGGCATGGTGTGGTGTTGGGGTCTGTTGAGGTGGGTGTACTGAGGGAGGTGGAGGACATGAGGGTGGTGGAAGAACTGGGGAAGGTTGAGGAATTGTGTCAGGTTGAGTATTAGGAATTGGGTTTCTGGCTGGCAGAGGTATGCACCCTCCCCAAGCAGGAACCACAATCTTAGCCAGAGTAAGTCAAATACACAGTAAAAGTTAACCTGTGCTCACACTCTGGTGGCTTAGCACAGAGCAGTCAGGCTTAACGGAAGAGGCAATGTGTGAAGTATTTGTGCAACACTTCAAACAGTAAAGCAGTGAATAACACCACACAAAAAGACACCAAACCAGGTCAAAAAAATATAGAGCTTTCTTTTTTTTGAGAAAAACAAGGCAAAAATGACAAAAATCTAATTAGTAGAAGTCAAGTATGAATTTTTCAAAGATTAAAATGCAATATAGGGGGGCGTGGCCGGGCCACGAAACAAGATGGCCGCTTAGAGCGAGAGCTCCGTGCCGAGGCGGTCCCGGAGGGGCGACGGGGGCGAGAAGACAGCCGGAAAACACACCGGGTTCGGTGCCCCTCCACCCCTACAACAGCGGCGACACGGAATCATGTCCGGGGACCCCATAGGAGCGGGACGCAAGGCAGGAAACTCGCGACTCGCCCCAGGCCGATAAGGAAGACCGGGGACGGCGTGCCCGCAGCGGCAAGGAGCAAGCTGAACAGGCCGCAGGGACTGCGGGAGCCGTGACGACCCGCATCCATCTCCCTACAACGCCAACAAACACCCGCGAACCTTTGACCCCCCCACAGGGAGACGGGGAGACGCAGCAAGGGGTGTGGCCCCTTCGACAGCCGGGAGAGAAACCCGGCCAGAGAGGTAGGATCGAATCTCTTCAAAATAAGAACGGCATCGCCGGAGGCAGAGGCACGACTTCTCCCCTCTTTTCCATCACAGAGGGACAACAAAAACCCTCCCGCTGGGATAATAAACTTTCGCCCCCCCCCCCCCCCCCAGACAGCTAATACTGAGGAGGGCAGAGGGGCACGACGGGAGGCACGTGGAGGCGAAGAGACGAGAGGGGTGAGCGACTGGAGGGGCATCGGAGAAGAGGAGAGCCAAAGGGAGCCAAGAGAACTGAGATACAGGAGAAGGGAGAGGACTGGCACCAGTGTAAGAAATCAAAGCCTCCATCGCTTATACTTATACTTATTCTTAGCGCGGGCTACTGACGGGGACAGCCGAAGAGCCACACATACCCCTGTTCAGAAAGACCTGGAGGAAAGTAAATCAGCCCATTCCCCCTCCCCCCCTCAGCTATTTAACGTCAACCACTGAAGAATCAACCTTGGCAGACACAAGTCACAGCTCTCCAACAATAAGGGCCAATGTAGGCTCAACAACGACCCCATGGCAACCCCTTGAATATAACCTTCTCTGCCCCATAGACATAGACATTGACATTGACAGGCCTCTGCCATTTACAAAAAACGCTAGGAGGATACACTAAAGAGAATGAGGGCAAAAAAAAAGATATACGGAGAACAATAAATAAGTGAACGCGGAGACAGGAGGACGGAAGGAAAGAGGGGGAAGTCAAGTCTATCACCAGCCACCAAAGACCCAGAAAAACGAGAAGAGACAATATAAATTCGAGACCAGGCTGGCATAGGACATCTATATCCTTATCGGAATCCACGGAGGGAGACTCGGGCCCCACGTGGCCAGAATCTGCAGACAATTGAGGCAATGCCCGGCAACAAACCGAACCATAAACCTGTCAGCAAGCCTGCACGACAACTATTATTCTCAGAAGCGATACAACACAAACGCCTAACCCCCACAAAGATAAACCCTCAAACATCGCCACCTTTAAACGAGTCCACCACGATGTCTGATAAAGATCAATCCACAACTATGGACAGGATACTACAAGAGATCACCACCGTCAGCCGTCGCATAGAGGGGATGGACGCCTCTATAACTTCATTGACACTAGAAACCAAATCCATGCGATCTGACATTGCAGGCTTTCAATCTAGTGTGACAGGGCTAGAGCAACGCATGGGATCACTAGAGACGCAGATCAACACGTCTCAGGAGCGAGAACAAGACTTCATCTACCTCAGGAGCAAACTAAAGGACATGGAGGACAGGAGCCGGAGAGACAATATCCGCGTACTTGGGATCCCGGAAAACGAAGAAGACTCGGATATGCAGGCTTTTCTGACCTCCACTCTTCCAAAAATGATTTCATTGGACTTTGACCCGCCGCTAGAATTCCAACGGGCACACAGGATAGGCCCAAAACGCTCTGACAACTCCTCAAGGCCCAGCCCAATCATCACATGCTTGCTGCAGCATAATCAAACCCGACAAATACTCCAAGTAGCACGCAATCACGGCCCTTTCCGAATAGACCAGCCCGAGATCCGAATAATCGCCGATTACTCCAAGGAAACCAACGAACGTAGAAAGGCTTTCCTAGCCCTACGACCCCGGCTTCGCAAACTAGAGATGAAATACGGTCTCTTTGACCCTGCAAGAATGTGGGTTACCAAAAATGGAGTATCCAAGGACTTTTATAACCCCGCCGAATTGAGACTCTTCCTTGACTCTTTCCAATCCCAGCCTATGGACTCTCTCAACACAGACAGTGAGCATGACATTGTAGGAGGCAGTGATAGGGCCGAAACCCCCCACTCGGGAATGGAAAAGGTGAAGACGGCTCTACACGACACCGGAGCCAGTCATAGAGGTAGAGACATGGAGAGACTAACCAGATCATGTGATGACAGGGGTCAGATTTTACACGCAGTAGTAACCCACACCCAACTATCGGAGAGAGACAAATCCCGCTCCCCTTTAAAGCCTACAACTGGATCTTCTTGAGAAGGTAACGCGACAAGACGACTTGTGGGACTATCGCTAGAGAGTCGAAAATAACAACTATAGACTCCGCGGAAGGATGAGTACCTTTCCAGATCATATGTGTATTACTATTGTAATTGTCTAAGACTGCTAGTATCAATGTTAAAACCAGATACATGAAAAATCTATGTCCTTTATGACTAGAGCCAAGGCCCTATAATGGAAAACTACCAGTAAATCACTATTTGCCCTCAGTACACAACAGATGATGATTACTAGAACAGGGATCAGACCCCACCAACTCCCTGTATGTTGAATAAGGGCCCGGTCCCGACCCTATAACCCTATAACAAGGTAACAAGGTAACAGGGGCATTAAACAGATAACAAAAAATAAACACTAACTAACTATCATGGAACTTACCTTATATTCCACACACTACAAAATATCTCATGGTAGTAAACAACAAAGTATGTGAAATCTTCCTAATACATACCACACTCGACCAGCGCTGACATTAGAACCGTTTAGCCCCCATTATCTCCCCAAGGGATGGGACTAGACCACGTAAAGATAAATCAATTCCAATACAGGGACACACAATACGATATAACCTGAGACATATCAAAGCTCCCATTACTTGACTTTACTTTATTCTACAATAAGAAAATGGGGAAAAAAATAAAAAATAGAACACAAGGACATAATACAACATAACACCGCATAACAAAGCGAAATAATATGACATTATACACTGCCACTCCACACCACATTATAACATCACAATGTAAATTATAAACTATTAGCTATTCCTTTCCCCGGATGTTCGTACCTACCCCCATCCTAATCATTATTACTATCTTAAACTATCATCTACAACAGAACGACTATGATGGTGGCACATACCAAGTAAGACCTTAGTAGGTCAGTATTATGATGTAATAATACACGGCAAGGAGTTAGTAATAGGATGAGATGCGCATTATCCTTGCGTAACCCGGGGCTCAGCTACACTCATTACCTATCCTACGATTAATAGAGAGACGCTTGGCATAATGGCTCCTAACATGATAATGTGATAAGATACCAGGATATGTTATGTTGATCAACCTAATATGTCTTTGAAACGTTGTAAGGCGAGGCGAGACGAGGCAGTGTTATAGTTGAAAAGAAATGCTCAGGAAGTATTATATTATATTGTATATTGATATCTTTATGTACCCATGCATACGCGAGAACTGTAATATTCTGTTTGAGCTCTTTCCCCCCTCCTTCGCCCTGCCCCCCCCCTCGCCAGCCGGTCTCGGCCTTTCTGTCTGCCCAGTCCCTACTTTAATTTACGACCCTATCTTATGAACTCCTAAACGCCCTACGATACCATACAACATCAAGTACTAGGCACAACATCCTAACCACCATACCCCATCAACACCCGACACCCCCCCCTCCTCTCCAGCGCCGCCCAGGTACTATAGTTATTAACCGACCATTACTTCTGCCAATATACACTTTAGTTATATAACTAATACACTAGCCACTAACCACCGATGAACAGACCCACTTCTCGATACATAAACATAAGCACTGCTGTGTACCCCCCCCACCCCTCCTTATCACCGACATATCGATAACTGGCTGTCTGTTGTTTCCCCCCTCACTCCCCCTGATCGAGATCGCCCGACGGCACGAGAGCTCCGAGAGAAATCGGTCCCGCCGTTTACAGACCTAACGAACGAAGGAGGTTGGACTCCTAACCTCCCTCATCCCTATCCTTCTCCACTTCTTCCCCCCAATTGCACGCTCTCTTGCTATACTCTCAATCTCAACTTCAGCACACGCATCCATCCCTTCCCCCTCTTTCTCCCTCTTTTCTTCTCCCTCTCATTTCTCCTTGTCTTCTTTTCCCCTCACATTTCCCCTCCATCTGGCTCTAGTCCTACTTATATTGCCTCTCTTCCTTCACCCTCTCCTCTCTCTTCTCTTTCTTCTCCAGAGGACTCCCTTGGCCTCCACCAGCTGCTAACCCCCGTATAAAATAAAACACCGTATCATATCGAAACACAACTCCCACTCTAACAACTAAGTCAATATCTCCCACCCTCCCTCCCCTCCCCCACCAACACCAACCCCGGAACGAGGGTGCTTACTCACAATTATCCAAGATGTCGAAGTCCCACCCTCAAGCGACGCGACCATTACGCATACTCTCTTGGAATGTACACGGCATGACGAGCTATGTTAAGCGGAAAAAGATACTGTCCTATCTTCAATCCAAAAAAACAGATATAGCTCTGATTCAAGAGACTCACCTTGACACCCTGGAATCCAGTAAACTTAAACGGGATTTGGTAGGGAGGGTTGTCTTCAGCTGCCGTCCAACGAGTCAGGAATCTGGAAGTAACGGACCCCGCAAATGTGGAGTGGCGATACTAGTGCGTAAATCCCTCCCCGTCACTATCATTAAAACCTGGAATGATACGGAAGGAAGGTATATATTTGCTAAACTAAAACTGGGGGACACTGTATTATGCGTGGGATCCATTTACGCACCAACCGGCCCAAAACGCCCATTCCTTCTACAGCTAAATCGCCTCCTGACAGAAATCGGAACTACTCGATACATAATCGGGGGAGACTGGAATCTCGTCCAAGACGCCATAATGGACAGGACAGACCCTGTTGATATATGTAACAATCACGACAGAGCGCTTCTGACAGACCTGACCACCGACGTCGGTCTGGTGGACTGCTGGAGAATACAACACCCGAAAGATAAGGAATATACTTTCCTATCCACCGTCCATGGCACCCAATTGCGTCTGGATTATTTCTTAGTATCACACACTGTAATCCCTCATATACAAGACACCTGCATCCTAGACAGCGGGCTCTCAGATCACTCCCCAATACTAATCCGGATCCAGGTGGGACTCTCCTTCTCTGGTCGTAAACCATGGCGATTGGCTGTACACAGATACCGCTCTCCCCAAGGGAAGGAACAATTAAAAGCTCATGTAGCTACATACATGGCCGAGAATACAGGCACTGTATCCTCAAAAAGGATCCTATGGGTGGCAGCAAAAGCAACCCTAAGAGGGAATATGATGCGAGACGCAGCACTGGCCAACAAAGACAGAATAGCCCGCCAAACCACCTTAGAGACCACGATACAGGACCTCACTAAACAATATACCGCCCAACCATCCCCTAGGCTGCGACACGCCTTAGAACAGGCCCGCATGGCACACAATGAACTCTATACATCTCAGGCGGAATACGCACTGCAAAAATTGCGAGGCCGCCATTACGAACAAGGGGAAAAAGCAGGTCGCCTCCTAGCGGCGCAGCTCCGACAAAGAGAGGCAGCCTCTGCCATTGCGGCCATAACATCTTCTTCAGGAGCAGTGCTAACTCGCCCACAAGACATTGTAAACGAGTTCGCCAAGTACTACCGACATTTGTACACTCCTGAAACAACGACAGATCAAACACAAATGGAGACATTCCTTACCGCGGCCAATCTACCCCGTCTGTCTGAGGCAGGCAGGGCCCTCTTGGACGGTAACATAAGCAAAGAAGAGATAACCCAAGTTATAACAAGCCTCCCCTACCATAAATCTCCAGGAGAGGACGGATTCCCTGCGGAATTCTATAAATGGGCTGGGGAGGAGGCAATAACCGCAGTACATGAAGCACTGACGGAAGCATGTCAAGAAGGCTCCCTGGGCGCTCTATCCAATAAAGCCACGATTGTCATCTTGCCTAAGCCAGGGAGTGACCCCCTTCTCTGCGGCAGTTACCGTCCTATCTCCCTTTTGAATGGGGATGTCAAACTCCTAGCCAGTGTTCTAGCAGCGCGGCTCCGCAAGGTGATACCATCATTGATTCACAATACCCAAGTAGGATTTGTACCAGGCCGTACCTCCAGAAATCATATGCGAACTCTTTGCCATACACTGTTAGAATCCATACAATTACCTGACGAAGCCCTAGCCCTGTCCCTAGACGCGGAGAAAGCATTCGACCGCATATGAGTGGTCCTACCTATTCACAACCATGAAGCATTTTGGCCTGGGGGAACAATTTATCTCTAAAGTGCGTTTATTATATGACCACCCCACAGCACAGGTTAACTGTGGGGGCATCATGTCAGACCCATTCCCTATTGGAAGGGGCACACGCCAGGGATGCCCCTTGTCGCCACTTCTATTTCTATTGGCCATGGAACCCCTAGCTGCCACCATACGAAATTCTCACCAAATAAAAGGGATCCATATCACCGGGGGCATATCCAAAATCTATCTCTACGCAGACGACATTCTGTTAACAATGTCCGATCTAGAAACCTCGCTCCCAGCACTACTTTCCAGTATAGAAGACTTTGCATCCCTATCCGGATATCGGGTAAACTGGGATAAAAGTGAGGCACTACCATTATCCCGCATAACAACGAGGGCAGCGATACATGGCCTCCAATTCAAATGGACCCCGACCTGCCTTAAATATTTAGGAACGTTCATTAACCGAGGTCTAGAACATATGGTCAGGGACAACATAGACCCCCTTATATCTAAAATGAAACAAGACTTTGCCAAATGGTCCCTACCAGGCCTGTCCATGTGGGGCAGGACACAGGCGGTCAGAATGGTCACCTTACCACGCTTCACATACGTGCTAGGCATGCTCCCCCTACAGATACCTCTTTCCTCACTCCGATTAATAGACGCATCCATAAGGGCCTTCGTCTGGGGCTCCTCACGCCCAAGATTGAAACCTGCAACAATACTGGTACGACGGCCCTACGGAGGATTAGGACTACCATCGGTAGAACAATACTCTCTGGCCCTACAACTCTCACAGTTAATATATACACTTCCGGATATAGCCGATCCACCGCAATGGGTGATCACAGAGAAACTCCTATATGGACAGTATACGGAGATGGGAGGAACATACGCCAACCATGTTCCCTTAGCTAACCCCATCCTCAAAGCTACAAACACAGCGTGGTGCAGAGCCCATCGACTACTAGGTGTACACCCCTCCCTGCATACTCAGGCTCCCATATCAGGGAATAAAAGCATTAAAATAGGAGGGAATATTCTCAGATGGCCCCAATGGTCCGAGGCAGGTATCCACAATATATCTCACATAATAGATGGAGATAGCTTCCGCACATTCGCCTCCCTCCAGGAAGAATTCGGTATCCAAAGTAACCAGGAGTGGCGATATCTACAGCTCAAACACTGTATGCGGAGAACATTAGGAACCCCCCCGTGGATGCTCAAAACCTCACCCATCGTCACCTATCTTCAGAAATGGGGCCGACAAAAAGGCGTCTTGGCTGGCCTCTATGCCGAATTAACTAACCACCTTTACTCTCAGCCTTTACTTGAACGACTACGCTTAAAGTGGCAGGATATACTAGAGATAACCTACACGGACGAAGAATGGTCAGACATACTAGAAGCCCTCGACAGGGGCGTACGTGAAGCACGTCTGAAATTTTACCTATTTAAAATCCTTCAGGGGTGGTACTGGACCCCCGTTAAACTCTTCAGGGCAGGGTTGATACCGCACGCGAACTGTTGGAGATGCACAGAGCCATATTGTGACCAACTTCATATTTTATGCCACTGCCCAACGGTACAGTCGCTATGGGACGCGGTACGCCTCGCCTTATCGAACTTCATACAGATACCAAAACCGACCCCACCAGCATTTATCATTCTACATGACATTCGCCCGTATCCCTCCCTATCGCGGGCACTTAAACGATTAATCCACACGGCGCTTGCCATGGCCAAAATATGCATACTCCGGCACTGGAGATCTAGCATTGCCCCCACACCCATAGAATGGATGACGGCCATGTATCAAACGGCTATCCATGAACGAGTGATTTATAACCTACAGGACCAAGCAGAACAATTTGCGGAGGTCTGGCGCCCATTCCTGAAGAGACCATGAAGCGGCTGGTGGATGACCAACGGATGACCAATGTTCAATGATCAATGATTAGGGAATATCAATTACCAATCACCCTCTGAGAATCCTAGACCCCGGAAACACATTTAATCTCCTAAATGTCCCCTCTCTCTTTCCCTAGCTACGCTCTCCTCTCCCCTTTCTCTCTTTTTTCTCTCTCTCTATCAATCCACAGGCCTCTAATTTTGACATATGCCCGAGACCCTGAACTACCCAACATAGTAATACAAGTCGCTTCCTAACACAAACAAGGACTGAGAAATCAACTCATATAAGACGTAGACACTCTCTAACCGACCTCACCATATCTAACATACATACTATCTACCCCTAGATAATAACTTGCTACAGACGGAGAAGTACAGAACGATCTACTCTTAGGCCTGAACAAGCTAGTCTCAGGATATAAAGACCACCTGCCTACCTCGAGTCTCTTCATTTTACACCTTCCCGCGATTACCCTTCCTCTTTCTTCCCCTTCTCATATGACTATTTCGTCTCCCCCCTATACCAAGATCAACCCCCCCACACAACCCTATCCTCGCTCCCCCTCCCCTTACCACCCCCCCACCTGTTTTCCATTTTTCTTCAAAATAAGGGTACAAAACTCAACTATGCAACTGGGAATTTTTACTTACCTGACAGTACATGCATATATGCTCACAATGGAAATAATTGTGGTAAAAGAACAAAAACAATGTTTTGAAAGCTAAACAGTTTGTTTATATGCTGTATGTACCGCCTTATATATTCTTAATAAAACTTTTGAAACTTAAAAAAAAAAAAAAAAAAATCCAATATAGTGCATAAAAGCAGAAAGCACCAACTGGGAGTATCTGGTCCTGCTGGACAAGCATAAAACCAAAAGTTCCAGCTGACCGCAATAGAGCGCAGATCAGATACAGTCCCAGGTAAGTTCCGCTGAAGTTTTGCCTTCTCAGAATTGAGCCAAGAGTCCAATTCATGTGGAAAAAGTTTACAGAGAGCAAGGAGAGTGTGAAGAGTTGGCCGGATCTGTGGACAGGTGGACAGAAGGCTTGTGGTCACGAGCAGGATGCTGTTGTATGAAGAGACAAATTTGCGGTGACTCACACTGAGTCTTCATGCAAGTGGCGCAGTGCTAATTCTACTACCCCTCACCTCTAATCTGTAGGATACTGTACATATTTTAAAATAAACAAACTGGGTGCTGGCTTGATACCAGAGGGTATGAGCAAAGTTGGTGCTGGTGCTAATATTACTTCCTAGCACCTAAAATCTGTAAGGTACTGCACATTTTTTTAAAAACAATGTGCATGGTTTGTCCAACATACAATGCAAACACTCTATAACTAATATATTCATGCTGTTGGTGGTGGTGGCCACAGGAACGGATGTTGAGGGCCCAGCTAGTTCTGCCGCCATCAGAAGGGGCTGGCCAGAGTTGGAACCCTTAGTTTTTGATGGAGATGTGGGTTCCAGGTCAGCCCCCTCACTCTCAGTGCCATTGGGTGCTTTCATGTCTATCTGTCCAATTCTGGGCTCCCAAAAGCCCTCCTGGTGTTCCTCCAAAGGCTCGCCACTGTCTCTCTTACTTGCCTCAGAAGAAGCTGAAAGCCAACATATGCACACATCAGTTACACAATATGAAATGAAATGTCAAATTGCAACTCAGCAAAGATTCCCGCCATCATTTAAATCACTGGTAATGGTCTGAAGAAAGGGCATATAATGTCACATTGCAAAATATGTCAAGTCACAGGTTTAAAGTCAAATTAACATTGAGAAATATTTCTGAGTTTGTTAGGGCAGAATATTGTGGCCCATATTTAGAGTTTGACAGAAGAGAATAGTCCATCAAAAAGAGGCCTAAATCCTGCCCTCCATATTATAAATGCATAAGCTCTAATACACTTGTAATATGGTGGACAGAAGAGGCACAATGTTTGTGATGGACTATCTCACATTCCAAACAAATAAGGACCTTTGGTAAAGATCAAATGTAAAAAATTATGCTTTGTGCTCAGGAAATGTTTGTTGGCAATATACCCAAGACATGTATGCACAAACAGTGGATTAAGCAAAGACTGT
Source organism: Pleurodeles waltl (assembly GCF_031143425.1). Classification (NCBI taxonomy): domain Eukaryota; kingdom Metazoa; phylum Chordata; class Amphibia; order Caudata; family Salamandridae; genus Pleurodeles; species Pleurodeles waltl. The sequence goes on along the minus strand of NC_090441.1, from coordinate 105,155,908 downwards.
AACTATGACACGAGAAGCAATACTCACGCAAAACAGATCACAAAAATGATGTATTCATGACCCTACAACACATGAAATGACTCACAAATGTTACAACATTGAGCCTCATTTTGAGTTTAGCAGGTGGGTTTCTATGTCACTAACATGATGGATATGACATGCACCATTTTACACATGATATGATACATAATACAATTGTAATAAGGAGGATAGGATGTCCCTCATGTTTGTGACAGAATAATATGTCCACAAACTCTAAATCAGATCCCTAATATTGCAAAAATATTATTTGTTATCTTTGGTTTATTTAGTTTTTGAACAGAAATGTGTGCTGCATATGTACAGTCTTAGCCCATATCTTGCTTTCAATAATATTTGCTATCACTGTTTAGAGACTGGACTCTTTGGATATCCCCTCAAATCAAACTTATGTGTGTGTTTTGTGACAACAGACTGGTCTATCACTTTCTCAGAACCTTGATGCTACAACAAGCCTGTCCTTAAGTAGTGGCCCAGGGATACTGTATTTGTCTTAGAGTGGTATGTTTTGAACTGCAGTGTCAGCACAATCATTTGTGTAGAGATACGAACATGCTCACCACTTTTTACCTGAACCACAGAAGTGTTGACATACTATCCCACTTGATTACCAGACTGATTTCAAGCTTAGTGGATGGGATACTCCATTACTAACATGGTATATATTCCATCCACTCTATTAAAAGTGCATTGTCAACTTTGGCACTGGTAATACAACACACAGGATAACCATCATATTTGCGATGGTTTATTCCATCAACCAAAAATAACCAAATCCTTATTTTGTATATACATGTTTGTTAGCTGGACTAGACAAAATATATTAGTACAAGTAAATTTGAAAACATGTTAATGTGCTAAACTATGTGCAGAAAGTGAGTAATGCATTGTTGAAAATGACACAGAAACCATTATGTAGACACATAGGTCCTGATGCTCATTTTGGTGGGTCTAACAGTTTGTTACTGGTTCTCCTATATAATGACTTACATGTGCATTATATTCTATTGCATTTGTAACATGGAGGACAGTATGTCTGCCACTACGGGCCTGATTTAGGTATTGTCAAAAGGATTACTCTGCCACAACTGTGATAGAAATTCCGTCTGCTGAAATCTAAATCCCATTATTTTCAATGGGATTTAGATTTCGGCGTACAGGATATCCAACACTGTTGTGATGGAGTAACCCATCCGCCAAAATCTAAATCAGGCCCTAAGTATCCTATCCACCAATTGGTATAGAAGGATCATAAGAAACATCAGTTCTTACAAAGGTGAAGAAACTTACCACCTTGTCATTTTTCCAGGGCCTAATACAGGATGGAGCTGGTCACTGCAAGAATACATCTTATCAGCAGGTTCAGCGTATTTTTCTGCTGTGAGGCCCTTCCCATTTGGTTTGCAGTGGATGCTGCATCACTTATAGACACCATGATGGTGCACACTTCTTGCAGTGGGCCAACTGATGTTCTTTTTGTCATTGGGGCTGACCTACACTAAGGCAGATAATAATAAAGAATCAATACTATTAACAAACCTGTAATGGGAAACATCACAAATTTAAAGTAAACAATAGTGAAATATTATGTGAATAGTTCTTGACAAACATTGGTCTGATTTAGAATTATTGGCTAATGAGTCATATCATTTTAAGGAAAACATCACTCAATGTTTTGTGATACATCAGCTACAAAGCAATCTAGTTCTGTTTTCTACAAAACAGTTACACCATTTTTCTGTTTGATGAGTATATATTTGATTCAGGGCTTTCTTTAAAGGTTTGTCACACAAGATAAAGGGCCTGATTTAGATATTGGTGGAGGGATTACCCTGTCACAACGGTGACAGATATCCTGTCCGGCGAAATCGAAATCCCATTGGATATAATGGGATTTTGATTTCAACAGACGGAATATCCGTCACCATTGTGATGGAGTAACCTGTCCACCAAGAACTAAATCAGGCCCAAAGATATCCATTTTGCCATAGTATAAGTACCATAGCATAAATGCACTTGTAGTAGAATGGAAAGGATATCATCAACCTTTGCAACGCCAATATTGTGATCACACCTGCAAAACTTTACATCTTTGTGATCACATCTGCAAAACCCTAAGTAAGGCATTTTCAGTTTTAAGTCACATCTGTGCAGTTAGAAGAGTTCATACTTATGTGTGGGTTTATAGGGGTGGATTTGAATTTTGATAGGCAGGGTACTCCATCACAACAAGTAGGTATGGATGCTCTGATTAGAGTTGGGTGGAGTGTGATCTTTCCAATGACAGCACATCTGCGGGCTTGGCTGTCAGAATATTTACATCAGGGATGGCTTTTGCTCAGGTAGTGCCATGGGCTGGAAACACCCGGAACACCGAATACGGAACCTCGAGGTTGTGAAAAACAAATGTGAAACAACGCTTTCGTTTTCCACGACTTCCTGGTTTTGGTACCTTAACCACGCATGTCTGAACAACGTACATGCGTGATTAAGGTACAGAAGGGAGTCGGAGTGGACGCAGTGAAGGAGGAGGTAAGTTTGGCTGGGACTGGGGCTGTTTGTGGAGTGTGGATGGGGGTGATTAGGGTTTGGGGGGGCAGGGTTTAGGTTTTCGGGGCGGGTGGGGACTCAGGGTATTTTTAGTTTTTGGGGTGGGGTGGGGGGCTTGGGTGATTAGGGTTTGGGGTAGGAGGGATCAGGGTTTAGGTTTAAGGGGTAGGGTGGGGGGCTGGGGTGAAAGCATGCTGGGTCGTGCATGCTGATTGCTAATGCCTTTACCAGGAATGCGCTTACAACGGTAAAATCATTGTAAAGGCATTCGTGGTAAAGGCATTAGTTGTTAGAACGGGGTTGTTGTTCCGACCGGTGGTTTAGGCACCCATGGTTCTGAGATATACCCGTCATGGGCTAAACCAATTATACCTCTCCTCTGTCATTTTATGACATGCTTTGTGACCCCACGATGAACATCAATGCGTGCTTATAAATGTTTTTGGCCTGGGTGAAAGCCTAACTTGCCACCTACCTAAGCCTGCTGGGCCACCTCCAGGAATGCTCCGTATAATGTTAAATACAGGACAATTCTCCCCTTTCCTTTCAGGCAGTGCAGCAAGGTGGCTTGCTGCATTGCACTGCATGAAAAAATGATAAATATGTACCCTGATTTTATGTTGCCATGTCATAATTGTTAACATGGCTAAACATTATGGACGACATGCAGATATAGGGGATGTGGCAGTTCTGAGCCTTGCAAAGTTGAAGATGTGTCAGAAATGAAGATAATGCACCACACCATCGGCAAAGCAAAGTCCTTCATCTTTGCAGCAGCAGCAATGCATTGGCGTGAATGGGGATGCACCAGTTCTAAGCCGTGAACAATGCTGATGCTTTCATTCTGACTCAAGCAGCACTTTATACCCACTTTCAAGTTTCAAGGGGCCAGTACTGGATTGACACCACTTGGCAGGGCAAGGCTCATGGTCGGCAAAGTCCAGGTGCTGTAGAATATAAGTTGGAAGTCTTTTATGTCCCTAGGATTTCAGAAAACAAGAGACCAGTCAACTGGTCCTTGAAGCCACTTTGAATGTTGGGTTCAAGTGATGTGGGTCCAGTCCATCTTACCCATGCAAGGAGGACAGCAGGCAGAAGGTCAGCACAGTAAGAAAGCAGTTCATCCAGAGCAGCAGTCCAGAAGAGTGGCAGTCCTTCAGCAGCACTGCAGTCCTTCCTCCTGGCAGAGAATATCCACAGGTCCAGACAGAAGTGTCCTGAGTTAATAGGGTCAGAAGTCCAATTCTTATACCAAGTGGTGTCTTTGAAGTGGAGAGACTTCAAAGAAGGGCTCTGAAGTGCACAGAGGTCCTCCCTTGCTGCCCTGGCTCCAGACTTACTATAAGGGGTTAAGCAGTCCTTTGTGTAGGAACAGGACAACACCAATTGAGGTATAAGCGTGAGGCTGTGCCAAGCTCCTCCTTTCCATCCTGCCTAGGATGGCCCATGAGGATGTGGAAGGCCCATCAGTCACACCTAAGCTCCCTTTGTGTGTGGCTGTTTAGAGGGAATGCACAAAGTCCAGCTGTCACCCCCCTCAGATGTGTATTGGAGGCATGCTGCAAACACACAGAGCTAGGGGCATGAAAATGCCATCTTTATAATTGTAAAAATAATTCTGACTTTACCATTAAAGATTATTTATTATTACTATTCCAGTTGTACTAACCATGACACATCTATACCTTCTCAGTTAGCAATTGGAGCTTATTAAATGCAACAAGGAATCCCTAATGTTCTCCTATGAGAAGGGCAGGCCTCGCAGTAGTGAAAAATGAATTTGGGAGTTTTTCACTACCAGGATATGTAAAACTCAAAAGTACATGTCCTTGCTTTCAATTTCAGAGCACTCATCTTATGGGATACCCATGGCTTACCTTAGGTGTCGGTTATATGTAATACAATGAGACTTAAAGGCTTGAGAAGGGGTTCTAAATGCCAAGATGACATGGCAGGCTAACACTGCATTCAAGCTGGAAGCCCTGGGACAAGTTTTGAAGCACTACTTAAGTGAATTACACAAGCGGTGCTGAAGGCCCACTAGAGACATTTATTTAAAAGACCCTGTGTACATGTAGTGCACTTTACTAGGGACTTATAAGTAAATTAAATATTCCAATTAAGTATATACCAATCAAGCCATGAGAGCGCACAAGCATTTAGCACTAGTTAGCAGTGTTGGGGCGCGGGCACTCACCTGAAAACCAGGCTGTCTGCAGGGGAGATGACTGTTCTTCCCACCTCCTGAGGCACCTCTCGGTGCTGCTGATTGCACCAGGAGCCCCGGCAGGTGCCCCAAAAGGGAAGGGGATTTGGAAAAAGAGAGAAAGAAACACTGCACTCCTTTTCAACAGGTCCAGCCAGGTGCGGTTCTTCGGGTTATGGAGGACTATCAGTGGAGCCCCTGGAAGTTGCCTTTCAGTGATGAATTACAGTATTGGTGAAGCTATGTGCTGTTGAGAGACTGTTTCACAACATTCAATAAAGCATGCACTGAACTCATTAAATAGCATTCAAAAAGGCATGCACTGATGTCATTAAATTTGTCTAATAATCACAGCACATTCACCTGGAAATAGCAACTTGGCCCTCTCTCTCTTCTCACGGATTAATAGATACAAAAGGTGACAAAATCTGAATGTCTCTAAACAAATTAGGAAGTTCTGCAAGTCTCTTTCTTGGATCCGCACTTTCACGTCAGGTCTTCTATGGTAAAACTATAACATAAAAAGAGTTGCAATACCAAAAGTAAGAAAACTCACATATAGAGTATTCCTAGCACTGAATTGCATAATCACTATTAACATAAAATGAATTGCAATGCCAAAACCAAGTAAACTCACACATAAAGTAATCCTAGCACTGAATTGAGTGATCACTATTAGTACAAAAATAAACAAGTGGAGGATAGTGAAGTTCTGTCACAGTTCTCAGCTACAAAACAAAAGTTGGCAAGGCCCCCACGATAAATCTGTTACTCAACCCTCATCAAGGCCCCACTCATAAATCATGTCTGTGTCCTTAGAAGAGGCCTTTCAAAATCTCAAGAAGGCTAGAGTGCAATCAGTCTCACTTTTCAGCTTTCACCAAAAAACAAAGCAACCATAATACAATTCTACATAAACAGATTCCAGGCAGCATGCTCTACTTAGCTGACAGAAGTGTGCTCTTTTCAGAAGATCTCTGCTCTTTGCTGCCAGTCAAGAGGGCAGGGGGTGGGGCCTGGAGAGAATTCAAGAGTGCAGAGGGATTTCCTTGCCAGACAGGAAGCAAGCCAAGCAGGGTCATGTGCACAGCAAGAGTATTTATAGCCAGCATGATTTATGTCTTTGAAAACAGCAGGCAGCTGCTCCCTGGAGACCTTGGGGGCATGGTGGTTGCCTGCAACCAATAAACAAGGGAACCTGATACATTTAGAAGAATTTGACTTGACACAGTCGCATGTGTTCAACAACCATTGGTGAAAACAGCTATATAGTGGAACAAGCATTGGTAACATCAAGTACATATCAAACATTGGCAATATCTATTCTGAAATGCAGACAGTACAATGACGTTACAAGCAACCCAGTGGTGCTACATGCACATGATTAAAACAAAAGCCCTGAGGATGTTGACAAATTAGGCAGAGTTGTTGGGACCTGGCAAGCAGTGGTAAAGTGCACAGATCCCTAAGGTCAACAAAAATGAATTCAGCAAAATGTGAGGCAAGCAGGCAAAACGTTTGGGGGAAGACCACCCTAGGGCTGTCAGGTCTAACACAAGGGTGCAAGGGTGGTGCAAGACCTTGGTAAACCTGCCCCCCATATCCAAAGATAGAATTTGTATTCATGTTTTTCAAGTGCTTAGCCTAATCATATCTAGCTATTGAAACATCAGAGCAACACAACAAGGCCAGGGGAAGTTGATTTCAGTGAGGCCCATGTACAAACATTGGGTCACGAGGAGTGGACCTTTGAGCCCCTGAAGGCCAAGTTAGGGTACCTGGACAAGACTGCAGGGGAACATCTCTGTTTTACTGCCAAGATCTTTTAGTATTCTATGATGTGTTTTGGCCTGCCAAGAAACACACTATTCATCTTGGATGATGATTAGATGTGGCAGCCACAGGGTGATGCTGGAGACATGTGTCAGCAAGATGACGGTGATGAGGAAGTTGGCACCTCAAATGAACACTCGTTGAAGACATCTTTGCCTCATGGCAAGTGACTGTTATGAATGTGTCATTTGGTGGTTAGTGATTTGGGCATTTCATCTTTGTCAATGGAAACCACTAAAAGATTTTTTTCACTTGATGATGTGGATTGTTGCATTTAAAATGTATTCTTGTGATGGAATATGGGGGAAACTAGTGGAATCTATTTTGTTGACAGTATAAAATGCACCGTTTATATACAATCAAAAACCTCAAGGGGAATGATAGGCTAATAATCATCATTTTGTCTTCTGTCTCCTTCTGTCATCCTGTCATCTGCTGGGACACTAGCAGTTAATTTGTGGATACTTTGGACCATTGAACAGATAGTGGCTTTGGACAGATATGCAGTGCAAGTTTGCCAGCCTTTTCGGGGAATGATGTTAAGAAACGGACTGACATATGAAGTGTTCCTCAATGTCTTGAACTCAGGCTTGATGTTACCTGCTCTTCCCTATTCATGGGAAGTTGATGTACCTTATGCCTGGATCTAAGAATATTCTGTGGAGAATGTGAGTACAGCCAAATAAGTTGGGTAGGACTCCGATTTGGCCTCTTAGAGTATTTTGAGGATCAGTTGTCACCAATATATAACTGTTAATTAAGAGCTTCACAGAAGGGGAATTCAAATAATTGCATTCATGGGGACATTAGTTTTAATATTGTAAAGTGACCCACGACTTTAATTCATCTTATTTGTACTTCTTAATGTTGTATTTTATTCACCTCTTTGAATGCTCCTGGCATAAAGGTGACAGTCGTTTCTCGACAATTCTCTACAATGTCAAGTCCTCAGCACCATCTGCTCTCTACAGCTGCAAATGTACAGTATTTCTGCAGCTAGAGAAAACTCTGTCTAGTGAGCACAGGCCAGTGGTGTTGTGGAAGTGTTGTGTTCTGAAAACTGATGGGAGAGCTCTGTGTGAGCAGGTTCTATATCTACAATACCAGCTTTCCTTCAATGTATCTAACAGCTAAGCTGAGAAAAAGTTATCAGCACCTTGTCCTGCAGAAGAGTATTAGATCTATTGTATATACTGACTACAGTCTTTCCAGGAGTTTCGTGTTCATCTTTTCCTGCTCATCCAAGATTGTTGTGTAATCGGTAAGGTATTTAGGTAAATGGGAAACAATTCATTTGGAAGTGGAATACCCACATGCAAATTTGGGGTCTCTAGTCTGTAAATTTGACATGAAGGCTCTCCTCTAGCAAATTTGTTACAGATAAGGCTACAAGACACCAAGCGTAAAGGGTAAGAAAGTAGAACAAATTGGTTGAATTTCTGGATTTTTGCTACTTTTCTACCCACACACTTTTTGTAACAGGCCCTTTGATGTTTTTAAATCTTTGATGTTTTTAAATCTTATGCTTTTGATAGCATGTTGTGGTACATAAAGACAGCAACAGAGCTTACCTAATGCAGTGGAGCAATTCCTCAAATGTGGAATTTGAGTACTGATGTATGAAAAAATAGCGAGTTGCTACTCTGTAAAAACTGGTTAGCAACCGCTAACTAAAGTGTTTGTGATTTACAAAGACATGATAATTGTGCATACCTTAAAATAGCACAATGCACCGAATATTTGGCGATTTCCTTATTTTGCGGTAGAAAATACTGAATTGCTAAATGTAATCACCAAATAGCAAATAATAATATGTTATAAATTGTATTTGTATAGCGTTTACTACCCCTGACGAGGCATCGGGACACTTTGCGACGAGTAGCACGCTACCCGGGTCCTAAATTAGTGGCCAGTCAACTGGTTATTGGGGTTAGTTGTGGATTCTCATCCCAGGCATTCTGTGGTAATGGTCGATATAGATGTGATCATTAGGGATGGGCTAGGTGAGATACAGTTTTTAGCTGGAATCAATAGATATTGTTATGGTTTCTAAAGAGCTTTAAGGCAGATAGGCATGAGACTATGTTTTAGAATGACAGAAGGTAGAAAGAAGCAGAAGGTGATTTTAAAAACATAAGTGATGGCCACTTTTTCATGCAGGGTTTTAAGGGTTGTTGCAGGTTCAAGTTAAGAATTATTGCATGCAAACTGTGGATGTAAACCTGTTGAAAGAAACAGTTTCAAAGAAGATACTTCTCACAGTAAAAAAGAAAACACAAGAGACCATGTTTAATACTAAAGTATTGTTAGTTTATACAAATGATATGCACCATAAACAATATATATTATAAATGTTATGTAAACACCCCACCAACTTAAAAATGTAACAAGGCAATCAATATATACACATTGCAGTAACCATTAGCATATTCACTGCCATGTTTGTAACCCATTTAATGTCTGGTTTGGAAGGTGCTATCCCCTTCATCTGCCCCATGAGCATCCCCACAGACACCAGGTCCAGCAGAATGGATGTGTCTGGGGTCACCTTCTTCTTCCAGCATCCACCTCGCCTCGTAGTTAAAATCACTATTTTGATTTAAACCCATTGCATTAGGGGAATTGGTACAACACAGCATTTTGCATTTGCAAAATACTGTAAATTGGAAACAGGTGGTAACCAGGTGCAGACTATAAAAAGGAGCCCAGAATGCATTGCAATCTTTCCCAATAGCTGCACACTATGCTGCAGTGAGTAGGGTTTTTATACTCTGCAATAAGCAAGCCCACACAATGCAGTTTAACTATCCCTGCACACATTCAGTTTTTGTGTAGCTTACCCTAGGTCTGGCAAAAACTATAATTACTCTGGAGTAATCAGAGTTAATTTCTTGATGCAAAATTACAGAAAATTACGCAATTATTCCAGTTTGTATAATTATGAGTAATTTGGCACAAAATTGTACTGTAAGAGCACAGAAACAACAAATATATTGAGCGTGTGCTGCTGTGGGCGCTTGCTGTTCTGTTGCTTGTAGCAATATTTTCTTAGTACAAAATGTATCCTCAGGTCCATTTTAGACATAAGGATGCATTTTTAAAATAGTGCTAATTGCAGGGTTAAATTCTTCCCATAATCCCATGTAATCCAACACAATTTTGCTGAAGTTTTGTACAATTATACTGTGGCAAATTACGCTAGTTATGGCCAGCCACAACTTAGACCTTTAGCGTCTAGTAGCTAGCAAAGCACTCTTGCAGTTGCAGGAGTGATATCACAGACTGCCTTATGCAGGGTTTTAAAAAATTTCTTGATGAAAAGTTGGCTAGAATAAATTCACATACTGCATTCCCAAGTACCCCTGCTGAGTTAAAAGCTACAAAAATCCAGTTCAATGATTATAGCACATTCCTCCCAAATGAAGGATTTTCATATTTCCACCCTCTCAAACAGAGTATGTGTACCACTAGAGACAGAGCCACATCCTTTAATATACAAGTAGTAAGCAAGGCCACATGTTTGATTACAGATGTTTTTTGCTAAAGACCCTGCAAGCCCTAATGACTTCTACATCTTTAGATGCTGTGAACTACGTGAGTGGCTAGCAAGTGAAGAGCTTGTAGGTAAGTAAATAAACCCAGAATTTGTGAAGCACAGCAAATCACCTGTAAGGCTCTCAAGGCACTGATCAAGCACATGGAGATTAAGGTGGTCATTACAACCCTGGCGGACGGTGTTAAAGCGACGGTAAGACCGCCAACAGGCCGGCGGTAAAAATATTGGAATTACAACCGTGGCGGAAACCGCCAACAAAGACAGCCACTTTAACACTCCGACCGCCAAGGCGGTACAAACAAACAGCGCAGCGGTAACCGCCAACAGACAGGTGGGAGACAATGTACCACCCACACTATTATGACAGGCCAATCCGCCACCTTTTCCGGGGCGGATTCACCGCGGATAAAAACACGGCGGAAACAGGCATTTCGAAGGGAAAACGCTCACCTCTACACACTCCACGAGGAACGACGACACCATGGAGCCGGAACTCCATATTCTTCCTGCACTAGTCTTCCTGCTCCTGTACCAGGAGCACCAACGCCGGCGGCGAAGACCACGGTGAGTACTGCACCTACGACATAGGGGAGGGGGGAGGCAAAAAACAGGGACACACACACGCAACACCCCAACCCCCACCCCCACCCTCACCCACTACAACACACACACCAATGCATATCCAAACATTACAGTAACACCCCCAACCCCCCTGGAAGAATGCAAAGACAAAAGGAAATGAGTGTAACCATTGTAATATATCAAAATAGAGTAAGCAAATACATACATATATACACTATTAACAAAATATACACCACAAATAGTAGTCCAGGTATTGCACCATTCATAGTCCGTGGACCACTGGGCCCAAAATGCATGGGCGAGGCCCACACAAGATACCCGAACATGACGGAGAGAACACTGCAGGGGTATCAGATAGAAATACAACAGGCACCTCAAGGGGAAGGGGGGGCACCTCAGCCGGATGAGTGCACGACGCCAGATCCACGAGGGGGCTCCATGCCCATTGATGTATCCTGGGGAGTGCAAAGCCACAGTCTCTCAAGTTTCTACAGTGGATGGTTTGCCCACTGCTGCATCCTGGGGAGTGCAAAGCCACAGTCTCTCAAGTCTCTACAGTGGGTGGTTTGCCCACTGCTGCATCCTGGGGAGTGCAAAGCCACAGTCTCTCAAGTCTCTCCAGTGGGTGGTTTGCCCACTGCTGCATCCTGGGGAGTGCAAAGCCACAGTCTCTCAAGTTTCTCCAGTTGGTGGTTTGCCCACTGCTGCATCCTGGGGAGTGCAAAGCCACAGTCTCTCAAGTCTCTACAGTGGGTGGTTTGCCCACTGCTGTATCCTGGGGAGTGCAAAGCCACAGTCTCTCAAGTCTCTCCAGTGGGTGGTTTGCCCACTGTACCATCCTGGGGAGTGGAAAGCCACAGTCTCTCAAGTCTCTCCAGTGGGTGGTTTGCCCACTGCTGTATCCTGGGGAGTGCAAAGCCACAGTCTCTCAAGTCTCTCCAGTGGGTGGTTTGCCCACTGCTGCATCCTGGGAAGTGCAAAGCCACAGTCTCTCAAGTCTCTACAGTGGGTGGTTTGCCCACTGCTGTATCCTGGGGAGTGCAAAGCCACAGTCTCTCAAGTCTCTACAGTGGGTGGTTTGCCCACTGCTGTATCCTGGGGAGTGCAAAGCCACAGTCTCTCAAGTCTCTCCAGTGGGTGGTTTGCCCACTGTACCATCCTGGGGAGTGCAAAGCCACAGTCTCTCAAGTCTATACAGTGGGTGGTTTGCCCACTGCTGTATCCTGGGGAGTGCAAAGCCACAGTCTCTCAAGTCTCTCTAGTGAGTGGTTTGCCCACTGCTGTATCCTGGGGAGTGCAAAGCACAGTCTCTCAAGTGGATAACAGTCTCCACTAGTTCTGGAGGGGGACTGGTGCCCAGAGTGCTTCATCCTGTGCAGGACAGACGGAGTGGATGCAGGTCTCCACTGGTTCTGGACGGGGACTGGTGCCCAGAGTGCTTCATCCTGGGCAGGACAGACGGAGTGGATGCAAGTCTCCACTGGTTCTGGAGGGGGACTCGTGCCCAGAGTGCATCACTCACCCCGTGACGGTCCCTGTTGCGTCACTGCCCCTGCCGCTCATGGGCTAGCGGTGTTTGAGTTGGCAGTGCTTGCCCTGTTCAGCGGTGCTTGACTTGGCGATGCTTGCCCTGTTCAGCGGTGCTTGCCCTGTTCAGCGGTGCTTGACTTGGCGGTCCTTGCCCTGTTCAGCGGCGATGGGACTGGCGGTGGCCTCCTGCCCAGCGGGGATGATGGCGGTCTTCTCCGCCGTGCTGCTCCTCCCAGACTTTGTGGGTTTCTTCTGCCCCTTCCCCCCCTTGGGAGGAGTCACAGCTGAGTCCACACTCCCCCCGGGACCCCTGTGAGCGGCTTGGGTGACTGGAGTCTTCCTCCTTTCCCGCCGGGCACTGGCCAACTTCTGGTGCTTCACGGGGGGACTGGCTGTGCTCTGGCTCCGTGATACACTGGCTGGCCTGGTGGCCGGTGCACTCCACATACCTGTGACAACAGGCACCACTGATCCCAGTGATTTTGTGGCTGAGGTGCTAGTACGGGGCCTATGAGTTGGACGGGGGGTGGTGGTAAACAGGTTAAGGGTGGACAGGAAAAGTTGTTTGGAGACACTGGGACGGGTAGCTGGAGGGGGTTTGGGAGTGGAGGAAGAGGAGGTGGTTGTAGGAGGTGTAACTTTTGTGGCTTTGGGTGCAGGTGCATGCGCTGGAGGCTGTCATGAGGTGGATGTATGTTGGGTGGGTGTGTGCCTGCATTTGTGTATCTTGGGAGGGGGTTGTAGCATATGTATCTAGGTTTTACTTGTAGTTGCCTCTACTTACTATGTGTCTCATTTATTTGTCTTACCTATGCTTATTTGTTCTTACCTGGTTCATTCTCCACTTACTTATTGTTATTTAAATTAGTTAGTTCCACACTGTTACGTTAGTAGAACCTTTCTTCTGAGGTTCTGGATTCCTGGTTGTGGGCAGTTGCTGATTGACCTTCATCCTGTTCAGTCGTGTGTATGCCTGCCGTGGATCCTTAATAAACCTTTTCTTGAAGAACGACTTAACCTCGTCTGCCAAGGATTTCTTCAGTGTTCCTCAGTGTTCCATTCTACATATTTGGTACCAGGAATGGGGTAGAAGAAGATTTCAAGATACATCGCGTTTAAGGAAAAAACTACGGAGCAGTTTTATTTCGGAGCCTAAACCTTCTTGAGGGATTCACCGACCGGCACACAGCCAAATATTCACATTGGTAACGTGCGCGCATCGCACTCCTTTTGTACTTTGCTGTTCAATTCCGGCGCTTACCTTTCCTTGTGCTGTTGAGACTTGTGGTGTTTCAAGTCACCGCGCGCTGTCTGTCTCGAGCTCTGATAGCCGTCACGTGCTGTGATGAAGGAACTCAGGACGCGCGCTGTTAGCGACGTAGTCGCCTAGGATACAGACACGCTAGAGACGTTGTCGCCTAGAAAACTGACGCGTGTGCGTACAGCTGCATTAAAAAAAAAAAAAAAAGGCATTGAGAGTCAAATTTTTACAGACGCGTATGTGCATTTCTACACTTCCGAAAGAAGTCAATCTGTCAAGTTGCACGCACCGTAATTACTTAAAAAAATAAAATAAAAACGGACACAGTTTCTCCTCTACTTTTAATCAACCTTTTAATAGGAACATTGACATTTCATCAACGGGACAAATACATTTAATCTATATTTTCAAACTGTTTGTTATCTCTTCATGGCTTCTAATAACCTGGTAGTACAACCTCCACCTTTTTTATCCAAAACTGGTAAACCGGACATTAAGTGGAGGGAATGGATTAGAATTTTTGAAAATTACTTAGTGGCAATTGATGCCAATTACTTTTCACCCTCAAGGAAGTTAGCCCTACTGTTTAATCACTTAGGTGTGGCTGGGCAGCGTGTTTTTGACAACCTGCCTATAATTTCTCCACCTGATGGAAGCGGTGGTGATAACATAATATGGAAAGTTTATATTGAAGCAAAAGAGAGAACTGGGAAGCAGTTCTCAGATGAGTACAATGTAGTATTGGAGAGATTCAATTTTGCTATGCACAAGCAAGCTGTGGATGAGTCAGTGGAGGAGTTTGTGGCTAATTTGCGTGTGTTAGCTGCGAGATGTGATTTTGGTGCTCAAGTCGACATGCATATTAGGGATCAGTTTGTTTTCCATTGTTATTCAAAAAAAATTCAAGAACGTTTGTTAGCATGTCGTAACCCTACTTTGGAGGAAACACTAGACATAGCTAAAGCTGTGGAGAGATCTATTGTTACCTCTAAAGTAGTGTCTGGACACATAGAAGGTCTGGGAGTCAATCAACTAGGAGACTCAGAGGTCAATTATATTAAGGAAAGAAACACAAAATTTAACAAGAGTATACCGCTGTGTTTCCGCTGTGGCTCACGCAATCACTTGGGAAACAACCAGTTATGCCCAGCATTGGGCAAGAAATGCTTGAAATGTCAGAAACTTGGCCATTTTCAGGTTGTTTGCAGGCAGCCTAACCGTATTTACAAACCCCCCACTAGCAATAGTATGAGAGTGAGAGTTAGTAATGTGTACTCCAAAAGTGAACAGGCGGATGATTGAGTGAATGACTGTACTACTAACTTTTCTAATGTTGTTCTAACAGTGGATGTTACCACAGTTAGGAGTATCAAGGGGCCTGTATGTCAGGCAGTCATCGATTCTGTGGAAATTTCGGTCATGGCGGACTCTGGTTCACCCATCACTATTATTGCAGAGACTACTTACCGCAGGTTCTGGCCCTCTTTTAAGGTTTTGATTGATGCTGACATTAGTCCCAAAGCCTTTGGGGACCATGACATTGAACTTCTAGGGTATTTTTCATCTACTTTATCTATTTTGGGCAGGAGCACAGTGACAAAAATGTTTGTAGCAGTGGATGGCAGAGATATAATAGGGTGGAAAGATCTTGCGAAGCTAGGCATTATACTACGTCCTGGTTTTGACAATCCGATAGTCTTAGGAGAAATGCCCCTAGAAGTGTCAAAAATTAGCTTACCTGCTACCAACATCTCAGACTCTTTTACAATGAAATACCCTGAAGTGTTTGCTGATGAAATTGGTGTAGTGAAAGGTTTTGAACACTGCATCAGACTCAAGAATGGAGTCATTCCTGTGGCTCATAAAGTAAGACCCATTCCTATCACTGTAAAAGGGCAACTCAAAGATCTTTTATATAAACTGGTTGTTGACGGTATTATAACACCTACAGACTCTTCTGAATTGGTTTCGCCCATTGTTCTTACCAACAAAAAAAAATGGGGACTTGAGATTATGTGTGGACCTAAGATCACTTAATAAAAACATAATTGTTGATTGCCATCCTCTTCCTCGTATACAAGAGATGATTGCTAGTTTGGGCACTTCAACATTTTTCTCCACCATTGACTTGCACTCTGCATATCATCAGATTGCCCTTAGTGTAGATTCTCAAGAACTTACTACTTTCGTGACTCCTTTTGGGGCATACAAGTATTTCAGACTTCCCTTCGGACTAGCCTCTGCAGCGAGCGTTTTCCAGAAATTAATGGATTCTTTATTTGGTGATTTTGACAGTGTATGTGCCTTTCAGGACGACATTTTGATCCACACTAAAGACATGGAAGAACATTACATTTTGCTAGACAAAGTTTTTTCTATTCTCAGAGACTATGGTATCACAATTAAAAAGGAGAAATGTAAGTTTTTGGTCTAGAGGGTAGAGTACTTAGGTCATTCTATTTCTGCTGATGGCATTAAGCCTAAACAAGGAAACCTGGATGCCATCTCTAATGCACCCTGCCCATCAAACAAAGATGAGCTTCGTTCATTTTTGGGCCTATGCGAATATTACTCTAGGTTCGTTGATGGTTATGCGATGATAGTACAACCCCTTAGAAATCTGTTGAAGAAGGGTATCAAGTTTGAATGGGATGAACAAGTGATGGGGGCATTTAACGCCATTAAAAAACTCGTATTGTCTGCTCCGGCCTTGAAGCCATTTATGCCATCTGCTAAATCTTTTATAGCGGTGGATGCTAGCATGAAGGGTTTGGGGGCGGTATTTGGCCAATGGGTGGATGGTCGTGAACACACAATTGCATTTGCGTCGAGATCTCTCTCAGATATTGAAGTCAATTACAGCACCATTGAGAGAGAGGCCTCAGCCTGTGTCTGGGCAGTACATAAGTTTAAGACCTATATTTGGGGTATGGCCTGTACACTCTACACGGATCACAAGCCTCTGGTATTTTTGATGGATGGGAATGGATTAGGTAAAGCCTCTTCAAGGTTGGTAAGACTGTTGTCCAAGTTACAAGAATTCAATCTAGATGTGAAATATCTTCCTGGAGGGAAAAATGTTAGGGCGGATTGCCTTTCTAGGTTGCCTTTACCTTTAACTGATACTGAACAGGAGGATACAGAGTGTGTGATTGGTGCGTTGGATGTAGTTTCAACTTCTGAAGGTTTATTTTCTGAGCAAGATTGGGTTTCTGCGATGTCAAGAGATTCAGTTCTCTCAGAAGTGATGTTTCACATTACTCATGGTTGGCCCAAGAATCAGAAATTCTGCGGGGAACTCAACACTTATCGTCAGCTAGCTGCTGAGTTATCGAGTGAGAACGGTGTGTGCATGAGAGGTCCTCTCTACATTCCTCCCTTTGATTTAAGGCCCTTGCTTATAAAGGCTGCTCATGAAGGACACCTAGGCGTATCAGCCACTTGCAGAAGGTTAAAAGAAAAATACTGGTGGCCATGCCTTGATAAACAAGTGTCGGATTTTGTGGACCAGTGTACCTTTTGAGTGTTTTCTGACAAACATTGGAAGTGCCACGTTAAACCATTGCATAATATTCCGTTTCCCAATGGTGCTTGGGAAAGTATTGCTGTAGATTTCTCTGGCCCTTTTACCATCCTGCCTAGAAACATGCGGTACATGAATGTTGCTATTGATTACTTTTCAAAATGGATATATTACGACTTTGTGGAACATACTGACACAGAATCTGTTATTTCATTTCTGTCATCTCTGTTTTACTTAGAAGGTCCACCGTCCAACATTGTTACTGACAATGGGGTTCAATTCATTTCCAGTAAGATAGAAAACTTCTTATTCAAGTACAATGTCAAACATTCATGTGTAGCTCTGTACAGTCCTTCTTCCAATGGACTGGTGGAGAGAGCAAATCGTATTCTCAAAGAAGGGGTTCAAACGGCTGTTGCTACCAACTGCAATGTGAAAGAATTTTTAAATGAAAAATTGTGGGCTTATCTCAATACGCCGCATTCCACTACAGGTTTTTCGCCCTTTGTGTTGCTCAGAGGGAGGGAATCTAGATCTAAGTTAACACCTTCATGGATGGCCCCCTCTCATAAGGACGTGAAGGTGGATGTTAAAGAGTTGAAACAGAAAGTCTCTGAGAAACAATTCCTTCAAAAACGCGATTATGATTCTCATAAAAAAAGTGAGTGAGGTGATTGTTAATGTGAATGACTGGGTCCTGATTAAGAAGCCTTGTAAAGTACCCAAGGGAGTTTCGGCATATTCCTTACCTGTAAAGGTTTTAAGAGTTTCTAAATCTGCTGTATTACTCGAAGGTAAGGGGTGGTGGAATAAAAAAACTCTATTATTCCAATCTCTACTATTCCAATGTAGCTGGCATTTTCAAACAGGTCTATGCCGGACGTGAGGAGGCCAGTTCTAGTGCCACATTTATCGGCGGACCAACCAATGGTGAAGACAAAATGTCCAACCTCATGCAAAGTAATTCCAGGGGTCAAGCAAGCATTCCATACCATCCGGAAAGAGTGGATGTTCCTGACCTTTCCTCGTCGATTGACCCAGCTTTATCGTGTACACGCAGTCATAGGATTGTTAAACTTCCTTCGAAATACAATGATTATTGTTTATATTAGCGTATATATTTTGAGCATACGTATCTAGGTTTTTGTTTTCTTTTGTTTTGGGGAGGAGGAAGATGATGTAGCATATGTATCTAGGTTTTACTTGTAGTTGCCTCTACTTACTATGTGTCTCAGTTATTTGTCTTACCTATGCTTATTTGTTCTTAACTGGTTCATTCTCCACTTACTTATTGTTATTTAAATTAGTTAGTTCCACACTGTTACGTTAGTAGAACCTTTCTTCTGAGGTTCTGGAT
Source organism: Pleurodeles waltl (assembly GCF_031143425.1). Lineage (NCBI taxonomy): Eukaryota > Metazoa > Chordata > Amphibia > Caudata > Salamandridae > Pleurodeles > Pleurodeles waltl. The sequence goes on along the minus strand of NC_090441.1, from coordinate 105,137,471 downwards.
TCCTGGTTGTGGGCAGTTGCTGATTGACCTTCATCCTGTTCAGTCGTGTGTATGCCTGCCGTGGATCCTTAATAAACCTTTTCTTGAAGAACGACTTAACCTCGTCTGCCAAGAATTTCTTCAGTGTTCCTCAGTGTTCCATTCTACATATTTGGTACCAGGAATGGGGTAGAAGAAGATTTCAAGATACATCGCGTTTAAGGAAAAAACTACGGAGCAGTTTTATTTCGGAGCCTAAACCTTCTTGAGGGATCCACCGACCGGCACACAGCCAAATATTTACATTGGTAACGTGCGCGCATTGCACTCCTTTTGTACTTTGCTGTTCAATTCCGGCGCTTACCTTTCCTTGTGCTGTTGAGACTTGTGGTGTTTCAAGTCACCGCGCGCTGTCTGTCTCGAGCTCTGATAGCCGTCACGTGCTGTGATGAAGGAACTCAGGCCGCGCGCTGTTAGCGACGTAGTCGCCTAGGATACAGACGCGCTAGAGACGTTGTCGCCTAGGAAACTGACGCGTGTGCGTACAGCTGCATTTAAAAAAAAAAAAAAGGCATAGAGAGTCAAATTTTTACAGACGCGTATGTGCATTTCTACACTTCCGAAAGAAGTCAATCTCTCAAGTTGCACGCACCGTAATTACTTAAAAAAATAAAATAAAAATGGACACAGTTTCTCCTCTACTTTTAATCAACCTTTTAATAGGAACATTGACATTTCATCAACGGGACAAATACATTTAATCTATATTTTCAAACTGTTTGTTATCTCTTCATGGCTTCTAATAACCTGGTAGTACAACCTCCACCTTTTTTATCCAAAACTGGTAAACCGGACATTAAGTGGAGGGAATGGATTAGAATTTTTGAAAATTACTTAGTGGCAATTGATGCCAATGACTTTTCACCCTCAAGGAAGTTAGCCCTACTGTTTAATCACTTAGGTGTGGCTGGGCAGCGTGTTTTTGACAACCTGCCTATAATTTCTCCACCTGATGGAAGCGGTGGTGATAACATAATATGGAAAGTTTATATTGAAGCAAAAGAGAGAATTGGGAAGCAGTTCTCAGATGAGTCCAATGTATTATTGGAGAGATTCAATTTTGCTATGCACAAGCAAGCTGTGGATGAGTCAGTGGAGGAGTTTGTGGCTAATTTGCGTGTGTTAGCTGCGAGATGTGATTTTGGTGCTCAAGTCGACATGCATATTAGGGATCAGTTTGTTTTCCATAGTTATTCAAAAAAAATTCAAGAACGTTTGTTAGCATGTCGTAACCCTACTTTGGAGGAAACACTAGACATAGCTAAAGCTGTGGAGAGATCTATTGTTACCTCTAAAGTAGTGTCTGAACATATAGAAGGTCTGGGAGTCAATCAACTAGGAGACTCAGAGGTCAATTATATTAGGGAAAGAAACACAAAATTTAACAAGAGTACACCGCTGTGTTTCCGCTGTGGCTCACGCAATCACTTGAGAAACAACCAGTTATGCCCAGCATTGGGCAAGAAATGCTTGAAATGTCAGAAACTTGGCCATTTTCAGGTTGTTTGCAGGCAGCCTAACAGTATTTACAAACCCCCCACTAGCAATAGTATGAGAGTGAGAGTTAGTAATGTGTACTCCAAAAGTGAACAGGCGGATGATGGAGTGAATGACTGTACTACTAACTTTTCTAATGTTGATCTAACAGTGGATGTTACCACAGTTAGGAGTATCAAGGGGCCTGTATGTCAGGCAGTAATCGATTCTGTGGAAATTTCGGTCATGGCGGACTCCGGTTCACCCATCACTATTATTGCAGAGACTACTTACCGCAGGTTCTGGCCCTCTTTTAAGGTTTTGATTGATGCTGACATTAGTCCCAAAGCCTTTGGGGACCATGACATTGAACTTTTAGGGTATTTTTCATCTACTTTATCTATTTTGGGCAGGAGCACAGTGACAAAAATGTATGTAGCAGTGGATGGCAGAGATATAATAAGGTGGAAAGATCTTGCGAAGCTAGGCATTATACTACGTCCTGGTTTTGACAATCCGATAGTCTTAGGAGAAATGCCCCTAGAAGTGTCAAAAATTAGCTTACCTGCTACCAACATCTCAGACTCTTTTACAATGAAATACCCTGAAGTGTTTGCTGATGAAATTGGTGTAGTGAAAGGTTTTGAACACTGCATCAGACTCAAGAATGGAGTCATTCCTGTGGCTCATAAAGTAAGACCCATTCCTATCACTGTAAAAGGGCAACTCAAAGATCTTTTGGATAAACTGGTTGTTGACGGTATTATAACACCTACAGACTCTTCTGAATTGGTTTTGCCCATTGTTCTTACCAACAAAAAAAAATGGGGACTTGAGATTATGTGTGGACCTAAGATCACTTAATAAAAACATAATTGTTGATTGCCATCCTCTTCCTCGTATACAAGAGATGATTGCTAGTTTGGGCACTTCAAAATTTTTCTCCACCATTGACTTGCACTCTGCATATCATCAGATTGCCCTTAGTGTAGATTCTCAAGAACTTACTACTTTCGTGACTCCTTTTGGGGCATACAAGTATCTCAGACTTCCTTTCGGACTAGCCTCTGCAGCGAGCGTTTTCCAGAAATTAATGGATTCTTTATTTGGTGATTTTGACAGTGTATGTGCCTTTCAGGACGACATTTTGATCCACACTAAAGACATGGAAGAACATTACATTTTGCTAGACAAAGTTTTTTCTATTCTCAGAGACTATGGTATCACAATTAAAAAGGAGAAATGTAAGTTTTTGGTCTAGAGGGTAGAGTACTTAGGTCATTCTATTTCTGCTGATGGCATTAAGCCTAAACAAGGAAACCTGGATGCCATCTCTAATGCACCCTGCCCATCAAACAAAGATGAGCTTCGTTCATTTTTGGGCCTATGCGAATATTACTCTAGGTTCGTTGATGGTTATGCGATGATAGTACAACCCCTTAGAAATCTGTTGAAGAAGGGTATCAAGTTTGAATGGGATGAACAAGTGATGGGGGTATTTAACGCCATTAAAAAACTCGTATTGTCTGCTCCGGCCTTGAAGCCATTTATGCCATCTGCTAAATCTTTTATAGCGGTGGATGCTAGCATGAAGGGTTTGGGGGCGGTATTTGGCCAATGGGTGGATGGTCGTGAACACACAATTGCATTTGCGTCGAGATCTCTCTCAGATACTGAAGTCAATTACAGCACCATTGAGAGAGAGGCCTCAGCCTGTGTCTGGGCAGTACATAAGTTTAAGACCTATATTTGGGGTATGGCCTGTACACTCTACACGGATCACAAGCCTCTGGTATTTTTGATGGATGGGAATGGATTAGGTAAAGCCTCTTCAAGGTTGGTAAGACTGTTGTCCAAGTTACAAGAATTCAATCTAGATGTGAAATATCTTCCTGGAGGGAAAAATGTTAGGGCGGATTGCCTTTCTAGGTTGCCTTTACCTTTAACTGATACTGAACAGGAGGATACAGAATGTGTGATTGGTGCGTTGGATGTAGTTTCAACTTCTGAAGGTTTATTTTCTGAGCAAGATTGGGTTTCTGCGATGTCAAGAGATTCAGTTCTCTCAGAAGTGATGTTTCACATTACTCATGGTTGGCCCAAGAATCAGAAATTCTGCGGGGAACTCAACACTTATCGTCAGCTAGCTGCTGAGTTATCGAGTGAGAACGGTGTGTGCAAGAGAGGTCCTCTCTACATTCCTCCCTTTGATTTAAGGCCCTTGCTTATAAATGCTGCTCATGAAGGACACCTAGGCGTTTCAGCCACTTGCAGAAGGTTAAAAGAAAAATACTGGTGGCCATGCCTTGATAAACAAGTGTCGGATTTTGTGGACCAGTGTACCTTTTGTGTGTTTTCTGACAAACATTGGAAGTGCCACGTTAAACCATTGCATAATATTCCGTTTCCCAATGGTGCTTGGGAAAGTATTGCTGTAGATTTCTCTGGCCCTTTTACCATCCTGCCTAGAAACATGCGGTACATGAATGTTGCTATTGATTACTTTTCAAAATGGATATATTACGACTTTGTGGAACATACTGACACAGAATCTGTTATTTCATTTCTGTCATCTCTGTTTTACTTAGAAGGTCCACCGTCCAACATTGTTACTGACAATGGGGTTCAATTCATTTCCAGTAAGATAGAAAACTTCTTATTCAAGTACAATGTCAAACATTCATGTGTAGCTCTGTACAGTCCTTCTTCCAATGGACTGGTGGAGAGAGCTAATTGTATTCTCAAAGAAGGGGTTCAAACGGCTGTTGCTACCAACTGCAATGTGAAAGAATTTTTAAATGAAAAATTGTGGGCTTATCTCAATACGCCGCATTCCACTACAGGTTTTTCGCCCTTTGTGTTGCTCAGAGGGAGGGAATCTAGATCTAAGTTAACACCTTCATGGATGGCCCCCTCTCATAAGGACGTGAAGGTGGATGTTAAAGAGTTGAAACAGAAAGTCTCTGAGAAACAATTCCTTCAAAAACGCGATTATGATTCTCATAAAAAAAGTGAGTGAGGTGATTGTTAATGTGAATGACTGGGTCCTGATTAAGAAGCCTTGTAAAGTACCCAAGGGAGTTTCGGCATATTCCTTACCTGTAAAGGTTTTAAGAGTTTCTAAGTCTGCTGTATTACTCGAAGGTAAGGGGTGGTGGAATAAAAAAACTCTATTATTCCAATCTCTACTATTCCAATGTAGCTGGCATTTTCAAACAGGTCTATGCCGGACGTGAGGAGGCCAGTTCTAGTGCCACATTTATCGACGGACCTACCAATGGTGAAGACAAAATGTCCAACCTCACGCAAAGTAATTCCAGGGGTCAAGCAAGCATTCCATACCATCCGGAAAGAGTGGATGTTCCGGACCTTTCCTCGTCGATTGACCCAGCTTTATCGTGTACACGCAGTCATAGGATTGTTAAACTTCCTTCGAAATACAATGATTATTGTTTATATTAGCGTATGTATTTTGAGCATATGTATCTAGTTTTTTGTTTTCTTTTGTTTTGGGGAGGAGGAAGATGATGTAGCATATGTATCTAGGTTTTACTTGTAGTTGCCTCTACTTACTATGTGTCTCATTTATTTGTCTTACCTATGCTTATTTGTTCTTACCTGGTTCATTCTCCACTTACTTATTGTTATTTAAATTAGTTAGTTCCACACTGTTACGTTAGTAGAACCTTTCTTCTGAGGTTCTGGATTCCTGGTTGTGGGCAGTTGCTGATTGACCTTCATCCTGTTCAGTCGTGTGTATGCCTGCCGTGGATCCTTAATAAACCTTTTCTTGAAGAACGACTTAACCTCGTCTGCCAAGGATTTCTTCAGTGTTCCTCAGTGTTCCATTCTACAGGGGTGTCACAGACACACTGGGAGAGGACACAGGGGATGTGTGGATGGTAGTGGGGGTGGTGGCTGCACGTGAGCGGGGTGTGCTGGTGGGTGTGCTGGTGCGGGACGTAGTGGATGTAGTGGTAGTGCATGCATGTGTGAGTGTAGACGAGACTGGGAGGGAGGAGGGAGACGAGGAGGAGGGGATCACAGTGGAGGCAGTGGATGTTGGTGTGTCTGTATGTGTGTGATGCTTGCTAAGTGCCTGTGGGATGTGTGGTGCTTATGTTTGCTTGAGGTTCCCTTGTGTGGTGAAGTGTGTGCAGGCTGGTCTGATGGTGTGCTTGGGATAGGCAGAGGTACAGGGGATTGGGTCTGGGTGGAGGAAGTTGGAGGGGGGAGGCTAGACACAGGGACAATGGCTGCCATCAGTGCTGAGGCCAGAGTTTGAAAGGTTCGATGAAGGACAGCCTGACCAGAATTAATGCCCTCCAGGAATGCATTTGTTTGTTGCAACTCCCTTTCTACACCCTGGATGGCATTCAAAATGGTAGACTGCCCAACAGTGAGGGACCTGAGGAAGTCAATGGCCTCCTCACTGAGGGCAGCAGAGGTGACAGGGGCAGGGGCTGAGGTGCCTGGAGCGAAGGTGATGCCCACCCTCCTGGGTGAGCGGGCACAGGGCACATGCTGAGGGGCTGCTGGGAGGGCGGTGCTGGTAGGGTGGGTGGCGGCTGTACCTGTAGTAGTGGGGGGCACAGATGTTGCCGCCACCACAAGGGAGCTCCCATCGGAGGACGAGTCAGTGTCGCTGGTTTCAGCACCTGTCACCGCCGTGGTGCTCCCCTCGCCCTCTGTCCCACTGGTGTATTCAGAGTCCGGAGTGTGGCCCTCCATGGCCATGTGGGACGCAGGTCCCTGGTGCTCCGGTGCCACTGCTCCTCCGCCTGATGATGCTAATGCACACAAGAACAGGGAGACCGCAAAAAAAGGGGGGGAACAGAAGAAAGACAGGTTGAGTGCATGGCTTACCGCTACTGTTGGCGGACAAGACAGACACAGCAGCCCCCTGCACTACGTTGCGCTGTTGGGCTCTACAGTGCAATTCCTGGGAAATGGCCTACAAGGCAATGGATGACATCTGCACACATAGATGACCCAGGTGCATGAATAACTGTACTTGGCACTCTACAGAGGTGGGGTGGGGGGCCACTGGGCCATGCCTTACGAAGGGGCCTAGCCTATGGAACTCGCCCTGGCCTAGGGAAACCCACAGCCCTCCTCCCCCACCTAGACCCCTCCACTGTGCGCAAAGTCAGCTGAATGAGAGTGTACTCACCCCCTTGTGTCTGCTGTGATGCCCTCAAGCGCCCATCCAACTCTGGGTAGGCCACTGCCAGGATCCGGAACATCAGGGGGGTCATGGTTCGACGGGCACCCCTCCCACGTTGGGAGGCCATCCCCAGCTGAGCCTCCGCCATCTTCTTGCTCCAGCGGCGAATGTCCTCCCATCTCTTCCGGCAGTGGGTGGACCCCCAGGGTCCGGATGTCCGGACGTCCTTGGCGATGGCACGCCAAATATCCTTCTTCTGGTGGGCGCTGACCTACATGAAATGTACAGGGGAAGAAGAGAAGTCATTACCAACTGTGCCGTCAAAGTGAGTGGCCCCCATCCCTACCCTTGCCATGTGGCACATGCACCCACCGTCTTTCATGCACTCAGAACTCTGCCCCCTTCCTTCTTACAACCAGCCCTCTCCACACAGGCATAGCCCATACAACATGCCCCATGTGTATTTACCTGTTGGTCTGGAGGACCGTAGAGTAGCATGTAATGGGGGAGGACCCCGTCGACGAGCTTCTCCAACTCCTCCGATGTGAAGGCAGGGGCCCTTTCCCCAGATGCACGAGCCATTGTCTTGCAGTGTAGGTCCTCTCCTGTCGAAGATTAGGTATCGAGTGATTCAACAGCTAGAAAATGGCGGTCACGTCCGCGGCGGTTACGTCCTCATGCATACCATCACCGCCGACGTACATCGTCATTGGCTCCTGGGACCCATAGGTTCCAATGTTAACCAATGCAGCATTGCGCTGCGGTCTTCGACCGCCTACCGCGACGGTGTACAACGCCAGCGCAGTTACCTCACAACCCATTGTCTCACTTTAGAGGTCAGGCAGCCGCCATTTCAGGGGCCCACATGGCCTAATTACCAACTGCGTCACACATACCTAGGCCTACTCTCAACACACATACAGGCCATATTTTGTGTATGAATCGTGTAGACTGTGGATACATACCTCTGACTTGTTTGACTCTCTGGTCGCTGTTGTCCTTCATAGGCACCGTCCGCTGGGACATGTGAGGAGATGGCGGAATCCTCCGGTGTACCGACCGCTGGTGGACCTGTCGACAATGGAGGAAAGAAATCTGATAATCACCTACAGGTTTGACCTGCCACAATCCAGGAACTGTGTACCCAGTTGGAGCCAGACCTGATGTCAGCAATCCGCCATCCCACAGGAATCCCCCCTCAAGTGCAGGTGCTATCAGTGCTCCATTTCCTTGCAAGTGGGTCAATGAGATGGCGTCATCCTCCGGTGTACAGACCCTGGTGGACCTATCGACAATGGAAGACAGACACATCATTATCACCTACAGACTTGATTGTTCCACAATCCAAGAACTGTGTGCACAACTGGAGCCAGACCTGATGTCAGCTATCCGCCATCCCACAGGAATGCCCCCTCTAGTGCAGGTCCTGTCAGTGCTCCATTTCCTGGCAAGTGGCGCCTTTCAAACAACTGTGGCCATAGCATCAGGGATGTCCCAGCCTATGTTTTCCAACTTATTGTCCAGAGTGTTTTCTGCCCTGCTGAAACACATGCGGAGCTACATCGTTTTCCCTCAGGTGGAGGATTTGCCTACAGTGAAAGGTGACTTCTATGCCCTTGGACATATCCCCAACATCATAGGTGCCATTAATGGGACCCATGTGGCTTTGGTCCCCCCCACAGGAGTGAACAGGTGTACAGGAACTGGAAGAGTTATCATTCCATGAATGTACAGATGGTATGTTTGGCAGACCAGTACATCTCCCATGTGAATGCCATGTTCCCTGGCTCAGTGCATGACGCCTACATCATGCGGAATAGCAGCATCCCTTATGTGATGGGTCAACTCCAGAGGCACCGTGTGTGGCTATTAGGTGACTCTGGTTACCCCAACCTGTCATGGCTACTGACCCCAGTGAGGAATCCCAGGACAAGGGCAGAGGAACGCTACAATGAGGCCCATCGGCGTACTAGGAGGGTGATCGAGTGGACCTTCGGCCTCCTGAAACCCAGGTTCTGCTGCCTCCATATGACAGGTGCTTCCCTATTCTACTCACCAAAGAAGGTGTGCCAGATCATCGTGGCCTGCTGTATGCTTCATAACTTGGCTTTGCGACAACAGGTGCCTTTTCTGAAGGAGGATGGTCCAGATGGCGGTGTTGTGGCAGCTGTGGAGCCTGTGGACAGTGAGGAGGAGGAAGCAGAGGAAGAAGACATTGACAACAGGGACTCAGTCATCCAGCAATATATCCAGTGAAACACAGGTGAGAATACATTCCTGCCTACTACAAGTACTTTTACACTTCTACCTCTATCATGTCTGTCGATTTCACCCAGTGTATGGTCACTGAGTTGTCACTTTCCCTTACGGTTTCACAGGTGTGGGTCCCAACGTGTGTCATCTGCTTAGATTCCTCAGGGACTGGAGCTGTGTGACATAGGTATGTTGACATTACTATTTCCTGGAAATTTTGTCACTGTAATTGCAAATACACTATTTCAAAATCACAGACAGACTCCAGATCTTTTGGTGCTTTAGGTGTGTTTATTGACATACAAAATATTGGAGGGGGAAGTTAAATGGTGAAGCGTGTCCATGGCAGAGTCCAGTCTATTTGTCTCATAGGTGCATTGCCCATATGGGCATAGGAAGTGGAGCTGGGGCAGTTTCAATATGGACAGGGTGACAAAGTGGGACAGTGGGTTGACTATCAGGGTGGTCTCATTTCTTGGCGGGGGTCTTGGCATCGTGCTCTGTCTTGTTCCTGGATCTCAGGGACCGCTTGCAGGTGGTTCTCCATCTGCAGGGTGTGGGGTGCTGGTGTGGTGGTCCTGTGGCGGTGCCTCCTGTCCACTAGTGCCGGCGGAGGTGGTGGGCAGTTCATCATCCATGCTAGTGTCAGGGACCCCTTGGAGTGCCACAGTGTCCCTCCTGGTGTTGAGTATTTCCTTCAGCACCCCTACGATGGTGCCCAGGGCGGAGCTGATAGTTCTGAGTTCCTCCCTGAACCCCAAATACTGTTCCTCCTGCAGCCGCTGGGTCTCCTGAAACTTGGCCAGGACCGTTGCCATAGTCTCCTGGGAGTGGTGGTATGCTCCCATGATGGAGGAGAGGGCCTCGTGGAGAGTGGGTTCCCTTGGCCTGTCCGCCCCCTGTCGCACAGCTGCCCACCCAATTCCGCCGTGTTCCTGGGCCTCCGTCCCCTGGACCGTGTGCCCACTACCACTGCCCCCAGGTACCTGTTGTTGTTGGGGTGGTGGGTTATCCTGGGTTCCCTGTAGTGATGGACACACAGCTGATTGACGTGTCCTGGGGACGGAGGTATGGGCCCGCTGGGTGGCTGCTGTGCTGGTGTTACCAGAGGGTGGAAGGTCTGTGGTGGCCTGTGCCTGTGTGAGGGGAACCGACTGTCCCGAGGCCCACGATGGTCCGGGCTGGTCATCTAGATCCAGTTGGACAGAGCTGCTGTCATCACTGTGGGCCTCTTCTGTGGGTGGGGTGGAGATGTCCGGACCCTCCTGTCTGGTGACGTTGGGTAGTGGTCCTTAAGGGGTGGAAAAGCATGATTATTGCATCTGTGTGTGTCATGGTGTGCAATGGGTGGGTGAGCGTGTACCCCAGTGCTTGCATTCTTGTGTGGGGGCTTGTGTGATGATGGTTTAGGGGGGTGTATGGGTATGTGCAGTGGGCATGCTTTAGTGATGTGTGTCCATGCGTTGGTGTTGCATGCAGGGCTTGGTGTTGGGATGTGTGGTTTGTGATGTTGGTACATTTGTGAGGAGTTGGAGTGATAGGGGAGGGGGCGAGAGCGGGGGTATGTGATAGCATGCAGGTAGGGTGGGGGATATAGTAGTTAAAGGTTTGACTTACCAGAGTCCATTCCTCCACCAACTCCTGCGAGGCCCTCAGGACGCAGAATCGCCAAGACCTGCTCCTCCCATGTTGTTAGTTGTGGGTGAGGAGGTGGGGGTCGTTCCACCTCTTCCTGATGTCGTCCCGATTTCTTGGGTGTTGTCCCACTGCGTTGACCCTGTTGACTATTCTTCGCCATAGCTCCATCTTCCTTGCAATGGAGGTGTGCTGCACCTGTGCTCCAAATAGCTGTGGCTCTACCCGGACGATTTCCTCCACCATGACCCTGAGCTCCTCCTCCGAAAACCTGGGGTGTCTTTGCCGTGCCATGGGGTGGTGTAGGTGATGTGTGGGGTGGTGTGTGTGGTGATAAGTGTGGTGATATGTAGTGGTGTGTGGTGTTTTGTGCGTGGAAGTTGTGTGGGTGATGGTGTTGAGTGCCTGTGCATGCTAGTTTGTGGATGGTGGTGTCTCTCTCTGGCCTTCGTTCGTCATTTGTTGTTGTAAGAGTTTGTGGGTGATGTGGGTGTGTGTTTTATATAGTATTGGGTGTGTGGGAGTGGTGTGTGTATGTGTATCAGGTGTGTGTATTTCGAATTGTCCAATGTGGCGGTGTTTTGTAGAAGTGCGTGTATTTTGAGCGCTGTGGTGGTTGAAAGACCGCCGCGTGGATTCCTGTGTCGTGATAGTGTGGGCGTATTTCTGTTGGCGTGATGGTGGAGGTTTTGTTTTCGCCAGTTTATCACTGACTTTTGGTGTGGCGGACTTGTGTGGGTGTCTGAATTTTGTCAGATTTGGAGATGTGGGTCATAATAGCTGTGGCGGTATTCCGCATCCGCGGCGGTGTGTTGGCGGTCTTCTGCACGGCGGTAAGCGCCTTTTACCGCCAATGTTGTAATGACCCCCTAAGTGATTTGACCAGAATCGCAGGATGTTGAGCCTACCCTAAGACTCAAACCTGTCTCCCCCAGCTCCGAAGTCAGCAGCTCAGGCCATGACACCACATCCCTTATCATCCAATCAATGGTTGTTAGGTAATTTTAAACTTAGCGCCTACATTGGCCATTTCCCAAATTCTAAAATTACTGTTAATTTTCAGACAACAGTGTATATGCATGATAACTGAAGACCATGACTCACTCTTTCATCCCTGAAACCAGAGACAAAGGAGGTACAATGCTGCATATAAGGTGTATATAGAACAGGGGTTCACAATGATATTAATAAAAAAATACAGGAGTCTCTATTTGATATATAGAGAACAATATTTCCTTTTTCATAGAATCTTCTAACAAATGTACTTTATACAATCTCCATAAGCATACACCCCGCTTTGCTTACTCATGAGACAGATACAAACCTGTTGTACAGTAAATAAAATATTTTGTAGTATTTATTTCATAAAATCAAGTGCACACCCAGGAAGAAATGGCATTGATAAGTAACAAGTGAGTAAGCAAATCTAACTGTTTTATGGGGTGTATTGAGATTGCATATAGTATGTTTGTTAGAAAATTGCATGAAAAAAGGAAATATTGGTCTCTATATATCATATTGAGTCTCCTATATGTCTTTATTGATATCATTGTGTTCACTGGCATTTTAGGAGTTACCCTTCTTCTCATTATTATTGCGAGCAAACAAGGAGCATTATTGAGCAGATATTTGGGTTACTGAACCGCAGATTTTGATGTCTACACAAAAGTGAGGGTGCCCTGGTGTATGATCCATCATTATGCTGCAAAATAATACCCACCTGTGCTATGCTGTATAATTTAGCAATCTGTAAGAGACACCAAATTTACTTAGCAAGTGACAGTTCAGATGAAGATGATGTAGGAAATCCCCCCTCTTGCCACATCCAGGACCTGATCCTGCAAAACCTGCAGAGGGGCATGTATGCAGAGATGATGTCACAAGCAACTACTTTTATGGTACTGCTCACCGACATATGTTGATATAGATACCAAACATAGTGTAAATAGTAATAAACATGTTTTTCTTTTTATTCCCAGATTATTTTGAAGCTGCCAAACATATACAGTATGAACATATGGCTGATGGTATTTAAGATTTTTTTATAAAAACATATTTGCTTTCTTTTCTTGGAAACGGTGTTCTTGTATGTTCTACTATTTACACCTTTGACATCCAGCAGTTGGTCTTTGTGTTGCGTGTTGTGTGGTCCTTCCTTGCCTTTGTCCACTCTTGTTTCTAGTGCTCCTTGATGTAGTTGATTCACCAACAGAAATGCTGTTCACACTTGAGTCCTCCTCAGTTCTCCCAACCGACTTTGGTGCCCTAATTTTTGCATTAGCATTTTGCTTTTGCTGTAATATGTTTGTGGCTTGGGCTACGCTCTTTGCTACATCACCACTGTAGTGTACTGACTCCACTTGCATGTTAGAAGTTCTCTGACACATAGCTGAGGTGGCTGTGGCCAACCTTCCAAAACAACGTCCAAATGTATGTAGATGAGTGTTCATGTGTTTCTGTTGACATGTGTGCGCTGCAGAGACTTGAGCCATTTGTGTTTCCCATATCCATAGTTAGCTCTTTTGGATTCAGAGATAGTCCTGTGCTGTTTTGTTTTGTTTCGAACATGGATTGTTCCAATGGAAGGAACTGGGCAGGAGTAGGCGAACTTGTCTGGACTCCTTGTTATCTGAACCAAAAAGTAGGACTTAAAGCCCTTCTTTCTAAAGCAGGAATGCCTGGTAATGGTTGATGCTGAGTTTCAGCAAACAAAGATATACTTGTAAGTGACATTTCTAATGGAGGAATGCCATTTTGGTTGCTTGTTGCACTTTCAATCGCTTTATGAATGGTAATCACATTATCAGCAATTTCGCCTTCTGTGAGGCTCCTTGTGGCAGGCAACTCATCCAGCAATTCATCTTCAGCTGGAGTTACAAATGAGTCTCTCAGTGGTTGGGGACTATACCACATGTTGCTGGGACCAGCCAATGAAACTGTACTGACAGGAGGCAGGAGCTAAAGAAGACAGCATGGAAACTGAAGCCACAGCTCTGCCGAAAATGGTGGGTGGCCCTGTAATGTGACCAATGCGAACGGTGGCAAAGGAGATTGCTGCTGATCAATACATAAACTCCTTAGGGGCAGCCAAGGAAGTCCAAATAGATTTAGAACTGAGGAACGATCACGTGCCAACAAACAGCTGAAAAAAATGAAATAGAAAGCCTGTCGAAAGGCAGCATGATTATTAAGATATTTTACGTAGGCCATGAAGGTAGAAATTTAAAGATAAATGTACTATCTAAATGGAGCCAGCCACTTGCTTTCAGAATATACCTAGGAGGCACACACACCTTAGGAGGTGTTGGTTTGCCAGCACTCAGGATTCCCTCAAGGGTGAACCCCTTACAGTTTGCTTTATTAACTGCCCAAAGGATGTTTACTTTGTTTTAATTGGTACAGGGTAATTTGCTGACTGGTTTGGGTGACTGGTGTCGGGGGGATGTTGGCTATGGTAAGATTTGAAATATCAGTAGAGTGACACTCACCCAGAAGCACACACACACACCACATTAGATGTCTGGCTAAGGAACCAATCATCTCCAGTGAGCTGGGTGCCAGTCTCATCCAAATAACCTGTACTGCAAAAAAGTATGGACCACCCTATATCAATCCCATTCCTGACATGGAAATTCGGTGGGTTAAATAATCCCCGCAAAGCAAAATTCGTACTGGCGTATCTGGATAGATTTAAGATTGATATAGCCTAACTACAGAAGACACACCTATCAGACGATACTGTGGGGAGGAGACTTAGTATTAGCTAGACAGCTTGACTGCTCCAATGCTGAAAACTGCATCCATCATATGGCAGCCACTGCCCTGAAAGGCATTATAAAAGTGGGAGACTTGGTAGACATCTGGAGCCACAGGTTAGACCAGAGAAGAGTCGCACATCCCCACAGTGTATGGGTCATGGTCACAACTGGACAATTGGATAGGTACACACAGCATCAGCAGCTGGACAGTTGGGGTTAACCAGTTCTCACACACACTATTAAACTACTCACCAGAGGGCCTGGAAATTGAGCTGCCTAAACCCAAATATCCGGCCTTCACTTGGCGGTTATGACCATCCATCTTGTTAAGCACTGTATTTTGCAACTTTTCTGAACTGAAATAGAGGGATTCTTCCAAAATCAATGAACAATCTGTCACCTCCTTAGGCACGTTGTAGGACTCCTTCAAGACATAAATGCTCGGCATCTGCATGGGCAAGTAATATAGAGTTTATTGAATCTTATGGGAACAACTGAACAAACTAGAGTTAGATCTACATACACTTGCGATGGTACACATGAGCCAGCAGATGAGACAATCTCTTGCGGAGATGTGAGGTCTGCTTACTGAATATGCAGAAATGGAAGAACAAGAAGCCAAATGTTCACACAAGCACGCCGCTGCCCGCGTGTATGGAGAGGTGGACAGACCGAGTAGCACCCTAGCCTCCTCTACCAACCTCAGCAGCCTCCACAGGACATCACCGTGATTGTGGGAAACAACGGTACAAGCAAATATGAAGCTGACTCCATCTAGGCAGAATTTGTGACATATTACACAGAGTTATGTTCATCCCTCACACACACCTCTCCGGTGGACTATAGTGCATATTTTGATTGTATAGCATTGGCATGGTTGAAGGGTGACCTCAGACAACTTATAGACGTGCCCATCACTGTCAATGAAATTACCATGCTAATCTCCGGTCCCACCACAAATAAAACCCTGGGGAATGATGGGTTCCCCACTGAATTTCATAAATCATGTTCACAGCTGATGAAACCTAGACTCCTAAAAGTATCCAAGGAGGCACTAGCCCAGGGCACGCTACCACCCTCATTCCAAGAAACTATAGTGATCAGGCTCCTGAAGCCAGATAAGCCTCCTGCACACTGTGAATCATATCCTCCACTGTACCTAATTAATACAGGTGCTAAATAATTGGCCAAAGTCCTAGCCAGCCCTTCGCTTCTACTCCTCATAGTCCTAGTATTTCCAGACCAGGTGGGATTCGTACCACAATGGCTTAAAGCTTAAATTCTACGAACAATTTTCATTCTTCTTCATCAATTAAAGCCCGACATGGAAGCGACTGCAGTATTTGTTGATGGCTGCCACTAAGGCTTTTGACTCTCTAGAATGGGTTTTTCTATTTCCAGTCCACTGTAGAAGGGGTGTGCCAGTAAACTTTCTGAAGTAGATTTGGCAGCTTTATACAAGCCCTACTATCAGAATTTGTGTGAACGGGCTCCTGTCCTGTCAAGTCGATTTGAATCCATCACTTTTGAGGGATACACGGTTGTAGCAACGATGTAACAATAAAACTGCTAATAAAAAGAACACTGCTGTTTTAGTTTGTATCTTAGTTTTATTTAAAACATATATATTTGATTATTAGGATATTTTACAGGGGCCATGAAGCTACAAATTCAAAGATAAAAGTATTATGTGTAAGTATCGGTTTAATGCTTAAACTACCCACAACACGTTGTTTTGAACACCATGGAAACGCTATGCCCTCATTATGTCATTGACGGTAAAAACCACCTATCGCCGTGGTGACAGACACCAAAAGACCGTCGCCGTGGCTACCAGCCATACGCCTTATTATGACCACAGCCAGATTTCCACCAGAAGGATGGCAGAAATCCATCTGTGGCCATGCTGGCGGATGGCCGTAAGGTGGCGCCGCTGCCACCAGCAGCACCACACCAGTAGACCGCCGCCAGTCATATTATGACCAATAATATGTTCTGACGGTGTTCTGCTGGCGGACGCTGCTGGTGGCAGCAGCTCCCCGGCCCACCTGCTGCCGGAGGAACCCCTAGGCACAGGAAAGTGGGTGCTCCGACGGAGGAGAGGGGTCAGGGTGTTGTGTGTGTGTGGGGGTGTGTGTGAATGTTTGTGCATGTGTGTATAAGGGAGTGTGTTCCATGTTGAATGTGTGGACATGTATGGAGGTGTGAGTGCGTGTATATTGTGTTCTGTGAATGCGTGTCTGCATGTATGGGTGAAAGTGTGTGCGGATGTGTGTGTGAATGGATGTATGCATGCGTGGATGAATGTGGGAATGGGTGTGTGTATGCGTGTGTGAAGGGGGAGTATGAATGTAGGGGGCATTTGGAGAGGAAGGATGGGGCGGGGGAATCTGGGGAGGGGGTTGGGGCGGGGAAGACCTCTATCAGTGACAGGGAAGGGATTCCCCGTCACTGATAGTGCCTACCGCCATGGTTTTCATGGCGGTAAGGGAGCTGCAGAAACCATGGCTGTAGACGGGGTCATAATCCTGCAGGCGGTAGAGTGACGGTCGCTGAGCTGGAGATTGACATCTCCAGCCCAGTGGCCGTTACCGCCTTGGCGGTCGGTGTGGTACAATCCACCAACGTCATAATATGGGGGAAAGTCCCGCCATCCTGTTGGCAGTACTTTCCACCATTTTATTGCCGACCGCCAGGGTCATAATGAGGGCCAAAATTTAATATTGTCTCAATGGTTATTGCATTTTTTTGAAGAAATTGTACTTTGATCATTTTGAAAATAAAAGAAGCATTTTGTCAAAACTTCTGGCATTATTTTTTATAATGTACTGATATAGGTCTGATCACGACCTTGGCGGATGGGATACTCCTTCACAAATTTGACAGATATCCCGTCTGTCATATTACAAGTTATATTATATCCAATGGAACTTGTGAAACAGTGGGCTTCATGTCCCTCACTTTTGTGACGGAGTATCCCATCCGCCAAAGTCGTAATAGGGCCCATAATGTTTAATCTACATATATTTACAAAAGCAAACTCTTAACAACTAATCTGGAGCACCAGAAACAGAGGCTGAAGTGTCAATATTCAAGACTCTGGAGATGGCTTCAGGCTGGAACATCATCCCTTAATGCGTCCACAAGGGGTGGATGGTGGCTCTCTGCTTGGTCCTCCACACGTAGATGCAGCCTCATTTCTTCTGATAGCTACCTTCTCCTTGGTGCAGGATCTCTTCCACCAACCTCTTTGTAACACCCACTGCATTCATGCACTGTTGGATCTTTTCCAAATTTGCTTCTTAGTTATTTCATGAACTAACATTGAGGTTTTCCCAAAGAGTTTGTCATTTTCCGAGACATACTCCATTAATATCTCTAGGTCTGTGTTGCTGATTTTGCGCTTTATTTACGTTCCCACCTGCTCTTTTGGCTCTTGGCTGGTCACGCTGCTATGGTTTAAGGGAGGAAAAATGGGAGCGCTGGCGCAGCGTGTGGTGGAGGGGTGGACAAAAAAAAATAATTTAAAAAAGTGCTCTGCTCTGATCTTGCAGTGCAGGCACAGGCTCCCAGCCTGCCCTGTGTCCAATCCTACCGCAACATGAAAGCAGTATTAGGATTGGATGGAGCACCCAGCCAGGATGCTCCGAGCCAGAGTGGGAGCCTCTGCCTGCTCTCTCCAACCCTGCACTGCTTTGCTGTGTTGGAGAGAGCCTAGTGCGCATGTATATTTGGCCGGCCCGAGAGAGCCAGCCAAACATACATGCAACTGAGGGGGATTGCTGTGCGCTTACACTCTGTCCCTGTCACGCCCGTGGCCTTGCCCCTTTTACAGTAAAAACATAATAAACATAGGGGCATATTTATGAGCCCTTAGCGCCACCGGAGCGTCACTTTTTGTGATGCTCCGGTGGTGCTTTGCCCTGAACCGTATTAACAAGGTGGAGTTAAGCCACTTTTTGTGGCTTAATGACACCTTGTAAATACGACCCCTTCGCATCCATCCCTTTGCATGGAAGGGCCGTGCAATGGGTGTTGCTGTGGGTGTGCCACAGCAACACCCATCGCATTTTGATGCTGCCTCACATTTACGAGTTTTCGTAAACCTGAGGCAGCGCCAAATTCTAACGCCACCCTGTGAGTTAGTCCTTCATAGGGAAAGAAGTTCTATTTCTGCTCCCTCTGCAGGTGAACGTAAGTGTACTTCCTTAAGTGAGTGAAGTCATGACTCACTGCCAGTGCAACAGTTGCAATTTGCTACTTCTACCAATTCTCAATTTCCGATTCAGTATTAATAAATAGTGAATACTTACCAATCGTGTGTTTCCTATAAGAAAGGAAAGTGAATTACATGTAGCAATTCTTATTTTGTGAATAGATATTTGTCACAATTTAGGAAATGCTAAATATACTTTTCAGGCTTCAGTCCCGGGATCTGAATGCAAGCTTGGGACCCTCCTGCTTTTTCTCTTTCATGGTGGTGTGCTGCAACCTACATAACATCAGGCAGGATACTGTTGTAATTGGGAAAGTCTTAGTAAGTAATTTATTTTCCCTACTAACTCTACTTACATGTTAGACGTTCTCTGACACATAGTTGAGGTGGCTGTAGCCACCCTTTCAACAGAGCGTTTCCATTTCTATGAATTAGTTTAGGACTATTGTGCACGACACCGATAATCCGGGTTTTGCTGATAGCCACTTAATAAAATGTGCATTAGGCCGAATCAAAATATAAATTACAATGAATTAAATAGTTGATACAATTCATCATTTTAGGTTTAAAACATATTGCAGGTGTTAATTTATGTCTTTGTCTGTCACATTAGCAATGATAAGTTTCTGTTACTGATTCGCCATTACTGATAATATGTAGTTCATTAGATTGATCACATCCTGTCCATTCTTTAACGACTGATTTCCCATGGGGTAATGCGTAATTTCTGGAATTTCGCATAACGTGCATGTAGCAAAAGTCCCTAAATTACACAAGAATACAGCTGTGTAATAGAATTGTATTTACCCAGTTAATTCACCCAATAAATTCCGACACAGAGGAGTCAGATTTTATCCAGTATGATAAATATAACTCCACTTACAGGCCGACATGTAATGAGGGCCACAGTGATTTAAAGAAACAAATATAGCTGTCATAGAAATGTAATAACTTTACTGATGGACAGCGTTTTCTGGAACTTGAGAGTATTCCTTTGAATGGACATATGTCAATATATGACATTTAAAATTAAAAGTTTTATTGATGACTATACCTTATGTAATATTTTTGTACATATAAAGCAAGATTGGTAAATGTCTAGATTATTAATTGATTACTCCTGTTAGCATGAAAATTAGTCTTCCTAGTCCATGCCTATGCATTAAGCGAGTTGAGTCTCACCTCGTGACAGTTACTGTACCCACTCTGCAATAGAAAAAAAGTCTTTCTCAGTAATAATAACCTTCTTGATCCAGGTAAATTCAGTTTTTATTTTTTGTTTGCCTCGGTTTGAAAATTGTTTACATACGTGTAGTGGAAACTGCAGTAAGTGAATAACGTTATTGGGACTGATTCATAAAGGTAAACCTAGACTTTTGATCTGAGTTTAGACCAGAAGTCTAAGTTTACAACTTTTTGGTATTCACAGAGGTAAGTTAAGAGTAGTATCTTTACATCTGCAATCGGGGTGAAATCTCCACATTCTGGAGGAGATTAGCCCGAGTGCAGAGATTCCACTCCGGGTGCGTAGAGTACTTTGGGTGCAGAGATTACATTCCAGTTGAGTTTTTCCCCCAATCTTTCATTATCCTAATGTTGCAAAAATGGTTCATTTGGGTAGAATCAGTTCTTATTATTAAAGAGAACCCCCAACCATGGTGTTACATTTTGAATTCTGAGTCTGTGGTTCTCCAGAACAAGCACTCTTAAACTATACTGCCTACCAGCATGGATGACTTGTGACTCCTACACCTTTTAGTCCTCTGTCTTACCTAACATTTCCTATACACTGATTTACACAGGTAGGATTGATTGTCGCTGTACTCTGACACCCTACCCTACACTGGTTTGAGTGATGTTATACAACCAATTAAATGCATCTGAGAGAGAGTGGTTATGGAGACGTGAGTGGCTCTGTTAAAGGGTGGTATGAAGGGAATCTATGGTGTAGGTGGTCATTGATGGGCACCTACAATCATTGTCGCACCTGGCGCCACCAGCGCTAAAGCCGGCCATACTTACAGCCTGATCCTCTGCATGAGAATGAAGCTACTGGGAATATTATTTTTTAAGGTTGACATGATTGACACTGCGGTACCCCCTTCTAATTAAAGACGAGAAGGTAATGATTCTATCTGAATTGTGAGAAAAACTGCTGCAGTTTATTCTTGTAAGGCTGCATTCAGACAAACATTGATATCAAAGAGCTGCAATTTCGTAACAAATAAAAACAGTAAACAGCGACTTCTAATCTTGAAAAGCAAGACTGGTGAAATGTTAATTTAATTTCTAGAGTTATTGGTTCTTGCTAGCGGGCATTTTATTCAGTCCATAATAATAAAAATACGACATTGTCTGTCCGTATTATGCTTACTGTTGAGAAGGCTGATGCAGTGCATCAAATTTGGAAATTGCTCACATTTGATATTTTCCGGAGTATGTATAGTAGTTTGGAGAAATTACAGGTTGCTTTTAACACATATTTGAATAGTCAGAAAAAACTGTTAATTGTGCATTTTCTTTTGGAATTCGGATATAGTGTTTTCCTAACTCTAAGAAACAGTGGAACACTGCAGATATGTTTGAATTGAAGCAGAAGCAGCTCATACATTAGTCAGCTTAATAGAATGGTCTTATGTGTGTTGGGGGAATCCATCTGAAAGTAGATTACAGAAACTAATAAGAGGTGTAATTGAGACAGCTGTAGATGACATTTTCTGAATGCACATTTCTAATTTAAAGTGAAGTTATTTGCTAAGACACACACATTTTCTTCTGTCTTACCTATAATTAAATATCTGAAATTTATCTACAAGGGCACATCATCTTCTGTTTAAACCTTGAATTGAATACCACCAAAGCTGTCATGAAGCTTTTCTGTCCTTGATGTGGTGTTTCTCTGAGGGGAATTTGTAATCCTGGTCCGGGTATCATTAGGTTGGTTACTATATCACTGGAAACACTCAGTCACTGTGTAACAGTTTTATGCTGAGGATACTAAACCATATTTGAAGGTTTCTGATGTGAAGTGTATTACTAATGAGTTAACACATTTATAAAGCACTGGCCCAGCATGATAGCAAGAACAGTTGTCCTCGTTTGTACATCAGGCAGTATTTGCGCTTGTGAAGAGGCTGTAGGGGTGTTTTGCGAAGTGTGGGAGACTGTACATTTGTGTTTGCTGCAGGTAATATTTGTGGTGATATCAATGAAATCAACTGTAAAAACCAGCCCACCTGGCCATAAAACAGGCCCACAAACTGCTACAAAACGGCCCACACACTGATCCGTCAGACCACCCAATCCGGCACTGCCGAATTGCCCTACAGCCCAGTCCGACCCTGCATAGTAATCAGTAAGTTGAGAATCATGAAAGCCATGCATAGCACATAAAACATAAAGTCAAGTATTTTATTGACTTTTGCAGTAAATGCAAAATAACATTGAAACATAACAACAACAGTTCAGTGTAGCAGTTAAGTGTGGCATAGTCTTATAAGAATTGTATATAGATCCATCAATGTCTCCTTCATAGAACAAAGGTAGACAGCAATACAATTGTGAAAGTTTGCTCACATACGCCCGGCTCAGGAGTCTTCTTCAATAGGACTCCCCTATCCATAGCAATCGCCATGCAGAGTCAGTGTAGGTTAGGCATCAATCTCTACTGCCACTCCAGCACCCTCTAACCACCTATCTGGAGGGAGCATCTCCTGTATGGGGTCATTGGTCGAGGACACACTCCCACCTTCTCCCATATGCTGGGATCCAGAAACACTCGAGGGCTCCATCAAGAGATCCGTCATCTCTGCCCACAAGTGCAGGTCCCTGTCAACCTTTTTGTCACAGCACACTTTGTGCAGTCAGTTTTCCTCAGCCACTGTTCATTCCTGCAAGTCTGCCATTGACCTGTCCAAAGAGGGAAGGGCTAACATAGTCCACGGTATAGCAATACATCTTGTAGCTAAGAGGAGAGCCAAAGTTTCTCAATTCCTGCAGGGGGTGTGAGTCCCAGTAAGCAATGCTTAGGTGTTATCGTCACCATACTTTCTCCACTCCATTGTGCCTGTACACCACATTGACCCATTAGTCTTGCATCTCCAGGAAGACCCAAGTCTTATGGAAAAACGTTGCTAGTCTGACTTCACAAGGTGGACAAGTCTCATACTTTATAGGGAAAATGCTAAAGAGCCAATGGGGGGTAAGCATGGTGGAGATGGTAAAACTACATAAGTTTGAATATAGCATTGCTGGACACCTATTGCACCTGCTAACACACAGACACATTCTCAATTTGACAGCAACTCCTGTAGTTCCACCTCCCAGTTCCTCCATGCCCCTAGTGGCACACACCATCTGTCACTCTTCAGTACATAGTAATTGCATGATATTAATCCTCAACTGTATCCCTGATCTATGATTAGTGTAAGCACTTGTGACTCTGGTGGTTCCTTATGGAAGTCCTTCTATTTCTCCTGTAGCATGGAACAGTTTTGCAAATTCTAGGCATTGACCCAGACCTAAGCCAAACTTGTTCTTTGTCTTAGCAAAATCAAGAAACTCTCAATCATGGTATAAGTCCCCCAGGCGGCAGCACATATCCTCTAGCCATGGTCACATATCCATGTCTCTCTGTCTAAAGGTTAAGGTCACCATTTTGGTAGCAGCATAGCAAGTGGGGGTCTGCGTATTACAAAATTGTCCTTTGATTCCCATGCCAGTGCTGTCTGATGCACTAAAAGGGACAATCCGCTGATACTTGCAACCCACTAATTAGATGCTGGCAGAGTTCCATCTCCTCTATCATCCCTTTGAGCAGCCTCTTTTCCATATTCTGCTCCTCCTCATACCACTGCACCTCATATTGCAAGAATCCTGCAACATAATACATCTGGAGGTGTGGGAATCCCAAACCTCCCCACTCCCAGTCGAGTTTCAATGTTTCCAATTTGACTCTGCACCATTTGCCCACCCACACCAAGGAAATCAGAAGTTCTGTTCAGTTCCTGAAACGTCTTCCTTAGAATGATATAAAGGCATCATGAGAGAAATGTCATCTTGCTGAGCACTGCCCTTAACATGACTGAAATCTATAGCGTATTTCAGAAACTTATGGATTTCTGGAGGCTCTGATGCACTCTTCCTATATTAGTCATATTGATCAGCAGGTGTACAGACCTGAATGCCAAGGTACCAAAACATCGAAGTCTCCCACTCTTCTCCCATTCATTCTCTAAGTGGGAGCAGTACTATCTTGTTTTTGTTAATCCGGAGTCCTAAGACTGCGCCAAAGGTTGCCAGTTCCTTCAGCAACAGGTTTTAATCAAGTGATATGGCTGTCTCAAGTAAATCAAGGTATCATTCAGGTACACCAAGACAACATGCATGGTGTGTCCTACCTGCTTGCCCCAGTTTGGCATCGCAGTGCACAAGTGCATCACCAGAAGCTCAATCATTAAGGCAAAAAGTAGAGGTGACAGGGGGCAACTCAGTTGTGTCCCTCTTGTGATGTCGATCTTCTCAGAGACAATGCCTCGGTGTGGTTCCTCAGCGCAGGGCGGGGGAATAACAATTTTATTCCCTGTGTGAACTGCAGTCCATACCCATCCATTGTAGCACCATCCAGAAGTAGTCTTAATTATACACATCAAATGCTTTCTCAATGTCTATCACAATTAAGGCACTATTCATCCTCCTCTCCCTAGGTTGTGAGCAGGACATCAGACAGCCTACGAAGATTCATGAGGGTATCCCTGCCTAATATAAGACCATACTGGTTTTCCACAAGCAGGGAGGCCACCACCTGATGTGGACACACTGCCAAACCCTTAGAAAATATTTTAATATTACCATTAATTATAGAGTGGACGACATGACTTCAGATCTCGGGAATCTTTGCCTGGCTTAGGGATCATCGTTATTGTGTCTTCTGTCATGGAGGATGGTGGGACACCACCTGTTTGGTCTCCAGGAGCATCTCCAGAAGATTTGGTACCAACTGTTTTGAGTAGCTTTGGTAAAACTAGGCCTGTAGCACAACTTCGCATAGTTTTTTACTCCGTGAGAACTCTTTGATGTCCTCTGCTATTCCATCCGCCCTTCAGATCAGTGTCCAGGTCTTCACATTGCACTTCTGTCGCCCTAGGAAGAGGCCTAAAATCTAGAAAGGCAGTCACTTTAGACGACAGAGAAGGTGCTGTTATCCACTGTAGCTCCTGCAAATGTGCCCAAGGCAGCTCATGAATTCCCAGTTGTGTTTTGTGGAGATGGTTGTGCCATCTGATTTATCCAGGGCCAATATCGTAGGGGTGCACGTTCCCTCCTAGGCAGTCATGCCCCCTGTGCATGGACCTTTTATCTGTACTTCTGGCTTGTGAAGTGGTCCAATCTATCCCAAATACCACATAGTCTGTGTTTCACATCCAGTAATTGTTTATGGTCTGTGTCTTGCACCTGGCTATCTGTTTGCAGTTACGTCAGCTGCCGTTCAGACTCTAGTAGATTCAGTCTGCATTGCGTACTGTGTACCTTAGTAAGACACTCTCTCTGTATTACTAATTTGAGGGCCTCCAATTCTTTGCCCTGAGCTTCCATGGAGGTCCAGTTGGCCACAAAGTAGCCCGTGAGGACCTCGCCAAGCACCACCCTATTTTCAGCATCCTGGAGTGCCTCAGGATCCAGTCTTCAGAGAAAGATGTGAGGTCACAACGTTGTCCCTATGCTCCTGTAGGAGTGGGCAGGATTAGACTAGAATCTTCCTATTTACCCCAGCTCCCTCACCTTATGGACAATTATCTTTTTAGCAGAAAGCTGAACTGCCTACTGTAGGCATCATGGACTGTAGTACAGCACAGGAATACCCTATTATCAGGGTGGCAGACCCTCCACATATCTATCTTCGCTATCTAGCAGATGTGTCTCCCTGAGAAATGCCATATGGATGTCATGTTGCCTTTAGAAAGGACTGCACTATGTAGCATTTGACAAACGTGTTTAGGCCATGAACGTTCAACATGAACATTTTAATAGGGGCAGTTTCATAAAGGGCTATATTTACTTCCTCGTGGTCGGCCTGTTGGTCTGCCAAGGTGATGGAGAAAGTTACTCTGTCGAACCGGTGGAGTGACCCCCCCACCAGATTTATAAACGACTGGCAAGTTGGTGGTTCTTTATAAAGCATTGACAGGAACCGCTATCACTGCACTTCCTGTTAATGTTTTTCACTGTTTGACACTGGGCTTCGTTAGCAGGACAGAGCCCTGCACCAAACAGTTTTCTTTTTTTCATTTACAAAAAGAAAATCCCAAATGTCTTTTTGAAAATAAAAAGGAAATGCTCCCCTCACCATGGGAGCCCTCTCCCATGGTGAAGAGAGCAGTTAGCACTTTTTACTGCCTATTATCGCCAGAGTTTTCTATTTGTGATGATAAGTGAAAACTGACCACTGATTCCACCCATCCAAATTAGGTTGGTAGAATTACAGTTCTACCTCTGATGGCCCTTACTCCACAGGGCCGGAGGATTTTAATGTCGGAACATCTAAATCAGGTGGGCAGACCATAATCTTGGTGGTATAGATAACTGTAGATACTCTGTTGCTGTTGCAATGGAGTATCTATAACGGCAATAATTAAATCAGGCTCCAAATCAGTCCCAAGCATGCCCCCACCCACCTGTATTGGCAGAATTTCCCCGTCCCAGTCGTGCCACATATGCAAACTGTAACTTGTAGGATCATGCAAGGCACAAAAGACATGACATGGGTAATGTTCATGTAACAACACTGAGTTACATGAGCATTACCCATCCCTCCCTCCCCCCTGGGTAAACATTGAATTCAACCAACTGTGTATCCCCAAGCATATGCTCTCACATCTCTTCCCATGCACTCTAGGTCAAATCATGCTTTATGTGTGAATTAGTTATTCCCTGGTCTCTTAAAACTCTGTTTTGGGGGTTACAACCAGCTCTCCGACACCCATGGGTCGTGATGACCCCCAATGCCAGGGAACGGTTCAACCCTGAAACTTGTTGCTGTACAATTCAAAAACACAAACGCTGGGGGTATCATAATCTTGCTGTAACAAATCCCCAAATAGCTCAATTGAGGGAAGCTAGTCATCTCCTCAGGGATTGAAACTGGTTCCTTTTTCCACTTTGCACTCCAGCCAGCAGCAAGCTGGGCCCACAGGGTGCACCATCACCTCCTCAGGTCACAGACGTCTTACTTACAATCCCCACAGTGCCCAGTCAATGCCATCTCTCTTCCTCCACAAAGAGGAGGGGGAAGAACAGGGCTGACCGCTGTTCCTATAGGCCATCTGTATTGGGGGGATCCAGAGTTTTGGCAACAACATCTTCTATTCTCTCGGTCATGGGCGCCACTGTGTTTGCCTCGACCAGAGCCCTAACCTGCTCCCTGTTAAGCCATCAGTTCCCAACATCATATGTATCATCTTTGCGGACTACTACTCCTGACACCAACTGAATGGCTCTGTGGCTTCCCTGTCTGTGTCTTATCTGAGTACGACGTCTACTCAGGGTCCAAAACTGAAAGTCTCCATCCACTGAGGTCAGAGGCCATGTATCAAGTCCTATGCCTCATCTGGAGTAATGAAAAAATGTGATTAACCTCCTTGCAGGAACGTTAATTTTCAGTGAATTTAGCATTTATCCCATCTCCATGACTTTCTGCTTGTGATTGACCGCAGTAAAGGATTGCTCAAGGAGTTGGAAACTCTGCGTGTAGTCTGGGAAAATGTGGATTTCATGTTTGTCAGACATCAGGTCGCCTGTCTTCCAGAGCTCTTGCAGGATCACATTGCGCTCTCATCATTTGAGGATTTTTGCAATCAGCATCTGAGATGGAGTCCCTGGGGGAAGATGGGGCGTGTAGCTGGGCAGGTGCTTGCCTGACCTATCTCTTGAGGAACAATTTAGAATTTTTCCTTCGACCTCCTCCAGGAATCCCAGAAAGCGTTGGTTACGGCATCAGGCGTGGCCTTCTTCATCCTCAACCTTGTCCTCCGGGTGTCTGGTCAGGTCTGTAAGTACGCCCACTGTTGCCGTTAGGGACTTGACCTCCTCCTGCAGCACAGTCACATCTTGTTCTATGTCCAGGGATCTCTCCATTACTGTGCGAAAGTCCACTCTGAGGAGGTTAACAGCCTGACAGATGGTATAAATTTTGGCCCTCAACTCCAACATTAAGGCCAGGATTTGAGCACCAGGGGGGCCACTTGGTTCCTGAGTGCTTGATCCAGACTCAACCATGGTACTCCCTCCTTTACCAGGCACTGTTGCTACATATTGGTCAATCTTAGAGGCATATTGAAGAGACTCTAGTGCCTCCTTGCGCCTCCTTGCGCCACATTAGTGTCATTTTTTTACGCTAATGTGGCCCAACTAGGCCAAAATCCCTGTGCCATATTTACAAAGTGGCGCAATGCATGCATTGTACCACTTTGTAACCCTTTGTGCTACATTATGCTTGCGCAAGGCATAGTGGGACATAATTAACAAAAGTGGTACTGCACACAGTGCAGCTCCACTTTTCTTGCACCCCTTAGCGCCACCTAACACCACCATGTGTGCGCCATATTTAAAATATGATGCACCATGGTGGTAGTTAGGGGACTAGCGTCAGAATTCTTGACGCTAGTCCAGAGCTTTACAAGATTAGCGCCAAAAATGTTGTTGTCATTTCGCATATTTAAGCATGTTACATCCACCCCTAGTTATGAAGCCAAACTCTAAATCAGCTCCAAAGCCTTGTCTGAATGATCATCACTCTGCAACCCTCATCCTCATTTCTTAAAAGCCCATTATCAGCAACTTTCACAGCATTTGTATACTAAGAGCTGGAAGAAAATTGGTTATTAGCTGGGAGGATGTGAGTCCTACCGAAGGAAAAAGTGCCAAAATCCTGTCAGATAAATCACACAGTTTCACTATGACCAACTCACTGTGCACTGCCAAAGGCCATGTGCCACAGGGATTGTCTTTATGTATGGTAACACCATACCATGTTAAGTTAAAAGAAAACTAGAAATTCACTGAAAAAACAGAAAGGTTAAAGTAACATTATAGGTAGATTGCAGTGACAACATAACGTTTTAAAAAGACAAAACCACTGAAATTCAGTAGTTGTAGTTAGCTCAGGTAACCATAACTTGTAACTTTAGGTAACTGTAACTCACGGTCGTGCCATACATTGCTAGTTAACCCATATATCACATCACTTGTGACATCTATGACATCATTGATATTACCACTGTAGCATTTGCATTGAAATTTTTGATAATGAAATTCTACATGGCTGGGGCACGAGTTATAGTTACCTTAGAGCATGAGCTATACTTACCATTATAAACTATAAGTGATGAATTTCAGTGGTTTGTGCGTTTAATGTGTTACTCCGTCACTGTCATTAAAATCATTACACAGGAAGAATATATAAACATTTAGATTCTGCAAAAGAATTTATAAAAGATGCATTTCTTTCCATTGAATGTGTATGAAAGTTCAAAGTAACTGTGGTAGCCTGAACAGCATTTCAAAAAAGATATATCAGGAGATGTTCATAAACGTGGTTATATAGAGAGATTCAAAGTGTCATGTTTCAGCGACCTGTCTTTGGGGGTTCTGTTGTTGGTACTTCTGGGCTGATCTGTGGTGTCATAGGTCGACGTTTTTATTTGTAACCATTGGCCCAGGTCTGTCAGTCTCCATGGTTAGCCTCTATTTGTGCAGGTTAAGTGTGGTGTTTCATTTTAGCTTCAAAGATTCCCAGGAATGTTAACATCTTGATGTTAAGGTGTGTACTTACTGGGTTAAGTGTGGTTTGCCTGCATTTTCAAACAACTGCCTGATTGAAGGTGTTCCCCAACATCCTTCTGCGGTCTGATAACATTGCCGGGCAAAGACAAAGGATGTGCATTAATGTTTCTTTGTCTGCACCACAGAGTCGTCAGTGTATCTTTGCTGGTTATAGCCAAGGGGGGATAGACCTAGGGTTGGCTGGATGACTGAAGGAATGTGCCTTTATTTAAGTTTGAACAAAATATGCTTGTTGCTGTAGGAAACATGGGTTTGGTTGCATGCAGGAGGGTTAGCTGCAGGGCCTGGCCATCCAGGCCCTGTGGCCAAACCCCACCGTGCACAGCAGAAGGCCCTGTGCAGCACTGTTTATATTCACGTCTGTGCATGCTAAAAAAAAACATAGAAATTCACTGAAAAAACAAAGGTTACCGGACTGTTATAGTTAGGTTCTGAATTTACTCGCACAAAACCTTAGATTAGTTAGAGTTATTTCAAGTAACTAAAACACGTGCACTAAGATAACTATAACTCGCGCCTTCGTCATGTGCAGCTAACTACTCCACATTTTATATTACTAATGATACCATCTTTGGCATCTTTGATATTATCACTGCAACATTTGCAATAAAATTATTGATCAGAAAACTGTGCATGGCGAGGGAGCGAGTTATAGTTACATTAGGGCGCCAGTCCAGAGGACAGCTTTGTTTTGCACATAATTAACGGCCTGACCAGCCATGAAAGCAGCACCACTGCTGTTAGAAAGTAGGTCTGTGTGACTTTTCTTCATCGTCATACAAAGAGCAACAGGATGGAATAATTTCAGCAAAACTTGGTAACTGTGCTTTGAATTTGCCTACTAAGGTTTTTAAATGTGTTTTAATGTGTGTTTGGCTGCAGCAACCTACCAAGGCAGAAATGGATATATACTAAAGATGTAATACAAAAGTGCAGGACTACCATTACCAGGATGCATTGTGTAACTCACCAGAGTACTTAATCAAGTAATCAGGTGGCTGCAATTATTTGCTCAACCCAAGCATTTGGCCTGTGACCAAGAATGAGATGTCTGAAACACGTAAGGCCTGGAAAATCAGTAAAGAATTCTTTGAATGTTACTGGCTTTATATATTTTTTAGATATAGGTTTATATATATATATATATATATATATATATACATATATATATATATATATAAGCATATATATATATATATATACTATACATATTTTCCTGTGTGTACCTGTAAGTAGCTTGTACAGCAGTATTCCTATACCCAGGGCCTGTAAATTAAATGCTAGTTGTAGACTTGCAGCGTTGCTTGCACCACCCACAGAAGTAGCCTTTCAAACCTGTCTCAGGCCTGCTAGTCTAGGGCCTGCATGTGCAGGTTTCTGTCACAGGGACCTGGCATCTAAATTTACTTGCCAGGACCAGAACTTCCCTTTTACTACATGGAAGCCACCCCTGTCCTGGTAGTGACAAACAGTATTTGGTTTCTCTGTTGCGATTGCTACCTTGCTCATAGGGTTGCATTGGAAATGCCCTCTCTTATGACCAAGGGGTATTGTCTGATTTATGAGGGGTAGCATAGGCATGTTTGGTATGGCTGTAACAGTAGTGAGAAATGCAGCTTACTGGTGTAGGTGGATTTTTTATTACCATTATAGAAATGCCCCTTCTAGAAAGTTATCAATTTTCTGTGCTTATGACTGGCGTTTTGCAGCCTGACTCCAATCCACGTGTGGGGCAGAGTGACAGCTGAGCTTTGTGCATACTTTTCAGACAGCCTGTACACAGGGAGGGTGGAGGTGTCACAGAGGTGCATCTGCATTTTGAATGGTCTTCCTGGGCTGTGAGAAGGGGAGGCGAGGCACAGCTGCATTTGTAAAGAATGTGCCCTGGCCTCACACAAAGGGCTTGTTTATCCCCAACTGATGTCTGGAGCCTGTGCTGGAGGAGAGAGGGGACACTCCTAGAACCAATTGTAACTGGTTGGAACCTCTTCTCCCCTTCTTTGAACTTGCTTTGCAAAAACTGAGTGTAAGTACAGGGGATTTTCCCCGTGTAAAATGCACCAGAAACATACTTGAAGAAATAGACAAAGAGTGCTGCTGGAAGGACTCACTGGGAACTACCTTGGACTGCTGCTGCTGTGCTGACCTGTGACCTGCTGGGTCAATAGGAGGAACTGCCACCGACTGCATCCCCCTTGTGCTGGCCTGTTGTTGGGCTCTGCCACCCTGTGCTTCACTTGTGTCTCCAGGGGCTGGGTGCTGTGGCCCAGCCCCCTGCAACCATTTGTTTCTCAGTGTGAGGATAGCGCTGCACCTAAAGGCTGCTGGAGTGAAGCAGATTGCTTGATGAGCACTTTTCTGCTATTTTCCTAGCGCCTTCAGAGCACCTTTGTTTTATTTACTAAGGCCCTCATTGTGACCTTGGCGGTAAGTCCTGCTTACCACCATGCTGATTGCCACCAACATACCGCCGCCGCCGCGGTTTACCGCTACCCATATTATGACACACACATAGCAACCCGTCACTATACTGACACACACACAAGTCCGTCAGCCCAAAGGTCAATGATGAACTGGCAGTAGCAAAACCCACACCGTTACACCAACAGAACTACGCCCAAAGCATTATGACCCAAGAATCACCATGCGGACATTCAATGGCGGTAAATCATTGGCTGTACATACCCCCGCGCTCAAAATACACACAAACATACAAAACAACACCACATTGGACAATTTGAATAACACACACCTGACACCCATACACACACCACACCCACACCACTATAAAACACACACACACATTACCCACAAACCTTTACGACTCAAACAAATTGCCATTAGAGAGAGATGCAGAAAGAGCACCTACACAACCAGAGCCACAGAACTCCATAACCCATACACCATCGATGCACCTCACAGCACACACACCCCAACACATCACCCCACACACCATCACACACACCACTCACACTACACCCATGGCACCACAAAGACACCCCAGGTTCTCTGAGGAGGAGCTAAGGGTCATGGTGGAGGAAATCATCTGGGTAGAGCCACAGCTATTCGGATCACAGGTGCAGTAGACATCCATTGCTAGGAAGATGGAGCTATGGCGGAGAATCGTGGACAGGGTCAACGCCGTGGGACAGCACCCAAGAACAAGGGATGACATCAGGAAGAGGTGGAACGACCGATGGGGGAAGGTGTGTTCCGTGGTTGCAAGACACCAGATAGCAGTACAGAGGACTGGCGGTAGACCCCCACCTCCTCCCCAACAACTAACAATATGGGAGGAGCAAGTCTTCGCAATACTGTATCCTGAGGGCCTGGCAGGAGTAGCATGAGGACTGGACTCTCGTAAGTCAAATCTCTATTACTATCACCCCCCTACTTGGATGACATCACATACCCCCACCCTCACCCTCACTCCCATCACTCCACCACCTCACATACACCCCACCATCGCAACCCACCCCTCCCACTACCAAGCCCTGCATGCAACACCAATGCATGGACACCCATCACAGACCTCCATGGACACCCATCACCAAAGCATGGACACTTGACACAATCACCTATCCAACCAAATCACCACTCACACAAGCCTAAGCTGCCAGGGCTATCACAACCATGCAGGGAGACACACCCATGCACAAGATGGCACACGCAGAAACAATAACACTGCATTCACATCCCCGCAGGTCTCCCACCCAACGTCACCGGAGAGGAGGTGCCAGCAACATCCAGTCCCCCCACCGAAGAGGCCCACAGAGACGACAGCAGTTATGCATGCCTGGATCAGGATGACCAACCTGGCCCATCAGGGATCTCCGGACAGTCAGTTACCCAGGTACAGTCCCATACCACCACATAGCCTCCCCCCTCAGGAAACACCACCACAGAACCCACCCAGCGGGCCAATACCTCTGTCCCCTGGACACGTCAATCAGCAGTGTGTCCACCACTACAGGGACCCAAGGCCACACCAGAAACACAGGACGATCAGGGACCTGGGGTCAGTGGCAGTCGGCACACTGTTCAGGGGACAGAGGCACAGGACAACAGGAAAGCTGGGAGGACTGCTGTGCGACAGTGGTAGGACAGGCCCAGGGAACCGACTCTCCATGAGGCACTCACCAACATCCTGGGAGCATACCACCATTCCCAGCAGACGATGGGCCAGATACTGGACAACTTGCAGGAGACCCAGTGGCTGTAGGTGGGACAGTACCTGGGGATCAGGGACCTGAGGGACATCTACACCACCCTGGTCACCATTGCAGGGATGCTGGCAAACATGGCCAACACCATGAGGGAGGCAGTGGCATACCAACGGGCCCCCAACACTAGCCAAAACGATGAACAGCCCTCCACCTCCGCTGACGCTAGTGGACAGGAGGCCCTGCCACAGGAACAACAGGCCACCAGCACCCCACCCCCTGAAGAAGGAGAACCACCCCGCAAACGGTCCCTGCAATCCAGGCAGAAGTCAGAGAACATTGCCAAGACCCCCACCAGGAAATAAGGCTCTGCTGATTGTCACCACTCTGACACCCTGTCCACCTTCAACTGACATTGCTCCACTTCCTATGCCCCCTTGTACAATGCACCTGTGATACAAATAGACTGGAACTCTTACCTGGACTCTCCTCCACCACAACCCCAGCCTATAGCAATACCCCATCCACTTATTAGCAGATAAATAAACAACCATGTAAAAAATACAAGTATTGAGTCTGTCAAGTGGTTGAACTATGTATTTGTTTAACAATCTGTAGACATTGCAATTCAACTGTACAGTAATGTATACATAGGTATGACC
Source organism: Pleurodeles waltl (assembly GCF_031143425.1). Classification (NCBI taxonomy): domain Eukaryota; kingdom Metazoa; phylum Chordata; class Amphibia; order Caudata; family Salamandridae; genus Pleurodeles; species Pleurodeles waltl. The sequence continues at coordinate 105,103,263 of NC_090441.1, read as the reverse complement.
TGTAGTTGGCTGCAGTCAATACACCAGGAGCCAGAGTGGGGCACTGATATCTGTAAATAGACATGTCAAAGGGTACAGTAAGTGGCCATAGTAATGGGAATATCAGCCTGCCAGTGAAATTTTACAATACAAAACTGCAATGGAAGGTGACGTTACAGAGTCTTACCTGTGTGTCACTGGAAGTACTGTCATATGATTGATGTTCTATTGTCCACATCATCATCCTCTGCCTCCTCTTCCTCACTTTCCACAGGCTCCACCGCTGCCACATGCCCATCTCCACCCTCATCCTCCTGCAGAAAAGGCACCTGGGGACGTAAGGCAAGGTTGTGCAACATGCAACATGACACGATGATCTGACACACCTTCTTGGGAGAGTAGTACAGGGAACCACCTGTTAGATGGAGGCACCTGACCGTCAGGAGGCCGAAGGTTCCCTCTATAATTATTCTTGTTCGCTCATATGTCTCATTGTAACGCTCCTCTGCCCTTTTCCTGGCATTCCTCACTGGGGTCAGAAGCCATGAGAGGTTGGGGTAACCAGAGTCACCTGCGAATACCGAGGGATACCTGTTAGCCAGACACTAACCCTTAGGGCCAACCCCATACCCATACACCAACATATACTGGGTGGGGACCATGGGCTCACCTATTAGCCACACCCTGTGCCTCTGGGGTTGAGCCATCACATATAGGATGCTTCTATTCCTCAGGATAAAGGCATCATGCACAGACCCAGGATACTTTGCATTGACATGGGAGATGTACTGGTCCGCCAGGCACACTATCTGCACATTCATCAGGTGAAAGCTCTTTCGATTTCTTAACACCTGTTCATTTCTCCGGGGGGACAGATGCAATATGTGTACCATCAATTGCCCCAATGATGCTGGGGATATGTCCCATTGCATAGAAGTCAGCTTTCACTGTGGCCAAATCCTCCACCTGGGGTAAAAACAATATAGCTGCGCATGTGTTTCATCAGGGCAGGCAACACTCTGGTCAGCACTATTGAGAACATTGGCTGTGACATTCCTGCTGCCAAGCCCACTTTCACTTGGAAGGAGCCACTTGCCAAGAAAAATGGAGCACAGATAGTACTTGCACAAGAGGGGGGATCCAAGTGGGGTGACGAATAGCAGATTTCAGGTCTGGCTCCAATTGGGCACACAGTTCTTGGATTGTGGCCCTGTCAAGTCTGTAGGTGAGGATAATGTGCCTGTCCTCCATTGTTACCAAGCCCACCAGGGGTCTGTACACGGAGGGATGTCTCCATCTCCTATTCTTCCTCAGCGATTGTAATCTAGGGGGCAAAACAATGAGCATCTGGTCAGTATTCAACATTTCCGAAAATGTACAGTGCATTGCACATTGTGACAGAAACAGTATGTTGTTGTATAGGCCTAAATGGTGCCCATGTGTACTGTGACGCAGTTAGGTGCCATGGCCTGCCCCCCCCCGAAATGGCTTCTGCCTGTCCTGTGTGGATCGACAGGTGGAAATGAGGTAATGCCGCTGATGTTGTGTGCCATTGCGGGAGGCGGTCGAGTACCGCCGTGCAACTTCTCATTGGTTGTCAGTGGTCCCTATAGGTTACAGTAGCCAATGGTGATGTACTCTCGCGGTGACGCTACGCACCACCGAGGATGTGATCGCTATTTTCTATCTGTTCTCTCACTTGCTACCTGACCTTCAACAGGAGAGGACCTACACTGCATGTGCTGCTGTGACCTGTGTCTGGAACCGACCATGGCTCATGCCACTGGGGAAAGGGCCCCTGCCTTCACTGCTGCGGAGTTGAAGAGACTGGTGGATGGGGTTCTACCCCAGTACCGAATGCTGTATGGGCCTCCAGACCAACAGGTGAGTACACTCTGAGCACGATGCATGGATCATGAATGCATGGAGTGCTGTATGTGAGGGCCTCCTGTAAGGGGGGTGGTTGAAGGGTCCTGGGCAGCGTGCTGCATGTATGGTGGGCAATGTATGTGCCTAAGGGGATGGGAGAGATATGGTGGGCCATTAGTGTAACAGGCCGGACGGTATGACTGATGCCCTTTTTCTATGTGTATTTCCTCTGCAGGTCAGCACCCATCAGAAAAAGGGTATATGGCGTGCCATTGCCAAGGATGCGCTGACCATGGGGGTCTATGGCAGGCGGAGCACCCACTTTCATAAACGGTGGGAGGACCTGAGACGCTGGGTAAAGAAGATCGCGGAGGCCCAGCTGGAGATGGCCTCCCAACAAGGAAGGGGTGCCCGTCAAATCCTTATCCCCCTGATCTTCCGCATACTGACGGTGGGCTATTCTGAGCTAGATGGGTGCTTGAGGCCATCACAGCATCCACAAGGGGGTGAGTACAGTTTCCCAATATACTACTTGGGTGTGGTGGGGTGGTCTCCAGGTGGGGGATGTGGGTCTGTTGGTGCCCCTAGGCCAGGCTGGACATTGCAGGGTAGGTTCCTTGTTGGGCAGGGGCTGATGAACTCCACCTCCAACCAAGCTAGTGGGCATCCACTACTGGGCAGGGCTCTGTGGGTCTCAGGTATGCTACAATTGGCATTAGGTATTACTGTCCATGGCGACGAGCATAGTGACATGTAGTGCATTGCCTAGTGCATAGGGCTTTTCCCTGTGTGAGGTGTACGCCAACGGTGGTGTTGTTGCTGCCATTGACCAAGTGTATCCTCTGTCTCTTCCCCCTATTTTTGTTTTGTCATCCTGTCCTTACATGCATTAGCATCATCTGGCAGAGGAGCAGAGGCACCGGTGACAGAGGGAGCTGCATCCCACAGGGCCCATGAGGCCGAATCCACCAACGGTAAAGGCACGAGTGGGACGGAGGACAAGGGGAACACCACAGCGGAGACAGGAGTGGACAGTTCTGAAAGTGATACTTCCTCCGATGGAAGCTCCCTAGTGCCGGCGGACAGGTCTGTGGCCATCCCAACTACAGGTACAGCCGCCACCCCGTACCAGCACCGCCCTACCAGCAGCCCCTCAGTGAGTTTCCCGTGCCCGCTCACCCTCTGGAGGGTGGGCATCTCCTTCACCCCAGGCACCTCAGGCCCTGCCCCAGTTAGCCCTTCTGCCCTGAGTGTGGAGGCTATTGACCTCCTGAGATCCATCTCTGTTGGGCAGTCAACCATAGTGAATGCCATCCAGGGGCTGGCAGGGCATTTGCAATAAACAAATGCATTCCTGGAGGGCATTCACTCTGGCATGGTGGCCCAACAGAGATCATTCCAGGCTCTGGCCTCCTCCATGATGGCAGCCATTGTTCCTGTCTCTAGTCTCCCCCCCTCCAACTTCCTCTGCCCAGTCCCATTCCCCTGAACCCCATCCTATCCCAAGCACACATTCAGACCAGCATGCACCCAAGACAACCCACAGGAGTGGTTCAGGCAAACACAAGCACCACATATCATCCCACAGGCACTCACACAAACACCATCCAGATGCAGACACACCAACATCCACTGCCTCCACCTTGTCCCCCTCCTCGTCATCATCCACCTCCCTCCCGTAGCGTCTCCACTCACACCTGCATGCACTACATCCACACTCACTGCCTCCATCACCATCAAGCCTATCACCACACGCCCCTCACTTGCAGTCACCACCCCCACATCCATGCACACGTCCCCTGTGTCCTCTCCCACTGTGTCAGTACCCCCTCCTCCAAAAGTACACAAACACAAGCACTCAGACACCCAACAGCCATCCACCTCACAACACCATCCAGCCCATGCACCTGTACCCAAACACAGCAGACAGACACCTCCAACCACCACTCCCTCTTCCTCCAATCCCAAACCTTCACCCTCTTCCCACCCCAATGTCCCTATGAAGCTTTTCCTCTCAGCCGTTGACCTCTTCCCTACCCCTCCCCCTGCCGTCCTTCACGTCGGGCCAGGATGGGCAGAACCAAGGCTAGCACCTCAGCCACACACTCCACTGCCACAGTAGTTTCAGCAGCTACTGCAGGTGTGAGAGGCTCCAAGGAAACACCCATCAGCACTGGCAGTGTGTCTGCACCAGCTGCCAAGGGGAAGGGCAAGGCTGTACCACCAGCTGGCAAGGGGAGGAGTAAGGATGTGCCACCAGCTGGCAAGGGCAAGGAGGCACCACAGGCTTACAAGGAGAAGGGCAAGGAGGCGCCACCAGCTGGCAAGGTCAAGGCAAGGAGGCACCACCAGCTGGCAAGTTCAAGGGGAAGGAGGCACCACCAGATGGCAAGGAGGCACCACCAGCTGGCAAGGGCAAGAACAAGGAGTCACCACCAGATGGCAAGGGCAAAGGGCCTGCCCCTGCAGGCAGGAAGGGCAGGAGGCCTGGTGCTGGGACAGAATCTGAGCCCCCAACACCAACCATGGAGCTTCAGCTGTCCAAGGTTGCAGGGGAAGGGCTAGAGCCTCTCCCCACCACTGCCTGCACCGCCACCAGCACCACTGACAGCAGCAGCAGCCCCAATGGGCAGGCGTCCGAGGCTGTAGGGAAAGGGCTGGAGCCTCATTCACCACTGCCTGCACCACCACCAGCACCACTGCCAGCAACAGCAGCCCGAATGGGAAGCCGTCCAAGGCTGCAGGGGAAGGGCTGGAGCCTCCCCCCACCACTGCCTGCACCGACAGCAGCACAGCCACCAGCACCGCCATCAGCACCACCACCTGCACTGCCACCTGCACCACCACCAGCACCACTGCCAGCAGCAGCAGCCCCAGTGGGCAGCCGTCTGAGGATGCAGGGGGAGGGCTGGAGCCTCCTCCCACCACTGGCAGCACCGACACCAGCACCGGCACTGCCACCACTGAGCAGCGGCCACCTCTGCCGGCCAGTGTGTAGTCCTGCCTCCATGGACTGTAGTGCATCATGACCACTGCAAATCGTGTGGGTCTGACACCCAGGTGAGTGACTGTGACCTTGCACTCCCCAAGTGCTGCATCACAGGGCACAAAGCCCTCTCCAGAACCAGTGGAAGAAGCCATCCACTCACCCCCTCCTTGCCAGGATGAAGCACACTGGGCACAAAGCCCCCTCCAGGACCAGTGGAAGAAGGCATCCACTCACCCGCTCCTTGCCAGAATGAAGCACACTGGGCACAAGGCCCACTCCAGAACCAGTGGAAGAAGGCATCCACTCACTCCCTCCTTGCCAGGATGAAGCACACTGGACACAAGGCCCCCTCCAGAAAACAGTGGAAGAAGGCATCCACTCACCCCCTCCTTGGCAGGATGAAGCACACTGGGCACAAGGCCGCCTCCAGAACCCGTGGAAGAAGGCATCCACTCACACCCTCTTCGCCAGGATGAAGCACACTGGGCACAAAGCCCCCTCCAGAACCAGTGGAAGATGACATCCACTCACCCCATCCTTGCCAGGATGAAGCACACTGGGCACAAAGCCCCCTCCAGAACCAGTGGAGAAGCCATCCCTTAGAGAGACTGTGGCCCTGCACTCCCCAGGACCAAGCAGTGGGCAAACCACCCACTAGAGAGACCGTGGCTTTGCACTCCCCAGGACCAAGCAGTGGGAAAACCACCCACTTGAGAGACCGTGGCTTTGCACTCCCCAGGACCAAGCAGTGGGAAAACCACCCACTTGAGAGACCGTGGCTTTGCACTCCCCAGGAGAAAGCAGTGGGCAAACCACCCACTAGGGAGACTGTGGCTTTGGACTCCCCAGGACCAAGCAGTGGGCAAACCACCCACTAGAGACACTGCAGCTTTACACTCCCCAGGACCAAGTAGTGGGTAAACCACCCACTAGAGAGACTGTGGCTTTGCACTCCCCAGGACTGAGCACAGGGCATGTTGCCCCCTCAAGGACAGGTGGTGTTGTACCATCCTCCGGCTGAGGTGCCCCCCAATTCCCTGACCCCCTGAGGTGCCTTTGTATTTTTGACCTGATGCCCCTGCAGTGTTCTCTCCTTGTTGATGCAGGAGTAAGATGGGGCCTTGGCCTGTGTGATGTGGCCCCGTGGCCTACGGACATTATGGACTGGGCAGTGTCCCTCCATTTGTATATATGTATTACTGATTTGATTTTTGAGGATGTATTTCTAGTATTTTATCTTATTACACTCACTTCAATCAATTCCTTTTGTCCTTGCATTATTCCTGAGGGGTATGTGGTGGATGTGTAATGTTGTTGCATCTGTTTGAGTGTATGCTGTTGGGGGTGGGAGTGGGGGTGTTGCGTGTGTGTGTCACTCTCTTTTTCCTCCCCCCTCCCTGGTGTGCTGGGCGGCAGTACTCACCATGGTCGTCGTCGCCGGTGTTGGTATTCTTGGTGTAGGAGGAGGTAGACCAGCATAGGGAACACCTGCAGTTTGGGCTCCATGGTGGCGTGGTTCTTCCCTGAGTCTCCAGAGGTTAGTCCTTTGCCTTCTGTGTACTGTTTCCGCCATGCTTTTGATGTTGTTAGTATCGCCCCGCAAAAGGTGGCGGATAGGCCTCTTGTAATACAGTGGGCAGTACATTGTCCTCTGCCTGGGTGCTGGTGGGAGCTGGTCACTTTTTGTTTTTGTGGGTGATGCAGTGTCCATTCAGGGAACCCACATCTTGAAAATATGGTAGGGGCCATGAGGGGACGCTCAGAGCCCCTGCAGCTCCTCCTGGCTTCCTGGCCAACATCCATCCTGGCCATCCTGGTTGTTGGTGGGAACTCTGCACCCTCATGGGCAGGGGAAAAAAACAAATATTTGCTCCCACATGACAGGAGTATTCCCCTTTACCCATGAAAAATTGATGGACCACAGGGAGGGGGGTGGGCATACACCCACTCTCCCTAAAAAATCATGGCCACAAATCTGGCAAAGGTATTTTTTTTTAAACAATACTGTAAATCCTCCACAGATTCACAGAACATTTCTTTAATGTTTTCCACCCCAGATGGGGTCACTCTAGGGACTCCTCACCAGGCCATGGGGGCAGGATACCCCTGCTCTGCCCCTAAGTTTTTTTTCACCTTTTTGCAGGAGATGTGACTGAGTGTCCAAGTCTTTGTTGATGTGGTGCAAGGCAATCAGACTAAATAATTTGTTTTGTTGGATCCATGGATCCTCTGCCATGTCATATGTACTTACATTTTGAAATGTAAGTTCTCAAAACCTACTGTACAGATTTACACCATTTCACAAAAAAAGATGTTAAATGGACCAAGATCTAGTTTTCTGCCAAATTTGGTGTAAATCCATTCAGTGATTTTTGGTCCTGGAAAATTGCATAGGGAAACACATTTATGGGGGCGGGGCACTTTTCTACGCCCCTGCTTGACAGACCTCACCCCCCCAAAACCTTTGAGGAAGGAACTGAGGTGGATGAGGCTTTGTTTTGGCAAGTGCAGCAAAGGTTTGGCAAATGGCATCAAAGTTATAAGCAAATGAAAATATCAATTTCCTATATAAATGTGGTCCTAACTAGAACTACTCAGTGGTAACTGGCCCTGTGTAATTTACATATATATGTAGATAGATAGATTAGATCGATAGATAGATAGATAGATAGATAGATAGATAGATAGATAGATAGATAGATAGATAGATAGATAGATAGATAGATAGGTAGATAGAGTGTAGCCACTCATTTCACAGTCAACGGAGAGTAGCCTATAATGCCCTTTGAGTGTTATACATGTGCATAATGTTATCCTCCTGGTGCCCTAGAAGGAGCAGGGGCACTGACATTTTTTAAATGTTGCTGGGGGGTTGAGGGGGCTGTACATAGTGTAGCAAGCCCTCGAGAAATATTTTTTTTAGCTGCAGTAAGTCTCCTGGATCATTAAATACGAGATGCCATGATTGTTCACCATATTTTTAAGCACTCTGAGCTGGAGATGTGTACTCTTCAGTTGGAGTGTAGGGATCTCTTGTGGCTGGTCCTGTGGCTGCATTTTGTTGTCTGAAGATTGTTAAAGAAACACTACAATACACATTTATGTTTGTTTTGATTAAAATACTTAATTTAAATTAATATTATTACAATAATTGTTATTTATCATTGCCATATATGTGCATAGGAATACATTGGATTACAATGTTTGTGGTGATTAAATGCCAAAGACTAAAGGTCTGGTTTATATATGTTGATTTGCTGTCCCTCTGAAAAAGTCAATAGGCCTGCCTGTTATATTTTGGACTTTCGACCACTTGAAAAAGGCAGCAGGTCTGCCTGAATTAAAATGACAGCCTTTATATTGTTACTTTAGCTTAACAAACTTCGAAATTCAGTGAAAAAAAACAAACTTTAAAGTCACAGCATAGTAAGGTATGGCAATAACATCTTACTTTCAATGAAAAAAAATAATACATTCACTGAATGCCAAAGGTTAAGTTGACATTATAGGTAGGTGGAAATGTCAGTTAAAAGATGTGTTAAACGCAACAACAACAAAAAAACACTGGAATTCACCAGTTAACTAAAGTAACTATGCACTGCTTATGACCTCACATATTACAACACTCGTGATTTGTTCTATGACATCATTAATAACATCACTGAGAATAATTGAAATGACATCATACATGTTAACATTACACATATATATACTCCTTTTGCTGCATCTCTAGTTAACAGTAATGAAGATCCAAAGTTACAGAATCAGCACAAATGCCAAGGAAAGAATGGATATGCTAACATGTAACGTCTGTGCCCCACTAAGTATACAATCCAGGGAGCACTTTAGGTTGTTACCTGACGGGATCTGATTGTATACAAATACCACAGGAACACCTGTTTTCCCTTTATTATTGGTGTAAATGAACCCCAAAGTATTGATATCGCTATATTAGTACTTCTGAGAATAGTGAATACCAGTCCACAACCAGGACATATAGGAGTTGTGGGCAGAATTACTCCATGAGGTCTTCTGTGGAATTAGCACCCAGAACAATCACAAGTCTGGGTGTGGAATTGCACCTGGTAATACAACCTGTGTGTATCTTCCCATTGCCACGTGCTGACACACTATATATACAAATAAGATCTTGTAATTTGAGAAACCATGGAGTCAAGGACTATGTAATTCCAAGACTTGCAACTCATTTTCCATTCCTGTCATCAAACTTGTAATTATCTGGTACAGGAGTGGTAATATTACAGCTGATATTTCCATGCCCCCTGTACAGGGCAACTCATAATAGTTCCTTTAATTATGCCCCGGAGAAATGGGGATAATATGCAAATCAGTAATTCGGCACAGATTCTTTTATGTTGTTACCGATTTATGTGGTATTTTTCATCAGTGCTTAGTTTGAGCCGGTGGTTTCCGGCGGGGATACCGTCACTTATATTTGAGGGCCGGCACTTAATTTTCTGCCTCAAGCATTTACTGCGAGCAAAAGACACATATACGAAATACGGAGGAAGAGAAAAACGAAAAAGCGTCACAAAGGCAGAAAGCTGCAAGATTGAGCTGAAGGGGCAGGAAGTGTCTGTAAATGAATTAAAGAGGCCTGATATGGCTTCAGGATTAGGCTGCTGCAGTATTCCGTGCTCACACATTTAATTGCAGCAGTCGCGTGTTTCAGGGAGAGCTTTGGGCGCCGGCACGTTTTCATATTCAAATTAAGCACTGCTTTTTATGCATTCATTACGGTAGAACGTGTAATTGAAAACACCAGGAGCCACAGTTTCCCATGATCATGCAATTCCCGATACGACCTGTAACTTCTGTAACCTGGGCTGCTGTCTGGCTGTTATGTTACCCACTTGCATCAGAAGTTAAATGCTAATCAATCCGAGGGGCCTCATGCCCATTTCTGAGGAAGCACACAAGCATAAATCAATTCAGAATTGTATCATAAACTGCCATATATATGAACATTAAATTGGTATGTGATGAAATATCTGCACGAGCTGTGACTGCTATAGTCTTTTGCTTCAAAAACATTCAAACTAATTGCACCATTATTATGCAGATGAGCCGCAGAACAGCCTGCTTTGTGCTGTCAGTGTGTTAGCCATTCCTGGAAATTGCTTTTGTCGGGGTTTTTCGAACACCGTTTGTTTGAAACATAATGTGTCTTTTGAACCTGAGATGTCTTTTTTCATGAGCATTCAAGGCACTGCATGTTATCACAGGGGACCCGTGCTTACGGCCAATAAGTACTCCTTTGGTTGAAGGGATTATTGATTTATGCCAGGGGCTAGAACAATGGTCCAGCTACACGCATCTGTGAGCACAGTGCTTACGCTAAAGCGAGATGCTGCTGGTAACTGCGATAAAACGCAGGCCAAGCACTACAAGTGCTACGAACCCTCGCTTATGAATACTTCATGCAACAAGCACGAGTGCCCTGTACATCTCATCCACATCTGCAAGTAGCATTTTTCGGACAATATAGCTCTTTACACCACCTCTGATGAGCATGTACTTTACAGGGTACTAATACCATCCGTGCTGGCCAGATATATATTACAAGGTGCCCAAATGTCTTGTGACCTAGGCGAGGTTGTGTTATTTGATAAAGGTCGAACACTTCATTCTAATAGATCAAAAATGCAATCCAATCCCTCACCTTGGGTATAGGGCCTCTAACCACAACAAAGTGCTTCTCTACTATTTGCCAATGACAGTGCATATTCAACAAGTCTGCACACTCCTGCTGTTATTACAGCACTGTAACAGAGCCAGCAATAGTAAGCTACCCAGCTTCAGTCCCAATATGTCCCTTAGACTATGCGACCAATCTTGTCAATTTATTGATTAATATTGGCACTTAGCACACTAAGCTGCATGCACTCTTCAGTTCCACACAGCCAGGCATCCTGCATACTCTTGGCATATGATCAATATGGTGCAGGAATGTATGCACGTGCCTGCTATTCAGTGATATCTCTCCAGCCTGTGCACAGAATTACTAGATCATCAACCCATTTTTAATGCACTTTAAGGGCTTCTCCCTCCATTTCTATTTTTGCTGAAGCAGACAAATATGTAAGAAGCTGTTTTTTATCCGAGAGTAAAGACGCAGTTGCTCGTAATGTCTTGGGTTCTTTCAGGAACAAGGGGAAAATCCAGCCAGTTAAATGGGCAGGTGCAGTTAGGTACTGCATATATGCACTTATTTAAAAGGAAGATTGCCTCCAATTCTCAGTGAAGTGGCTCACTAGTTGATAAATACTCGTCTTTCTATAAGGAAATTAGGAAATAGATCTCCCAGACATTGAAGATGCATCCTACAAAACTGCTTCTAATAGTAAAGGTGCATAATACATGCTGGCCAACTAATAGCAATAATCTGCTTCTGAATTGGTGGCGGGTTAAACCTTACAAATGCACCTGTCTTGGACTACCATAAATATTAAAACTCTGTGAACTATATTGTCGTCCAATATCTATGGCTATTTCTGTGCACAAATCACGGCACCTGCCACCACAGGGGCAATCCTAAAAGGATTACATGCAAAAAGATATGGATAGTGCACCACTGCGCAAAGTCAGAGAAGTCCAGTAACACAACGTTGTCTTTTAAAAATCTTCATTTTTTATTGTTGCTTTTTCTTGAACAAACGAGCAATCAGCCAACGCGTTTTGTCCTACACAAAAGGACTTCTTCAGGGCTGAAATGTAACACAAAAAGAATGTATATATCACACCAGGACAGAAAAGACACAATAAATTCAAAAATAATTTAACAACAAAAAGAAAATGCACAAAAACATACAAAAAATATATACAACAAAATCACCTCTAATACACATACTTATGGTCCTAAAGAACTCATAATCATAAGAGACAAGGGACACATGCTACCAGGAATGTTATTCACACATATAGTCGATGAAGACATATATATTAATATATCACATGACACATATTACTAATATTTACAAAGACAAAATATAAAAAAACAAAATATAAACACCAGTTTTAAAAAAAGGATATAATCTGCATAGTTCTAAAGATTTTTATAATATTCTGTAATTTTTAACAATATATTTATTGAAAAGAAAACATAATAATAATACATTTTTTATATATAGAGAAATAAATATGATATCAAACACATCATACCTTATATTTGCATGGTCTTTAAATTGATTGTCTTTCCATATTATTGGAATTAAATGTCCAACCTATTATTACTAAAAAGAATGACAACACTATGTAATATCCCACGGATTGAGAAACGAGTAACAACCAAAATTATCGACTACGCACACATAAATTTTATATTTTAAAAATTTTCAAAAGATGTAGAATTTAAAAAGAAGTCAACACACTCCATAAACAAATAGCCCTACATAAATGGCAAAAATGCCACAAAGAAAGACCACCAAAAGAGCCCACAATATAATTTTAAAAAAACACGAGAAATTGCACTCTAAAGATAATAACCAAAGCTTTTAAGAATAAATATATAAATATAGCTATTTCTATTTTACAAAAAACCACAGCTCATAGACCATGACCCCACAAACCTACAAGTGCTTAGACAAAACGCATTGGCTGATCGTTTGTTCAAGAAAAAGCAATAATAAAAAATGAAGATTTTTAAAAGACAACGTTGTGTTACTGGACTTTACTGACTTTGCGCAGTGGTGCACTATCCATATCTAATAGCAATAATCTGATTAAAGTCCATGTCGTGCAAGCCACCGGATCTATAGAGGTTTAGGTTCTGCTCACAAGCTCACATAAAGCTATCTTCAGTGGGCACGGATAGTCTAAGTAATTTTCTGCCGTTTGCTGTGGCATACATGCCACAGGGAAATACGAAATATGGGCAATATACCATTAGTTAGGGTGTCCCTGAGGGCAATCCCACCCACTAGGTTGTGACAGGTATAAATGAGAAATCTCCAAGTTTCTACTTCAGAACATCCCTAAACTTGTGGAAGACCAAAAGAGTTCTGAACCTGCACTCTGAGACCTGAGAAGAGTCCTAAAGAACTAGACCTGCTCTCCCTCTTGTACCCAGGACAAAGAAGTGGACTCCAAATGCCATACGGCTAATCTCCTGTTCAAGCTAAATTGATAAAACAAGGTATAAGAGGCCTTTCCTGCAACTGCCAAGCTGACAAATGGCAACTGGACCTGAAATGGACCCTCCAGATGGCCTCTGCTTGCCAAACTGCAAGTCTCTAAGGGCTAGATGTAGGTAAGTTGGGTTTTGAGCCTCGCAATTTGCGAGTCGCAAAACCTTATGCGCAACAGTGTCCCTGACACTGTTTGCGACTCGCAAGGGGGTGGCAAATGCCCACCTCATGAATATTCATGAGGTGGGTCGCAATTTGCGACCCCCTTGAGACTCACGGCACTCACAGGGATGGTGGACTGCTGGAGACAGCAGACCACCATGTCTGTGACTGCTTTTAAATAAAGCATTTTTCTTTTTTTGTTGTAATGCAGCCTGTTTTCCTCATTCCCTCTGTTGGACTGTTTGATAACTTGCAGCAGTATATTAATCACACGGAAGACCAGCTTAACGACACAGTGCATAATAGTACATACAAATCTTCACTTCCCACTTCAGATGGGTGGTTGATATGGCCTGTTGTGGATGTATTTTCTTTTTTTTAAATCTTCCATGGGTTTCAAAGCTGGCAGACTAGAGCCCGTTATGTTGAGTCACAACACTTGGGTGTTGTAACCACTTTCTCTGCTGTTAAACAACACTTGTCACTTCTTTCAGACAATGTGGATTTACAAGATTTTTTATTAGGTCCCAGATCTCCTCATTCTAAACACTTCCTATATGCTGTCCCAAGTTCCCTTATTTCCTTAGTCATGTAACTACAGACCCAGCCTTATTTTATTATAGGCTCACATCATCCCCAGCAAAGAAAATATGCTGACACAAAAAAAAAGATTTATCCTGTTTGCTTTGTTTTCCAATTGACGCTCAAGGTTTATGAATATCGCCTTATTCAGGGATTGCCTAGACCCTCAACAAAATATGTTTTTGAACAATACAGTGCAACATTCTACATGTCTTGGATTAGACTAAAAACTTAAAAACAACTATCATTCACTCTTTTGGACAGTTTGATAACTGGCAACAGTACATTAATCACACAGAAGACCTACTTAATGACATGGTGCAGAATAGTACATACAAATCTTCACTTCCCACCTCAGATGGGTGGTTCGTGTGGCCTGTTGTGGATACAATTTACCCTTTTTAAACTCCTTCATGGGTTTCAAAGCTGGCAGACTAGAGCCCTGTTATGTTTAGTCACAAAAGTTGGGTGTTGTAACTACTTTCTCTTCTCTTCTGTTAAACAACACTTGTCACTTCTTTCAGACAACATGGATTTACAAGATTTTTCATTAGGTCCCAGATCTCCTCATTCTAAACGCTTCCTATAAGCTATTCATAATGAATTTTGGAACGTTTCACAACAAGAAGCTGCTGAATAGTTGCATCAGATGGATAAGAACAATTTAGACAAATAATTGGCTGTTGTTGATAATGGAGTAACTACATTGTCCACTCAAATGTATGCATTTAATAATATTGTGTCATCCACATTTGATATCCTACAAAATGATACGACTGCACTTTTATTTGGTCTAAGTCAATTAAGATCGATTTTGCAACTGTGTTAGTCATTGCAGGTTTTTAAGATCAAACAGAGTGCCATGGAAATATTTGAACATGACAGAATTGTTTTTGCCTTATAATCTTTCACATATCCAACAAGTGTTGCGACAGAAAGACTCAATTTACACTATGTTTAATATAGAGCATTTAATGAAGCTGCCTTTCACAGTAGCTGAGACCCCTTCAGATATATGGTTAATCCATGGTTTCATTTCTTTACCAATCTCTATGTTTCATTTCACATGATGCCTGAAACACTTTCAAGTAGGCAGATACGAACAGATAGGTGGAATCTTATTGCATGAAACTTGGTTTCATCCTTTCAATTTCAAATGTGTGAGTGGGGCCAGACAGGCCAATCTTAGCTAAAACATACATAACACTGTATGGAGCATGCAGTGAGTCTATGGCTAATTTAGATAGTTCTTTGAGAGGAGTTCCATATCTTTGATTAAGCCAGTTTTATGTTACTTTCCAGTGGACGTTTTTTGATTCTGAATAACCAAGGCTGCTGTGGACTGAAGCCAGGTTTCCCTTATGTTGTAACTGTTTCCAAGCTCATGACTTGCTGTATGAATGTCTCATTTCCTCCTACACACATGGTTGGGAAAATACCCTTGTGGCCACCAGTCCCTATGTCTTAAATTAACCTCGTTAAGTTAAGCCAGCTGAAACCCTTATTGTTTAAAAAAGACGTGGCAATAACATCTGCCTGAAAAACTCTTGATCTCTATCCTGTGCATTAATTTTGGTGAACTTGCACACCACATTCTTAAAGCGTTTAATACCGCTGGAGTGGCACACTTTTTAAAAGTGATTAGGTCTGTATTTGTTTGTGCATTTCAGACTATACTTGGAGTGATTCAGTATTTTATACATTCCTTATTCTCAAGCGTTTTTGGAGGCGCTCTGCTTTTGCTATTCCTGGTGATTTCCATTTTGTTTCTATTTTTGTTGCTTCACAATGGATGACTCCCAACATGGCCAAATGGTGATGGAACTGCAGCACATCCTTCTGTGTTGTGATTGCATGATCTAATACTTGAGAGTGTCCTTATTATAGGAACTGAAACAGACCTGGTCTTTGTATTTTTAGCCTGCGTGATTTCGAGGTATACAGCCAGGTGTTTCACTGTCTGTGGTGCTCTTTTGAATATGCACTAGTCTTAAACCTTTTTAAGCAATTGGCACTACCTATAGACATGAACCTGCTAGTGCATCCATTGAGGGTGCACGTCCAGTGTTGTCCCATGTTGCTACCATTGCTGAAAGATGTTTTTGATGACTTGCCTACTCCACTTTGGATGGGTGCTTATGCTCCAGGTTTTATGGAATCTCACTCCTCTTCTGAGGATGCACTCTCAGCACTGAAGCCTTCCGAATGGGCTGGTAATGACCATGTTGGTTCCTTAGATTGTGCTCCTAGGCCTCTGTGGATCTGTGGTCAGTGCATGTTGGTTCTTTTCTGGACTCCACTGACTGTATGGACATGGTACATGTTACATGTTTCAGAGATATCGTCCTGCACCCCTGGTGCCTCCAAGACAGTGTGAATCAGCTTTTTTGTTTTAAAATTTGTTTTATTCATTTTGTGCTAGCTAGCACACTGTTTAATTGGCTTTTTTTTTTTTAATGGATTTTAGTATCCATTTGGAATATTGAAGTATTGTATTATGCATTTTAGATTCCTTATATTCCTTTTACTGCTACTATCTTTTTTGGGTAGTCTCCTTTCCAACAAAGGTGAAGGTGTTGCATTGCCTGTATTAGGCCTCCATTTTAGATTCACGTTTGAGTTTCACATCTTTTCCTAATTTGGACTTTTCACATAGTTTCCTACTAACACGAGAATGTGCTGCTCATGCATTTATTCCTGGTAGGCATTGTCAACCAGTAGTCTTCACAATCAGACTACGGACATACGAACAGTACGTGATGCCTTTGCTGTCTTTTTATGTGCTTGTGTTATTCATTTTTTGATAGCCAGCACAATTTTTAATTGGCAATTTTTTAATGGATTTAAGTATCCTTTTGAATTATTAAAGTATTGTATTATGTATTTTAGATTCCTTATATTCCTTTTACTGCTACTATCTTTTTTGGGTAGTCTCCTTTCCAACAAAGGTAAAGGTGTTGCATTGCCTGCATCATGCCTCCATTTTAGATTCATGTTTCAGTTTCACATATTTTACTAATTGTGACTTATCGCACAGTTTCCTACTAAGAGAATGTGCTGCTCACGCATTTATTCCTGGTAGGTATTGTTACCCTGTAGTCTTAGCAATCAGTCTAGGGCCATACAATTATTATGCATTTATTCCTGTGAGGCATTCTCATCCTGTAGTCTTCACAATCAGTCCAGGAAAATACAAACAGTAAGTGATGCCTTTGTTTTCCTTTTATGTGCTTGGTAGGAGTCAACCCATATTTTGGTAGACAAACCAAAGTGGCTGGTCTGCACCTCTGTCACAATGTGATAGCGAGAGATCTTTATTATATAAACAGCATCCGTGCTACACTCGCTGAGATGAGCACTTCATGCCAGAGGATCAATGAACCGCTTTGAACTATGACTACGATGCAGGTCTGCTGACTTTAACATTGGTCCTGCAAGGGAAGATAACTTGTACCATGAGACCTGCTTCCGAACACCTAGGACCAAGGTATGGGGATTAAGGTATCCCAACTAATCTAGCAGAAGGGTACTCCTGCTATGCTCCCTTTAGTATGGTATTAGATACAAATAAGAGTGAGCCAATGTTAGTAACAATTAATATGGTTGAATTGTTTGTAACGTTTGCAGGGAGCCTTCTCAGCACTCTTGAAATGTGCACTGTCTGCTGAGCAGACAGTGTACATTTCTAGGGTGCTAGTACCCCCCTGCGTGTGGCAGCAATGCCACCAGCTCTATTATGAGCCGACGACAATGCCACTGCACCTCTCCCACTGAGCTGACCTTGATTTCCTCCAGTCAGCCCAGTGGGAAAGTCACATTGTGGCTGGCAGAGAAATAGCCAGCACTGCGGCGACCTGCCCGTTGAGAGTTTGGCAGACGGATGTTTCATAATAACCCCCTAACTTGTTGTGTCACATATGTTCAGGTTTTGAGGTGAATGGTTTTGCAAGGTACTAACACTCTGACTGGTGTACCATAATTTTTCATATGTGACATTTCTAACAAACAACTTGAAACAGCCAATTGTCTTGTGTTTTCAATAAATTAAAAATATGTTGTTCTTTGATTACATGATTGTTTATTTACTTCTTCAACATGTTACAGTATAGTCTTCCTGCCCAGTGTGCTTTCTTGTTGTTTACTTTGTGTTTTCCGCAGCTGATAGGGACAACCTTCTTAGGTTGATGTGTCTTGAGTTTCTAGGCCTGTTGGCTCCATTATCTGTCTGCATTACCTAAACCATATGTTTCACTTGTGTAAAGCTTCTGGATACATCACAACTGTGATGAAGCATCTCTACTTGAGCATTTATAACGTTTCTGCTTATGGTTATAGTTGCAGATTTCAGCCTTTTAAAAAGGGCCTATCGACTATAGACGGATTTCTGTATGCCTTAACCTGGCCCTCTGTGCCTGTGAATCAGCAGGTATAACTTGACATAGATCTTCCTGCGTTTTTCTTTAATTAGACATACTCAATCTTATGATTGAATTTAACTCAGACATGGTTGTTGCGGTTCTCTGGTTATGTGTCTTTCTTT
Organism: Pleurodeles waltl; assembly: GCF_031143425.1. Taxonomy (NCBI): domain Eukaryota; kingdom Metazoa; phylum Chordata; class Amphibia; order Caudata; family Salamandridae; genus Pleurodeles; species Pleurodeles waltl. The sequence continues at coordinate 105,084,995 of NC_090441.1, read as the reverse complement.
GTGCACACAGTATATATGATATTTGATACTATGCAGCAAAACAGTTAAAAAGTCTTGAATATAGCACAATAAAAATCCCACTTCAATTCATAAAAATAGAGAATAATTTAATGAACAAATAGAGGGCCCATCCCCTCCCGGACGGCCGCCTCGCCGAAGCAGGTAATTTGATTGTCCGAAAGGGGAGGGGGTGAGTGGAGGGTTGTTGTATGAATGTGAGTGGCATCTGCATGTGTGTATGAATGCAGGGGGAAGAGGGTGTCTGTTTGTGTGTGCACATTTTTGTGCTGCATTATCACAGTGCAATTGTGTTGTGGTGTACATCTGTAGTTGCATTCTGTTCTGATTCAACTGTTTTGATGTGATGTGCCTTGTTCTGTTGTGTACTTTAGATATGCCAATAAATGCTCCTGCTTTTCCAGCCAAAAGTAGAACATTATATTCCTGTGGCAAGTAAGCATTTACCATTGCCCAGAGTGGTAAAATAATGCTGCCCCCACTGCAGCAGCCACACCAATATTAGAATGTACTCACTGGCTTGGAGAACTAATAGGAACATAATTTTCTGACAGTCAATATTTGAAAAACAAACACAGTAATTTCTTGGGAAAAGCTACATTTAAGTGAGGACCTCTCATAGAAGTTGCTTCATAGAAATATCTGGGAATTTGGCTGCATCAGAGAGACATGCATCAAGATCTTCCTGCCAACCTAAAGCTGAAGGGAGTATCGCTTTTCTTTGTTATATCTCATCTACTTAGTGCTCTAACTGACCCATCTTTGAAATCTGCTTTTGAAATTATTCATAGCAAATTCTGACTAGCCATTAGCTGTGGCAATGAAGCATTTCTGAGCAAGCTCAATGTTTCTCGTTAGATCAGGAAAAGAGTAACTTAATCAGGTGTTTCTTCAGTTCATTCAACCTCTCCGTCTCAAGTAAGACTGCATTTTGGCCTATTGTTTCAATAATGGATAGGTAAAGCTGCATTAATTAGATGCTGATTTAGGACTAAAGTTGCTAGTTCTGGAAATGGAAGAGCCTGTTGGAAGTACTAAACACTTACATAGACATATGCAGTGTTTGACATCTTGCCTGCACTAGCCATACAGGACATAGAGGAAATACTTCCATAGGTTTAAAGGCGGGGTGCTGCTACAATGGCTGCACTTGCTTGAGTGATTCTGATTAACTATTTTGAAGAAACCACATTTCAAAGAGGTGTGAAACATGAGGGTGTTAATTATATATATGAGATCTGTGCAGTATAGCAGATCCATGAGCAAGATCAACATGCAGCAATGTAAACTATCATTTTATTGTGGCATGCAGGATTTCTTTCTTGTTCTTTGACTGTCACACTGAGGAAATTATGGGTCATCTAGCCCTAATTGCTCTTTTCTTCAAGTCCTGTGGCACAGCCAACCAGACAAAGGCCACGGAGAATGATTAGACAACAGTATTTTCACATCAAGCGGAAAGGCACCCAGTGATGGGAGATAAGATCCCTTACAGTATTGCTGGCCTTTCCCACACTGAAACCGCAGCTTAATCACAGGCTTTTGAAGGTCCCATTGGAAAATTGGAAGATCTCTAGTGTTGGATGGAGGCCATCAAGAGTACTTCCATCTTTCCTCAGCGAGTGATGGACACTATCCAGAGGACTTCAACAGATGATAGATTTCTGAATTTGAATGCTGCTTATAACTGAGGATACTTTAAGCTATTTAGTGCAGGACCAAGACCCAGTGCACTGTTGCATGCCAGTGCCTCTTTCACTCTTCCTATTCATGACATGTACATTTCTTAGCATAAAGTAGGCACAACATTTTGGGGCTCAAAATCTATCAGAAATTCCAGAAAGACAGACAGAGTATGTATTTAGACTAATAGACTGGCTTCACAAGCTCTTATTTGCAAGCTGAGTCCAAGGAGGGTCCACAGGTAAGAGTGATTTGTCTCTCAACGTGGGTGGTGTGATTTTCATTTTGATTCAGATTGATACTGAAAGACTTGTGAGCGCAGTTTGACATTGAATAAGATATAGGTTTAGCCCTATCAGTGCAAATGTAATACTTTTTTCTACCACCTTTGGCATACCGCAAAATGATGCCACCCCTGTAGAAAGTGAAAAGCCCTCCCTGAAACACTTGCAGCTCACAGATATTCATTGAACTTGGGCTGAATGGACTGCCTTGAATGGTTGGGGCCCTCCTGCACTAGAGAGGCTGCAGGGGCCTGCTTCATGCGCCTGCCTACCTTCATGAAGCTGTCTGAGGTGATTCTTTATCTAGCCAATACCATGTTGAAGACTTTCTTCAGAATGCAAGATGACACTGAAATCAAGGACTAAGGCCATAGTGGAGCTGTGAAACGATGTAGAGAAAAAACAAACCAAATGTTTGGGATACATAAAGACATCCTCTTTACACCCCTTAGCCCATAGGTGTTGATGCTTACTGTGCAGCTCAAATAGCGTAGCATAGTAACAGTGTCCGTACACTAGGATGCAACACTATTAAGAAGATCTTTGGTCTACAAAACTCTAATTGAGCAGTATTCATGTTTTGGGCAGTGATCTAAAGTATGTTCTTGTAAACGTCAACAGTGTGCTGTGTGCTGCACAATGGTATGGTGTGGAATTCATAAGAAAAGAAGGGGCAGATTGAAAAGGGATAACCAAGTCTATCATGTGGTAAAGGTTAAAGGTACAATATGCCATGATGTGGCTGAAAATGACTTTGCTCACACATTTCAGGTTTAAATGTGTAGGCTCATACATCACTGTAGCACCCTGTTTGCTTCTGTTCCTACATTATCTTAGTAGTATGTCATAGTTCTAGAAACATTCCCTTACCTTTTACCATTGTTGAACTGCAGATTTTAGATGGGATTCACAGAAAAGTAGTAAATCTGCACCAGTAGATTTACTGATGTAAGAAAGTGTATTATTATTTGGGGTAGGCAAGTGCCCAACTCAAAGAATAATAACACTTCTTGTCACAACGAACTCTGAAAGTCAATAAATTAATCTGAGCTCAACCCCCTGGTAGCCCTGGAATAGAGCAGATAGGCAATGTATAAATTAATTATGCAGTACCACTCCCCCAATGAGCCGATTGCAGTATTTATAGTTAATTAACCAACTCTCTAGCAAGTTTATTACTTTTTCATTTTGATTTTTTTTTTGTTATTGCATCATCATACGATGTACCATTACAAATGAAACAATATCCTGCAGAGTGGATGTAAGGTTAATATAAAAAATGCTATAAAAATATCTTAAAAAAATATGCAACAACAAAACAAATTAGAAAAATAGAGTACAATTTTATCGAAATGACACCAAAACAAGAAAAAAAATCCAATAAGGGAAACTTGAGATGTGAGTTTTCAAATTTTTCTGTACAGAAATCACAGAAAAAGCACAAAACACCACTTGCAGCTAATGGCAATGGTAGACTGGGACCTAAGCATGATTCAAGGTTGAAAAGTAAAAAAAAAAGTTTCTATGTCCCTCTTCAGAAAGGGACTTGTAATTGGAGGTTCAATTCTTGAAGCAGTTGGGTCCTTCTTGAGCTAAGTCCAAACCGAGAAAGGGTCTATGTAATTTTTTTTGTAAGTCAGAAGATCTCTGGAGCAGATACTGTTTTAGTGGGTCACGCTGATGCTCTGAAGGAAACTACTACTACTAAGGCACCCTTGGATCTCAGGTGAAGACACATAGAGATTCTCAGGAATCAGGCAGAGTATTTCAGCAAAGTCCAGTCTAGGTCTAGTTGGCACCTTTCATATGGGCACTCCAGAACAATGGCCTCTTTCAGCTTGTTTTGCCCTGAAGTTACACAGAAGGTCAGCCACTGACCCCTGGAATATTTCAGCGCAGGTCCAGTCCTTCAGTGCTCCTGTCAGATCACAAACAGTAGGATCAGTCCTTTTCTGATCTTCTCTAGGTCCATAAAGTGTTCAGAGGATTCATTCGGGTTCCACATTTATTCTTGGCAACAGCTAGTGAGTAGAGGTGACTCCTGGGCACTCCCCAACAATTGGGCCAAAGGTTCCCAGGGAAAACCTTACTCACTTTTTCAGTGTCTCCTGTTTGCCCTACTGCAAACAGTTCCACACGGTTCCTAACTCTCAAAAGTAAAAAAGGAGAAGCCCTTTCTCCTATGTGCAGATCCGGTGTGCCTGCCAGGATAATAAGTCTCTTCTCTGTGGTCACTCAAAACTAGTTCTGGGGGTATGTTTCTGGGCTTTTCCAGGTGTCACCTAACATTTGCTTGTGACATGGATTTGGATCTAATGAAATACCTGGGCCCTCCCTAACACGTCTTCCTGCAAGGGAAAGAGAACACCTCTGCACTCCCAGGTAATTTCCCCTGGGAGCAGTGTCACACCTTATACACACTTCATTTGGGTCAAGTACAGGCTGAACAGCTGCTAGTGAGCTAATGCAAATTAACCTGCAGGAGCTTCAGGCAGATAAAAAGTAACTTTCTAAAGGTTACTTTTTCTACTTTTCTCACATAAGTACCATGCACCCTACTTTGTAGGTACAGTGCATCCAGTGAGTGACTTATTAAAATTAAAAGTGAGGTCTTTGTCTGTTGAAAAGACTTAGTTTGACAGGTTACACTGCAGGTTGTACACTGCAGCAGTCGTGCTACAATAGTAGGCCTTAAGTCATGTTTTGTAGGTCCACTCTGTGGATGGCACAATAGGTGCTGCAATCCAAAAGTGGCATTTAACTTCCAGTCCATGGGTACAGTTTCTGCACCATATATTATAGGCAAGTAAAATGTACAGTTTGGAGTAAGCCAATTTAACTTTGTTTAAAGGTGGAGCAGAGGCACTTTACTGCCAGTTACCAGAGGTAAGGTGTGCTCAGTTCTAAAGCCACCGAAAATAGGGTTCAGAAAAAGGCAACAAATTAGGGGGGACCAAGAAGAAAAGGGGGATTTATCTTCTTTAGAAATTCACAAACATAACCAGAAGTACCAGGCACAGCTTTGCAAGCTTATTTGTAGAATGTAATATGACCCTGGTTCACAGCCGACCTTCAGGCCTCCAAGCGGGAGTGCCGGAAAACCAAGAAGATCTGACACCAAGAACAAATACAGAGCAACCACGCCGCCCTCAAGATTGCCATCCGCAAGCACCACCAGCTCATCCACACCACCAAAAGATCAATCTACAAAGAACGAATCAACAACAATGCACACAACAGCAGGGAGCTCTTCAGCCTCATCAAAGAACTCACCAACCCCAA